>NC_090927.1:645933156-646558156 GCF_040938575.1 Ambystoma mexicanum | reverse complement strand
ATCTTTGACCTTTTACTAAGGATTTCCGTGGATAGAAACATTAAAGAGTTTTACTAAATTTTCTGAAGCCCTGCCACGTGCAGGGTTAAAAAAAAAAAAGACACTTAAATAATGCACACTTTTAACTTTAGACACTAATCAATGGCGAAAGATTATAGGATTCAATTATTCGGAGTAACAATATGATTAAGATGGCTAATTTGAATACATGTTCAAATCTATTCAGAGCTTTTGTAATTCTTCTTTGCATAATACACAATTGCAGCAGTAAAATACACGCAGGTTGCGTTTTATACAGACATATCTGGGATCCCTGCACAGTGTCAGAAGCTCTGTGGGAGTTTGACAGACCGAAGGGGGGTTCCATTTACCTCTGGTGTGCCTCCACAATCGGAGGGCACTTGCTAGGACATTGTTGTGTAATGGCAAAGACGTCCCAGGTCATTCTGATATTCTTAAAGCTGAATTGTAGGACTCTGGGAAGTCTTAGGTGCTGACATAAAATATTTCAAAAAGCGTTTGTTTAAAATCTATGCATGCATTTGAAAGCTTAGCCGAAACGATTACAAAACATGTACATCTCATCAAAGATCATTAGTTCACTGCAATTAATGTGAATTCCGATCTCCGTAACTGTTGTGGATTCAATGGTCACTTAAATAGGATGAGATAATGTAGCCAAACCAACATGTCTGCAGCCGGTGTACCTTCTCTTTTCAACAACTGTTGGCATATTTATATTAGATAACAACACATCTTTTTGCAGATACAATACATGTTGTCAAGCAGAAAGGAACGTTATCGCTTTCAGTGGCATGCACGGCCTATTATGTAAGCGCATCTGATGAAAGAGGGTCAATCTACCATTTATATAAACTTTCCAACAGTGCCAATGTACAAGGGGATTTAGTAATAGGTAAGTGACAGCCTTGTGTGTCAGATGCCAATACATTGTGGGACCTTAGGCCATGCTTACAGGTGGCATAAGCTTGAGTTTTTGCAGAAAATAGGTAGCATCAATTTAAGATCCTTTTCTGAGGCATCATTCTCCAATTAAGTTGAAAAACTGGAGTAACAGCTATAAACTCTTCTGCAATGTTAAGCTTCTTCCACAGATGTTGGACGCAACTATAATTACATTTTGAGAACAGTAATTTGGTAAATTGTCAGATTTCACAGGTAATCCTGCAAGGTACAAAACCCCCCTCAATCTTTTCAGAGGTAAAATTCACTACTACAGGTTTGTTGATAAAGAAAAATACTGAGGTGTAAGTGTTGCAGGCCTATATTCAGGCTGGTTTGGCGCCACGCGTCTGCATTTCTAGATTCATTATGCTATTGTTGCAATCATTTGGATGCTAACTAGCACCTCATGTATCTGGACTCTTTTATGAAATGAATTGTGTATCACTAACTTTGCCACTGAATAATGTCAATTAATCTCTCTTCTTTTGTATAATGGAAAATATTTTTAAGAGAATTCTGGAATGAAGAGGAGCACATTTTAAGTACGGTTTTCTAATCAAAAGCCTGTCTACTCGTCATCCTTCTTCGTCCGTAAATCCTTTTTGTGGTTCTATTTCTTCTTAAGAATGTTGATGGTAAGTCACTTTTGTAGGACTCCAGTTTCTTATCACTCAGAATCATAGTTTTACCATTTGTGCAATTTGTCATGTTTTTTTATTTTTTTATTGTGGGTTTCTTTTTGTAGAACGAATTCTATGTCACTTTGTATAAGACATTATTTTCCCTAGGCCCCCAAGTTCATGCAACATGTTGTTGAAGCTCTGCTAAAGAGGAAAGGGGGGCGGGGGCTTCTAGTGTTTGCGTATTTCCCATGTTTATAGTATTTGAAAAGTATTTTCATTTCAAGAAGTTGGTCTCTATTCATTGTAGGATGGATCTGTCCATTAAGATATATACTATATGCTCAATAACGCTGTCTGAGAGTGCTCTTTGCAAACTCTGCTTGGCAACGTGCCCATAAGTTGTGCCTTAATTTACGTTTAAGCATGGATTGTTTACCCTGTTCCTGCTTCTCTGCCTGCCCACTGGTGCATTACCCTCAAGCTCTTCTTTCAATACACGTGTCTGCCTTAACCCTGTTCTCCATTCAGTCAAGTTAGGTCTTACTTATTTTGACACAAACAATTGCAGTCAAGATTCGTCAAGGTGTGTTGAGGGGGTAGGAGTGGGATAGGACAAGAGGATCCAATTGAGAGAAGGCAACATTATATATCTTATCATATAGACAGGAAGCACATTCCTAAGTAGTACAAGTATAAACAATTGAATCAGAGTGTACAGTGCAGAGAAGGAGGACAAGAAGAAGTGCAACCATAATGAGAACTAAATAAGAAGTAGACAGAAAGAATAATTTCTTATTGCGTTTCTGGTTTGATGATAAACTTTACACAAATACCATCATACAACAGAAGATAAATACAAACACATAATAAAAACATTAAAAAAACATTAATAGCCAGTTACAGACTTATAACAAATATTAAAAACAACACTCGATCGTATATTAAAATCCCACCAATTCTTGGATATAACGTGAAAAACTGCCAAAGACAAAGACATTGCTTTCCCTGCTAAAATCTGTGCCCAGAACAGCCTCTGGTCATGTGCCCTCCGTTCTGACAAAGAAAGGGAATATTTACATCCAATTGGCAAAGTTTGAGGGCAGCTTAGCAGAACATTTTCTAGGGTTTCCACAACACTTTTATCCTCACCGAATCTGCACACACTGAGCCCTCGCTCAACACCACTCCTGGCCCCTTCTATCTCATGAGTGGGGAGCCAATTCAACCTAGATCTCAGGAATTTCGTTCTCCACTGGTGAGGGGAACCCCTGTTTATACAGTTCGGGATTCGAGAGGGGCTTTGTGGTAATCAGGGCATTTCGAAATAGAGTATATTTTCCTTCTCTCCAGATGGTACGAATCTAGTCCCTCTCTTCCACAGATCTCTTTACTTTAACTGGTTCCCAATCAAATAGCTCTAAAGACCTGTTTAATAAGGACTCTATCTCTGTTATCCAACACGTGAAATATAGCAAGAAACTATCCTCCATCAGAAAGAAGAACTTAGAGAAGGAGGAATTACCCTGGGACAGCCTAATATTTCTGTGAAAAGACAACTTCCATTGCACAGAGCCCTTCACAGAGAAGAGCCCCAACTCATGCCGATAACTGATATTGGGACACCTGAGGGTAGGCTTAGAGCTCTATGGCAAACGAGGACTTCCAGAATGTTCCAGTTAATGTCTAATACATAGTCAATAGATGTCAACTTCATGCAAACGGTGGGAAGCATCTTGGATTTGTAGATAGTAGTATACTGATAGTAATAGTAAAAGTATATTTATGATGTGAGTAAACGGAAAGGCACATTTTTGGTCCACATTCCTACTGAGTTGTCAGTATAACTAAATGTCTCCACCTATATTAATCAATTTCCTCTTTGTAGAAGGGCAGTTAGTTATTCTTTTTTAATGGGGAGGCAAATGAGGCATTCGTGCAGGGCTCTTCAAATCGTCAGAAAAGTACATTATTTAAACGTGTTGTATTAGCACGTCACGTAACCCATTCACAACTCCTAAAATGTACATTAACAGTGCTGCATGCATAAGGCCAACTAGCAAAACGACCAAGAGACCGGGTTCTTCTGTCTGTATGACAAAGGAGGCTGAATGATTCTACTGCGCCAAGGCATGTTTGTATTAAAGTGACCCATGGTAGTAACACAGAAGCTGATGTGCAATTCTAACATTGCTGATTCTATGCGAGCCCAGTCTGTCCCCGAGAGCAGGGATGCTTTCCGCGTGCAATAGGTCACTAGTGCTCAGAGCAGAAGCTCAGCAATGTGTGTGTTGCATCAGCTGCGCCCAGGGGAGACTCATCACTCAGCAATCCAGGGGAGACTCATCACTCAGCAATCATTCGGGCAGTGGTCGGGGGTCTCACTGACTGCAGTGGGACTGTGCTAAGGGGGGCTCACGCGAAGAAACCATGCAGAGCTGTCAATGCTTATTGACAGTTCTCCTGTAAAACATGCAAGTTCAGCTTTGAGTTATGGCTATCTGCCTCCATTCTCTCGGGAGCTACACTCCAGCCATTTCCTAAAGATGTAAAGATAATCTGTATGTCACATTGATGTCAGACTACACACAATCCTACTGTCAGCTCTCTTTCTCGTTGGAAATGTGGGTACACTGCTTTCAATTAGCACACTAGGTGCAGTGGGCTTACATGGAAATAACCCAGTACACTTATCTAATAGGGAATTTAAAGAGCACGAAAATAATATGAAGGCCAAAATGAAAGAGTAAACGCATTAAGCCTTGATTTTACTACTCTACTTTGCACTCCCGTGCAAAATTCCCCCATAATGTTTTATGTCACAAAATGGTAATACATTTGTATCGTATACTTGATATATGTTATTAAGTGGTTTATGAATCATGTGAGACAGTTTTACATGGTATTGTATTGTCTGTACGTTTAACATTAGGATTTCTATTCGTGCACGTTTATGAATTACTGATCCATGATAAAGTATTCTGACTGATATGTGTACTACATAAAACGATTAACTTATACATTATAGACTAAATTGCTCCACAATGCATTATGATATTGTTCAATTGTATAGGGCACATTACAGACGGAAATTCCCCATATTTTACTTGTTGCTTTTGTTAAAATAAAAAAGAATGGGTGGAAGAGTTTTCAGTAATCAAAATCACTGTCATTCTCTGGGAAACCTTCCTTACGTTCTCTAAGGGTGCTGGTGGACTAACACACAATAATATGGAAGAATGCCACCTGAGCAATACCAGTGATTAGGATTAATTCAAAACCTTTCCCTCCATCATGTTTTGTTTCTATTTTGTCTCCCTAGTTTGTACTGAGTATGGCAAAAATTAAGATTGTTGCTTCTTGTGCCACAGGGAACCAAGCACCACTTAACTAATAAGGAACACAAAAGGCTGAAACGTGTCAAGTTCTCTGTTCCCATGTGCTGAGTGGCTCTGGGCAGCTTTCCAGGAGATATGTGCCATTACAGAAGGGGACGAGTCAAAGACAAATCAGTCTTGATCCGACCACAAAGGAGACCAGTCCAGCCCAAACTACTACACCATATCCTAGATGCACGGGAACAGACATGACACTAGTATGTGGCTATATCCGTAACAGAAATGCTAAACCATGATCTTGGTGCACAGGAACACAGGCAACACTATTATTTGCATAAATGCACAGACAGATACGCTGCACCATGACCTTGGTGCAACGGGACAGCATTGAGGAGGCTACTGGTCATGAGACCAGGCCCTGCCACTCAGTTGCTCCGCCCACCGCCAGTGTTCGCACATTCCAGACAGTCTCTTTGCAAGTGGTGAGCAGGTGGAACTGGATCATGGTCACGTGAAATAACCCCATCCACCAACGTTGTGTTGCCGCTTTCTTTCCTTTCTTAATTCTTAGATCGAGGGTGTCGCTCGTCTTTCCTTTCTTAATTGTTAGATTGAGGGTGTTGCTCGTCTGGGCATCTGAAGTGAAGGGCAGACAAAAAAAAGGGCAATTCCTGTTTGGACCTTCACAGACCAGGAGTACCCAGGACCAGAACCTCAGCTCCTCTAACATCAGGTAAGCTTCCTCAAATATGTGTTTTGCCCCTCCCACCAGTGCATCCCTACCATCACCACTCATCGCCAAATATGTTGCACACCAGCAACATCATGAACAATGAATCACAACAATCTCACCTGCATCACTATAGACAGCATCATCAATCCATCATCCACTACACACCATGATGCATGCCAATGTTAATGCCCAGGTGGCTATACAATCTTTGGGGCACATCACATAGGGAAAAAAGGGGGGAGGAGTGCCGCTCATTGTCAACAAACAACTGGATTGTCAGCTCACTCCTGTCCCTTACTTAGAGGGCTGCAAATACCCCATTCTCAAAATGAAAATGTATCATAATGTTTCTCTAACTTTACTCTTTCTGTACAGATCCCCCAGCCATTACCTTTGTTTGAAGAACAGCTTCTAGCACTATTGAACAGTCTTATAAAACCAAACTCTCCAATAATTATAATGGCCGACTTCAATTCATGGACTGACGACATGAACAACCCTAGGGCACTTTCTCCACTATCTTCCCTTGAGGCCATGAGGCTGTCCCAGTTGGTTGATCAACAAACACACTCACTGGACTGGATTGTTGGCTAAACTATACCTGACCCCACTATTCATATTCAGACATGCGCTTGGTCAGATCATTTTCTGATCACCTTGACATTAGGATTACCTGCAGCTCCATCGAAATTTAACAGTATCCCATCAATCGAAACAAAGTGAAGAAAATTGCAAGGTATTTCACTATCTGATGTCTTTGCTGCCCTTGCCCCTTGGCTGGGCACAATAGCAACATTTGACAACCCTTCTGAGTTAGCTTGCCATTTCTCTAAAGCCATACAGACTTCCATTAAGTCCTGGCCCTGGGAAAAACAATGAAGATAAAAACAGAGACCTTAAAGAAATCCTTTTTTGGTTACACTATCACCCAGTCAAGAAAAGTAAAGAGAGCCATGGAACATGAGTGGCGAAAAAATACATGTCCCCTCACCCATGGTTAATATAAGAATGCTGCAAATGCTTATAAAAAATATAGTGAAGCCAAGGCAAAATACTTTCACTCTTGCATTGATTAAGCCAAATCCTCATCTAGCGTATTGTTTAAGATTCTTGAAGAATTTGAAAACCAAACTCCATCTTTTCCTTCCATTATTAAAGACTCGGCATAGTGTCAAACAATTCACGAATAATTCCTTAGTAAAACCTCTGGTCATCAAGCAAATATTGCCAATCAAATGGCTCATCTAGCACCCTATAAAGGACAGACCTCCGTTAACACCTTGGTGGAAGAGATCCATACTCCATTGATTCCTACATTTGAATTTCAACAATGCACTGAACAAGAAGTTCATGATGCAATCATGAACCTCAAATTCACTACCTGTGCAGGGGACCCATACCCCAATAACATCTTAAAGGACTCCCAGGATGTTCTGATCCCTTGGATCACTGGGATGATTAACACCTATTTTAGGGATGGCATAGTGCCGACCTTGTTGAAAGACTAGTGCCTGTCTTTACTGTTGCCACCATGAGTTCCTTACAGGAGTCAGGTGGCCCAAGGGGGCAACGTGATGGACTAGGTGTTGAGGAGGAGAGATTCCTTGAAGATCTGGGTCTTGAGTTCCTTTCTGAATTGTAGGAGAGAGTCAGATGCTGACGGGGCAGAGGTTCTATAGTCTCTGGTGTAAGCAGACAAGGCTTGTTTTCTGGTCCTTACTTTTTTTGCAGTGGCGCATTTCAAGTGTGCACGTGTCGTGGCTTCTGGTGGTGCACTGTCCCCCAGAGATGCCGGGTGACTTGAGGGCGATTGACTTATAGATGATGCAGCAAGATTTGAAGGTGATTTGTGCATGCAGGGGGAGCCAGTGAAGGTCCATGAGGGCCGGGATGATGTGGTTGTATTTGCGTAGACCCTTGATGAGGTGTGCGGCCGTGTGTAAAACACCTTAGAGGGACACAAGGGCAGTTGATGGGAGGCCTTAGAGGAGGGCATTGCCGCCATCCAAGTGGGATAGGACCATGGCTTGAATGGTAGATCTAAAGCCATTCGGAGGGAGGGAGGAAGGAATTGGCTTTCCACAGAAGGGAGTGCAGATACCAGGCTGGGATTTCTTAGTTATGTGTGTCTTGAAGGAGAGGTGCTAGTCAATGTGGAACCCAAGGGATTGGTGCAGGAGGTGAGGGCTGGTGTGAAGCCCTCAAGGTTCATGGTTGATAGCCAGGTCTGTATGTCTGGGTGTTTGGTGGTGATGATGAGGGGTAGAAATGTGGTATTGGATGGGTTGAGCTTCAAGTGTGCACTGGACCTCCAAGACTGGATCAGTAAGAAGCAGGTTTTGAGCCTGTACATGTTCTTGATGGAGTCTATCTTAAGATATAGCTGTGTGTCATCAGCGTATTGGTGGAAGTGGATGTTGTGTGTGCATAGATTGAAGATCACTGGGGAGAGGATGGAACCCTGTGGGACTCCACAGGTGATGGGTAGCATTGGAGATCTAGAGGAGTCCTTTTGAACAAACTGCTGGCAGTTGGCGAGGTTTGACTTGAAGCAGCATAGGGCAAGGTCCCTGATCCCTATTTTCTGATGTCGGGTGTTCAAGAGTGGAGCGACTGGTTGTCCACTGTGTTGTAAGCAGCTGAGAGGTTGAGTAGAACTAGAAGGCAAGGGTGGCTATCGGTAAAGATGTTGAAGGTGTTGTCGACCACCTGTATGGTGGTAGGCTCTCATGGAAGACCTTGTCAAACTCCACTTCACATGGGTTGATCTACCTGTGACGAACCTGGTTGAAGACTTGCTCTCCAAGAATTTAAGACCACCCTCACAAACCACATCACCGCCATGCCCCAGTGAAACAACGGACCTTCAATCCTAACCCTTCTACATGCTGGTACACTCAAGAACTCAACTTCAACAAAAGAAGCAGCAGAAAATAAGAGAAATTGTGGTGAAATTCCTGCAGTGTATCAGATCTTACTCTACTGAAGGAACTCTGTGCTACACGCCAATGACTGATCATCACTACCAAAGCCAGCTACTACCAAAAGAACATAGCCAAGTCCAAAAATGAAAACAGAGCCCTCTACAAAGCCATCAAGCACTGTATCAATCCTCTGCATGACCCAACTGCGCGTTGGTTCATCAGTGCCTGATTCGCCCTCTTGACAGCTGCAGTGACACCCAAGTCTCTGCAGCGCAGGGGGTGCATTTAAAGTATGCATCCATGTTCCAAAAACTGCATACCTCTGAAGATGTTGTGTTATGGTATTGTTGCTGGCATCTCTCAGTTATCCCAGCCACATTAAATCACACGTGTGAGCCCTGTGGTCCCAGTTCAGCTGTGGAAGGGTTATGTGTATTCAACAAGACAGTTTGGATCCTGCCCTACTGGCAGGAAAGGAGCCTGGTGGGGTGCCCCTTGTTGTTCCTTTACTAGGGCAGGTAACACTCTTCACCCTGGGACAGCCACACCACAGGAACAGGCCCGGGAACAGAAACCAATAGACACACCCATTCACAGAGAGCCAGGACTCACACCAGGGGGCTGAGTTAGGGTATGCCAGAGAGGGATCTGTACAGATTTGAGAGGGTTCTGCCATCTTAATTCTCCTTGCCTCTCTTTCAATTTACTTTCCCCTTCACTTCCTTTTGAGAAAAGCACTTTTTTCTTACTATATATTTTTTTTAATTTGTTTTTTGGTGAAAAAACCTTAACAAATAAACAGTTCTACTTCAAGATAAAAGTTTCACAACATTTATTTGACATGAAATCATCAATCATTAACAATTCAGGGGCCGATTCATGGAAAAAACGTGCACCGAAAAAAGTGGCGCAAGCTGGAAGTCCCTGCATGTGTTTTTCCTGAAATGTGCGCCAAACCCGTGTGTGGTGCACATGGGAGCACACGTCATTGCAACATCCCGAACGCCGTGCGCGATCCTCACAGGGAAAGCGCACAACATCTGCGCACACACCAAAAAGGGGGCGGGACACATGGCATAACACGCGGAATGGGGAACAACACCTGAAAAAGAGGGCATAACTGGGGAAGTACTGCTTGGAACTACACGGAACGCCCACACGCACGCAAACAACCCGTATTCATGGATTTGAATACAGGAATACCACGCACGGCAAAAGACGTGCATAGGCGTCAACGCGCCCGTCACACAAAGGCAGGCGGAAGCGTCCCCGCCCACAGTATGAAAGTGCCCTCAAACAACAAACACTATATACAGCTACGATGAATGCCCCATTTGTCTCAGCATTGATCGTGGGACACCGCAGGAGGAGGAGAATAGCAAGGGCCTGAATTTTTCTCCCCGGATAAGCCTTTTTGGGATGCCTGACGACCAGGTCTATGGCAGGTATAGGTTTCCACCTGGTATCATCCTAGACCTGGTCAGGGAATGGGAAAATGACCTTACAACACCCACCCTCTGCTCCCAAGCATTGAGCCCCTTGGAGAAGGTGCTCAATGTCCTGAATTTTTTGGCCACTGGGTCATTTCAGCGGACTACTGCCATAGTGGGGGGGGGTCTCACAGGCCACGCAGTCACGCTGCCTAGACCAGGTCTTGGCAATCATGACAGCACGCCGCTCAGTCTGCAGGCACATATACATGCCCAGAACACCCACAGAAAGGCAGGCCGTTGTCCAGGACTTTTACAGGGTGGCAAACTTCCCCAAAGTGCTCGGTGCCATAGATTGCACCCATGTGGCCCTACATCCACCTAGGGCCACTGAGCACATCTACAGAAACCTCAAGCACTGGCATTCCATCAACGTACAGGTGGTATGCGATGCAAAGGGAATCATCACCTCTGTCTATGCAAACTACCCTGGCCCCACCCATGACAGTTTCATACACAGAATGTCCGCCTTGAGCCGGGCACTGGAAGCTGGGCAGCATGGTGACACATGGCTCCTATGTGAGTACAAATGCCCGTGCACATGCATGCATGTCACACACACACAAATACACAAACCCCAATAATCACAACCATTATCACCTCTCCAGGGGACAGTGCCTACCCTCTGAGCAACCACATGATGACGCCAATCTCGAACCCCACCACACCACCCCAGGTAAGATACAACGTGGCCCATATTGCAACTAGGCCCATAGTAGAGCGCCCATTCAGAGTGCTCAAGTCACGCTTCCGCTCCCTTGACCGCTCTGGCGAGCAGCTACTCTATGCACCCCCAGTAGTATGCAGGATCATTGTGGCAGCATGTGTCCTGCACAATGTTGGAACATGGCAGGGCATACTGGTGGACATCGTGGTGCCCCCACATCCCCAACCACAGGCACAGGCGATGCCCATGGGAGGGGATAGGGCACATGGTGAGGCAGCCAAAGAGACAGTCAACTGTCACATCCTTACCACCCTGAGAATGTTGCCATGGAAGTTTCACATTGTGTGCATCCCTAGCTACTCAAACCAACCAATCCTGTGTGACCAAAAGGCAAACATGCAAGGTGTGAATCACACAGACCTGAAAAACAGGCTATGACTATCACTGGTATGTCACCCAAACCCTTTCAAACCACAACATGAGATGGCAAGCAATAGCAAAACACCAACACAGTACCAATAATATACACATTGATATGTGAAAAATGTAAAGTGGCATCAGACAATGATGCCTGACATGGAATCAGATGAAATGACTGACCAACAACCTCCCACCCAAAATAAGTAATTCCCAAATGCATTCCAACAGTTGTAGTTGAAACATAACAATGAATGTCTGTTTACATGCACATTGTGCATTGCAAAATCAACACTGCAGAATCTGTGTGCTGTGTCCATCTCCTGAAACACACTGCTCAGCACACAGCATAGTGACCCGCCATTGTGTGTGACCCACACCCTGAGCATCACATCAAAACAACAACCTACATCAAAAAAGCAAATTACGCATGTACAGGATCCACAGATGGTCATAGATCATGTGCTGCAGGGACACAGTGGACCCCAGAAGGCAAACTGAGTGTACATGTGGACATGGAAGGGTGGTTGTACATGTTGTGGATCATTGTGTGAGTGTGTGTGTCAGTAGGGACATGCACTCAATACATGCATGTGCAATCAAGTGACCATCAGTGTCCTCTATACATCACATGTGAACATTGACCTGTGTACACCCCAGCGTGTCAAACCACAACTATGCCCTCACACCTGAAAGGTAAACACAGCACATGAACAGGCATTGATCGGCAGAATACATCATGTACATACGATACCACAATTACAATGTCAGGGTGCCCATCACACTGTAGGGCAAGGCAACTGTCAACAACAAAATACCCCCTCCTCCCTCACAAATCACCATGACCCACTGATCAACACCACCTGGGTTATGTAACCTTCTTCCTTGAAGCCTACCTGGCCACAGGATCACCCTTCTTCTTTGTCTCCATCTTCCACCTTGCGTGTAAAAAGTGTCCAGCACCCTCAGAGTCCACCTTGACATGCAAAAACAACAAATCAACGAGAAATCAAAGCAGGCCAACACATAAGCCAAGCAAAAAGCCTGCAGGCAGCACAACAAACCAGAAGAGCCTCCAGTAGATGACTTGAAGTAGCAGTACGTCACAAAGCCCAAGTACTAGCACAATGATGGAACAACCAAGGTAGCACAGTAAAACAATGTCACAACAGGATGTGTACCATGTGAGGTACATAATATCGAATGATGCACCACAAACTGATGTGCACTGTCACAGCTCCCGTGTACAGGCGCAGGAGTGGCACGAACCAGCCACCCCCACCGTAGTCTGGGTGCCTGCAAGGTCAAACTCACACAGGCCTCTGAGACCCTGGTGGGGAAGGAGGGTCAGGGATATGCAGTCGGGACAGGTATTGGTATACTGGATAACCGGAATGAGGGACTGGAGAGGGGAGTAGGATTGACAAGGGAAAGTAGGGAATGTACAAAAACATAATAATCACATTAACACATACACAATCAGACCAAAAGTGTACATCATGCACATAGTACCAAATACTCAAATGGAAGTCAAAGAGAAACTTATCTCTGGGGTGAGTGCTGGCCTTCTGCCTGCGCACTCTTAGGCCCGTTAACAGGAGCAGTTCAATGCTCAAAGAGAGCCACAGTTACTAATCTGTGCGTGCCCATAACACACAAACACACCACCATACATGCCCCAAAATAACAAACTACTCTACAAAGAAACAATCTGGTGTGGTGCTTTGTACCCATACGTAACATTCACCCTATGGTGGTTCATAAACAGTCAATGCAGTAAGTCAGGCGCAAGTGGGTGTGTGGCAAATGGAAGACCAATGTGTCACGATTCACACAACATGCAATGTTCCCTGGGTAAGCAGCCAGACGCATATAGCAAGGTACGACTTCAAAACAAGTTGTGTTCCACCATAACCAAAATAAAATAAGGTAGTGCATGTGTCAAATTCTACATAGAAATAAAATGCACTGCACACGAGTCTGTCCCTCGCTGTCTGTCCCTGTGAGCTGCTTCTTTCCATGTCTTGGAACGCTACATGGCTAATACAACTGCCTCAATGGACCATGGTCGACTGGAGTGTATGTGCCATTGCCCCCGCAGGTGCCCCAGACAACTTTCTCATCAACTAGCCATTAGTCCACCAACGCATCTCAGCTGTTTTGCATGCTTCAACACCAATATTTGACCAAGCTCACCGTCAGTGCAGCTACTAAGCATGCATGTACAACTGGCCTGGTCAAAGGTTGGCTGCGGTGTGGCCCCCCTGTTCTGCTCACCTTGTCTGGAGTCCCTTGAAACACGTCAGCTTTTTTTGGATGTATGAGCGCAATCCCTGTGGCTCTGCTTGCGCACACATGCGCATGTCGGCACCACCAAACGTGTCCAGCTTCCAGACGTCCAATGGGCCATGTCTACTGGCAAAGGTGGTTTGGAGGCTCATCCCCCTGCAGAAAGTGCATGAAACACATGATTAATGCTTTGAAATCACCTGTCTGTGACTCTTCAGGCATTTCATGAATGGACCATGTCAGAGACGTACATCAGAAATCACACCATCAGTGCGACTTTCACAGGCAAAGTGTGGTAGACACTATCTACAGCATGAATTGCAACAAGCACGTGTACAGTAAAGATAAGAAACATACTACACAATGTATAGCAATTAATGTACACATGAATCATGAAACCCCCCATCTAGCAAAAGAAGAACAGTGGTCAATAACACCCCTATTATCCCCACTAGGGGTGTTAACACAAGTAGGACAGCAGCAGACATGCCACAGATATGACAGTCCAAAGCCCTTGTGTAATAGGCTGTTACACTGAACCATCCTTGCGAGCCCATGGATACAGGAACCAGGAGTGGCATATGTGAGTCAGGACCCCAAGCTGCAAACACATACACAAGACAAGCCTGAAGGGCCCAGCTGGAACAGACAGAGGATGCTTTAAAAAGCCACAAAGCACCACATCATCACATGAAAGCACAATAGACAAGCAATTTTAAAGTATATTAACTAATTAAACTAACTATGAAAAACCTACATTACCTAATTAAACTAACTATCAAATAGAAAGTTAACTAACTAAACTAAAAGAAAAATCAAAAATGGCCACATACGACCTGGGGGGAGGGGGTCCCCAGGAGGGGGGTGGTACAGGGTGCTTCTCAACACCCACATGCAATGAGGTTGAGGAAAAAAAAAACTCCATGGGCTCAACGCCTGCACAGCCCGACCTATGTGGGAGATACCTTGTCGTCCGAGTCTGGCTCTTCCTGGAAAGGAGGATGTGGCACAGGAGCCTGACCACGCCTAGCCGCAGCTTGCCCCTCATCGGCAGCAAGTCTGCCGGAAGGGTGAGTCTGGTTCTGTGTGGCGATGGCACGTAGGTCTGCATGCAGGTCCTCATGTGATACGCGTGCTTCCTCTTGCAAGGTAACACGTGTAACACAGAGTTCCTCCTGCAAGGCCTGGCTGGACAACTGCTGCACCTCCCGGCAAGTATGTAGCTCAGCCGAGATGGTATGCTCAAGCTGCGCAAACCTTTCCTCTGACCGCTCCCTCTGGGACATCAGAAGGGCACCCAGAGTGCATCTGAGGGAAGCATACTCCTCCCTCAGGGCCTCCATGTGTGCCTCTGCGTGAGAAACAATTGCTCGATGCAAAGACACCATTTCAGCCTGGCGTGCCCTGTCTGAGGCCGCCATGCCCAGCCTGAGCGAGCGGGCCGTGTACCGTGCCGGCTGCTGCTGGAGAAGCACCTGCCTAGCAGGGGGGAGCACAGATTGGGCCACATGCTCCATGCTCACAGCGATGTTCTCCAATGCTGCCCCCTGGTGTTCAGAATTGGCAGTCATGTCTTACTCCCACTCAGTATACAGCGGTTGCGCGTGGTTACCGCATTGCTGGGCTTGACACCCGTGGGACCCAAGGACCGGGTGTCCTTGTTGTGTTGGCACCACCCGCGGCTGCACGATTACATGCTCCCGTTAAAGTGATGGCCCAGGCACATCAGTGACTGGTGTGGAGGGTGACCCTGCATCCCGATCCACCACAGGCGGAGGTTCCAAGACTGTCTGACACCTCAATGCAGGTGTCGCGGACAGAGGAGTGCCCACATGAGAATCACTCACCCCTGACATATGGACCTGATGCTCATCCAACTCGACATGGACGTCAGAGTGGTCATCAGGGCTGGACTCATTGCCAGCCAGAGACAAGATGGACTGTAGCACATGTGGGTTTTTGTGGCCTACCACCCCATGACCCCCACTTGTGCCGGGTTGCTGTAGTGACAACAACCCTGTGCCTGGCATGACAACACCATCCTCGGGTTCCATTGCGTCATCATCTGAAAAGTAGAGAGAAAAAAGTTCACTAAACATGTTAGAAGCACACAACACACACACATAGACATCACACAGACACCAGACACATGAAGCAGACATGTCACACACAAAAGAGAACCTGCCATGCATGCTGGGTCAACTTGACATTGCTTCTGTGATTAGGGATTTATAGTGATAATTTCAAAAACAAACATTTTGGAAGTCAAAATATCCCCATAAAAATAGCGGAAAAAAAAGTCGCATTTTTTTTTAATTACGTTTTTTATTCAAAATGGGGGGGTTCACCCCCTACCCCCTTTTTTATTTTGAACCATGTACACGTGACATGTAGTGGCAGTCATGCACAACACATCACACAAGTAAAAGACACATGTCCTCAGCAAACACTCAGCAACACTCACTGGACTGGGCATCAAAGTCCAGCATCTCTCCCACTCCGACCGATTCAGGTGGTATGAACTCCGCTTTGAGTGACTTGTGCGGAGTGAGGTCTTCCTCCTCAGGTGCAGGCCCACTGCCAGTCACCAGAGTCAAGTTGTAATTTGAGGCACGCTTAGCTATTAGCGCTGCGTTTGAGGTCATTCCAACGCTTTTTTGCACTCTTGTGCCGTGCACACCTCATGGCCGAATGCACTCACTTGTTCCGCAACTTGCTTCCAGTGCGTATCACAGCGGGCAGCCGTAGTCTGACAATTAGGCCCCACTAGCATGTCACGGCTGTGGTCCCGCACGTAGTCCATGAGGAAGTCCAGTTCCTGGTTGTCAAAAGGCTTCTTCCTCGACATGCAGGAGGTCGTGGCTGTGTGTGGGGTCCCAGCCTGTGCTGCAAGTGCAACCTTCCTCCTCTTGGATTGTGGCGCAGACCCTGGCTGGCAAATGCCGCCCTGATCAGTATGGCCAGAAGCATCAGTGGATTGAGCCAAGGGAGTGGCAGGTGGAGGGACGACCAAAGGCCTGACTTGCGTCAGTGGCAGCTGGGTGCCCTCTAATGGACCCTGCGCAGCAACATCCGCTGTGCCAGGGTCATTGACCACGACTGTCCTGGTTGGCAGACTCACAACCAGGGTGTTGTTGGCTGCATCTGCCCCTGCACTTGCCAACACCCGGCAGATCGGAGCAGCAGATGAGATTACTGCCCCAGGGACACGTGTCTCGGTCAGGGCAGCCCTGCGTGCACCTACGGTTTCCGTTCTGCCCTGTTGGAAATCTTCCAAGGACTCTTCAAGTGCCAACACAGCATGCACTGGCAGACCCTGAGCCTGGGTGGTGGTGTCCACAGCTGCACCTGCAGCTACCACTACCCTTGGGCTTGTGGCAGTCGATGAAAAGGACTGCCAGGTCACACGGGCGCAAGTGCCAGATGAAGAAGCTGCATCTCCCGGAACCACAGGGGGTGGTGGCATGACTGCACTGACACAGGGTACAACATCGGGCTCAAGTGGCGCACCCCTGCCTCTTCCCCCTCTGCGGCCACCCTGGACACCCTGGAGACCCCCTACTCCCTGGTCACCCTGGCCACATCCCTGACCAAGCCCGCCACGAGGAGGACGCCCAGCTGAGGCACCCCTCACCTTTGGTGGCCTCCCAACCATGGCACAGATGGAGTAGTGCCGGCACAGATGGAGGAGTGCCAATGGGAGGTGTACACCACAATTGTCCTGGGCAATTGGGGTGAAGGGGGTGGGATGCAAGATGTTAACAGCCCCCCTGCACCTGCAAGGCTGTATGTGACCCCGGTGATGTAGTGTCGGGTCACGCAACGCTCAGGCACCCCAACACTGCAGTAAAACCGTGCGCACAACCCCTGCAGCCTACGGGTGTGGAATTAACCTCCCGCAATATGCGGTGGCACCCAGTAACATGAAAAACACGTACGCATGGGACACGCAGGCTACTATGACCTCAAAAACGGGTACGCGATACACAGGAGCACCCGCAGTGGGAAAAATTGCATGCGCGACTCACCGTCAGACTAGCGTGATGATGAAAAACACGTGTAGCAAATACCCCTGCCAAAAGAAGAGATAGGTCCTTGATCCGCTGTGAAGTTGTGATGGTGTGCGAAACAAAACGAAGTAGCAACACACGTTGGTCTCCACGAAAGGCACATACAGCGAACTGCTGGCACCGCTCACCTTTAACCCGTGCTGAGGGAAACGCCAGCGCGCGCCGCTTACGCGCATAGTCCCTTTCCTCGGATTACACGCATTCACACGCGGACGTGCTGTTTTTTTACACGCTGAACCACTATGCACACGTCACGAGGGAAACGCCCACGTGCGTAACGTCACTTAGGCGCTTACGCGCTAAGGGCCTTTCCTCGGATTTCACGCTGAAGTGCAATTTTTTCACGTGCCAAAACATGCACACATGGAAGACCACGCTCCTGCCCAAAAGGCCATTTTCCTGCCCCCAAGAGCCATGAGCATGCTCCCACCAACCATCTGTTGCTGCCTGCTACCCACATGCCCTGGTATTTGGTGCCTGCACGTCAGCCATCTGCAGGGGTCCAGTTGCTGTGTCCACCCCTGCTGGAACAGAAGACTCCCGACTGGAATACCATCGATCCACAGCCCAGCCCCAGGACCCAGTTGCTCACCCATGCCTGCATAGGGGGTCGCCATGTCGGGGCAAACACCATCTGACACCACTGGCGACCCCCAGCCAGAGAGGCAGAGGGCCACCAGCTTCAGTGAGAAGGAAGTTGGTGTCGTGGTGGAGCATGTCCTGGGGCATTATGATGCCCTCTTCGGAACATCACGCGCCAACAAGGAAGGACGGGAGAGGATCTGGGAGGACGTAGTGGTTGCCATCAATGCGGAGGGGGTGGTAACCCGCTACATCAAGCACGTCTGGAAGCGCTGGGAGGACTTCAGGTCCAGGACCCTCTACAAGGCCCGTCGCCTCGTGAAGGCAGAGGATGCAGAGGGGTGCCGGGTCAGCATGAACAACATCCAGATGAGGGTCCTGGAACACGTAGGCCCAGCGCTCCACGTCCAGATCCTTCAGAGGCAGACCCGTCTGGAGTTCAGTGGTAAGTGGCCAAGCATTGCTGTGTGAGACAGGGCATGTTGCAGTGTGCTGGCAGTCTGATATTTGCCTGTATGTGTAACATAGTCCATGTATGGTAGTGTGTGTGCAGGGACATCATGGTCATGCATGTGAGACCAGTAATGTATGAACCACATGGATGGTGCATGTATTCCAATGCAACATGGGGAGCTGCATGCGGAATGCACACATGAATGCATGCCAGTCTCTGTTCTTGGACATGGAGGGGGGTGAGGGATGGGTGCTGCTCTCATGTACATGTATGGTGCACATGTGTGTGTGTCTGAGAAGTGTGTGTGTGACTTTGAAACGCCATGGATGCATGACACAACTCCATGATGATGTGTAGATTCACTCATGCAGTGCGGTCACTGTTGTATCCACTGTGTCCGTGGTGTACAAGCCATGATGCATGACCCTCCGGTGATGTGTGTGCATGGGATCAGTATGAGCCATGATGCATGTGAGTTTTAAGGCAACATTTGGTTAAAAGAGGCCCTTGTACATGGATGCTGATGTTGATTGCAGGTGCCGTGCCTGTTTATGCATGTGTGTTGCATGCATTCACCCATGTGTTGTGGAGGGACAGGATGGAAGTGACATTTGACAGTGCCACTCATGTGTTATTGCTTCCTGTCTAGGGGAATATTGTATTGCACCCTGATGCTTGTGTTCTATGTCTCCCTCTACGCAGCGTTGAGTGAAGAAGAGGGCGGAGATGGCGCTGTGGAGCCAAGCAGTGGGGATGCCTCCACCGGGCTGCGACGCAAGGCCCAGCACCCTCCCAGGAATTGCCATCATCCGGGAGCGAGGAGACTGGTGCCGCGTCTGCCACTATGGCTGTAGCGGAAGGGCCGGGTGAGCCCCCACAGGGGCTTGCAATGGCAGAAGACGGTGCGAAGACATCCAGGTTGGTGGTCTCCACAGAGGAGGAGGAGCCCGCTACTGAGCTGCACATGGGGCCTGGTGGGGGTAGTACCACTGGTGCAAATGGTGCAGTCCAGGGCCAGGGTCAGGAGGCAGCACAGGTCACCGCGGAGGGGCCTGTGCATGTCGCTGTCCTTGACCCTGTGACTGCACCACCATGCACCAGCAGGGATGCTCCATCCCAGGCCCGTCCACAGGTAGGGGGGAGGCACACGTCATCTGTCTCTCCACTACCTGTGGATGAGGGGTCCCATGACCATATGGGCTCCGTCCTGATTGGTGTCGCGTTGCGTACGCGTGACATTCGTGATGACGTGCGTGCTTCCTGGGGGGAGCACGCACGGCATCAGGAAGAGCAGCATCGCTACGTGGCACTGTTGGGAGGGGACCTGGTCGGTGGGTTCCTACATGTGTCACACACTCTGCTGTCCTCTCCTCTGTGGAGACTATGTGCCAGTCATTCTCCCTGCCGTCGTCCGGCCCAGATTCCACCAGGGCCCCCTATGGACCTGGCCTGACCAACACAGCCAGCTTGGTGGAGATCCCATCCCTGCCACAGTCGGGAGTTGGCAGTCCAGCAGGGGTGGACACCACAACAACTGGAGACCAGAAGATGGAGGATGTGCAGGCATCATCGGACAGGGCACATGGACAGCAGCAGCAGCAGCAGGCTCTAAGTGGGAGCAATGATGGCTCGGGGCCATCGACATCAGAGGGGCAGGCATCGTCCAGAGGGCAGGAGGACCCTGGAATGGGTGTGTCTTACGTGTGGCTGCAGTTGGGCTGGCGTATAGATGCAGAGCGGCGGCTGACAGAAGAAGCACGGCTCACAATGGTCAGGGTGGAGAACACCATGCAGAGGGCACTGAGGCGGGCCGAGTGCCTCAAGGCTATTCGCAGGGAGTTGGAGTCCAACATGGCATCGTCCCTGTGAATCCTCGGGGCCATGGAAGAGGACCGCCTCCAGGACATTGACCAGGAGTTCGATGATGCCCTGGCCCGGGACATCGGAAAGTGAGCCGTCGGACCTGCCTGCCACCTTTGTAAATAGTTTTCAGTGTTAGGTTTCCTTTTCATTTTCATTTCTTTTGGGGTGATTGGACTATGCCCCACACTTTTGTATATAGTGCTTTTCTTAGGTAGTTTTTTAGATAGGTTTAATTTCTTTTGTTGGGCTCATGGACCCTTTCAAAATTGATTGTACATAGTTGGACTTTGGATTTATGTGTGCATTTTCTTTGAATTTCACCATGGGGCAATGGATTTTCATTTTTACGTTTCCTTTGGATTTGTTTTGGTGGACAATGTTTTTGGACCATTTTTCTTCTGGATTTATTTGGATTGCATCTACATTTCATTTTGCATATTTTTGGACATGCATTTCATTTCATTTTTGTATTATTTTTTTTACTTTCATTTCATTACATTGATTTTGTTAATAATACATTTTGATATTTTAATTCCATGTGTGGGATTCGCTCATTGGGTTCATGCATGTCAAATTGTGGTTTTGCACAATCTATGGCAAACAGTGTGTGTGTGTGACCGACATGTGTTGATGTACATGGTTGACTTTTGATTTGTGTTGTGACATAGGCATGTCGGTGTGTGATGGATTGGTTAAATCATTGCATGTCAAGACTGGGGTGGCATGCTGTGGAATTGTGGTGCACATGAGGGCCATGATGGTGCAGCTTCCTTTCGTGTTGCAGGGGGACATGAGTCGGGGCCTGCTGGCAGGTGCCCCTCAATGCTGGGTGGATGGGTGCTGGGGGACCTGAGTCGGGGAAAGCTTGCAGGTGCCCCTTAATGCTCAGTGGATGGGGTGCTGGGGGACATGAGTCAAGCCTGCTGGCAGGTGCCCCTCAATGCTGGGTGGATGGGGGTGCTGGGGGACATGAGTCGGGGCCTGCTGGCAGGAACCCCTCAATGCTGAGTGGATGGGGGTGCTGGGGGACATGAGTCGGGGCCTGCTGGCAGGTGCCCCTCAATGCTGGGTGGATGGGGTGCTGCGGGACATGAGTCAGGGCCTGCTGGCAGGTGCCCCTCAATGCTCGGTGGATGGGGTGCTGGGAGACATGAGTCAGGGCCTGCTGGCAGGTGCCCCCCAATGCTGGGTGGATGGGGTGCTGGGGGACATGAGTCGGGGCCTGCTGGCAGGTGCCCCTCAATGCTGGGTGGATGGGGGTGCCTGGGGACATGAGTCGGGGCCTGCTGGCAGGTGCCCCTCAATGCTGGGTGGATGGGGTGCTGGGGGACATGAGTCGGGGCCTGCTGGCAGGTGCCTCTCAATGCTGGGTGGATGGGGGAGCTGGGGGACATGAGTCGGGCCTGCTGGCAGGTGCCCGTCAATGCTGGGTGGATGGGTTGCTGGGGGACATGAGTCAGGGCCTGCTGGCAGGTGCCTCTCAATGCTGGGTGGATGGGGGTGCTGGGGGACATGAGTCGGGGCCTGCTGGCAGGTGCCCCTCAATGCTGGGTGGATGGCGTGCTGGGGGACATGAGTCAGGGCCTGCTGGCAGGTGCCCCTCAATGCTGGGTGGATGGGGGTGCTGGGGGACATGAGTCGGGGCCTGCTGGCAGGTGCCCCTCAATGCTGGGTAGATGGGGTGCTGGGGACATGAGTCGGGGCCTGCTGGCATGTCCCCTTCAATGATGGGTGGATGGGGGTGCTGGGGGACATAAGTCAGTGCTCACTTGTGCATGGTGATATGTGGGCTGGCTGGGGGGCTTCAGCAGGGTGGATGGGCTGCATGTGGGGCATGGCCAGGGGTGCAGTGTGTACCCCTGTGTTGGGGTCTGACTGCAGGCCCTGGGGAGGGGGGAGAGGGCACACCTGGGAGGACACACACTGCCAATTCGTTGGGGCACCTCCGAAATACACGTACCCCGCTCGCACAGGGCCAATCGCATGTGAAATTTCCTGTGCACCCCCGAAATACACGTACCCCGCTCGCACAGGGCCAATCACATGTGAAACTTCCCGTGCACCCCAGAAATACACATACGCAACTCGCACAGGGCCAATCGTGTGTGAAACTTCCCGCGCACCCCAGAAATACACGTACCCCACTCACACAGGGCCAATCGCGTGTGAAACTTCCCGCGCACCCCTGAAATACAGGTACCCTGCTCGCACAGGGCCAATCGCGTGTGAAACTTCCCGCATGCACCCCGCAAATACATGTACCCCGCTCGCACAGGGCCAATCGCGTGTGAAATTTCCTGCGCACCCCCGAAATACACATACCCAGCTCGCACAGGGCCAATTGCGTGTGAAACTTCCCGTGCACCCCAGAAATACACATACCCCGCTCACACAGGGCCAATCGCGTGTGAAACTTCCCGCACACCCCCGAAATACACGTACCCCGCTCGCAGAGGGCCAATCGCGTGTGAAACTTCCCGCGCACCCCTGAAATACACGTACCCCGCTCGCAGAGGGCCAATCACATTTGAAACTTCCTGCGCATCCCAGAAGTACACGTACCACGCTCGTACAGGGCCAATCGCGTGTGAAACTTCCTGCGCACCCCGGAAATACACGTACCCTGCTCGCACAGGCCAATCGCGTGTGAAACTTCCCGTGCACCCCCGAAATACACGTACCCCCCTCGCACAGGGCCAATCGTCTGTGAAACTTCCCGCGCACCCCTGAAATACATGTACCCCACTCGCAGAGGGCCAATGGCGTATGAAACTTCCTGCGCACCCCAGAAATACACGTACCCTGCTCGCACAGGGCCAATTGCGTCTGAAACTTCCTGCGCACCCCAGAAATACACGTACCCCGCTCGCACAGGGCCAATCGCATGTGAAACTTCCCGCGCACTCCCGAAATACACGTATCCCGCTCACACAGAGCCAATAGTCTGTGAAACTTCCCACGCACCCCAGAAATACACATAGCCCACTCGCAGAGGGCCAATCGCGTGTGAAACTTCCCGTGCACCCCAGAAATACATGTACCCTGCTCGCACAGGGCCAATCGTCTTTGAAACTTCCCGCGCCCCCCTTGAAATACACGTTCCCCGCTCGCAGAGGGCCAATCGCATGTGAAACTTCCCACGCACCCCAGAAATACACGTACCCTGCTCGCACAGGGCCAATCGCATGTGAAATTTCCCGCGTACCCTGGAAATACACATACCGCGCTCGCACAGGGCCAATCACATGTGAAACTTCCCCCGCACCTCCGAAATACATGTACCCTGCTCGCACAGGGCCAATCGCATGTAAAACTTCCCACACAGCGTGGTACGTGTATTCAGAGGGGTGCACAGTGATTTTTACGGACTTTTTTGTGGTTGGGAGCTGTATGCTGGTCCACTGGCCTGTGCACCATGTTCGGGATTTGTGCGCCGTTCATGGCGCTCACAGGGATGGGTTGGGGGCGTAACTGGCGCTGCTGCAGGGTCGCTGCACCACTCTGTACCACGGCTGGTTTTCGATGTTAAAATCCATGAATACGCTGTGCGCGGAAATGGATTTTGGCACACGCGGCTCGCGCAGACTGCCACACGCGCACACTGTGCGCCAGCCGCGTGCACCACTTGTGCGCTGAATTCTATGAATTACCCCCTCAATCACTTGAATTAGATAAATATAAATCACTTATGAATCAAATAAAAATCCTAATCAACTTAAACACTTTCCGTTCGCCGAAAACGTTCCCATACCTTAAGATGCATCCTCTCAACTTTCTGTGAGAGAGCTCTTATTCCCTACAAGAGCCACATTTCAGAAAAGCACTTTAAATGTGACATCATAAGTGCAAATTCCACACATTTCAAGAGCAGGGATTGGACCCCCAAAAGCAGGCCAGCTTTAGTCCAATCAACTGGGGACTTGTCCATTAAAGAAGAAGTCCCTCACCACTACCCTGAATCATCTTGCTAATCATCTTGAAGCATCTGTGGATAATCACTTGAGAAGATTTTACTGCAGCCTGCTAAGAGAGAAGCCCTTTATAAAGTCCTGCAGTTGTGAGGTGAAGGCAGGTGTTCCAAGGCAGAGACCATTTATGTCCCATAACCATCCTCTGGACCACTGGGTGTGATCCGCTGTTGGAACAGGATCTGTCTCTCTGCCAGCCATATCGGTATCCAAGGCCTGGCCATGTTGGATGACTGCTGCAGTTGTGTCCCATCCTCCACCATGTTTGGGAGCCTGAGAGCAAGGACCCATCTTGTCCTTTGGTCCCTGTAGTGGTACTCACATCAATCCAAGAAGTGACCAGCTGCTGGAGCAAGGCTGCCTCTCTGCCAGCCACACCATTACTCTGGACCTCACTTTGTTGGAGGGCCCCTGCAGTTGTGTGTCAGCCTCCACTTTGTTTGAGAGCATGAGAAAATAACTAATCTTATACCTGAGCTCACAGCACCCTGAAAGCCAAGACGGGGGAATCCTACTGTTTTATGCCATTGAACTGCTTTGGAGTTTGTTTCAAGAACTGTTTGGCATATTTGAACAAGCAGGATTCTCTGTCGGTACCTTTTTCTCTCCTGATCTTCGCACAGTGCCACAAAGTCTTGTTCGGTATTGCTGAACCACCAAGAACTGCAAAGAAAATCAATTTTTGGGCCCTACACAATGATTAGGTCTCTTTTAAGCCTTTTTTTGCGCTCACAAGTACATATCCGTAGTCAATAACATTATTGCTTTTGCTTGCCTTTCAACCCTGATTCATTGCTCTGACTGCTGCATCTACTATATTTTGCTTAATCTGTGTTTTTTCCTCAGGGGTGGGTCTTGTCTAGTGTTTTGCTAGTTAGTTATTATTGTACATTGTCTGTTTAATTAAAGTGTACATATTTTTAATAGAACCTTGATTGGCCATTCCTTTATTTTAGACTTTTATATGTCACTGTTTGGGTTGCTACTTAACCATATACACACCCCTCTTAAAAGTATAGCCTTCCCTTGGCGCACGTTACCACAAAAGGTGAGGGAGGTATATCTCTTGACTGTGCCTGCTTTACCTTTATGATTATGTTGGCTCTTGGTTTGTAGAAGTGGCAGGGATGAGTGGCATTTTAGCCTCTGTACACCCTTGTATTCCTGCGGGGAAGAAGTCAATTTGTCACAACGTCTCCAACTCATCGAAGCCTGAATCCCTAAAGCTACTTCACTTAGAAACTCAGCATTGCAGAAGGGCTATGGTCCACCAGAAGTAATGACATCTGCAGACTTGGCCTCCGCCAGTGCAGAAGGAAAGAAACAGAAGACAGCCCTTCTTGTCTGTGCCCCAAAACTCTGTAACCTCCTCCCCATCAACATCAGATGTGTTCCCTTGCTTCTAAAGTTCAGGAAGAAGCTCAGGTCCCTGCTCTCCAAGGTATGGCTCCTCCCTAACAGCTAGATACACAAACCATCCACTCTCAACCCTACCAGAGTCTGGGTGATCTAACACCCACTATTTCTCTCCTGGATGTTGATCTATTGCTGACAACTTGCCCTCCCTCTTTTGCTGTTAGATCCCCACTTCTGTGTTTCTCTCCTTTTTAACCTTGTTCCTACTCCCACAGCTACAAATAGGATTTTGAAGTGGAAGTATTTTCCTCACTATTTTTGAACGTTTGGCGTAAAAACATGAGTAAAAATATGTTCAACTATAAAACAGAAATGTTTTAAGAGAAATATTTCTTGGCACCAGGTTATTCATGTGCATGAAAAGATTACATTTTGTTTTTATAATAGTCGTTTTTTCCAGTGGTACTACATAATCTACTGGTCCAAACACACCAATGGATCTGTTTGGGTGAAAGCAGGGGCACAAGCTCCTATATGGCAATTTCCCATTTTTTATTAGGGGTATTTTTACTCCCTGTTTTTATTTTTTGGGAGTATTTGCCTATTTATAGTGAGTAAAATAGCCGATACATCCCTTATCTGTTTGGCTTCCTACCCCAATCTGTTGCTTCCCAAAGCTAGGTCCATGCTCAATAAATATCCTCATAATAATACATTAAAAATAACACATGCAACACTCTATTATTTTCCTACATCCATAGATATTTAAACCTTTTACACTGTATTTCGGGTCTCAGAACCCTTAAAAATTGTGTTATCCTCTAAAAAGTGTTGTTATCAACTAGTTTGAGGTAAAAAAAAAACGTAAAAATTAAAACCTTCAAAACATGTTTCTTTCTTGGGGTGTCGAGGTTAGAGATTAGTGGTTGGAGAGATGCAAAATGAAGTCTTGACATTGGTATCTCTGTGATGTCTTCTTGACAGCAGACCACATTAGTGCTGAATTATGGTTGTAAGCAGTGGCACACCACGTGATTGGGAGTGGATCAGAGCTGTAACCCTGGTAGTTAGACCTGCCAAACAACTTGATCGAGACCAGATGGGGGCAGTAAACATCGTAGTAGGCAATAGTACAAAACCTGTTCGAGAGCAGGTGGGAGATGTAACTATGTTAGTAAGCTTTGCCACATGACTTGTTAGAGGATTTTGGGAGCTGTTGCCATGGTAGTGCGCAGTTCCACAAAACCAGGAAGACTGTGTTAACGGTCATAAACCTGATAGTGTAAATTGTTATTGGGTCAAAAAGAGGGTTTTGTAATGAGTTTAAGACGAAGGGCAGATCCCAAAGTGGGACCATTTGTCATATGCATTTGTCATTTATATAGCACTTTATGTAGCACCTTACGCCAAGGTGCTGTACAAAACCAATTTACAGTACAATTGAATGAAGAACATAATACAACAGAGAAAAATGAAATAACTACAATGATACTAAAATAACATTAAGATTGAGTAAGAACGTTTTCAGAGCAGCACAGAAAGTAACAAAACAGTGAATAGACCACAAAGAAAGGGGAACAGCATTCCAATAGAGAGGAACCACCAAAAAAAATGAGAGAACCTTTAAGAAGCACATGGAGGATGGGGTACAATAAGAAGAAAGTGGTATTGCGAGTGAAGAAATTGAGATAGAACATACAAAGACACAGGAGGTGTAAGATGAATAGGAGCAAGTCCATAGAGGGACTTCACTACTTTGTAGAGAAAGTTGAATTTCAGTTGAGATTGGAAAGATAGCCATTGAAGCGAGGCCATAGAGGCAGAAATGGACTCATGAGCAGTTAATGAATATAAGAGACATATAGAGGAATTAAAAACAGACTCTAGAGGAGCTAAGTGAGAGACAGGGAGACCAAAGATAAGTACAGAGCAGTAGAAGAGTTGTGAACAAATAATAGATTAGAAGCTTATTAACACTGAAAGTTAGAAGAGTGATTAGTGTCAAGATGGAGGCCAAGATTGTGGGCAGTAAGAGAAAAAAGGCAGATGGGAAGGAGAGAACAAGACAAAGGGAGGAGGAGTAGGCAAAGGAATATTATTTGCTGGGAAAAAGAGAACTTCAGTTCTAGAGGGATGGAGGACATTAAAGTGGTCAGACATCCATATTTTGATAGCAAGGAGACAGGCTGAGATATCTATGTGTATGGAGGTATGAAAGAAGAAAAAGATAGAAATAGTTTGATGTAACTAGCATAACGAGATAATGTTAGCCAAAGGAAAAGTATAAAGAGAGAAGAGAAATGGGTCAAGAACATACCCTTGGTGAACGCCGTGCGAAAGAGGAAGGGGATCAGAACAAGCACCGGCACAAGATACTGAGTAGATGCAGTTAGATAGATACCATACAAGTGCAGAACCAAAAAACCCAAAAGAGGAAAGGGATTGGAGAAGTAGTGAGTGATCCACTGTGTCAAAGGCAGCGGATGGATCCAAGAGTATAAGAATAGAAGAGTTTTTAACATAGCGAGCAGGAAGAAGAGTGCCGCAGACAGAAAGAAGAGCAAGAAGAAAGAAGGGGTCGTAAACCAGACTGAAAATGAGGTATGATAGAATTAAGGGTGACAAGGGAAGAAATTGTCAACGAGACGTTCCAACAATTTTGAAAGGCAAGGAAGGAAAGAGATCGGATGAAAATTAGAAAGAATAGCAGGATTCAAAGAAAGTTTTTTAAAGACACTAAGAATAATGGTATGGTGTT
This sequence comes from Ambystoma mexicanum, assembly GCF_040938575.1. Lineage (NCBI taxonomy): Eukaryota > Metazoa > Chordata > Amphibia > Caudata > Ambystomatidae > Ambystoma > Ambystoma mexicanum. Next base: position 646,529,661 of record NC_090927.1, on the reverse strand, counting down.
TGAATAGGAGAGAAAAAGTACAAGTAATGAGAGAAATATTAAGAAGCCTAGTAAGAATTAAGAGAGGGATAGATTTTAGGAATACGAGTACAGGGAACAGGATCTTTGGGTTTGAAAATGGTTTTTGAATAAAAGAGAAAAAGTACAAGTAATGAGAGAAATATTAAGAAGCCTAGTAAGAATTAAGAGAGGGATAGATTTTAAGAATACGAGTAGAGGGAACAGGATCTTTGGGAGACGCAGTAGGATGAGCCCGCAAGATAAGCAAAGAGGTATCAGAGTTAGTGATAGATGAGAAGGAAGAAAGAACCATAGTAGAGGAAGGAGGGGCAGCAGGGCAGGAAGAAGACAGAGAAGAGAAATAGCAGAACAAAGAGAATCCACTTTAGAAGTGAAGAAGTTAGCCAAGTCAGAAGCACTAAGCGTTGAGAAGAGATAATAATCAGGTGACGGGGGATTCAGTAGACAAAAACGGGATTGGAAGAGACGCCGGGGTTGGCATGATTGAGAGTATGATAAGAAGAGAATGACACACCATTGGACATTAACCAAGATTTATGCCAGTGACGCTCCAAGCAACGGAGTGCCCTTCCCATTGAGTGAAGGTAAGGAGAAAGACAAGACTGGGGGGGGGTTTACGAGTGGGAAGCAATTCAGAAAGAGGATATAGGGTATCAAGAGAAATAGAAATTGAAATGGAGATAGCTGAGACAACCTTATCCATTGAAAGAGCTAGAAAAGTAGAATGTGATGGAAGAGTAGCAATGCAAGAACATATAGCGACAAAAAAAGAAGGGGTAGCAACAGAAGAAGGAGCGCAAGTGTCACGAAGAGGGGGTAAATAGGGACAAGGAACAAGTGGTGATCAGATGAATATACAGGATACATAGAAACATCTGATGCAGACATAGAAGAAGTAAAAATAAGATCCAGACTGGATCCATATTTGTGAGAAGGGGGCGTTGGGAGGAGAGATAGTACGAATCAATTATAGCAAGAAATGGAGAAGAAGCATGAATATAAGAGAGATGTAAATTAAAGTACAATCAGTCTGGCCACCAAAAAGGCAAGTTTTTTAATGTGTTTGATACCAGAGGTGCAAACCCATAGATGGACAATCAGCGTGTCACCTTTTCACTCTTTCACACAAGGTTCTCGGACTAGGTACATGGCCATCAGCAGAGCTCTAAGGGAGAAGGTTGCCATACTCAATGAAAACAAATCTTGAAATAATTGGAGAATGACTGGAAAGTCACTAGACTGGCTATCTCTATTTGGGGAATGCCTAAAAGAAAGGATTTCCAGTACCTGGAATAATACCTCAGGGTAAATGGCCTTCTACATTGGTGAATGTAAATAGTCAGGTCCATGAGAATGCCTAATCTTTGGAGTCCTAACCTATCAACCTGAGTATTGTCCATTCCTTCGGTCTCAGGACAAGATGCAGGGTAATATCCAATGTGGAGCTTTGTAAAGCTGAAGACTGACTGGGAACCATGATCTCCTGGGTCAAAGAGAAGCTATCAAGATGAGATTTGTCTTTTTCCTTTTTAATGCCAAAAGGACTCCGGGGCATCAGGGTAATGGGGGTCCATACAGGAGACCTGTGGACAGTGTCAGAGATAGGAAGTCTACCCCCAAGCATTCAGGTGACTGTGGTGCCCTAGTGAAAATTCAATTTGAGCGCAAGCACCCACACTCAAGAAAATTCCAGGAGGTGAGAGTGAATACTTATCCTCTTTATTTCGCTCTGGCACAAGCTGACAACTGACAACTGTTGTGAATGCACACTTCCCTTCCATCGATCCAGTCACTGTACGCAGGCCATGTGATAATCCTAAAATTCCTGGGTGCAACAGTGACTAACTGTAACACAGAAGTGAGAGAGGAGAGGACTCATTTTCTGAGGAGTCAAATACATCCAGCTATGAATGGCAGATCTTTTGAGAGATCAGTGGGTTCAACCTCTTTTTCTGACATCTAAGTCATACCCTGCGCAGCGTGATAGAGGATGTCCCTGATAGTCATGGCTCTCAAAAACAGCAGGACAACATAATCCCATTTGACTATCCTTGTAGTAGTGTCAACCTTCTACCTCAATGTTGATGTAAGAAGGCTTTGGTAACCTCTCTCTATATTAAAACTGTCTTCCCTCCTGAGAGGATGCAAATAATTATAGGGCTTGTAAATGTTACTTAACTTCCACCATTTCAAGGACTTTGCTGCTTCAGATGTGAGCCAGATCTTTCAAGAAATCACACACCCAAATGACAGTCATCCATCAAAAGAACAATGGGAGGAGTGTCCAGACGGAATGGTCTCTACAGATGGGAGGGGACAAAAAAATAATGGTGATCTAGATGAAATAATGTAGGGACCTTCAGTAAGTAGCTGTATTCTTCACGCTCCCATTACCAGTTCCTGTTGGTTGAAAAGTCCAAATGACAGATGCAGCCTCTGGCCCATTGACTCACAAAAACACATTATGCTGTGTGCCCCTGTATGAGAAACTGATTGACAGTGCCTGTTGAAGTTGTACAAGGATTGATTTGCTGACAAGCTAATCTGATCAAGCCTATGGTAGGGGGATCAGGCTGTGGCTGGTCAAAAATGTCACCCCAACAAATACCAAGCCAGGTCAAGGAGAGAGATTTGACTTCTCCCAGTTCAGGAGGTACTCTAGACTTTGCAGCAAATTGAGGTGACTTGTAGTAGATATGTAAAGGCTAACATTACACCAATAGGCAAGAACTTGGTGAACACCCTCCAGGAGGCTCTCAAGTCAAGGGGAACTACAGACTTGAAATTATCTCTCCAAATCGGTACTTAAAATATATGTGTCCATTAAGTTAAGACACTAAAAACTAATGAAAGGTGTAATTTTTTTATTTTTTATTTTATTTTTTATTTACTTGTTTATAATCAAAGCACAATTTGATTTTTACAAGAAGTCGTTTCACATAAAAGACACAGGGATAGGAGTAGAGAATACAGATAACAAGATGGAAAAAGAAACGTTGTTGAAAGCAGATAAGCCGCTCTTTGCCAAGAAAGGCAAGAGTAAAACTGCGGTAAGTGATACTGGCTTCATTGGCAGTCTCTGTTGGTAGTCCAAGTGCAGCTTCCAGCATCTTAACTGCCGCCGTAGAACATTTTTTTTTCACCTGAAACCAGGCGGCACCACCATGTGTTTCCACTGTTTCCGTCTCTGAACATAGTCTGCAAGTTCTTGATACTGATTTAGTCTGGATAGCTATGATTTCTTGAGTTGGCATTTGGTTGAATCTCATTTTCATAACTATTTTTTGCAGTCTTTTGTTAGAGAATTTTATACAGTAATTCAGAGGTAAACTCAACTTGTTTGTTGTTAGGGGTAGGTGAGCAAGTAACTTATTTGCTGTTGTTGTCTCACACGTTTGGATCCAGTCTCCTTGCGCTATTTTTGTCTTTATTTTAGCAGGTTTTGCATGAGATCCTCCGACGTGCATGCCAAGTCTGACATCTTTTTTGTGAGTTTTTGTTCCCACTTGTTCAGTGCGTTTCAGGGTCCTTGGCTAAGTTCTACCTGAATCAATTTGTATATCGGAAGAGTGTCTGGTGAAATGATTTTCCGAAGGAGTCTCATCTGACTTTGTTTGACTGATGCTTTCAATGATAACAGGCCCAATTCACGTCTGATAGCTGATATTGATGACGATTTAGGAAGGCCCAATACGGCTTTCCACAGGAAACCTTCCAATTTCGGCCATATAGTATCATGAATATTCAAGGCCGCGTCCATACCGTTGGTTACCGATGGAACCACCTTTTGTTTATAGAATTGAATTGCGGGTAATAGGGAAAATTTCCCGTATTTCCGGTCTACTAGTCTAGTTTGGGTTGTCAATGTTTTGATTTTCTCCCACTGCGCTGAATGGATTGCTTTTTCCGATCTTGTTGAGTCAATCATTATTCCCAGGTATTTTATACTAGCAACGGTCTCTACTTTCGTATTATTCAAATACCAGCATCCGTTGTCTGTAGTTGTTGATCGACTTTTCCCCATGATAAAGATTTTGGATTTGGTGATGTTTATCTCCAGATCGTATTTATATATGTATTTGGGCAAGTTGGTTAATTGGTGCTGAAGGCCTATTTGGGTCTGATCCATGAGGATCAGGTCGTCCGCATAGAACAATCTTGATATTCGGGTATTGCCCACTTTGGGTGGGAAGGCTCTTACCGCTGGTTGAGTATGTTGGAAATCTCCCATAAATGCAATAAAGAGAGCCGGGGCGAGCGGACATCCCTGCTTCACACCGCGTTCCAATGAGAACTGGTCCGATAGCATTCTTTGCCTATTTAAACAGACTCTGAGTTTTGTATCCGTGTGCAGTGCAATCACCGGATCTAAGATTTCCGCCGGATAGTTCCAATTGGATAATTTGGACCACAGCTTTTGCCAGCTGATTTTGTCAAAAGCTTGTGTCAAGTCTATGAATGCTATGTATACTTTGGTGCACCGTTGCTCACGTTTTCTTTTATGATGTTGAGAATCATGATGTTGATACTGGTGCTTGCATTCTTGACAAAGCCCGTTTGGAGTTGGTCCAAGCAAGGATCAGATCTTGCCCATCTGTGGAATCTGGTTAGAAGAAGAGTTGCAAAGATCTTGCCCATGATGTCTAGGAGGGCTATGGGACGGTAGTTAGCAGGATTATCTCTATTACACTTTTTGAAAATGGTGATTATTACCGCATCAGTCCATGTTTTCGGGATTTGTTTAGTGGCTTGACATTGCTTGAAATGTTTTGTTATTAAAACGGACCATTCCTGAGGATGTTGTTTTAGATCTAAATTAGTTAGACTATCGGGTCCTGGTGCCCTTGACGTTTTCAATTTCAATATTGTGGCCAGGATCTCATCTTGATCTTCAAGGTCTACCCACGTTGACACTGTGGGACATGTGTGGTTGCTTGGAATTTGCAGTAAAGGTGCAAATTCGGATGTGAAGAAGGTTATCCAGGTCAATTCCGATATGGCGTTGGACAGTTGGTTATTTGTATCACTGTTATTATTTTTGATTAAGGCCCAGAATTCTCTTGGATTTTTTGACGCTAAGGTTTTAAGCATTTGTTCTGCGTCATTTTGATACATGACGGCTTTATGTTGTATCAGCCATGATCTGTATGATTTTGTTGCCGCTTTGACGATATCGTTTTGATCCCTGTTGTCAAAGACTCAGGCTAAGCGCTTCAGTTTGCGCAGTTCTCTTCTTTTCATGACCAGTTGGATATCGTATTCATGGTCACCGTTTAGATGAAATACGATTGCCTTGTTTTTTCCCATGCATCAGGAAGAATGGAATATATTTTGGTCTGTCTAATAAGTCTGTAGTACTTCTATTTTCTTCGTCAAACATTTTAGTGATCTCCTTGATATTTGTCGCTGTGAGTTGAATTTGTGTGAACTTACGTGTTGGCTCCACCTCGGATGTATAGGTTTCTTTGGGGATGCTTACTGACTCAAGAGTCATTGTCAGCAAGTTGTGATCGCTGGCTTTGGTTCTGTAAACCTCGAAGAAATCTACAAAGGGCAGAAGGGAGTGTAAGATAAACATATGATCCAGCGTCGCTGTGGTTTCGGTTCGTTCCCAGGTTGGGATCGCTGGAAGCTGGCCTCGGGATGTTGCCACATTGTGGAAATTTCTAGTGTCCATGAGGTCGGACCACAACGCACCTCGCTCAAAGGATGGGCAAAGATGGGTGATAAACGAGGGTTGGTCACATCTAGCGTTCAAATCTCCACAAATGATGATGTAGTCAGTAGCCATTTCAGTTGAAAATGTGTCTAGGGTATCCGCGATGGTGTCACAAAATTCAGTGTTACTTGTTCTCTGCGGGTTCCAATAGACATTTATAATAGCTAGATTAGATTTAACTTTGCCCCTTGAGGCATTCTCTAGGTGATGTCACTCTGTTTGTAGTGCTAACATACCATAAGTTTCTGCAACTTTCTTTTTGATGGAAATACCTGAGCCAATCCTAACTGCAGTTAAGAGGCCTGACGATGGTCTGCCAAACATACCATATCCGTCGAGCACTGGTTTTTCTATCAACCAGGTCTCCTGGAGACAGATGATGTCTCATAGGCCCAGATCTAGTGCATCTGATTTAATGAAAGGTGTAATAGGTTGGAGTGTCTCCATTTAGAAATTATTTTTCTTTAATATATTACATTTTTTTGAGCTCTAGGATTCCCTTGCCATTTGGTACTACACAAATGATGGCGTAAAGTCTGCAGCTCCTCGCTCCTGGAGGAACTAGAGTCATGTCTCCTTTTTTACCAGGTCCAGAAGACTCTGCAGAAGAGCTGATTTCCTGTCTGGAACCAGGGGAATCAGTGTATTATTGAATATGGTCAGAGGAGGATGATTAATGCATTCCAGTCCATATTCCTCTTTCATACGTTTCAGTACGGAGGGTTCAGACATACTTCAGCCAGGTATGAAAGAAGTAGCAGAGTTTTCCTCCCACTGACCACACAGCTGATCTCATTCAGTCCGGTGTATTGTCTTTTTGCTGTTACATATGAGCGTATGGCAAAAAGGAATTTCACTTAGATCCCAACATTCTGTGTTGTTTCAATATCGTTTTAATGGTCCACAAAATTAAATAAGGACTCCATTATCTCCAGCATTAATAGCATGGATTTTCCCTCTGTTGTTAGCAGGTACATTGTAGCCATAAACCTAAGGATTGTGATTTGCTCTCACTTCCTCCATTCCGTAAAGCTTTTGTTATTGATGATGGAGATGAGTTGGGCACCTCTATAGTGACATGTTTTCATATTATCTCGCTTTCAGCTAGTCGCTGAACTCTGAAACAGTGCCGATTTAAGTGCATGGCTACACGGTGGTGTAAGGTGTAGTATGCTCGATGCCTAGTTTAACTTCTATGTGTGGTACCACAGGCCTTTTCATCGACTTTCTCACTTTAACTCTTTTTTCCAAAGGTTGAAGACTTTTTTTTTGCCTACTTTTTCTCATGTGAGCAAAGGGATGAGGCAGAAGATGAAGAACAGTCAGAGGAGGGTCAGTCCCATGCGTCCCCTTCTAAAGGCCTCTCTAATGACCCATGCTCTTGTGTGCTGTCTGCAGGCCTTATGGCGAATAGCCTGACAATCACTGCAACTCACGCATGTCTGGGATTTCCACTGCACTTGTGAATACTGTTGTGCCCTGACATGCAGCGATTATCTTGGAGCCATGTGTCACCTAGGATCGCTAGCCACCTCGTAAGTAAGCTGGTTTTCCTGTACTCTCCTCCCAAGTGGTGGCTCAAAGGGCCAGCTACCAAAGCTGCCACTACTTGTGCTCATTGATCTGTCAAAGCCCAGGCATGGAGTGTGGTGAAGTTGCCACCAGGCAGTTTCTTTCTTTCTGCGGCTGATCCAGAGGTCTGTAGAACAGCAGACCATCCCTGTCTCTGCATGCTGCAGCTGCATTAAGATCAGCAGGCTTTCCTGTGTATGATGTGATACCCATCCCCAAACTACCCAGTTATGCACGTCCAGAGTATGGTGGCCTGCAAACAAATTAAAGAAAGCTAGCAGTCCCTGGGTGCCATGGGTGCCTTTAGGGGAGAGTGTTTCCCATTTGATTTCAGCAAGAGAACAATCACCATTTCCTAAGGGAAGTAGGTGGGTATATGACCAGCACTGTCACCACTGCAAGGACATTACTGCTCCTTGTATATATCTAGAGTGATATTGGGATACCACCTGATAAACGGGTGACTGCTTCCTACAGGTTGTATGATATTAGATCATTAAAAGATGGATGTCATGTTCACATTAACCTAACCCAACCCAGAAACAAATGGACAATGTATCTATTAAAAGCTTCCACCCTGTCCACGCAGCTGTGAGTGAAGACATGCCTCTTTCTTAATTTAGATATGTGAGGCTTCCCAACAGCACTTACGTTCCTCTAGTTATTCCCTGAGTGAAAAGCTACTGGTTTCTTCAATGAGATAAATACTGATGGCAGTAGAACCTTTTAAGAGAATCCTTGGCAAAATCCCACCCTTAAACTCACTAGGGAATGAGTCAAGCATGGACCAACAATAAAATGGATGTAGAATATTTGTAATACACCCCATCCAATATGCCATTCTTAACAACATTACCCCTACACAAGGCAGAATTGAGGTTATTAAAGACAGAAATGTGCCTTTGGTGCCCCTCTGCTGGTGGTACTGTAGACAGTGTCGGACTAGAGGTCATGTTTCAAGAGGATGATTTATTATAATAAAAGAAAACCTCCTCTAAGTCCTATCAGCTTGTATCTGCTAGTCCAAACAGTTTATGGTTTATCCCCTTCTCAGAGATGTATAAACATAACAAGTTCTCTGATTTGTATTGGTCGATATTCACAAAATACAGCTTTGCACTTAGTAATGGTCTAATATCTCTGTTCTCAACCTCGGGTAAGCTTCAGGCCTGTTTAGGCCTGAACTCATTACAATTTCTCTCAACCCCTCCTGGGGTCTTCTGTTTGTCAGCCGGCGTGGGCTACGAGCTTGCTCAACCATGGTTTTGTTACAGTTTCTCTTACCCCATACCGGGGCCATTTGCTTGTCAGCTCAGTGTAGGATACAGGTTTTCTTGGCCCTGGTTTCATAAATGTTTCTCTTACCCACATCCTGAGTTATTTCGCTTCTCAGCTGGTGTGGGCTATTTTCCTCCTCAGCCCTGATTTCATTATGCTTTGTCTTACTCGCTACTGGGGTCTTCTGTTTGTCAGTCGGCGTGCGCTTTGAGCCTGCTCGCCCATGGTTTTGTTACTGTTTCTCTTACCCCCTACTGTGGTCATTTGTTTGTCAGTCCAATGTGGGATATGGGTTTTCTCGGCTCTGGTTTCCTTACATTTTCTCTTATCCCCTGCTAGGGTACTCTGCTTGTCAGCCAGGAGTGGGTTATGAACCTGATCAGCCCTGTATTTATTAAGGTTTCTCTTACTCCCTTCTGGGATCTTGTGGTTGTCAGCCCGGCATGGGCTATGTTGTGGCTTCACTGCCCTCCAATCACAACTTGTGTAAAGTCGGTTACCTTCTGTCCAATGCAGTACTTAGTTGTGAAGGCAGTTCCTCTATCAGCACTGAACCTCATACTCGTCCTAGCTCTGGTTTGTGTCATCAGAGTCCTAGCTCTGGTTGTTCCCTTCAGCGTCAGAGGAACAGCACACTGTACATCTCAGGTTGCTTATGTTGCTTCCTCATTCAGCAGTCCTAGACGCCTTAGGGGTTCCACCTTTGAAGCAGCAGTGTCATTCATGCTACTTTGGATTTCCACCCAAAACTCCATTAACGTGTCTTTCTGGTTCGGCTCTTCCTGCGATGGAGAGGCTCTCGTCAATGGTCTGGCTCAGACTGGAGTATCTCACTCTTTGCATTATTTTCCCTTGTTTTATTTTTTTGTTGTTGCCATTTACTGTTAAATGGTTTCATTACACATACACGGCCTTACACATAAGACGTGTATCAGCCACTTTTACTCCCTAAAAATATAAAAATACTCCCAATAAAAATGTTGGAACTGTAGTGCTCGCAGTGCAGCAACAATAAACCACTATTATTACTGCCTGATTGGAAGAACTAAACATGTACCTTTTAAATATACATGAATAACTAGGCCCAAAGAAATAATTATTCCAAAAACAGTTCCGTTTTCCAGTAAAATCATATTTTTAACCTGTTTATAAAATACTCACATTGGAAATGGCACTTCCCTTTTTATTCCCTAAAAAATAATTTAACTCCCAATTAAAAAAAAATATTAATAAAAAATAAGAAAATTAGTAAAATACTCCCACCTCCAAATATTATCTGGAGCACTGCATATACAGGCGAATCTACTGTTTATAATTTCCAAGAAAATTACAAAAGTTCATTAGCTGATGTAGCAAAACAAAGCAAATGGCAATGAAAGTCACACAATAATTTCCTGAAGATTCCAAGACATTACACACAGTAAGGACGTCAATAACATACATTAAGAATACAGTTCTACCAAATATATGCAGAGGCTTTACATTTCAACCCCTATATTATCATAATAATGTAAAGGCATGTAAATCATGAGGTTTAGGATGCACTCTAGGATAATCTCGTAGTTGAACAAACTGAATAAAGGGGTTCCGAACCTCAACAAATGTAGGTATCTCACCCCTGTTGGAGGCCCCAATTTTACTCATTGTGGCTCCAACCCAAATCCTAGCCCCTCATTCCCGAATATCAGGCACAGCGTTTGTTTTCCATTGGGAGATCACTCAAATACCGTTTTAATAAGTGCAAGCACCTCTTTCCAATATATTTGGAAAATAACACATGGCCAGCATATATTGAAGAGCATGCCTCAAGCCTAATTACATCTCCAGCAAACTGGAGAAAATACTGAGTCAAGCCTATGGAACATCTCCAGAGTGAGATACCAGCGAAACAATATTTTATAGCTTCTTTTTTTCAGCTGTACACAATTTCGAAGTCTTAGCTGCCCTTCACCAGGTGTTACACTAGGACAACTCATCAATAGGATTTCCAAACTCATCTTCCCATTTAGACATATAGGTATGTTAAGGTTTAAACCGACTAGCTTTAAGGATCTTTTACAATGACAAAACCCTCCTAATAGGGAAGTCACCTAGGGGAAAGGTCTTCAAACTGTGTTGTTTCTCTGCTAGCATTCTGAGATACTCTGTTATTCCTTAGAAAGCACCGTAGCCATGTATAACCAAATGTATCAGCTTCACATAACAAACACCTTGCTTGCAATCATCAAAGGATAAAAGCCTACCTCCCACAAACAAATGACATAGAGGAGTCAGACCCCTATTGAAGCAACAAGAATATCTACTGGGAAATAACCATGGAGGAAATTCAGGATTCTTCCAAAACGGAGTTAAAGATGGTGGAAACGTCGTACAAGCATATTTCTTGATTTCTCTATCCAATGTGTCATCAGTATTTTAGTCGTCAGAAGCATTCCAGTATGACCCGTTCATGGAATTCAAGTTGGTAGAGCTTGCAATACATACCACCATCTCGAAAAAAGGGTCATTTTCACTGCAGCCACTCTACCTAACCATGAAATATCGGTTGCACAACCCAGGGATATTACATTGATATTACAAATCTTGTCTTGGAGCGAAGTGAACTGCCAGATACTTCAAAGTGTTCGGAACCCATCTGAAACTAAAGTCAGTCTCTAGAGCATCAAATATTCTGGCCAGTATTGATACATTAACAATATATGATTTCATAAAATGTATCTTAAAGCCAGTTAACATGCAGAATGCTTCAAAAAGGAAACGTAGTCTCAGAGTTCCGTATGAAACTGCGTATAATGCAATTTTATGATTACGTTGTGCATCCCAGTCTCATGGATAAGGTTGTCAGAACAAACTCTTTGTGCTAAGGGCTCCATTGACAATGCAAATAATAAAGGAGATAACAGGAATGCCTGACGGGTTCCCCTAGCCAATAAAAGTGGGTTACAAACCGTCCAATTACATTTCATCCTTGTAGAAGGATGAACCAAGTTAGCTAACACCATATTTATAAAAATATCCCCAAATCCAAACCCCTGTAAATCTTCCCAAAGAAACACCCAGTTGATCCTGTCAAATGCCTTCTCAGCATCGAAGGATAATAGCGCCAAAAACTGTTGGTCTGTCATGCCCATTGTATAACATTAATTGGGCAAAGCGTATTATCCTGAACTTGCCTGCCGGGAATAAATCCTGTCTGATCCAAATTCATAATGCCTGGAAGGACCACTGCTAGTCTATTAGCCAAAATCTTTTAATACATCCGGGCATCAGAATTAAGAACCACGATTGGCCTAAAGGTTTCACATTTGTCAACTCCTTGCCTTGTTTTCCCAGGAACAATAGCACAGAGTCACCCATCATAGAAGTGACTGCTCCCGAAGCCACAAAGCTATTCAATAAAATGCCCAGCCGTGGAATCAACGTCGGGGCAAACCGCTTACAGATAAGAGCAGAGAATCCATCCGGACCAGGCATCTTTTTGTAAGGAAGAGAGTGTATGACCTGGGAAACCTCCTGTGCAATTATCAGGGCTTCTAATTTTTCTTTGTGTAAATAAGACATTTTTGGGAGGTTTGCTTCACAAACAAAAGTCTGCTGATCCCCCAAATCAAGACACTTTTCCCCAGTGTGGAATATTAACGGGTAAGAATGTCCATTTTATCTGACTCAGCCACATGTACTCGACTGCCCTTGTCTTGGAGCACACCGATCATATTTCTAACATGTTGTGTTTTAAGCTTATTTGCCAAGAGCCTGTGGGCCTGATTCACAGAAGCATTGTATAATGGCCCAACCCCATAGGAAACCGATCTCTGAATCAGGCCCTGTATGCTTAGTTTTCAGTAACTTATAAGAAATATAAGAGGCCCATGATGCTTTCAGCTCTTCCCTGGACATTTGTAATTTGGCAATATAGCCCGAGACTGCGAGCCAATACCGCATAAGGTAATGCCCCCAGGACCCAAAGTTAATGAAGGCCTTGTGGGCATTACCTATGTGGTAATGGCCCGCAGTCGAGGGGCATATTGCCATTAGTACCCTGGTCTAATGATTTTTTTTTCCCGGCTGCGAGATGTGTTGCGTGTTGCAGTGGGGAAAAAAAGTTTTAAAAGCATAAAAAAATGCCTGCTGTGGACAGAAAAACGTAGTCTGTTTTCTCTTTCCACGGCTGCCATATTAAACAAAGAAAATGGGCACCATGGAAGGAGATAAAGGACTACGCGTAGGCCCTTCTCCCCTTCCATGGTGGTCATTCACGTAAATTGAAAAAAAAAAGTAAACAAAAAAAATGCCCACCATGGAACAGGGAGAAGGGATTACGTGTGGTCCCTTCTCCCTTTCCATGTTGGCCTGTAAGAAAAATAAAAGAATAACAATGACGGCACGAGGGATGCGCAGCGATGTGAGCGGGCTTACCGTGAGGTAATGCACCAAATGGTGTCTTTGTTTCATTGAAAAAAACCTGCGCTGGGTACTAAGTGTCTCAATAGTCTCTAAGGACCTCATCCCTTATATTGTGATTCTAATTCCTGCACTCGTTTCTCAATTTCTAATCTTTTTCTTGTTCGTATTTTTTTCCGTGCAGAGACCAAGCTAATCGGTCCCCCACATAGAGTCGGCTCACGAGTGTAACCCAAGGGGCACCAGATAAACGCATGTTATTGCATACTTATAAAAGTCAGAATCGCATGAGCACAATAACTTTGGGCAGTGGAAGCTACAGAGTCTATCACCCACACCCACGTTCACATGGACCGGCACAAACCGGCTTCTAATGCGCGTAGCTAACGTGCCTGCAATGTAGGTAAATAGGCACAGGGCAAGCTGGGATATGTAGCTTAGTATGGCAAATTATTTAAATGAAAAATGGAGCGATAATTCCTGCTAACCGCTAAAAGGCAAAAGATGGCAAATAGCTGATTTTGGCACTCAAGTTATTTCAAAGTCAATGAAAGAGTAACAATTGCATTCAAGTTCAAAACACCGCCACACATTCATAATACAAACCCACCCTCCAAGCTATGCACAGCTATGCAAGCAGTAACTGTCAAAGTAATTCAACTTGTGAGCAGTTTTCTGTGCGTTTATAAGCCTGGCACAATCCAGCTGTCGGCAATGTAGGTAAATAGGGGCATGGCAGGGTGGGATATATAGTTCAATTTCACAAGGTACATTATTTTGATTTAACATTGAGCAATTATTCCTTCTAATAGCTAAAAAGCAAAAAATGGCAAATAGTTGATGTTGGCACTCAATTCTAGTTATTTCAAAGTCAAAGCAAGAATAACAATTGCATTCAAGTTCAAAGCACCATCACATGTTCATAAAAACAAGCACACCAACCATGCTATGCACAGCCGTGCAAGGCATAACTGTCAAAGCAATCCAACCTGTAAGCAGTGTTCTGTGGGCTATTACGCCGGGCACAAACCAGCTGCCTGCAATCTAGGTAAATAGACACAAGGCAAGTTGGGAAATGTAGTTTAATTTCGCATTGCAAATCATTTAAATAAAAAATTGAGCTATAATTTACCCATCTTGTGGAGTAGACCCACACAATGGTGTTGCATAACAACAATTGGCTTTGATTCGTTTGAGAATTGAAGGGGTGTGGTTAGTGTAGAGAGAGGGAGCTCCTTACTGCTGGATGAATGTTACACCATCTGGTTTCGCTCTGCTTCTATTTCTCTTCCTACTCCCTTTACTTCCTGTAGCAGAAATTATTTTGGATCTGATGGAAAAGTCGGTTTGTTCCAAGGACAGGCATTGGACACTTAAAAAAGGCTTGGTTTGACAAATCATCTGTAGGTTTTTGCCTTCAAAAAACGATGTCCGATAGACCGCCAGGGTGTGCAGACGGCATGGTAGCATAATATCTTGTCTCCCTTGTCCTGCAATCTGAAATGGCAGTGAGAAAACTCCACTAAAGCTAATTTCATATTGAAAATGACTGGCAGTTGTGGGACGGTCCACGGAAGGCAATGACAATTTTTGGGAGCAACTGCCAGCAGATTCTGACTGATTTCACACTCTTGGAAGCGGCTTGAGCGGTAACTGGAAAACACGTGAGCTGCAGAAAACAGTGGGCAGAGTCCCCGAGCCACGCCAGAACCCCTCCAAGCAAGTTCTCTGGAAGACAGCAACCCAAACAGCTGTCTGTGAATGGAAATCACACCCTCCCAACAGCAGGATTCTGTGAACCGGGCCGATCAGAAAGCAGCAAGAAAAGGAAATGCTTTCCCATATATTGGCAAGATCAGCTGCCACCAGTGGCGCAGGGAACATCAGAGACAAAAGCTCCCTAGCCGCTTTTTCACAACCGCCAGCAACCCAGCTCGCAAGCATATACGGTAGGCGCCGGGTGGCTGTTCAGATGGAGAGTTTGATCAAACCCACTCTTCTTTGAATGCTAACTAACTTTTGCAGTTATATCAAGTCCAGGTCAACCCAGTACAGCGAAGCCCATATCGTTGCAGGAAGACTGGCCAGTTGTGGCACTCGCTCTGTTTAGATAGGCACTGCTCATGGACACAATATCATAGAGGCTGACATACAGGTAGTAGGCTGGACAGACCATGGCATGTGTAGAATGTCATTGGACTTGGGACCCTGTACCCCTCTAGATAGACGATGGATCTGTAATGACACGCTATGTAGGGATATTGTGTGAGGGATGCACTTAAAAAGGAGATCGAAGAATAATTTCAATGAAATGACACTTGTGCCATTACACTCAACACAGTCTGGGAAGCAATCAAAGCCACTTTTTGAGGCCCATTGATTTCCGGAGGCAAAGAAAAGGAAAGGATTGTTAGGAGAATCCACCTTTAAAGAAAGATGCAAATCAGCTGGAAGAGAAGCTTCCTGAAGTAATAGAGCTGAGGTAGGAACTTAAAGATATATGGAAGGGAAAAGCATGAACTCAGGTCAGATTCATGAAGCAGATATATTACGAAAGAGGCAATAAGGTCATACTTTGTTGGTGGCCTACCTAAGAGGTCAAAGAGCAGATAAATCGATCTATAAAATCAGGGGAGGAATGGATCGAGTGTTGAACCAACCTATAGATATAGCCCAATGATTAAGTGATGCCCACTTGTATAAAACAGAAAATTGGAGCAATGAGGGAGCTAAACACAACTACCTAAAGGGATTAACCCTAAACACTTTAACAACTGAGGAAATGGCACTAATGGATGCACCTATGAATAGTGGTGAATCTTCATTGCAATTTCAAAACAAAAGGCAAGCTTGTTTCCGGTTCACTTTGGCATTTTACGATAGACATGGCACCTGGCTTGCACCATTTCTAAAAAAGCTCTTTAGCAGCATCCTAGATGGTATTGGAGGTCTGGACACGTTTACACAGGCACACATACTGCTCCTCCTGAAGGTGGGAAGGGATAAACTATATTGGTGGTATTATTGTCCTATATTCTGAGAAACGTTGACACTATAATATACTGGAGCATCCTAGTGGAAAGGCTTAGTGTGGTACTACTGAAGCTAATACATAATGACCATTTTGTCTTTATTGGGGGTCACAAGGGGGCTGACAATATCCGTAAGATTCTGGATCTCATGGCCGAAATTAATGATGATGATATTGACCGATTTCTGCTTTCGTTTGATTCAGAAAAGACCTTTGTTAGGGACAAATGGCCTTTTTTGGAGGCTGTCCTGCGAAGGGTGGGCCTGGCTTCTAGATGGCTCTTGGGAACTATGGCTCTATATGGAGACATGAGAGCTAGAGTTGTATTCAATGGTTGGCATCAGAGGAGTTCCAACCGAGTCGATGGACTAGACAGAGTTGTCCATAGTCCCTGCTGCATTTTGCACTGGCATTGGACCCCCTGGCAATGGCCATATGCTTGGAAGATCGGATACAAGGTATAGTGAAACATGGAAGGGCTTATAAGTTAGCTCTATTCACACACAATATATTGACATACATAACACACCCAAAGACCTCATTTCCTACATTTATTATGACCATAGAGGATTATGGAACAATGTCAGGATTTTAAATACATTTAAGTAAAATGATAGCCCTACCCCTGATGGAAAACATACATCAAGAAAATGTAAGGACCTATATTGAGCAAATTACCCACCTGTGTAATCAAATAAAAAAAGACTTACAAAAATGGTCTAGGATCACGCTGTTGTGGGCTGCCCGCCTTATACCAATAAAGGTGAACATATTGCCAAGATAATTGTTTTTGTTTCAAGTTCTCCCACTAATACTACCAGCTACTTTTTTCGAAGAAATTAGGAAAACACTCCTCACGTTCTTATGGGCTGGGAAAAGACACTGAATAGCATACTGTTGCCGGTTATGCAGCACGAAGAAGGACGCACACACGGAGGTGAAAAGGAACCTCTTTATTCCCCTCAACATAACAGACTGACTGGCGCCTTTCCACGCCTTCCCAGCAAACCCCCACTTCCCTGCTCGCACGTCACACTAACACTCCGCCTCCCCAACGGAGGGGGCCGAGTGTGTTAACTCGTGGAGTGCCTGGCAACACTACCCCCGAACATTATATCCTAACATCAATTTAACACTCTTCAACAAGTCTCATTGGTTTCTTGATGACTCGTCGTGGCCTCTCCTCTTGAGCACTTGGCTGTAAGGCAATGGGGTTGTTCACTCCCTGGCTGGTCCCTCCCGGATCCCCGACCGGAGGGGTCCAGAGGTCGTCTCTCTGCATGCGAGGCTCTGGGGAAGTAGACCTCTGCGGCACTTCTGTGCCTTCCCTCTTGATATAATGTCTAAATTGTTGACAGTTCCTGGTGACAGCTCGATTCTGATCCTCAGCTTTCACCATAGTGCCTTTCACTGCGACTACCCTCATGGGACTTGGGGCAAACCGCGGATCTGTCTTCCTGGTTATCGGTTGTTGCACAAGTAGGTCATCTCCTACCTGGAAATCTTTTATTTCAGCATGGCGCCGCGCATCAGTGTCACGTCTCGCCTTCTCCTTTGCTTCAGCATCACGTTGGAGTGTGTCCGTGTCAAGTGGTTCTTCGCTTGACGGCCTACTTGGGATGCGGGTCCGCACCTCATAGCGAAACATTAGTTCAGCAGGTGTCTTGTTCGTAGCTTCATGAGGGGTATTCCTGTAAGCTCTCAGGAGGCGGCATAATGCCTGATGCGGGGGGACTGCCTTCACCTTGGCTCTCTGTATCGCTTTCTTGTTTGAAGCCATAAAGCGTTCTGCCATTCCGTTCGCTTGCGGGTGCCGGGGGGTTATTTTCATGTGCTTGAAACCCAAATGCATTGCCAGCGCCCCGAACTCGTGCCCACAGAATGGTGGTCCATTGTCAGACTTGACGGTTTTGGGAACCCCCCACTCGCTGAATACTTCCTCTAGCACCGCTGCCACCTGGGGAAACGCTGAGGTGGAAACCGTTTTGACTATCGGGAATCTTGAATGTTCCTCGATTAGTAGCAGGAGGTACTCGCCAGCTTCGGTCGGCCCGTAGAAATCCACGGCTACTCGTTCCCAAGGACGATCAGGTATCTGTGTGTGTTGCAGCGGGGGTGGACGTTCCATCGGTGCGGTGCACTGGCACGCATGGCAATTTCTCACCCATTCATCGACTGCCACCTCCAGGAAGGGGAACCAGACGTGGCATCTCAACAGTTTTTTTTTTCTCAGCCTCTTGGTGACCTTCATGGGCCGTGCGGACCACCTCACTTCGTAGTGTGGCAGGAATGACAATCCGGCAGCCTCGTAGAAGGATGTTGTTGTCTTTCACAGCCAGTTCACTGTGCACCCTGGCCAGTCGTACGATCTCCTGGTTGTTGACGCCCGGATGGGCTAACATCGCTCTGTGGTGGTCCTTCCATTTACTGGTTAAGGTCAAGCTGATAGCAAGAGCTGTCGTCGGGTCAGCAGCAGATGCGGCGGCCACCCTTTCAAGGGATAACGCTGGTGGCAGCGAATGATCTGCTACGTATTGCACATAGGCTACATCACCCTTCCTCGTTAGCGGGGGCCCAACAGGGTGTCATGATAGATAATCCGCAGGGTTCAGTTCACCCCCGGGGCGGTGTATAATGTCATAGTTGTATTCTTGTAGCCAGAGGCCCCACCGCTCAATCCTTGGCAGCATCTTGGTGTGCGGGTTTCCGAACAAGGACAGAAGTGCCTGGTGGTCAGTGATCAGCGTGAATTTCTTCCCAATGAGTAAGTTGTGAAAATGTTCACATGCCCACACCGCAGCCAAACTCTCCTTCTCGGCCTGGGAATAGGCCAGCTCCGGTGTTGACAGCGCTCTGCTCGCGTAGGCGACCACATGCCTAGGGTTGATGTCCGCACCACTGGTTTGAGCCAAAATGGCCCCGAGGCCGACTGGGCTTGCGTCCACCACCACCTCGGTGTGCCAAGCAGGGTTGAAGTAGGCAAGGCGGTGAGCTTCCGTGAGGGCCTGCTTGATGGCCGTGAATGCCTGTTGGCATGCGGGGGTCCACTTGAACGACGACTCCTTCTGCAGAAGTTTTCTCAATGGGTCGGTGAGGGAGGCAAAGTGGGGGATGTACCTCGCACAGTACCCCGCCATGCCAAGGAAAGAGCGGACATCTGCAACCTGCTGAGGCTCGCCGAGGTTGGTGATCGTGTCGACTTTGTCGGGATCCGGCATCTTCCCGTCCCTGGAGAAGATGTGGCCGAAAAATTTGAGTTTTGTCTTGCTGAATCTGGATTTGGAGATGTTGAGCGTGAGACCAGTGGCTTGAAGCGCCTCACACGTGGCGTGCAGCGCTGCGTCATGGGACACCTTGGAAGCACCGAACACAAGTATATCGTCGCTATAATTCAGAGCACCCTTTATGGGTCTAATAATTTGGCGTATGGCTTCCTGGAAAATCTCTGCAGCGGACGAGATCCCGAAATTTAGTCTGCGATACCTAAAAAGGCCATTGTGTGTTGCAAATGTCGTGATGACTCGGGAGTCAGGGTGCAACTCCAGCTGATGGTAGCCCTGAATCAGGTCGAGCTTGGAAAACATCTGGGCGTTGTTCAACTGCACGATCATGTCTTCTATTCATGGTCCCGGGTGCCTCTCCCGCTAGATAGCCGTGTTGGCCACCCTCATGTCCACGCACAGACAAATTTTTCCACCTTCCTTGGGAACGACCACCAGGGGAGAGACCCATGGGGTCGGACCTGTCGCGGGTTCTATAATGCCATCAGAGAGTAATTGCTGGAGAGCCTCAGACACTGCCTCTTGGAGGTGAAACCCGACACGTCTGGGGTGCTGTGGCACTGGGCGTACCAGCGGGTCAATGTGCTGCCTGATAGGGGGGGCATTGAGTTTTCCCAGTCCTGTACACAGCTTTGGAAATCTTTTCAACACGTCGTCTTGTGTGATGAGATTCTGGTTTTGGAAACACGCTATTGCGCCGATCGAGTTCTTCAGGTCCAGGTTGTTTGGGTGTTGCGGTAATGGTATCTCCCGTTTTCACGTGGATCTCGATCAGCCCCAGGCGGGACGCTGTGTGGTAGCTGAGTAGACATCTGCTCCTGACGAGTGAGCGAATAACGTGGATGGTTGTGTCCACTTGTCGTCCATTCAGGAGAAAACGTCGAGTAAATTGTCCCACAGTCTGCAGGGGTGTTGCAGCGCCCCACTGGAAGATTCTCGAATATGATGGGTCAAGCGGCGGTGGGTTTGACATCCTGCCGTAGTCCTGTTCGCCCATGATATTCACGGTAGTGCCCGAGTCGATCATGAACTGGAATTGGCAGTTTCCCATCTTGATTGGGATTTTCGGGGCTTCTCTCGCCTCTTCGTTATCAAGAATGAGATTGACGAACCCGTCCTGGTCATGGATCATACGGCGCATTGTAGGCCGCCTCTTGATCTTCATGGTAAAATGTCTCAGGCCTTTGTTCCATTGGTGGGTTCTCGTATTCATCTGTGAAATACCTGGTCTGGTCCGCCTGGTCAGGATGAACGTAATATCCTGGTGTTTGGTACTCATCGATTGCTCTAACATATCGTCTCTGGCTTTGTCCTTGTTGGTATTGCCTCGGCTGATTGTATTGTGGGAGGGGCGGCCGAAACGGCGTTATGTTGGGTGCTTGTGGACGCATTAGGGGAAACGGTATGCCTTCTCTGCATACAGAGTGAAAATGCCCCTCCCTCCCGCAGTTCGTGCAACGTTGGGATAGGGCTGGGCACGTCCCGGAGTGTGGGAAGGACATCCCGCAACGATAGCACTGTCTTTGCTGGCGTGGGACCTGCGCCCCTGATGCTCTGTACTGTTGTGGTCCTCTGTCACCTTGGCGAGGTGGCTGTATGGCAGCTATGAGTTCATTGGTATCTTGTTTGGGGTTACTTGTGTTGCCCATGGACGAGGCTTGTGCATCGACTCTCTCATGTATGCGGGCAAGTTCGCTTACTTCGGGGATGGTGAGTGGTTTTTTTAAGAGTTGCTTCTTGAGCGCTGGGGGGAGGCAGCCTTCTATCACTCTCAGCCGTATTGCCTCTTCTAGGGAGAATGCGTCAAATTGGCAGTTTGCGCCCTTCACTCTTAGGCGAGTTATGAACTCATCAACAGTCTCGTGTGGCAGCTGGGTGCACTTGTTGAATAAATACCTCTCATAATCTCGGTTGACTTCGATGATGAGTAGCTTGTCCAGGGCATTAATCAAGTTAGGGAAGGTGTTTTGTTCGTCAGCTGGGATTGTTTTCCCTACCGTCTTTATTTCCCCCCCTATAAGGTTGAGAAAAATGTCCCTGATGTTGGGGGAGTCACCATCGCAGGACCCCCTCACGAAATGATGAAAATCCTCCATCCAGTCAGTCCACCTGGGCCCTTTGGTGGCTTGGGGCATCATGGTGAATGGCGGGGGCAACCTCAGCTGTATCGATTTCGCAGCACGAGCAGGCTGCGGGGACCCAGGTTTGGACCCCTGGTTGCTCATGGTGTTGGAAAGGTGAGGCTCCGTGAGCGAGCTGCCACCACGTGGGAGAACGGGTAGTTGTCGGGGTTAAATGATCCACAGCCTCTGCGTGGTTCAGTCGTGTGCGGAAATATCGAAGTGCAGGCGTGCACCCACGCACTCACCCAAGCGTCTGGAAGCAGGACCGGCTATTGGGCTTTTAAAGGAGTGAGGTGGCCCCTAAACTGCTTCTCTGGCGTGGTCCGTGACTCAGTGAAAGGAGGATGAAGCGGCAGCCGTGTGCGTGGGCGGGATCACCGGCCCGCATGCACCGTCGGGAGTGTGGCGGCGGGCCAGGCGTGGAGGATGCAGTTCCCCACGTTGTCGTAGCAGGAGCAGCCTTGCGGGCGGAGGAGGAGGAGGAGGACCAGGCGTGTTCGTGGAGGAGGAGGAGGCGTGGCGGACCAGCGACCACCCGCGTGAGGACTGGCAGGTTTCAGCACCCCGCACCAGGAAGGAGGAGCAGGAGGAGGAGGCTCAGCGTGATAATCAGCACGCGAGCATGGACGCGGCGGATTGCCGCTGGAGGACTCCGGTGCGCGAGGGAAAATCCTCGTCGCCAATATTGCCGGAAGAAGGACGCACACGCGGAGGTGAAAAGGAACCTCTTTATTCCCCTCAACATAACAGACTGACTGGCGCCTTTCCACGCCTTCCCAGCAAACCCCCGCTTCCCTGCTCCCACGTCACACTAACACTCCGCCTCCCCAACGGAGGGGGCCGAGTGTGTTAACTCGTGGAGTGCCTGGCAACACATACAATGCAATGATCCTGCCTAGGGTAAGGGTGAGATTCGCAGACTTCAAGGATCATTTCAGAGCTGCACAGCTTCGAATATTGGTTGTCCATCTGAGAGCGAACAAAAAGAAACAATGGGTAGGTCTGGATAATGCCCTGTTCTCACCAGTCATTCTGGGGGAGTCGCTATGGGTCCCCCACAGACACTTACTGACCAGGATACGTACACACCCAGTCCTATCAATATCATGGCACTTATGGAGGAAATTGAAAGAGATGGAAGGTGTCACGTCGTGGCCATCCCCTCTTAGCTGTATATGCACCCCTGCAATTAGAGACAGGATTTATTAGAGATGGATAGGTTTGGAGGGAAGGGCATTTCTGAAGCACATTCAACCTATATGATGCCTTGCAATTAGGCCATATACCTCCTTTGCTATATCTACAGCTGTGGGGTATCTTAACAGACCAACAATAGGAAGACAAACTAAAGTGCCCACTAACATTGTTCGAGCAGGTTGTCAATACACATGTTGGTACGAAAAGTCTTATCTCTAGGTTTTATGGCAAATTACTGGCTGGGGGCCACTAAGAAATCCCACATACACAGAGTCAATGGGTTAGAGACCTAGGCAGACTAGAGGGAGAAGACATATGGCAGGCATTGTATAGGGCGGTCTGGTCCTCCACCGTAACGGTTCAATATAAAATACACAATTGTAGGCTCGTGTTCAGATGGCAGTTAACTCCCTACATACTCTCCAAAGCGTACTCTGGTCTAAACCCTTTTTGCTGTAGAGGCTGTAACAATATAAACACCTACTAGTATGTTTGGTGGGAATGTCCCTTAGTCCAACTATACTGGAAAGAGGTCCTAGCATAGATCAAAGATATTGATGCAATAGAAAGGTTGCTGTCCACGTTTGTAGTCCTGTTTAGTCTTGAAAATTAAGGGGACAGATATGTAATCTCCTAGCAGCAAGATTAGGTCTCACAATTCACTGGAAGAGAGGTCCCCTCCTAACATGAAAAGAATGAGCAAGAAAGGCATATGAACTATGCAAATATGACAGCATGACAGCTATTATAATGGAATCCCACACCTACATAGATACACACCGGCTTACATGTTTTCTTATCATTGCAACTGGGAGTGTAAAGGGCAACAACAGTGAAACAATTCTGAACATTTAGTAGTGTACAAGGACCAAACAGGGTGTGACCTGTATCCCAAACAAAACCCTAATCTGTAATAAATATCAACAGTTTATCATGAATTCCCCTAACACAGAAACTGGTAACATTTCATGCACATCCCCCATACATATTGTTCCCACGAATAGGGTGGAGGGTGGGCAGCGAGTGGAACTAATAGGAACTGTAAAGTTGTGTACAGTATTTTGAAACTTTGAGTTGGAGATGTAACAACCAAACCTGGGAATTGTGTATTGTTTTGAATCTTTTTGGAAAGTTTTCAGTCCTGCTATTTGAAATGATGGTTCCTTGAAAACCTTAATAAAAAATACATAAAGAATAAGGGGTCATCCACCCCTTCTTTGAATCATCTCTGGACTTAAAATCTTCAAGAAGATGTTGTTGGACGTTGTTGGGAGAGCAGTCCATTCCAATGTTCTCCAGTTTTGAGGTGAAGACAGGTAGTTGACGGCAGAGGTAAGCTCTGTCCTCAAACCTTCCCATGGTCATATTGAATTTCTGCTGGAGCAAGACCCGCTCATCTGCCAGCTACACTGTTGCACAAGACCCCAATGTGCTGTAGGGACTGTGAAGGTGTGTGCCAGTCTCCCCCATGTTTGGGAGCCTGAGAAAAAAGGACTACCTTTGCCTCAGAGAACCTAGAGTGGGACTCACAACTCATGAAAGCCAATACAGGATTGTATTCTGCCATCAAACCGCTGCAAGCCATGACTGAAGCACATTCAGCAGCATTTCAAACCAACAGGATCTTATGGAGCTGCCTTTGGCACTCATCAACTCATCACTGGACTACCGCGACACATGAATCCCTTTTTGCAACACAAAACCATTGTGGTTTTTATTGCCTTTTCTCCCCCTATGTCATTACCCAGAGTGTTGGATCTT
The DNA here is from genome assembly GCF_040938575.1 of Ambystoma mexicanum. Classification (NCBI taxonomy): domain Eukaryota; kingdom Metazoa; phylum Chordata; class Amphibia; order Caudata; family Ambystomatidae; genus Ambystoma; species Ambystoma mexicanum. Next base: position 646,505,277 of record NC_090927.1, on the reverse strand, counting down.
GATATCTTGCATATCTGTGTTCGTTCTACAGGGATGTATTTTTCTAGTGTATTCTATTTAGGTATTATTGCATATGGTGTATTTAATTAAAGTATGTATAGTTTTATAGACCCTTGATTAAAGATTTCTTTATTTTGGACTTTGTTGCTACTGTATCACATTTGCATCCCTCTCTAGAGCATAGCCTATCTTTGGTCCATGTTACCACATATGGGGAAGGAGGTAAAGCTCTTAATTGTGCCTGTTTACCCATATGATTGTGTTCACTCTCAGTTTGTAGATGTGTGAGGCCTCAGGCAATGTTTTAGCCTTTGCTCATTCTTGTACTCCTACAGGGCAGAAGTCAATTCATCAGCGATGTGCATGACTTGTACATCGTTCTGCTGCATTATACACTTCACTGTATGTGATTATGCCTATATGGGCTGGTGTTCTTTTTTGTTCTATCATTATTTTAGTTTGCTGTAAACATATCTTCATGACACTCATACGAATGATGTGTTTCCTTCTGATTACAAAAAGGCATGCAAAGTCGTGAAGATGGTGGGCAAAAGTGAGCATGTGAAAAAAAACCTGGAAAAAAGCTGGACAATTTTTCAAGTTGTTATTGTTTGCCCTTTTACAATCTATTATTGTTCCCGTTCCTCCACATTTTTAAAAACTGTTTGGTAAGCATCATAATGATATTTTCCACCATAGACCAATGATTGAAATATCTATGAGACACCAGTAACAGCAATAATGTAATGGAGAGGTGAATTGTATCCATTTTATTTTATTTTGATTGAATAATATTATTCAGTCAAACAGAGAGCGTATCACTAATATCACCATTTCTCTAAATTGGCACTTTTGATCTCATAAAAAGAAGTATTTTAATGCCTCGTATGTGTTTGTATATTACTTAAAAATGCAGCACACTTTATAAGGCTGTACTTAAACTGTGTTTTAGGAATGCACTGTAAACACATTACCATGTTGTATATCTCTGAATTAATCCTATATGTTCATTTTTAAATGATTTACACATGCAACGTGGCAAAAAGACTCTCCCAGATATGCAGGTCTACTTTTAATAATGTCAGTATAATTAAGGTATTATTTGATTGTAGAGGCAATATCATTTGATTATGCAAAACTATTAGTGTAGTCTTTATGGCATATTACTATTTGCGTCCCAGCTGGCAAATTTATTGAAGTCATCACATCTGAATGATATATAGAATACTGCGTTCTGTGGGCGGTTTAATAGAGTAAAATTAAAATGAAACAGCAGGGTCAAATATTTACTGCGGGTTTCAATAAGATAACGCAACACAGTGTGAAGATCATGCTGTTATATACTGCCAATGCATCTTTTAAAACGGAGCTAGTTTAAAAAAAAAGAACATTGCAGAGTTCTATTACAAACAAGACATTTTTCGAATCTCAATAAACAATCACCAGCAGCAACTTTCATGTAAACACACATTTATATGTATCGTTTATAAAATGTCAATAATGGAAATTGAACAATTGGGACACCAAACCCATTAAAACAATACATATTCTCATTAGTGCAATTTTAACGCAAAACATCATAAGCTGCATTTCCAGTGAAAGGCACTGAATTATTGCCTAACTGGTAACCCCATGTTTCTCCGATGAGACCTCTTTAAGGCCTCGCAAGAGCCTTAAATAACAAATGTGCGTTCATGAGTGTCTGGTGTTCCTCAGCATTAGCACAATAATCCAAGTGCTGTGAGCATTGGACTGTACACAACGAAGGCTCCACTGGCTGGTGGCAGCTTCACTGTTGGGCTCCAAGTGGATTATAATGTGCTGTACTCTTGCTGGTCTTTGCTAAGGGATATTTCTGTAAATTAATCTAGTGCAGAGTTCCACGAGCCAAGATCAATCCTATGATGGTGAGTGGAAAGCTGTATATTGGCATGGCTTCTGTCTGCCTCAGAAGACACATGTCAGCAGAAGCAATATCGGGCGAGATACCAGAATACTGTCTAGATTTCTAACTGTAATCTACATCAAAATAAAGGTTCCTGAGCAGGTGTGGAATGTGGTGACCTACACAATAAAAATGTCCCCAAAAGTTACATTTTAATAGGCCGTACTCAATAATGGGAAGCTGAGGAAGCAGTCAGTCCCAGAAAATACCATTTGACACAACCAACCCAGCTCCAAGACTTCATCGAGCTCAATGGTATATTAGATGAACTTCAGTTGGGCTTCCGTCCCAATCATGGCACAGACTCCGTACTCGTCACAGTTTGGGATGATATTCTGAGCACGGCTGTTGCTCGCCAATTACTCCTGTTGGTAATCCTGGATCTGTCCACGGAATTTAATACTTTGGATCATGCTATTCTGGTATCTCAGCTGGAATCCCTGACTCAAATGCAAGGTTTTACTTTAGCATGGTTTTAACACTTTCTTGCAGACATCAAGTGGTTAACTTAAGGACTGTGTACTTCTGGACCACTACCACTAACTGCAGGATACCACAGGGTTCTCTCCTCTCGCTTTTGCTGTTTATTGTTTATGCACCGTCTCTGATGAGTACCCTTTGTTCTTTTCAAATGGAATTTCATCCATATGCAGATGATGTATAGCTATATGGGATGGTGGCCAGCTTTTATGATTCTTTTGGGGCCCTTGATGAGTTTTTAAGAGTCTTAAAACAATGGATGATCACCAATGGTCTCCAAATGAATCCATCAAAAACAGAGGTTATGTTGCTAGGCCCTTCCTATCTTCTTAAAGATCCTCAGATATTCTGCCCCTGACCCATTCGTTCTGGATGTTCCCAGTTCCTATGTCAGCAAAGTTATGATGCTGGGGTTTCTGTTGGACGCTGATCTGTCCCTTGCTGTGCAGATCAATGACAATTTTAGAGTATCTTTTACATGACTAAGTGTTAGGGGCCCTTATAAACCACCATCTTGACTATGCAAACAGTCTCTACATGGGTATCGCTATGAACATGTTCCACAAGATGCAATCTGTCCAAAACGTGTCTGTGCAATTAATTTGTAAACTTTCCACGTTTGCCAAGGTTTCCACCTACCACAGACAATTCCACTGGTTGCCTGTCCAGAAGAGGCTCAAGTTTACATTTCTCTGCCTTATGTTTAAGTGCTTGCGTAGTCTGGCTCCTCCTTATCTATGTAAGAAAATGTTTTGATCTGTGCAACCCAGGTGCTTCAATCCTAGGACAGAAATCTTTTGGTGGTGCCTCCTTCACGCTTCCACTCTCGTGGTGATAGACAATTTGTAGTCACAGGGCGAAAGTTGTGGAAGTTACTTCTGTTGGACCTCCCCTACATTAATTCCCTTGTAAAGTTAAGAAAACAATTAATAACGTTTCCTTTTCAGTGAGTCTTTCCCCTGCAGTCATTTGTAATATAATCTGGGCTCAAATACAGGTTTCCTGTGTGGTCCTCCCGCAAGGTATGCGTGATAAAAATTCAAAATACAAATACGAATACCAAAACAAAATGGCCTGCACCCACACTGTTGCAATGCTTGTGTGTGATTCCCAAATACAAGAATAAGAAGAAGCAATCCTAGAATAAAACATGCAAAGCCTCTTCAAAACACGCATCTCTGTAAAATCCATATATGAAGACGATATGTGCATGTGAGTACATCCCAGTGTAAGGCTTTCTCCCCCTGGCCAGGTGGGATGAGCCAAGTCACAATCCCTCATGTTTCATAGCCTTGAATTCTTGGTTGTTGTCTCTGTGCAGCACATGTCTAGAGAACGGAAGTACACCAAATGACAGAGGACACGCACAGCCAAAAATGTATGTAACATTTTATTGTTTCACTGACCCTTTGAGTTTTTGGCTTATTTCACCATTATGTTGCAGATAGACCCTAAAGTGATTGACATCTCCACCATTCAGACATGTGGACATCAGCCCCACTGCTTTACACAAGTTGTTTTTCCATAATCCAGTGACTACAAGAGATCTGATATCATAGTGTTTGGGCAGATTGCAGACATCACGATGTCCTTGGTCTTACTGAGACATGGTTCATGGCCAGCTCTGTCGCAAGCTTTGACACTCTCCTCCCTGATGGCTACAAGATCCTCTCAGCACCCAGATCCTCCCGGTCTGGTGGGGAGGTAGCCTGATCTTTCCTGAGTGGATTCCTGCCTCTATCATTCCCACTCAGACCTACTCCTCTTTTGAATGCCTTGTCTGTAGGCTTTCTCTCTCACCTACCCATTCTCTTACTGTGGTTACCATCTACCGGCCTCCTGGTCAAATCACATAATTTTTCTCTGAGTGGGCAGACCTATCCTCCTTCCTCCTGGCTTCTACCACTCAACTCCTCCTCCTCGGTGACCTAAATATACATTTAGACTCTCCTTGCTCCTCTTCTGTACTCTTCCGTGACCTCTGTGACTCCCTTTCACTGTCCATCCTCCACTCTGGCCCGACTTATTTTGCAGGGCACACACTCGATGTCTTGATCGCCTCTGACCTCCTCCTCTCCATCCCTCTGACCACTCCTCTCTCCTTGAGCAATCACTCCCTCCTCTCCTCTCATCTCTCCCTCTCTTTCCCCCAAGCCAAGCCTACCCCATCACTGCCACCTACCTTCTCGTACATCCGGCCCATGAAGCGTGTGTCAGTTGAGGCTTTTGCTGCCACTTTCTTGCCCCCACCTCCACCTTTGGCTGTCTCACATCCTGACACAACCTTGTCTCTACTCTTCTCTTCAATTTCTGATACGCTTGATGCTCTTACACCTGTCATGAGGATCTGTTTAAAGTCCAAAGCCAAGTGCAATTCCTGGTATGACTCTGACCTAGCTACACTTAAACGTAACTGTAGGGCAGCTGAGAGGACATGGAGGACTTCCTCTTCATCCTCTGACAAACTGGCCTGTCGCCTGCTACAAAGGCCTCTCTGTCCTCTCCAAGAAGAGAGTCCACATTCAAGCTTGTGTCTCTGCGGTATCTAACAACTCGGCCGAACTCTTTAAAATCTGAAAGGAGCTGGCCAACCCTGCTGCACTCTCTACCCCTCCTGCTGCCTCCCAGGTTCTTTGCAATGCCCTTTCCTCTCTCTTCATTTAAAAAAACCCAGGACACCCTGTCCACCCTCTCCACCCACACCCCTCCTCTTCCCTCTCCATCTGTGCTTGCTGACCCTCCTTTAGCGACCCTCCCATCATCCTTTTCGTCCTTTCCTCTTTTCAGCCCTGACAAGGTCGCTAGACAAGTCCGATCTATGAAAGCCTCTTCAAAACAGGTTCATCCCTCTTCCTCTAAAACCATAAAGGACCACATTGACACCCTCACTTTGGCCCTTGCTGATTTTCGCAACCAATCCTTCCCCTCCCCTCTGAAGCACTCCTTTGTGCATCCTCTTCTCAGGAAACCCACAGCTGATCCTTCTTGTCCAGCTAACTATCGCCCAATTTCCATTACTCCCTTTCTTGGAAAACTCCTGGAAAAGTTGGCAATCTCTCAGCTTAACCTTCATTCCAATTCAGTTGGCTGTCTCCATGACCACCAGTCTGGCTTCAGAGCAGCCAGAAGCACGGAAACTGCTCTCCTGAACATCCGTGAAGATCTCCTCTCCAACCTTGACTCTTACATTCCCTCTGTCCCCATCCTCCTCGATCTCTCTTCTGCCTTTGACACAGTCAACCATACCATCCTGCTCAACCGTCTCTGTGAAAACCTTGGTATCACTGATCAGACTCTGGCCTGGCTGACCTCTTTCCTCTCAGATCGACTCTCCTAGGTCCAACTTGGGTCCTTCCTTTCATCTATCTTCCTCTCTACCTGTGGTGTTCCCCAGGGGTCTAACCTCTCGCCCTGGCTTTTCAACCAATACCTGGCAACTCTCGCCCACTACATTGCCACTTTCTGCTCAAATTTCCAGTGCTACGTTGATGACACTCAACTCATTTTCAGGCTGCCCTCTGCCACCTCCTCTCCCTCTCTCATCTCTGATTGCCTAACTGCCATTCAAGATTGGTGTGCCGCCAATGATCTTTGTATGAATGCCAGCAAGACGGAGATCCTCCTCATCGGCACACCTTCACCATCCTTTCCCCTCACTCTCTGGCCGGCCTCCCTTGACCCTCCTCCTACTCCCACCTGCGAGGCTTAGAACCTTGGGGTCATCTTTGACTCCGCCCACATCTCTGAGGTCTCTAAAAAGTCAAATTTTCAACTGCACCTCCTCAGAGGTACTCTGCCTTTCCTCTCCTTCCCCCAGAAGCTCATGGTATCCCAAGCTCTGGTTCTCTCTAGCATGGACTATTGTAACAGCCTCAAAAGCATTGGGCTTGCTGAAAATGTGTCATATGGGGCCACTTTTAACATTATTTACAGGGCCTCTTTTGGTCCCCAGTATTTATTTCCAGGGCCTCTTTCAGTTCCCAGTCAACCCCTGGCCTCTACTCTCTGCCCTCTGCAACTAATCCAGAACAGGACTGCGAGACTTGTCCTTGGCCTCAAGCCCTGGGATTGTATCTCTCCAGCTCTGAAATCTCTCCACTGGCTCCCAGTGCATGCAAGGATTAAATTAAAAACCCGCCGTATTGTCCACAAGGCTTTCTGGGGCCTGGGTCCAAAATACCTTCAGCTGTCCCTCCGCAAATACCTCCCCTCTCAAGCTCTTCGCTCCTCTACCTCCAAATCCCTAAGGGTCAGTTGTTTTTCAAAGAAACGAGCTGGGGGTAGATCTCTGTCTTCGGTTGGGGCCTCCTTCTGGAACAGCCTCCCTGCCACTCTAAAACTTGAGGAGAACCATCTCCGGTTCTGGAAGCGCCACAAGACCTTCCTCTTTTCTTCTGCCTTCGCTCCCCCTCTCCCCTGCTGATCTGTTCTCTCTTGGCACCGTGCACCTGGCCACCCTCTACCCTTCAGGCCCATGTACCTGCTGACCCTGCCACCCTCCCGCACTGCCTCCGGGCTACCCCTTGCACTGGGGTCTGTGTCTGTACCCATACAGCACCCCCTTTTCTTCCTGCAGTTATCAGACCTACCCTGTCTGCTGCCTTAAACCTAGCACTTGCAAATGGCTGGCTGCATTGCCACCGTTTGTTGCCTTTATTATTTATTTATTGTTATTTATCTGTTTCTCCTCTGCTTAGCACTTTCCACTTCTCCCCCTTCCATGCACTTTTCCCCTCCCCCCTCTCCCATGCACTTGCACGTTCTCAATGTCACTGGGCCTAGTAAGATCGCTGTTTTGTTCTCCCCTGTTCCCCTGCCTTGCCTTGTAGCTCTCTGAAACACTTGTGTACGAGTGCGATAGAAATAAAATATCAATATCGATATCAATATCATGTTTTGCTTGTTGCAATATTATGTTTCTAAAAAAATGTTATAAAAAAACTTTACAATACTTTGCAGAACTGATGATACTTTCTTTTCAATGACTGGTTTTACATTGTGCATGGCAGTCACAACTTTCCGGCAAGGAAATATGTCTGCTCATCTTTTGCACAGCTAGACAGCTGGCCCAGTAGATGGAGTAAAACTGTCTCCACGCCTTACATCCAAGCAAATGTAAGAATCTAAGGAATTTCTCAAACAGTTTACATCCATGTTCACACACAGATGGGTTGGATGCTGCCGGCACAGCAGAAATAATGTTTACAAAATGCATTTCAAAAGCAAGAGCAACCGAAATACAGACGAGGCTCTGGACTGCATCAAGGCATGGCAAACACAATCTGGATCTAGGTGTGTTTGATCCCGTGGAAATTCTTGACCCTTTCCAGTCAGTTTAATTCTGAAATCTGGAACCAAATTGTTATGGTTCTGTGTAGACTACCAGACCCTTAGGCCCTCCATGAGTACTCCATATTCATCCAGGATTATGCCATTTTTCAGGTAATGCACTTGAAGTTAAGCATGCTACTGATATGTTCTGGCACTTGGTTAATGTTGCCATTTCCAAACTAGCAAGCTTCTGGCTGCTATGCAACTATGATAAAATAGGTACATATCCCAACAAAAATAACAGGTAGTAAAAACACTCCCAAAAACATAGGGGAAACAACAGGCAAATAGGAGGAACCTGCCCTTGCTTCCACACACACAGCTCCATTGATCTGTTCTGGTGAGTGGTACCAAGGAGATCAGTTCCACAAGAAGGTGCTCCGATATTATTACTTTCTGATCGTAAGGAAACCTAATGAAAACATGCATCTTTTAATTTGAGTGAATTATGAGGTGCAAAGAAGTGCAGATTACAAAATGATGTAGGTTTAACAGTTCAGATATATGTTTACACCCTAGTGAAATACCTCAATTGGGAATGAAAGTTGCTTCTTTGGTATCTAGAGAAAACATTTGATCCCAACTTTAAAAAATAGGGAGTAAAATGATCCCACTTATTTTTTATTTTTTTTTGTAGCCAAGCCTCTAGGATGGGGCACTGAATGGTGGAGAGCACTGACAGTGAAACGTTTCTGCAATCACTGACTTTCAAAATATTGAAAGATCTTGACTAATTTCACCATTCTCTTGTAACAGGAACAGGAGAACGGTTTCATATGTTTTAATCGTGGCAATTTTCACTGTGCTGTTTTCACCCCGGCCGTTTTGGGCGACTTTTTTAATGGGGGTTTCCTCCCCAACCTCCCATCTAACCCACCACCTCCTCACCCACCACCCCCAAAACTCCTAAACAATCAAACAACAAATATATATTTTTTCTCAAAAATCGCCAAAAACTGCCTGGGCGAAAACGCCACTGTGAACATAGCCATGGCGAAAATTGCTGTGATTAAAACACGGTAACTGATGGAGAACAAAATCACTGCCATTCAGAAATTAATATTTGCACCAAATTTACATAGAGGTTAATTTCAGCTGCAGTGACCGGAACAGCTTTGAAGCTGTGGGCTTGTTGGCTCTATACAAAACCCAATAGAAGTGGCTGGAAGGGCTATCGAGCTCAAAATAGTGCTGTTTGCAACACCATTGTGTTTTGTAAAAACACACACACAAAAACACACTTCGTAAACAGCAATTGAACTATGTCGACACCAGGTGTCAAGTCTTAAAAATAAAAGTGGGGGACTCAAACAAACGTAATGGGATGTGACGTTACCAGAAATTAGCATATCCAGGTGAAATATGGACATTTCATTACATTGTCTTTGCTTAACCACCCAAATTGCACAAAATGAATGTCCTTTGCCTTTCATAAAATCAACACACACACAAAACCAAGAGTGGATATTTTCTTCTAATAGTGTTTTTGAAAATGTTAAAAGGTGTGCATGTTTTAAATTACAAAAACCAATACAATGCTTTCCGTGGAACATGCAGTACTGAAATGGGACATGTCCCCCATAGTTTATTTTCTGTCTGGTTATGTAGTGCAGTGGTGAAGTGTACAGCTGGCAAACCTGAAGACTGCAGTTCAATCCCCAAGGTTGGCTATAATTCATAAATTCAAGGGAGAGTTCAATGTTTCCCATTTTGGCTGGGGGGGACTGAGTCCACCCTCTGAAAAAAGTGGGGGAACTCCATCCACCTGCGTGTACCCTCGACTTTAGCCCTGGTCGACACTGACCGCTCCTACATCATGACTGCTTACCAGAAATAGAGAGTGTGTGAGCCGTGGACCTAACTCTGAATATTCCTTCTGGAATGGGAAAATCAGAAGGACAAACTGCACTGAGGATCCATATTCATTCTCAGCCTGTGCTAGCAAGACAACAAATTAAAGTTGTTCATAATTGCTTTGCAAGATGAAATGCAATCCCTATAGAAAGTACAACATTTTGTGGATTACTTCTTGAGCATTATATTTATTCAAGGTAATACCTTGTTACACTGTTTACTTATTATCTTGATGACACCCAAGGGGCATTGTAACCATATCAAAGGAACAAAGGTAGGCTAATGGGGTGGGGCTAAAGAGTAGGAAGGATGGGGTTAGGGGGGAAGGGAGGCGGAAGAAGGCCACACACAACCAGCAACATATATTTACTACCACTTAAACATAAAGGAAGGCGTGGAAAATGGTGAAGTTTTTAATTGGAGTGGCATAAATATTTGCCACTAATATGCTTTAGTGACTAAGCATAGTGAGGGAACCCAAAACAAACAAGAGGGGTTCAGGGGAATCCCAAGAGCAATGGGTTACAATGGTGCATTATACAGAAGATACGCTGTGTAAAATTGGTAAGAAACCAGACAGTTTGCAATTGGTTTTGTAGGGTAACACATGACAAAATCCAATAGATGCAAGTCACCAGAAGTGCATAGGATAATTTCCTATTGCATTTTAATGATACTTTGCCCATAATATATGCCAGTATAAAAAGCATGTTCACTCTGGCTGTGACCATAAATGTCATTGTGGGCTGCAACTGTAAAAGTCAGTATGCCCATATAAGAATATACTCACATTTGTTGTGTGCATACTGCCAGTAATGATGCTATGAGAAAACAAGTCCATGCTGGCTCTGCTAATATATGCCTGTACCTGCATATAAAAACATATTCCTGCTGACTTTGACATTAAAAATGGCATGCACCAGTATGAAAATATGCCCAACACATAGCGACACTTATGTTTGCTTTATAAAAGATGCTCTATTAAAATGTCATGCAACAGTACGAAATGGCTAGACAGGCTGTGCCAACATGCCAGACAAGCCACATAATAACATTTAGCATGCTTACTTTATCATAAATGCCCAGTAAAAAAATGTAATGCCACAATAAGAAATGGCTTGACTGGCTACACTAAAATGTAATTCTAGCCACGTAGTAACACTTTATGTGATTGCTTCATCATAAATACACAGTAAAAAAAATGCCATGTCAGAGGCCTCAAATGTAACCAGACTGGCTGCAGCAATGCAGTCCAGTTTAGCTACATAACACGTATCATAATAAAATGATAAGTGTTGTTACATGACTAGACTGGACTGCACTGCTGCAGTCAGTCTGGTAAAGCTTTATGCCTCTGGAATGGCATTATTTTACTGGGCATTCTTGTTAAAGTGAACATGACATCATGTTGGCTTTAACATTGATGCTGAGTAAAAGAAACACCATTACCTTCACATCTTTAAATCAGACGACTTCTCAGATGAGCAGGCCTCTAATTTGTAGGTGGTCAGAAAGGGGGTGCCCCAAAAATAAGAGGCCTACTCACCAGCACAGTGAGCACGGGTATCTTCTTTCACAGACCCACTCACCAGCACAGTGAGCACCATTCACAATGCTGGTGAACAACCTTCGATTTAATTAAGCAAAGCAGCAGAAATGTTGTAATGTTTTTGTCTATTTGGGGTTGTTTGCCTTATGATATGTTTTTACTTGGATTGTAATGTTTTTTGATGGTGTGAAAAGTTATTTTGTATACACACAGTATTAATGACAAATAGAAAAAAAAAGCAGCAGACTTGAATTTAATGAATCAATGCAAAGACCCGCTCAACAGCTTTGATTCGTTAAATCAAAGAGGCCCTTTAACCAGCATGATAAGTACCACTCATTATGCTGGTTAGTGGGTCTTTGCTCTGATTCAGACCCAAATCAGAGGCCCACTCACCAGCATAGTGAGTGGGCTTCTCATTTGGGTGCACCCCATTCCTATAACCCACACAACTAAGGCCTGCACACAAGGGTGGGCTCTGATTAGGCTGGTTCGTTTTTTTCACACATGTATGCACATTCACTGATGCACACATGCACACCCCTCACTCATGTACACAAGTACCAGCACAACATACACTCTTTCATTCATGCACCCACTCAATCATCAAACACGCAGCCACACACATTAAAAATAAATCAGACCTGCAGTCACCCTTGTCCAGAATCAGCTCCTCCAGATCCTGGGATGGCCTGCTAAATGCAAAATGAACAGGAACCAGGAAGCAGGTAGCGCTTCCTGCTTTCTGCCTCCTGCCCCTATGTTCAGGGGCTGGAGCATTCCCTAAAGGACGCTCCAGCAACTCTGTATGTGTAGGAGCACCGTGTTGCACATTCAAAGCTGAAAAACCCCAGCATGTTTCCCGATTGGGCCATGCAAGGCTGCAGAGGTAAAACACCCCAACCTTGCATGGCCACTTGGACATGCGCACAGTTATACAAACTGTCAAAGGAAAACCAAGTTTCCCTTTGACAGTTCATGAAGCCAGCCCAGGAGCTAACCCTCAACTTCTTGTTGCAGCTGAGGGAGCGATCAGTGAATTTTAATTGGCTGCTTTGGTGGAGGTTTTTCACCCATTGCGAACGAATTGCCATTGCAAAGATAATGTAAAACATATATTTAAAAACTGCAAGCGTGTTCTAGTATATGTGTTAGAAGCCATAATCTCCTAATTGCTTAGCACCATAATCTCCAACATCGCATAGCACTTGTTACATCAGTATTATATTAAACCATCAAGTGTGAAGAAGAGTGGTTTACCAATATTTCTAGACCTGTTAATACTCATGCTCCTCCAGGAACACCTATCAACACCTATCAACATTATTAAGAAAATCAGACATTAATCCTCACTTTCATTTTTTGCAGTTACTCTGAAATCTGTACTACCGCTGAAACATTCTAACCCTTTAATATGGAAGACTGAGTTCCACAATGTACAATCGGTAGAAGAAACGTGTGTCTACTTACACATTATACCTTTTATAGCTTGCAACATCAGTATTCTAGGCATTGTTTGCCAATGTTTGTCATGAAGCTCATGTGTTGTTGAGGTCCTGGCTATGGTTTTGTATCATGTGACCAGCCTTTTAAAATTCAAGATGATAAACATCACTTTCCATATACACATCCAAAATGTTTCTAGATGTTTACAGGCGAAACAGAAATATGCTGCAAGATGCCAAATCCTCTTTGCAGAACTAATATTTGGCACTGTCTTTACTCTCAATGACTGTCTTTACTCTCAATGCATACAACTTTTTTCAGGGTCCACAGGATCCAGGATCAACCAGTACATGGTATGCAAGACACCTGTCAAATTAGACAATACAATCAACTCTTTACTGATCTGAGGTCATTGCCGTGGTTCACAAGATCGACACCACTTTTGTTAGCATTGAAATCCAGGGTTAATTCTGGTAGAAGAGTTAAATGCACCCAACCATGTTTACCAATGCAGTGCTTTCTTCTTATGCCATAAATATAGAAGCATGGCTAGATTTCCCCCACCAGAGAAATCAAACTCCAGCAGTTTACATAACTGTACATAATAGTTTTCTAGTTTACATTTCTTGTTTAAGTTTGTTACATGTTTTCATAGAGAAGTGATGAGGCATTAATGAACAGCGTGTAACCCTTTCTTGATTGATCTATAGCAAATTCTCAGTATGCCCTCTCTCTTACTATAAGTGTTCTGCCAAAAGGAAACCTTTTTGGACGTAGCCTGCAGTCCTGGGCCTGTAATGGCTATGTATTTAAAAATCTTATTGTAAGAGGTGAGCACACAATGGTTTCTAATTGTATAGGTGAGTTGAGGTACAGAGTAGCATGAGAGGCTGCGGCTGACATGTGGGACACGTAGTCAGGATAGAGATCTGCTTAGGATTCTGGATTTATTTTTTCCACTTCGCGGACTGACACAAGATGAACATATTTTCGTAGTCATAGAGGAGTCAGATGCCAACATCCCCATTTTCTGAAGTTTCCACTTTTATATGAGGTTTTTTTCTCCCCTAAACATACCGTGAGTGTTTTATTTATCTTGCTAAAAAAAGTGCAATACTACCCTCATGGTGATTTACCTGTCGGCAGACCACAATTGGGACCATGAACCCACACCACAAATTGATGAATAACATCGGCACCTATCACTAAAACGCAAACAACGTGGAAAATCCACTTTTTTTCAAAAACAACAAAAACCCTGCTATTGTGCTCTATTAGTGCAATTTATTCTAGAGAGGGAAGTGTTGCACCTTGTTCATTCTTTCCTGACAAGCATTTTTTACACTGCTTATGGTTCTGTTCCCACTAGCTTGTGACCTTCATCATAACAGATGTTGATGTATTGCTTAGGGACATACATTGTTTAACACTAGCTTGGGAACCAGACTTAACTGATGTTATTTAACCAATCCGTGTGCAGTGTTCTGTATTTTAGCTCTGGGGTCTGCTATTTCTCTGTGTTGCAGTTTCATGACCTCACTACTTCAACTCAGACATGGGAAGATGTTCACCTCCCTTTCCTGAACCAATCACTGTGCGGCATTAAATCCTGCTTTGGTAAGGTGCAACTTGGTGTGTGTGCATCTCTCTGCAAGGCTCTAGCTATTGTTTCCTGCAGAGAGGGTGGGGGGTTTCATCCTTGTGTCATGTCTAACTCTATCTCGAGGCCTACAATACTCTTCTATGTTTCCCTAATTAATGTTAAATTCTGCTGTTTCTGTTAAGGACACAGGTTTATGTTCCAATATAAGATGAATATACTGTAGCTCACTTACGCATGGCTACTTGTGCTTTGTTGGGCCTACACAAGGAAATCTCTTTGTGCGGGGCTGCTGGCTTCCATGCTGTGTATCTATTTTATAGGGACTTTCACAGCTTGTACTTACACGCACAATTATGGTGTTATATGTATTCTCCAGCATTACTGTACTCCTCAACGCTCTTCCCTTTTATCCCATAAGGGACAAATCCCTCTGTATATTCTCTTTCATATCTATCTTCTTCCTGTTGCCAGTTGTATACACTCTATTTACATCTCTCAGATCTCCTCGACATATGACATTATCCCATGGGGTGCATGTTAAGTAGCTGTTTGGCCAATCTGGCTCAGTATTTATATAGCACTCGAAGTAATTTTTCTAGGTCGGGGGTGTTGACCAAAGGGCAGCTTCTGGGAAGCAGTGTCTATTTATTGGGTAACCTTCTGTTTCTACTACCTGTGTTTGCTTGTCTGTTTGACAGCTTTCATCTTTCCAACAAGGAGTGGCACTACCTGTCATAACTGCAACGAGATTACTTGTATTACACAAGACACGCAACAGGTAAAAATGATTTCATAAACACACCAGAGAATTATTAAGATGATCAGGCTAGGAAACAAAAACTCAGCAGAAATTTAAGAGCCAATGGGAAGTAAGGATAGCAAGCCAGTCGTCATCTTTAATTATTCCTCCTGCTTTTTCCATGTCTATTGCCAATTTGGTTATTTGTTTTATGGCAAGGGTTAATGTCCCATTCACTGCATCGTTGGGATGCACATAGGTACAGCAGGTGCTGCCTACCCTCTTGAAGACGCTGCCATCCATATCTGTTAGTAGGTCGAGCACCACTTAATTCTGCAGTGCAAAAAGCCTAAGGGCACACAGTTCCTCACATTCCATTGAGACCATTTTCTGTGGCACTGGAGAGTTTCATTAAATTCCATCTGATAATCTGTATCCATTTCGAATTCCCTGGAGCTAACAGTGGCTGTTCCCTCATCCTGTGCTGACTTCACATATGTCTGGTTGCAGTTGGTATTATTCCCAAATAGCATGCTTCCTTTGCCCCTGAAACAGAATGAAGATTGAGTTTTCTGTACCATTACAGGTTATTCATGTTGACACAGACTTGTCAACCTATTCACATGCAATGCCCATGCATGTCTACACCTTTCATATGTTTGAATTATTTCTTCTTCTGTAAATCCCATTAGTCCCTCAGCATTGTACACTGCATGCCCTGTCACTCATTTCTTGTTCCAAAATATTGCACCTTCTATAACATCTGTGGTTTTGCTGGACATTGTGCTTCTTCATAACTTCCCATCCCTTCACACTCATTTTTGGATCTCTTTTGCATATTTATTCAGACTGTGTGTTCCTGAAATTACCCTTGCCTTCTGAAAATTATTAACTGTGCCAGGCACTGTGCCTCTAAAGTCCACACTTCCTGGGATAAGAACAGTCTGGGGGTGCCAACCGCATGGATAGGCCCACATATCTAAAATGATTCATTTACCTGGGTGAGGCTAAAGTCCTTCATAATGTTGTACCACACATTGGTACCATGTGAATGATCTACTATGTTATTGACTTCTTCACTCAACTCGCTTGTGTCTGGTCATGAGGTTATTGTTATGCTCACCTGATATCCCCGGGGGTGTCTCGAAGTCACTGAGATCTGGAACCCTGGATGCGTAGTTGCCCAGTGCTGAATAATGAATCTTAGTTATTTGTAGGGTGAGCTATCCGTCCTGCATTTCTTGTGCAGGGGCGCTTGACGTTTGTTGGCGAGCCTCCCGAGTTGCTTCACTGGTGCAGTACGCCTTCCTTGGGCCCAGGCCTGCTGTGACCCCAAATCTGCTGGTAGGCAGGTAGGTTTGTTAATTGTAAGTCTTTGTTCTGTTTATGGTGGGAATTTGTTAATGTCTTTATCTCCTTCTTTTCAGGTGCGAAGGTCTTGATGCTGGCGTGCTGGATGGAGAGGCACGTTTCTAGGTAAGAGAAAGCGCAAAGCGCAGATCCTTTATTGTCTGTTAAAGCTAACCTGTGTTTTCTTCTTCTTCTCCTCACAGGCTGTTGTGGTGCTGCAAGTGCATGAGAGCGTGATGAAAAACAGGCCCCTGGAATCCGTTAAGGTAAGTACAGCGCTGTGCGGTTGTTTAATATTGAAAGCGAACCTGAATATGTCTCTTTTCCTTTGCAGATGTTGCTGTGGTGCTCCGGATGGAAGCGTGGCATAGCGCGATGGAAATCAGGTAAGACTAATGGAATTCGATGTATTGGAAGTGCGCGTTCTAATATTTTTTTCCCTTTCTCGTTATTGCAGGTTGCAATGTTCGAACAGCAGCTATGGTAGCGGTTCGCCGTATGTCCTTAAGCTAGTACTCACAGGTGAGTGATGTTTCTTCTTCTCTCGTTTTCCACAGATTGCAGCCCAGTTGAGATGCTGAATGCTGGATGGTTTTTTCTCAGGTAAGACAGAATAATTGTGTTCTTGTTCTTGCAGGATTACAGGAAGATGCTGAAGACCAGGAGCTGGACACGGTGAGTGTCACGCTGCTGGTTGCAGAATAACACAAAGCGTGTTCTGCAGTCAGGGTGTGGTTCATATAGCCCAGGTAAAGTAGTACCAGGGAAAGTAGTTCCAGGCCTGCCACACCCAAAACACTAGACCGCATGGCTTGGTACTTAGAACTAGACTATGTGGGTGCTTACATGTTAGATTTAAAGGCCCATGTACATAAACGGGACTTAGTTTGAACAGCCCTTCCATCCTACATATGTGCCTGGTGCAAAATGTGCCAGGACTGGCTCCAAGAGCCATTTTGCAGTGGTTTTAAGGCCCTCAGGGTTCTGGTGGGAGCCTGCTTGTGGTGGCACAACCTGTAACCCCTCACAGTGGTCATTACAGTTATTTCTAACTTCAAGTACACTTTCTATTTTTGTAGTATTATACGTATTACCTCTAATGCCTAATTTTAGCATTTTCATTGATAACAAAGAAAGAAGGAGGAAGAAAAATAGACAACATATCTCTAAAAGCATATTCTTCAAATTTCTACACTCATTTTGTTTGGCTTTTTGCAGATTGATTTCTGCACTTTCTATGTTGTGCCCAAAAGGCTTCATTCTCATCTTATACTTGTTCTACAGTTCAATACTAATACGCAACTTTCATTGTTGCTTCTTTATTTGAGTACCACTGTCTGTTACTCATCAATGTTGTGGTACTGTACATCTGTCTTTACGCAGATCTGTTAAGTGAACCGAAGCGCAAGTATTTTTTAACTTTGCAGCTGTTGGTGATCACTCCACTTCAAAAGTTCCAGTGAATCATTCCAATATCGCAGGTGCTGTCTGGCATACACTCTGTTGCTGGGCTGTAACTGAAGATGTTCTTCGGTTGCTGTGTCTTATTGGTCAGTTGCGACCCTGTTTTGCGCTCTGATGTTTGTCTGTGAAGAAATTAACTTTGCATAGGTTGACATATTCCTAAGATATACATTGAACTCTTCCCACAATAAATCTGCACTTCTGTGTGAATCAGTCACTGTTTGTGGGGGCCCAGTTGGTGCATGCATTCTCCTCCCTGTCACTACTACATGGAGTGTAAAATGGTGGTCCTTGCCAAGCTGATTACACACACTGAATAGGGCCAAGGGAAAGCAGTAGAGCCAGCTTTTTTAAAGAGTATCATAGAGCTTGGATAACTTTATTTTTAGCAAGCAGTTCTACCTCTCCACCATCACATTTGCTTGTGGGTGGTAGGTGGTGCATAGTTTATGTCTTATATCTAACAGTCAAGTAACTCCTCTGGGGAGCACATCCTTCGTAAAAAAAATAAAAAAACTAGCAGCAGATTTAGCATCTGCATTGACACAAGGACCTGCCGCTATTCATCAGACATATGGGCACACAACCACCAGTTAATACCTGTATGTGTTGCATGGGTTCACCATATCGAAATTATTGATATGGAACTCGCTGAAGGGCCCTATAGGGTGGGGCAGGTTGTCTACAATGTCTTGAATGAATGTCCAGGATGGAATTTGTGATATGTGGTGCAATTTGCCATGAACTTGTTGAATTGTTCGGCCAAATTTGGCACACACCAGTCCTCATTAATGTCAGCAGCAATGTGCTGCTTAGGTGCATGCATAGGAAAAGGAAGTTCATTAGCTCTATAGACATTGCTACTTTACCTGGGCTGTTTTGTCTCCATATGATATCTGTGAGTGATTCGGTACAAACTATTTTCACCCATACTGATTTTTCTTCTGCTGGGGCTCTCTTCTGAAACTCAATTATGTGTTCCTTTGATAATGCACTGTAAGCTTCTGGTAGCTTTCCTTGTTGGACTGCTGTAACAGGTGTTTGACTTTCCTCTGGAAAGAGGATATAAGCTGCTTGCTTTGCAGCTGCATCCACTCCTGTATTTCAGCGCAATATCAAGTCTTTCCCTGTGCACTTCACTATGGCTATACTCAAGAGACCTTTCAATGCTTCAATAAGTATGGCAAACAAGATTGCGTGTTGGGCCGGTGACCTGTCTGCCCTCCTATAACCTGTTCATTTCCACCTTGATAATCCTGAATGCACGGTAGAGGTCATATACGCAGAATAGGTATAAATGGAGACATCATAGTATGCTGACATTTCTAAGGCTTCTATGAGTGTTACAAGTTCTGCTGCTTACACTGAATGGTGCAAGGCTAAGCTCTAATCCATCACTATTCGAAATTCTTCCTCCTGGTCATTCATATATTTTAATTTTGCTGCTCATGCATGTCTCTGGCCACTCTCTTGATCTATACCTGTTGACCCATCTACATAAACCTCTTCTTCTGCGTCAAGGGGTCTTCGCTCACCCTACTGTATTCATCTGGCTCTCCGTTATATACTGTGCAGCCATGGATTTTGTCTTGAGGCTCAACTGGTGTGGTGATGTATGTTGCTGGGTTAGCTCTGTGGCACTTCACTATGGTGATGACTGTATTTGTCAAAATTACCTCGTACCCAGTTTCTCTCTGTGTGGTGAGTATTGATTTGTTTATTTCTAATATGGAAAACACTGCATTCTTAATGCACAAAGTGAGTGGACATACCATAACTATGATGGCATATTTCTGTACAGCAAATTCTGCAGTGGCTAATGCTTACTCGCATGGTAAGTGTTGATCTGTGATGTTCTGTGATGGTCTGTGATGATCGCTGTGTGAGTACTGCTGCCATTATGTGTCCATTTGAATGTCAGATTATGAAACATTGTAATCTGGGGTTGCTAGTGCTGGTGCACTGCTGATGGCTATTTTAGGATCCTCAAAGCATTGTGCCATCTCTTCTGTCCGTTCAAGTGTGCTTTTTATTTTCTGTGCTTTGTTGAGGGCCTGCAGTAGGGGTCTGGCATATGTTGAATAATCAAATACCCATGTTCAGCAATAATTACACAGGCGTAGGAATTGCTGCATCCCTCTGATTGTTTTAGGCTGTGGTGTGTGCCTCACTGCTCTGTCTGGGAGTATATTTCTTCCTGCTGATGATATAATCTGTCCCAAGTACACCAATTCTTTCTGGCAGTATTGTAATGTGCCTTTGTCCACCTTGTACCCTTTGCCTGCAAGTATTGTCAGGAAATGTACTATGTCTTCTCTGTGGTGTTGCACACTAATAAGTCATCTACTTATTGTAGAACTGCACTGGTCAAGTTGATGTTCACTAAGTCCCTCTGAAGGACCTTGTTAAAAACACTGGGGGATTTGCTGTACCCTTGGGGAAAACAAGTTTGCTGGAATCTTTTTTCGAGATACAAAAGCATGGTCAAGTATTGGGTGTCTGGATGTAGTTGTATTGTGAAGAATGCATTCTTAAAATCTATTCCAGAAAAACAAACTGCATCAGAAGGCCTATTGGACAATATTGATGCATGGTTTGGTACTCGTGGGTATTCTGCTTCCACTATATAATGTAGAGGACAAAGATCCGGAATGAATCTCCATGATGATCCTTTTTGCTTTCTTCAGGGCATATATGGCTGTGTTGCATTGTGATCCTGAAGCCACTATGATGCCTTGGTCAAGCAATGCTTTGATTGTGTCATAAATTCCCTCCTCTCCCTCTATGGACAAAGGATTTTGTTTCACTCTAGGGAGTAAGGTGCCTGGTTTCAGTTTGATTTTAACTGTCCCAATGCTGATCAGTCACCCTACGTCATGTGAGTTACTGGTCCATAGTCGACTAGGCACTTGGGCTAAATATTTGTGAAAGTGTGATCATGTTGCTGGAGCTGTCAGTATCATCTGTGGCACTTCTCTGTGCTGTATTACCAAATGGCAGGGTGTGCTAATTTCAGAAATGACTTATGCATCTCTTTCCATGTTTGCAAATAGCTGTTGCATCTGTCACCTCTCATAGTGGCAGTGTGAGGTCTATGCATATTACTGTTCTTCACTCCATTCCTTCCTCATCTGGGCCTGATATGATGACTGTCATTCCTCATAATCACTGCCTGTGCAATGTAAACACTGTTCCTGGGACTTTATTGTGTGGTACTGCTGGTCTGCATAAAGATTATGCTGGCAGGCGAAATATGTAATGTTGTACATCTAGTAGCCACCCAATCAAAATGGTCACTGTGTATGTAAATACAGACTCATGCAATGGCAATGCTGTTATTGTGTTGTTGCTGCAAAGTGCCCGTATTACTGTGGCTATTCTGTTGTAATGCATGCCTGGTGTGGAACACACAATTCCTTTGTCAGTGAATGAAATAGTCATATTTATCTTCTGAAGGAGATCCCTCTCTTATAGGTTCACTGGTGTCGCTGTGCTATACAATAATGGTGCAACTATCTCTTACATCCCTATAGTGAGGAATATGTCTTCTGTGAATGGAATCCTTACAATTCCCCCAGAAAAAAATATATGATTGTCCATACTGATGTTTGTCAATGGACACCTTCCTTCTCTTAGGCCTCCAGTATCGACCATGAAAATAAAGATTCGGTTTCCTATCTTCACCCCTACTTTGGGTTCCTTGTCTGCATCTTGAGTGATTGAGAGAACTGGGCTGATTGTGGAATGTCACATTGTGCGCATGTATTGGAACCTGGCATCGGAATATCATTGCTTCCTAAAGCACTAGCTCCAGTGTAATGTGTTACATTCCCTTGTGGAATGGCACTCTGTTCCCATTGTAACATAGTGGCTTGTGCTGGTGCTTGTTGGGTGACATTTTGTATTACATGTGGCTTTGGGTATTGGATGTGCTGTCCCTCTGTTGCTGCAATCATTTGTACTGAGCCTATATTCTAGGATGTTCAGATCCTGGGGCATACATTGATACTAGGGCTGTGGCAAGATTTGGAACATTAAATCCCTGTTTTTGCCCTTGTTCATAATATGGAGCTGGGGGTACTCCTGGGTGGTATTGCACGGGGGGGTCTATTTCGACAATCTTTACACATGTGTCCCATCTTCCTGCATGTCCATCATGCTTTTCCAAATTGAGGTTGCAATCCCCAAATACTACCCCTCCTCCCTTCTGTGAGTTAACCCTTGCCTCTTGGACCCCTCCCATATCTCATTGGTTGCTATCTGGAGTGTTTGCCCATTCCTGTGAGGTCCTCACTGCTGTAGTGCGTCTATAGTATTAGTTACTACTTCGACCTCCATGCTAAATTTAGCTGGTTTCTTCTGCACTTGTTTAGCTTCTGCAATTTTCTTCCACTGCTCTTTCATTCTCACACTTGCACTTACAGAAATGCACTATGTGTGCCTGTATTTTGCCCCATACATTTGCTTCCATTCCTAAAATGCTATCTAATTGTACTTGCACCTCAGTGGGAAGAACTTTTCGTAATACATGGTAGAAAAATTGTATATTCTTTTCCCATGTTTCCTGTGTCTCCTCTCGCCACAATTCTTGAATGGACTGAATATACAATGCAGGGTCTTCATCATATTTAATTGTGTGTGCCAACATGGCACTTACATCAGGTCTATCTGGGTATGCCCTTCTTAATGCATCCCATACACATACTCGGCAGTTATTAAATGGAGCCCTGTTATGTAAATCACTCTCTAACCGAACTATGGTGTATCCTGCTTGTTTGCAAATTGTGTTTGTGTGATCTCTGATTATGCTGGGTAGTAGATTATTCATATCTTCAATTACTAGGGTAGCCTCTGCTTTATGTTTTTCTTCTGCACTGATCCATTTACCCTCCCTTGATGTAAGCGGTGGTAGCATCTTAATCAAATTATTCCTATCCAAATGGGGCCATGGTACATATTTTAATCTGCCTAATTTCTTCTCGATTAATGGGAACCTCCTCCCTCATTTTGGGCTAGTATGTTTCCTAGCCTTTTTTCTCCCTCTAACCACTGCTGTGGTTCTAGGGTGAGGTCTTAGTCTTCTCTCCCAAGGAGTCCTATCATCTGGATCCTATTTGATTTCCCATTTCTCCTCATTCTCTTCTTGCTCATCTTCACGTTCTATCACCTCCGATTCATAGTCTATGGCCAGTTGCTCTGTTTCTTGAGTTTCTACCTTTACATATTTAATCACTGCCTTATTCAATTTCAATAATATTTCTCCTGCTGCCCACGTTTCAACATTTACCATAGAGCAAGGTCCCTCTCTCTTCCTTGTCACTCTTCACAATTCCTCTTCTGTCTTACATATTGCTGCTTCTAAATCTTTGTGCACTATATTTTCTAATTTCACTATTGCTGGGTCTCGTCCTTCACTTGGTATGCTGGCTTCCTTTAATGGGTTTGTTTCTGAGTATGCAGGGAGTTCATATCGGGTTTGTATACCCTGCTGCTGGTTTTAAGGGATAATGGCCCAATAAGGGTGGGGCATTCAGCTGCACAGTCACTGGAGCCTGTGCCGACTGAGTGCTTTTCTCTTCACTCTTCTGGGGTACCACTGCACAGGCCATCAAAGGCAGTCAAAGCCTGTGTCGAATTTGTGCTACCTAACATGGGTGGTATACATGCACCATCAGTATTCCCCTTTCCTTTAGTACAGCTCTCGTATTCCTCATATAACTTCTATAGTGCTAACATACGCTGCTTCTTTTTCAATGTTTCACCCTTGTATGTGGACAGTAAATGGATGTTCATATGTTCTATAATACTCTTATCATGCGTGCCCTCAGCTGGTCAAGCTGTATACATGTTTCCTTCCGTTCCTACCACCCACTCCTGATTATATTTTACTATTTTCTTATTATAAGTTGGTAACTCTTTAAGCATGTGTTCTAACAGAGTATTCATGTTGTTCTACACAATGAAACACAAACACAACTGATCAGTATTACTCTTTGCACTAAGAACAAAATCAAATAATGTCTTCACTATCACCTCAAAGGGCCACCCCTCTACACACACCACTAAAATGCTTCAAAACCACACATCATGAACATCAATACATCAGAAAACACCTGAACACAAACTCACAGTGCACTCATGTGCACAAACAAAAGATTTCCAAAGCCACACCCCTCCCTAATGCAATCTCAACCCCATTATTTTTCCAATTCTCACATGGGTGGAGGGTACAATCCTTGCTATTGCAGGATTTCCCACTCTTATTTCGAAAGACACGCTGCCCTTCCCTCCTCTACTGAGGGGTTTGTACACTTCACTTACCAACATTTAAGACTTTGCGACATCACCACTCCTCACAATTAGAGTCCTCTTAACTTTCTACTAAAAGAAATAGAAAAACAAAACAAAGCAAACCACTTGGCTCACACCATCATTCACTCAATTTATTAATACAGTAGTCCCAAAATTCTTCGGATTTGATTGAATCATAATGGCTTACAAACTGGCCCAACAAGCACATATAAACTGTTCCAATCCTGCAAAATTCTATAAAAACATGTCTAACCATTTCCAATTTGCCCATTTTTTTTACTTGAGTCGCAGAATCATTTGATTACAAGGTATTTTTACATAAGCCCCCTGAACTGCCCAAGGGTAATTGGTTAATTCTTAATTGCAAGATCAAGTTTCAGACAGCCAGACTCGGACTCTGGAGCAAATACACCTTTGGTTTAAGGTAGACATGGGTGACTAGAGCAACATACTTGTAGCTATTCAGGGAGCTTAGGTGGTTGTAGTTGTGCATTCAGTCCCTTGCTCGATTTTCTTTTTGAATATACATTTTAGCATCGGGAACTCCGTGCCCCTTTCAAAATCACTCTGCCAGTTTATGAGAGCAAAGCAAGCCTCATTTACTTTGCAAAAGTTAACATTCCTCTGCCTCTTGATGTAGCCCCAGCATTTTCAACATAGGGTAAAGGGGACTAACTACGTATTTAATATACAGGGCCCCTTGCCGCACCATCACCTGACTACCAAGAGAGACGACCCCCAAGTCAAGGCATAGGAATTCTGTTAGAGTAGAAGGCGGGAGATTCAACATCTTCTGCAAAAACGCTATTCGAGTACATCTAGCCATTTCAGATGTTTCATTACAAGGGCCTCTAATTCGTACAGTATTGTTGCACAAAAACTCTGCTTATAGAACATAATAATACCTCTGATCGAGTAACCTGTCATTCTCTTTGTGAAGTTACTAACAGCAGCAGTCATACTATTCACTTTCATTTTGTTGGCCTCTTTTGATATTGTGATAGTCCCCACAAGTTCTAAACCCAGATAGGGGTAGTGCTCCACATACTCAATGGGCTCCAATTGAGACCCTAATTGTATGCGGTTGAATTTTCAGCTAGACAACACCATTCCCTTTTGCAGCTTGTACTTTTGAGCACATTAAGGGTGTTGGATGCATTCTCAAATGTTACTGTACTCCCCAACAGAATGTACAGTGTGCTTATACTGTGTTGAAGAAATTAGCACAATTCTCAATAATATCAATAAATACGACCCAGAATATAGACTTTGATATATGGTAGTACTTCTCTAAATTGAGCTAGTAAACCATATTGCAAATACACTTAGGTTGCAGAAGAAGAGTTTCTGATGTATTTTAACATTGTAAGGGTGCACACACACGAGTATAGTAGTGATTCACTCCTTGTAGATAAGTGGAGAGAGTAGTTTCTCTGTGAGCGGTATATGAGGTTAGGCATTTAACATTAGGTTTATTTTGCTCCTTTAGGAATAGTATGCAGCGAGAGGCATTGTAATATGATTGAAAAACATGGTTAAAGTGGCAGCAGTCTACACTGCTCACAATATGTACATATTTGTCACCACAAAGAAGGATAATTAACCATCCCACAGAATATGGCATGCTAAATATGGGGTATGAGCATGTTAACAATCAGACAAGGATGTTAAGTGAATCAAATGCCATGAAATTAATTGCAGCACAGTATTAACATTATTTGTTCATTGCATGCACCCATATCATCAGTGCCAATGCAGGCCTGATAAATTAATTTTTGGTAGAGTTTGGAATGGAGCTCGACTTAATATGTGGGGACTATTACATGAAACATCTGCACCGACCATCCTTGTAGTCATTGATCACACTAGTGTTGCTGAACTGACTTCTGAGACACAAACCAAGGATGTGCTCCTATATCTTAAAATCCCCACGAGTATAATGAACTCAGTTAACTCCGAGGCTGAAGCGTTACCCAATTAAATACTTGCTCTAGCTCAATAAGCAAGAACACCCTAAAATAATAAACAGTTGGTTTTAATTTGGCAATGTAGGGCAGCTGAGGCAGCTGAGGATCCTTGACAATCAATGCACAGACTGACAAACCTTGCCTTATGCAAAAATACCAAGGGCTTACACACTTGGAGACATCAATAATAATTTCAATAATGTTCGGTTTTATCTCCTATTATGAGGCGACATCATTCCTCAAAACCATGGAACCTTTCCTCACATTGGACATGATAGGCACAGAACTGTTCAAAAGATATATCATGCGTGAAAACCCAATCAATCAACCACGTTCTCCATACATATATATGGGAACCAGTTTTGCATCTCTCCAGGGGTTCGGGTAGCAGTAGGACATTTATCAATAACCAGGATTTGCTATTTACTGTTTGGGTTGAGGATGATCCCTACCCTCCCATACTCTTTTCATATCAAGAGTTGTCTTCTGTCATTCTTCCTTTAAATTAAAATGTTGCCTTGAACACTCCAAGAATATATGTTGAATTCTCTCTGTAGGCATATCAATTTATCTAAATAGTCTACGTCAATAATGTTGACGTATAAACTTCCACAACGTCCACTAACATGTCTGTGTTTCTGATTAATCATGATAATACAGTTTATTTTCTTCAGCCCAGATCCAAAATCACTTATGGATACAATCTATTCACCACCAGCATATTTAATTTCCTATGTACCTGCAGCATCGGATACCTTCTCACTTTATTTAAATTTCTGATGACTTTCCAGTATAAGCAGCACTTAATGTTGTATCCTCTGGAGTGATCTCTTGTGTTCCTATATCTGACTAATTCATCCCTGCATTTCGTTGAGGTGCCAACATCCCTGTTGTGCTTCTGTTTGGTAATCTGTTCACAACACTTGTGTTCAATTCTGGATGATTTACCACTCCACCAAAATACAAGTTTCAATATTCATTGCTGCACAAAAGCATTATTGCATACCGTAATTGTAACATTGCACTAGTTTCAGCATTTATTTATTTAGGTTACTTATCAAGCGCCGGAACATTTCCCATAAACAAAACTAGGAACAACACAAAAAGGAAACCAAAAGAATCAGAGAACGGTGGGGACGACCAAAACCAGAACAGATTCAAATTCCAGAATTGTTACTACGTTTCAAACAGCAGAGATTTAAGTAATGTCCTAAATACTAACATCTAGGTGTTAGCCGGATGTTCAATGGCAGTTCATTCTAAAGACCGGGGCCCAGGGAATAGAAAGATATCCCCTTGACCCCTGTTTGGTGAACTCTGGCACAAAAAAAACAGTGCTTGCAAATTACACTCACGCCAATGACATAGTAATTGATACTAGCAGAAATCTTAAAAATCATAGGGTCGATAAGTGCAAAAAAGGATTGCCAATATCTGTATTCAACATGGTATAAAAACCTGTGTATATTAAATTGAAACCAAAAAAACAGAAATAGAAAAATACGGGGAGATAAAGTGCTGTTTCTCTAATGAGCAGCCTAAGCAGAACTCACAAAAAGAAACGAAAAATATACAGCGATATTAGAGCAGTAGTAAAAGTTAAGAACAATAAAGCAAAATATGATAAATGAAGGGAGAAAAAGCCTTGCTTCTCAAATCAAGAGATAAATAGAGTAAAATAAAATACACAACAGATGTAAACATTCTAACCATAACAGGTGCAACCAACGCACCTTGCCATGAGGAATGCCGAGGTAGGAGTGCCGTTACATGCTGTAAACACTAATCCCCTTGCAGTGCTATCTGTGGTTCTCCAAGTTAGGGAATAACTTAACGGTCCACATGACTCATACTTATGCAGACCCTTACCATGCTTGCATGACTACTGAATGCAGTAATGGTATTACTATGTTTTGGCAATATCTCTACATCAAATACTTGCAAACTCACGATTTCGATCTTCTACTTTAAACAAGTATCTGGGGTTGACCCTCCACTGACTCAACAGTCTTGTGGGGTATTGTCTTGCTCACATCCCTAGTTCATTTTCACCATTTCAGAGAACACATGCATATCCTTCCAGTTAAAATATCGCAGAAATGAGACTGGTTCAGTGTATCGTTCTTCAGATCAGAAAGAAAGGAAAAAGCTGCAGCGCATGAATAAAATGAGCTGCAGAGAAAATCTCAGTAATTCGGGAAGAATGATATGCCATTTTGATGTATTGATCAGATAAATATTTATAAATACAGCCATTTCGTTGAGGTTTTTTAAATTAGCTTTCCATTGATTATGCCTAGTTATCTGTTATGTTTCTGACAACTAGAAATCGGGCACAAGCTGCACCATGGATTTAATGTCCAATAAATAATTACTGTTCATTGTATATTGATTATAAACTTCCATATTTATACAACTTGCCTCCTCTTTATGTTATCAATGTCAGTTTAAGCATTAGAATCATTTACAGGTCACATTTTAAAAGTCAACTGAGTGACACTGTGAAATAACAAAGCCACAAACCTTCACAACAACTGCTTGCAATACCACCACACATTGTGGATAATTTGTGTGCTGCCTACGAGCTGCAATGGTGAAAAGGAAACATAGGCCAATTTAACCGTTTTTGTTGTTCTACATTTTGATTACCATACCCACCCCCGATACCCCCATCTTGTCTCGTTTTGCCTGGAAACAACTGTGTATAGGTGAAATACAAATGTCATGTAAATAATTAAATAAATAGTAGAAACGCCTCAAAGTCAGAAATACTTTACAGTTTTTAGTGTTTTGGATTAAATACTGTATTTCAATTTTCAGAATAGAAATACATGTAAGAATGAACTATCCGTGAAACAAAGGGGTACGCCATTCTTGACAATAGCTCTGTGCAAAGCCTATGCCAAGCGACCAGTGGCAGTCACACATATCTTTTGGGAACTCTGGAGGGTTGTCTGATCTTCGTAAAGAAATTAGAGCGTTCAACCTAAGTGATAATTGTGATATAGCACTGAAAACCTTTCATAACCAATCTGATTGTTGTTTGGGGGGATAGCAGCGCGATAAATACGCAACTAAGACAAAAACAATTACGCAACTAAAAAAAAAACAATTCCTGTAACAGCGCCTAGATGTGAGCGATTTAAAAATTCTAAATAAAAAAAAGTGCATGCTTTTGACCAAGAAAAAAATAAACCCGTCTGGCAAGCATGAATGTAGGGAAAGAACAAGTATTTATCTTTGGACAGTATTCAGTGGCAAAACAGCAAAACGAACAACTCTCAATGGGAGAGAGTGAATCCAATGATGTACCCTCTCTCCTCCATTTTCTAAAGGCAGTAGACTGAGCTACTAGTATTCTGGATGCTAGAGATATATCATAACGTTACAATACAGGAATGCAGATCTAAGGTTAATTCCAGGTCACCGGGCAGCATGGCCCGGCACAATCACATATACAAAGAGGCCCATTGTTAGGTGAGTACTGATGTCCATCCAGGTGGATTGATAACCTCCCCATCAGCATCAAATCAAAAAGCGTGCTGCATTTGGGCCATGCAGTAATTGAAGCCAACTGCATTTAGTAGATTTGCAGGCGACATGACTGGTGTATAGACAGCCTGCGCTTTACCGAAAGAAACAGATATAGCAGGAGTCCACTGTTCACAGTCATTCCATACTACAATTCATGTGTTGGGCCTCTTTAGTTAATATTCCAGTGTTAATTTGAAGAATGCACGGTTCTGGCTCTCCTGCAGAGTCAGTGCTTTGATCATAGTTGTGCATTGTCCTGATGTACAACAGATGCTGCAATTTTTTTTTAAATTGTAGTTGGTTAAAAAAAACTTAATAATTACAGAGTACAAATAAAAACATGAGAAAAAGAAATCAAACATTTCACCTTTCAACATACCATAAATATGTTGCATCTATTTTATCACATTAGAACGTAAAACCTCTTAGTCTAACCAATATCTTAAATAGTGGTGTGGATCACTTTCTCGATCTATACTCTTTCAGTTCTAACACTGTGACACTGGATTGTTCTTTAAATCCAAATTGGCTTGAATAACATTCAGGAGTTGAATTCGTTTGAGCAATAACTTTTGATTAGAGCCCCACATGCAACTTTCCCATAAGCTTTCTCTTCTCAACCAAGATGACAAGGATAGATAAGATCCAAAAATCCTACATCTAAGTGCTTCAAAAAAATCACAGTACATGGTCAGGTGCTTTCAAGATTCCAATACAGAGGTGTGTGTACAGAATCGACATCGTCCAGTAGATGGGGCTTTCTCCTCCACATTCTAACATTTAGTCCTTTAATTTGTCAGCAATTGATTCAATTTAAAGCGCATATATGTCTTGCGCAAGCGATTACATGGAAACATCCCCAAATAGCTAGATCTGTCACCCCATTTTCTGCAAAATTTTGAGTAATCATAATAAGTCTTGCTCATGCCCATTTGAACTAACATAAGGCACCAATAATACTGCTGTGATGCACTCTTACAAGACGGAAGACCAGCCACAAGGTCATCCTTGTTAATCAATACAGACTGCATGATTGCTTCCATTTTCTTTTCAAATTTTACCATAGAGGGAACAGAACCCTCCCTCAACATAAGTGCCAAGTCTTCAGATAAAGATTATTTTGGCGGGGGGCAAACATTTTTGCAAAGCTGTTCAACATGCGCCAATGCAATTTAACTGATTGTGGTAAAATCCCCAATTAATGGAAAATAAGTACATACGGAATGGAAAGAGCTAGCCCAAGAACCTGCTTCCACATTCTACCCTGTATTAAGTCCAGAAACCAGAAACCCCTCCATGTCCAAGAGACAGATGTCCAATGCATATAGCATTATAGAATTGTGGTTGGCTCTAGGTGTGGAATCGGCCTGTGCTAGGATCTGTTGTTGTCCCAGACTAATAAAGTTATTCTTGTGTTTCAAGATCACAGGAGCTGTTGGGGTTTAGCCAGCACCCCAAGTTGTTAAGTAGAAGGAGGACGTTTTTCCCCTTGCTATCTTGCTTTAGTGGTTGAAATAATGGTTCTAACACAGTAGTTAGTGCGATACAGGTTTTGCTTTTATTTGTGCTAGTGCTGGGTTGTTTTTCGCATTTAATTAATATGCATTGAGTACACTTGAAGGCAATTGTGTGCCTTGTTTGTTAGCCGACACGCGTTTTGACCCGTGGGTCTTTATCAAGGCTGTTGTCAAAAGTCTCTAGCCCCCTGTGGGGTCCTGGTCTGCGATATGGGTGCTGTCCTGTAGACAACAGTGGCTTCTGTTTGGCCCTTGGCTGTGGCATAAATCATAGGTCCGATGTATATACCGTGGTCCCAGATGCATAAGGATAATTTAAGGTGTAAACTCCCAAGTTTAACTTTGGGTGCAGGAAAATGAATCTATGAATTATAAAAAATGACAGGAACAATTTGCTAACCATAGGGAACATTAGGATCTTATAGCAGCTATTGGGTGGAGAGGGCTGATGACATTTGGTCGAGAGCAGGAAACGCGAGTGTCACTACACAGAACACAGCACACAATGGAGCACTGTTTAATCATTGTAGTGCGGCACTCTGGAAAGAGCTTTGAGTACAATATCCTGATACACCAGATATGGGAGATATAATGGCACAAAAAATGCAGGAAGGGAGGATCCACTTGTTTACATTCAGAATTTACAAGAGCAGTGGTATTTGAAAAAGAGGGAGCCATGGGGAAAATCTATACCTGTATTTTTATCAACTATTATGTCAGGGATACCAGACACGGTACAGAGACAGCTTAAGAAGCTGGTGGGTATGGAAGCAAAACCATGGCCAGAAATACAGCTGACCATTGCGCATCATTATCAATTGTTGCAGGAGAATAATCTAAAGAGAGACAATGTTAGAAACTCAAGGAAGCTAAGCTAGTACAGAAGAAGCTATCAAATATGCTATAGTAGGGGCGATGTTAACTAGTGAAGAAGGAACAGGATCGCAACAAACAGTAAGCATGCCGCAGGTAAATAACCAAAGGCAGTTCGATCAAGGAGGGAATGGACTCGTACCAAGAGGTAGGGGAAGTTTCCGTGGAAGAGGAGGCTCAGAATAATCAAGGGAACATTCAGAATAATGGAGTGGTTTTCAGACTATGCCGAATGACAATCAAGGCATGCAGGGAGGGCAAATTAGAAGACTCCCTCCTGTGTGTTGGACATGTGGAATGACAGGACATATAGCGTGAACATCTGGGAGCCAAGGGTATGTACAGAATGGCAAACTTGTTGAACGTGGGCCCTAGAATGGAGCTGACCTTGCTAAGCTCCAGTATTAGTAATCCATTTGGTTGTGGGTGATATTGGTCGCAAGATCACAGGTTAGTGTTGAGGCATAGCCCATACCTCATTTGTTTGGTAGAGAGAAAGGAGGGGTAACCTGAATATCCTGCATTCATTAGTTTCAAGAAATTGATTTTACACGCAGATTTATATATTTTTGTGCTTGATTGCGAAGGGGTTTGTTTATTTGGTTTTTAAAACACCCTTTTTTTAGATACAGCTGGGGCTCTTATGTCTCCATATGGTCAGCAGACCCGTGTTTTGACCCGCAGGTCCTTCTCAAGACTATGGATTGTGGTCCGGCGCCCACTGTGGGGTCCTGGTCATGAAGATTGGGTTGGTCCTGTATCTACAGTGGCTCATGTTGGGCACTCGAAATCTTGGTCTGCCACGATCCTATTCCTGTTAGGAATTGAGTTTGTGAATTACTTGTCATGTCATGTCACATCCACTGTACATGGCTCTGGGACAGTAGTCAGAAAGTTCCATCTCATGCGGTTTAACAGTTCAGGAATGGATATGCTACGTGGCATATGTGCATTTGCATCAGTGATGTTGGTGACTGAACTATGCCAGTCAGGAGCTTGTGTGTCAACCAGGTGCTATGCGCCAGGCACTACATGTGGTATTTAGCCCTTCCACACACATCCATGGCTGCTTTCATGCTACCCTTCACTTGCATTGACACTGCTTACGTGCTGGAGTTTGTGACATGGCAGGTTAATGTGTTGCATGATGACACTGTAATGCCTATGTGTGTGGGCTATTCTATTTACATGGCTCTTCATGTATTTTTATGAGGATGTGCAGGTGATGAGGAACTGGATGCAGAGGAGGAGGTAGAGGAGGAACAGGACACTGAGCTGCGACCAACCACCAGTGGAGGACATGGTGTGGTAACCCATGAAGATCCACTCGGGCAACAAACCATCCTGGCCATGACTCAGTCTGAGTACGCCTCTGAGGAAACCTTTGGCTCTGGTGAAAAAAAGAATATGGATTCCTCTGTGCTGTTGCAGGTGAGTGCATCGACTGCCGGTGCTGTTGTATCCCAAACATCTGAAAGGGGAGAAGACCACTCACAGAGCCAGTCAGTGTTGGTACGTCCGTCTGTGGTGGTTACGGCTGCGGGGTCGCGCTCCACAGCATTGACTCCTGGTCCTGGGCCAGCTGATCAAGGAAGGGATGCGGTCCTGCAGCCACAGACTGCGCCATCACATCAAGGGCCAGGTTCCCTTGGCCCAGGCAGGCATGGGGTCCAACAACGCGGTGGTAGTGTCATAGCTGGCAATACTGTGTGGGAGCAGTCCATTTATGCTGTTGCACAACAGGCTACTTCATATGAGATGTTGGCTCAGGGCATGGATAGGGTGGCCAATTCCATGATACTCCCAGCAATACAGGTGGAGCACCCGCAGCAGGCATTGCGGTTCACATGCAGCTCACACAGGCTGAACATGGTGGCCAACAACAGGAGCCGACGGGCAGAACTGACTGCAGAGAGTCGGGCCCACAGGAAAGCCCTGAGTATAGGCCCCTCAGAACTACACTGGCTGCACTTGAGGCAGCCTGCAGTAGCCGGTCTGAACAGCAGATGCAACAGTTGACTCATACCATCATGGAGGAACTGCGTGCATCTTGTGAGGTGTTGCATGGGGCCCTCTGAGCCATCATGTTGCAGATGCAATCATCTCAGTCCCGCATGGCCACTGCCATGGAGGACCAGACCAGGGCTATACGTGGTGATCCTTCCCGCATGGCCACTGCCATGGAGGACCAGACCAGGGCTATAGGTGGTGATCCTCCCTTACCACTGCCACATTTTGATGCTTCACCAGAGAGTGGCGACAGCAACGACATGTCTCCCGATCCCTGCTAGCCGTGTGGCCCATTAAACCATGGAGGTTTTTTATTTTTCTCTCAACATCCACACATCTGGGTGTTGACAAGCACACTGCACCACCTCTCTCCTGGGTGGTCATGCCCCACCCCAGGACCCCGTGGGCATTTTTGATTTTTTTAAACTTTTTTTGTCTATTGTGCATTTATGTCACATTGTGTTGCTTTGCGTGGCAGCCGAGGAGCATCCACTGTAGATTCCAGCTGGACCCATGCAAGCTTGTCTCATGATGGTACCCTCCTTGTTTGTGCCTTAGGGTCCAAACACATATGCCACTCCTGCTTCTCCTTCCCATGGGCTTGCAAGAAGTGCAGCGTGTAAAAGTAACTTACACAGAGGCATTGCGCTTTCGTTATATCTGTGGGCAGTCTCAAGTCCGTCCTGTGTGTAAACCCCTAGTGGGATTCATGATTGTTTGTACAGAGCATGGTTATCATCCCTTTTTGTTTGGACATTGAGATCCATCCTTTGTTCATGTTCCATCTTCATGTATTAGCTTGACTGCTGTATGCGTTTCCCTGCCCCCTTTGGTTAGCAGTGCCCCACGAATATACAACGGTGCCATGTGCAAGTTACGACACATTGAGGCACATGTGCAATTATGAATGGTCTCTGTCAGACAGATTCACTCTTGGGTCCTTTATTTCTGGTATGTTGTACTGGCCAATTGAGGTTCCTGTGTACATTTATATATTGATGAGTGAGTTATTTCTGAACTTGTTCCATTGATCGTTGAGCGCTTTGTGACAGTAGTTTTATGTGTTGCCCATTTATTTCTCAGTTTGGACACTGCATGGCATGGCATGGTGTGGCAACCAGGTGACATGAAGTGTGGCAGGGTTTAGGTGACATACCAGCATTTAGAGGTGTACTTTGGCTCGGTGTTAGTGGCATACTCCATCTTCCATGTGTTCCTTTTGTGCACACCAGAATGAGATACTTTTAGTACTAAGGGATGCACACAATGTAACACTTCCAAGGACACATTCTCAGGGTGTTAAGGTTGGGACAGATGATTGTCCTTTTGTCATCATCGGATGTCACCTGGAATATGCCAGGGCTGTGTGCACTCCGCAGGGGTTGGATTTTAGGAGAACAATTGTGCCACAAGCTGGTTCCTGGCAGCCTCGCCACGTGCCCTTTTCCCTCCCATGCACAGCTACAGTGCATGTGGTTGGGGATGTGGGTGCACCACCATATCCACCGGTACACTACGCCGTGTTGCAACATTGTGCAGGACACATGCTGCCACAATGATCCTTCACACTACTGGTGGTGCATATTTTAGCTCACCCCAAGAGTGGTCAAGGGAGAGGAAGCTTGACTTGAGCACTTTGAATGTGCGCTCCACTATGGCTCTAGTTGCAATATGGGCTGTGTTGTATCTTACCTGGGGTAGGGTTCGTATTGGCGTCACCATGTAGGTGCTCAGAGGGTAGGCACTGTGTCCTGTGGAGGTGACATGGGTTGTCAGTGGTGTGGTTTTGTCTGTGTGAGACATGCGTACATTTGCAGGGTCATTTCTACTCACCAATGAGCCATGTGTTGCCATGCCTCCCAGCTTCCAGGGCCCTGTGTAGGGGTGACATTCTGAATATGAAACTATCAGGGCTGGATGCTGGATAGTTGGCATATACAGAGGTAATTATCCCCTGGCATCACTAACAACCTGCAAGTTTGATGGAATGCCAGTGCTTAAGATTGCGATAGATGTGCTCTGTGGCCTTAGGTGGACATAGGGCAACATGGGTGCAATCGATGGCACCAAGCACTTTAGGGAAGCCCCACACATTGAATCAGCGAACGGGCACTTGCACGCCTTTTACACGCAAGTGTACCCTTTTTCCACGCTAATTAATTCTATGAATCGGGCCCTGTGTTTCTTTTTGTTGTGGAGTCTGACAAACTCCATAGGCATCATCTTTTACATTGTGTCATAAAGCACCTTCAGTGTAGTGGCACAGGGAAGTCTTTCAGATTTCCCCAAGGTTTAAATACCTTCTCTTGGATAAACTATTGTTTCTAATAACAGTAAAGTGAAATTGACTTTACTTAAATTTGTAACTTTCTAGACCCAGAACACACTATCTTAAAATAGGGTGCTGGAGGGGTTACTTAGTATTCCCTTTGTCTAGCTTCTCATGTAACATGTTTATGTTACCCTTTCCTCGATGAATGGCTGGTGGCCACAGTGTTATTTTTCACCATTTCTTTGTGGAAATGTCTTCTTGAGATTTACTGTGCATGCCAAACCAGGTTTGGTCCCTTTGTTCATTTTGTCTTTGGCGGGATTCAAGAATGAACCCTGCCTCTGGATCCAGGGTGTATGGCGGGGGCAGGAAGCAAGGGAGGTGCCTGAAACTCCCTGTGCTAAGTCTCCTAGGAGACAGGAATGCACTCTGTGGTGATGGGCCTGCTGGCTGTCTAACAAGGACAGCCACCCTGCTGGGTGACTGACAGCAGGCTGAAAAGAATGGGAGAAACCTGAATATAAGGAGAGGTTTTTTGGCTTGAAAGGCAGAGTTGACCACTGTACGAAGGAATCCGAAGAAGAACTTGGAAGAGACGACTCCTGCAACTCCTGGACCGTTGGTTTGTCTGTTGAATCCCTGCTGCTGTGCTAAAGCTCCACATTCATATCGAAGAGGAAGCCCCTGCAAGGACGACTTCTCCCTTTGAGTTGGTGGGACCAATCAACTCCAAAGTTAGCCACCTGAACATCCTCCCCGGAGCTAGTTGAATTTCCTCTGCAGTCGCTGCTAGAATGGAATAGCCAGGGAGAGGAACACCAGATTGAGTGCACTGCTTTTAATCTGGCCAAGAGCTCCAGGAAGTTCCTCCGGACTCTGAGGAAGCAGGACTGACCGATCCCTGACCCCACTCAACAGAGTGCACGAACCCAGATGCAAGCAAATCCCATCTCGACAGCAAGGAACAGCAGTGTTGCTATTTGTGGTAGATGCGAGGAGCTGAAACACTGAAGTGCCACTTGTTTGAAGATTGACGGTTGCAGTCGGTGACCATCCCATTGCAGTGCAGGAGTCCCCAGATGACCTCCCTCTTGTTCCCATGACTGAGCCACAGGAACAACATGATCTGCAGAACTGCCCAGGAACAGAAGCCATCTGCTGCACTTTTCTTTAACCTAAAGGTACTGTAAAGTCTGAGAGAACTTACCTCTTGTAGTGCCACCTTGCTTGATCTCAGTGGAGACTTGTCTCGGTTGCTCTTGTAGAGTTGCTTGTTGCTTCTTTACCTCACAAGCCTAATCAGCTTGTGGCCAAATTTGATTTCTTCTATCTTACAAAGTCTTTTTAAACATTGTGAAAGACTTTCTACCTACCTCCAAGAAGTGCTTCAGCTCACCTTGACTTTTTCTAATGTAACATTGGCTGGCCTGGCTCCCTGATGACTCTTCTCTCTTCTGCTTATGTGTTTTGCCTTCCTTCCAGGAAAGGGTTAACTGACTTTGCATTGAGGGGTTACTTTGAAATTACTTAACTGCTTAAGAATAATTGTGTGAATACTTGTTTTATTCTGAACTCTTTTTCTTTGACACTCCTCTCAAGAATATTATAAATATAACAGTGATACATTAATGTCAACAGCACCCTAACTATTGAAGTCACCTGAGGGTGTAGGAAGTGACTGTATGCCTTCCCAAATGGGTATTTGCTGATTTAGAAAACCAAAAGGGTGCATTTTTTTGAAGGTATTTGTGGGTTGCTTTATATTGCTCCCTTCTGAGGAAGGCTTAAAGTAACTGACTGATAAATACATTAATAATTGTTTAACCAAGAAACCTAGTGTGTAAGGATTTATTTGAATTCTTGTCATTGTGAATCTCTGTGTAACTCCACTACAGCTCACATCTGCCCCTTTTGAGGTAAGCCTGGCTTCTCGACCACACTACCAACCTTTGTATTAAGACTTATACCAAAGGTTGGGTTCCTATTGCCAGGAGGTCAGGGTTGTTGTAGTGCACCCAAAGGGTACTGCATACGATCTTACCTAACAATTGTCAATTAGAGCTTGAAGGATTAGTCTCCTGCTGTAGTCTAAGGGTAGATAGTGACTTTTCAGCTTTTGTGATAAGATTGTGAAGAACTCTACGGTGGAACTTTTTTTGTAACATTCATTTTTCTTTTTGATTTCTTTATAGAGGTTATGTTAAGACTGGTACATATAGTGTCAGCTTCATTTGTAGGTTTGCTTTTCTTTGTAGGTATTTTTTTACTTTTAGTTTTTGCAAGAGTGGCTTGACCTTTTTTAGTCGTAACTGGATTGTTTTTTGAATGAGGTTACTAGCTCTTTTGTTTTAAAGTTTTCTATACATTGTTTAAGAGGTGGATGAGTATATGGCTTTCTTTTATTTTTGTCTGCTCCATTTTTTTTTTCTGGCGATGCTTTTTGATAGTCATTGTGTTGTGTCTGTTGGAAAAAAAAGAAAGTTTGGGTTTGAAAGTTGTGGAATGTACATGGATGTATTGTGAATGGATGTGAGGGTGTGATTGTAGAGATGAACAGCGTGTTGAGTGATTGTGTAGTAGGATGATAATTGTGCTTGGGAAGGTTGTAAGAGTAAGATTGTGTACAGGTGTGATGGGTTTGGGTTAGTGAGTAAGAGAGTGGTGGTGTTGATGAATAAGTAGGGACATTGTTATGTTTTGAGGAAAACAATGAGTGTTATACCGGTGGTGCTGAGTTGGAAATAGAAAGAGTGTTCATCTTACAATATAATGAGTAAGAGTGAAATACACGTTGTTGATTTGAAAAGAATACTCTAGGCTAATATATAGTGACACTACATTGTTACAATAATGGACAGATGAATACTATATTAATGTACTTACTTTGTAGGATGTGAAGAATGTTCTTTTTTCGGTATCTGTCTTTGGGAATTTTCTTTTTTCCTGTAATTGTAAAAGAAAGTTAGTAGGTATATATGGGAATGGTCAAGTACTTTTAGTAAGAGAGGTTGTTGTATATGAAGGTCAGAGGAGTTATTGGAAAAAGAGTTAATAAAGTTTGGTCATGGATGGTGTACTAAAGTATGTTAAGTATGGTGTAAGAACAATTGGAGTAGTGGTTTTTGGGGAATTAGAAAGAACAGGGCAGAAATGGGTGTAAGAAAAAGGTGCATCTGTATGTTACTTTAGTGGTGCTGATTTTAATGAAATACGTGCATATGTGCATTATAGGAGCAATGTGTGCAACATTTTTGTAAAATAAAATAAAAGCGTATGGGAAAGATTTGTAGCACTTGGTGTGTGTAAGTTTAATATGCTGACAGTACATGAATACTGTCAACATAATCCATTCCATTCTGTGGGTGCTTATGTAGTCCTCATTTTTTTGTTTGCGTTTTGGGACTTGTAGTTCCACTTTTCCCATTATAAACGTATACTACAAGTTCCAGATTGCACAGAAAAAAACAGAACTGCAGACGCACCTAAAGATTGGAATGGGTGATGTTAGCAAGTATGCATGTACTGGCAACAGATTATACTTCTACATATCAAGTGCTACTTACAAATGTTGTAGAAATGTTTTGAATCTGCTTTTTCTTTCTTGTCGGAAAATGTTGCTTGCAGTGCCACTATAAATGCACATCTGCATGTTTTACTTTCATTAAAATGTTCCTAAAAAGAAACATTTTTAAACACACAGTATGTTATGTTTTTCATTCGATATAAATGTCACCCTTTCAAATATTCCATTACAGTTCTGTTTTTTTCATTGCATTTTGGGACTTGTAGTCTGAGTTGTATAATGTGAGAAGTGGAATTACAAGTCACTAAATGCAAAGAAAAAAATGAAGATTTGATGAGCACCTACAGATTGCAATGGGTCATGTTGGCTTGTATGCATGTACTGCCAACATATTAAATTTGAATACACCCAGTGGCACTTCAAAATGTTCTACAATTTTGTTGCATCTGATTTTTCTTTCTGTTAGAAAGAAGTTACATGCACTGCTGCTATAAATGGACATATGTATTTTATTTTAAAGTATACCAAATTGTTTCTGAAAAGAAAATGTTTTAAATGCACAGCATTGCATGTATTTGCTGATTGATTTGAGCAGGTCCACAATGCTGTAATGCATGGATTTAGCTGGAGTTGTTAAAACATATAATATGCTTATTGAGAAGCTTATTACAGGGTAAATAGCAGGAACCTGTTATATACATATTTGTAAAAGAGTTGCAGAAAATACTTTCAAATATATTAGCATAACTGTACTATGCATTGTTAGATGCAGATGTTGTTGAACCTGGAAATAGAAATGTTTGAGAGTTTCATAATAGTTGTTGATGCAGATGGCTATAATTAACAGTAGATATGTACTTTCGGAGTTCAAGTGTACATCTGAAGGGTCGAACTGACAGGGTTAGGTGTAGAGTTTTTGGATGTGATTGGTGAATGAACGTGTGACTGAAAGCAGCCAATTGGGAGTGTTACAAACATGAAAGTGGAAAGGGCAGAAAGACTGCCCTTGTGCTAGGGGGGCCATGGATATCATGGTAGTCCACGGACAACAGTGCCACATCCCGGTCTTTCAAGGATGCCTGGCATGGAAAGGGGACTATTGGGATTAGCCAATGAGGTTTTTTGGTTGTTTTCTACATGAGGAGAGGGTAGTTTTGATTGTTGTGTGTAGGGAATATGGATGTTGACATTGCTAGGAAGAAGCTCACTGTGTGGATGTTGGGAGATTGTTGGATAAATAATTTGAAAAGGTACACTGATTTGTATACATTTCTGGTACTATTAGATTCGAGGGAATGGAGGTTTGGTGGTATACAGTGTCTGGGCTAAACTGAGTGAGTGTATTATCATTTTGTAAGACTCTGGGCCTCATTACGACCCTGGCGTTAAGGGTTTAACGGCGCCGTAAAACCCTTAACGCCTCATTACGAGTTCCCTTTGCGGGACACAACCTTAACGTCTGCTTTTAGCAGGCGTTAAAGTAGGGTGCCGCAAAGGGACCTTGGTGTTAAGTACGGTGCCGCAATTTGCGGCACCGGACTTCGCGCCTTCCCCATTCCCATTGAGCCCTATGGGGCAAAAATGGGAATGGGGAAGGGCCCATGGTGAATGGGGAATTACCGCCCCGCCAACCTTGGAATGGGGTGGTAATTCCGGCATTCACCATGGCAGACCCCGGCATGGACCATGGTGCTAAAGCACCATGGTTTAGCGCCGGGGTGGTAATGAGGCCCATTGGCTCACTTTCAATCCCGAGATATTATTGTTGTGCATTGTGGAGGAAATATATTGGGTTACATTCCTCCACTATCTTTGCAGGTTGCATTAAAGGATATTTTGCGAAGCTTAACAGGAATGTGGAAAGATTATTTGTTTCACAAATACATTGAAGGGAAGTATGGAGATGCTCAAATGTGTTTGGACCACCCATGGTTGTCCCTGTTCTCCTGAAGGCTCCCCTTTGGAACAAATAACTACACTTTCCTTGTTGAACATCTATTAAGTAACCAGACACACAATTGGCATACATGATTATATAACAGATAATAATGTTGATCTCATGAATCTCACCGAAAGTTGATTGAAAGAGTCTAGTGGCCCTGATATGTACCTTGTTACCCCAACAGGCTGTACATTGTTTGGCCACAACAATGTCAAGGGAAATGGCGGTGGAACCACCTTTGTAGCTAGGAATGAGCTCTATTTGTTCTCATCTCCTATTGACTGCGAGGTCTGTGAGGCTCTGACTTAAATATTACATCCTTTGCTAATTCTTTTGTTCATTTTATCTTAATTTATCGTCCTCCTGAAGAAATGCCCAATTTTACTGAAGATTTAATTAACATTCTGGCCACTATTGTATGAACCCAATCGCTTCAAACTTGATCTGGGTGATTTTAACAGATGGTGGGGTAATCCTGCTGACAGTGATGCCTCAGCCCTCAAACAACACCTTTTAAATAATAACATGATTATTCACAATAATGCTCAGACCCATTTCATTGGTAAGACTCTGGATTGTGTAGTATTAAGAAACACATACCTAATTTCTTTGAATATTGCCCATTGTGT
Organism: Ambystoma mexicanum; assembly: GCF_040938575.1. Lineage (NCBI taxonomy): Eukaryota > Metazoa > Chordata > Amphibia > Caudata > Ambystomatidae > Ambystoma > Ambystoma mexicanum. The sequence continues at coordinate 646,462,937 of NC_090927.1, read as the reverse complement.
TTGGTCTAACCATTTTTTGTCAACTTTAAGGTACATCTACTTGGGAAAAGTCTAAAGAGGCCAAGAGTTTTAAAGAATATTACAACTCGGATTCTGAAGAGAGTGGGCCACGATTAACTGCAGAGATGTCTGTGCAGTTTAATGACAGACACATCAGACTCTGACTCTCCAACTCTTTAATTTGCCTTTTACAATAATTATTTGAGTAGTTTTTTGGATCAGGCGGTGCCACTGAAATATATGGCCATCAAGAATGACTCAAATCATACATTTTGGTATTCTCCTTTTCTAACCGAATTGAAGCAAGAGAATAGACGTGCTGAGCGAGCATGTTCAGGGAGCAAAATAGATACAAATTGGCAGGCTTGGAAATATTTGGAAACGTCCTATAGACAAAAAATCTTTGAAGCTAAAAAGGACTGTTTCATTAATGACATTGAGAATGCCGATAACTGTACAAGAAAACTGTTTCTATTTTTAAATACTTAGAAAAGCCCCATTTGCAAACAGAACTACCTTTTAATACAAACAACAACTGTATAAAAATTCAACAGGCATTTATGGACAAGCTTAATGTGGCCTGTGAAAAAATCCCAGAAGATTTTCCTTTGGATAATCTATTGCATGCCTCTGCAACTCTAGTATCCCCTTCCACGGAACCTTGCATGCATTTAATTTCAAATCCAACGCAGTCGCTGAGATGGAAAATGTGCTTCAAAAAATGCACCCCAAGTCATGCCCGAACAACGTCAGCTCTCCAAAGTTTGTCCTGAGCAATTTTAAGTTGCTGGCACCTTTTGTTTCCCTGTTTATAAATGCCTCTTTTAGTCATACAATAGTACCGGAATCAGTTAGAAATGTAGTAGTGACACCTTTGTTAAAAGAAACATGGCCTAGACCCCACATATATTAACAACCTAAGGCTTATCACTAATGTTCCACTCTTGTTGAAAATTGTGAACACAGTTGCTATGAGACAATACCAAGACCATCTAGAAACTGTTAACATTTTATACCCCAGACAGTCAGGTTTCCACTCTAATTGTAGCAGGGAAAGTGGCCTGGTTGATCTTCAGACACTAATGCTGGATATGGTAGATAGAGACAAAACTGGACTTCTCATGCTCTTGGACGTATCATCAACATTTGATCATATGGACATGAAAGGCTCATGTCCACTCTGTTGACTGTTGGTGCTTGCTCTAAAATGGCTATTGATCGGTTTGGATTGGATCCTTTCTTGGCAACCATATGATCAAGTATCCTCATCTCAGCAATGCATCGCTCGGGGTGTCCCTCAGGGTCTGTCAGCCCTTATTAATGTTTGCAACTGCCCCTTTTGCAACCTATTGGATGACTTGGGGATCCTGTATACAAATTATGCTGATGATACTCAGCTATTGGTGGAACAGTCAGGCGACTATGCAGTGGACTCCCTGAAGGCACAGAATGTATGTAATTCTGTAAAGAACTGGATGTCTGCTAACTGTTTATGTCTGAACAGCTCCAACACGGAACAAGCAAGAGCAAAGTTGGATTCTTGTTTTTCTAGTTTCATCATTGAGAGGCATGCCATTGCTGTCCAGGAGAAGGTGAAAACTCAGGGTGTGCTTCTAGAAGCATCTCTGAGAGCCTGAGCCCAGGTAGATAGTGTGGCAAACAAATCACAGTGGCATTTGAGGCTGCTGAGATTAATACAGCCATATGTGTCACCGAAGAATTGTGAAAGAGCGATTATTGTTCCCAGATTAGACTATTGTAATGCTCTTCTTATTGGTTCAGTAAAAATGCCCTGCACAAACTGCAAAATTATGTGGTACGCATCGTTACAAATGTCTCAAAAAGAGAACATATTTCGGATCATAGAAGAGGCCTCCATTGGCTCGCTATAGCATCTAGAATTCAATTCAAACTTAACACCATGTTACATAAATGTCTATGTGGTTTAGCTCAGTCTTATCTTAGGCAGAGTTTAACACATCAAATTGCAAACAGATCGACCAGGTCTTCTAACACCTTAAGATTGAATTGCCCTAGAGCTAAAAGAGCAGTGGCTGCTCCTTTCCAGTCATTCCACTGGGGCATGGAATTTGCTTCCTCTTGATCTCCGTTTTGAGAGAAAGCTTGGTGTGCATCGCAAAAGAATGAAGACTCTTTTGTTTATTTGGTGCTCCTCTTTCAATTAGGGTCTTTTGATGCTTTGGTACTCTATTGTCTTTTGCCTGTTTGTGCACTTTGATGCCTGCGGGCTTAAGCACATTATAAATACACAAATAAAAATAAATAAAATAATCTGCAACACTTTTTGTTAATCGGACCTTGCATCACAGTTACTTTTTTAAATTTATACACAAAGAATTTAGAATTTTTCTTCCATACATAGAGTATGTTGACTTCGGCGACACAATGTTACTGTTGATACATGGGAAATTGGTGGTTTTTTTTCCATTTTACTAACAAAGAAAGCTCAAACCTGCTTCTTTTATTGAAGTTAACAACCTTGTTACTTTCATCAGCTAGACATCAGTTGAAACAGTATTAAACTAGAGAAATCCGCCATGAATACAAGAGCAAGCTTAGCTCATGACCAGAAGTCCCATGACTGGATTTCAAATGGGGGGGCATCTTGACTGACATGAACTCTCTGACAATTTCAAGTTCCCCCTGGCAATAACAGGAATATATCCAGGCCTGTTACCACGTGGGTTTTAAGTACTCCTCAAAGTAAAACACATGCAATGGTGAGCAAAATTGGACAATAAATTATATTTCTTTCAGAGGGACCTTTTGCATTATTTTTGCTAAAATGAAACATATGCTAAATGCAATCAATTAAGACACATGAACACTTGGATGTGTCTGCTGTTGAGAGCCTTAAACATGTGGCCTTAGGCCTACTGAATTCCCTTGGATGAAAATGTACTCCAATGTTCTGGGCCTTTACCTATGCTCATTTCTGAATTTCCTGTGCATGTTCTGCATGTTCTAAGCACCTAATGAGGCAAGAGTTGTAGACATGTGCAAATTCCAGTTGTATATGTAAAGTATAGAATCAGGCCTCGGAAAGGGACGCAATTTGAATTTAACTTTGACACTATTAAAAAATGTGCTTGAGCACATATACATTTCTTCACGCCTCACACTTTAAACATGCACCCTTTTAATCTTGACAGGAAGCAAGATGCATAATCTAATGGAAGTATATTTTTGTAGCTATTACTTCTTGAACTCTTTCAGAAAGGCTTTTATCTATTCACTTTATTTTACGCCATTACCTCACCTGGAATGTCCCTTACAGAACCAGGCACCAAGAGTGCACAGATTCAGAACCCCCTTCACAAAAGAAACATGTCACCAAACTAGATTCTGCTTGACATCACCAGACCAGACAGATCTGAGGTAGTAGGCCAATTCAGAGACTACTCACCCCAAAACCACCTGAACAATACTGTACGCAACCGTCCTACATGCCCTGTGTGTGCACCTCCACAACAACACATTGCTGGGATACTTACAGAGAAATATTCCTCTCAACCATGTTCCAATGTTCTAACCATGCCACACTAGAGCACTGAAAGAACAGACCACTTCATTAGGACGATGATAGGAACACAAAGATGGTCAGGGGCCCCCCTTTGTCCTCACTATAGGGCGGGTGGTTTGGAAAACATAGCGCGTCCTCCTTACCTAATACAGGGCTGGTACCTAATTATGGGTTATGAATTACAGAGGGCACCACTGGCTGCCCACACCATATGGCCATTTGTTTAAATGGCCTGCTATTAACAGCTGACCTGTACCCACTCCATTCATCCTCCGAGGCGAATCAAGGGCATGGGAACCACATATACCAACTCTGCATATGTCACAGGACACACATACCTCTACTTTGAAACACTGGGTGCACCTCTACAATCATAATCCCAAGACACATGCACCCCTAAAGCTCATGTGCAGAGTCAATCATTGCCCAGAGATGACAGATGCTGCTTTGGTACAAGCAAAAATCTCTAACTTTCAGGTGTTCCTAAACATCTGTGAGTAGCGTAGGCCAATTTAAGGGCACCCGTGAATGGAAGAAACAAGGCCAGAGATTTGCCTGAAAGCATTGACCATGCCCATTAGCACTTCCAGGCAGGAATAAACAACCTACTGGTAGGACAGAGGCCAGAAGGCCACAAAATTCACAACCCAGTAGTCCACCTCCTGCACAACCACAAGACATCACATCTGGTCCAGGCGACCCAAACACTGAGACCATCACCATCAAACCAGGGATGGAGGGGAGCACATTACCCCCTCCACATAAGACTGTGGTCAGCAACTGGAGAAAACAAGAGGTAGCAGCCAAAGAGCACTTACAACTAGCCCCAACTACCATGCAAGAGCACACAATAATGCCAGTGGAACCTATCTCCTAGGGCCACCATGTCCAACAAAGAATGAAGCACAATCAGTACCTGACGGAAAACCAGCAGGCTGTAAAATTTGGTGACAGCTCAAAACCATTAAGTGGGAATCAAGCACCTACACTAGTCTGTGCACATCTCCCACAGCTTGATCAAACCACACACCCCAGATCCAAGGGGAGAGGGACTACACAAAGAGCTTTCAGGGCTTGTCAAAGCCAAAATCTTCACGCTGAACCTTCAATATGCAGGTTCTAACAACAAACAGCTACATCTAAGGGGCTAGTGGACCGAGAGCCACAAACCTGCCACAAGACCTGGAATCGGGCTGTACGCCCTGGGTCTCCAGAGCAGCAAAATACATTAGTCAACAAGAGAATACTGTTGTCAGTGGCTGGTCTAACCCGTATCTCTGGGTTCTTTCAATTGGAGAACTGTGGTTGACCACCTCAGAAAGCCATTCTGCCTTAATAGACAAACAAAACAAATTGGTTCTCAAAGACAGTGATCCGCTATCAGGGAAAACGCTCACAGGAGGAAGAAAACCTACCTGAAGACCTGGACACTGACAGCAGGAAGGTGAGTGTCCCCTCGCGAAGCCAGCGAAGAGAGAAAGGGCACAGGAGGGTAAGGAATTATCCAAGCAATGCATTGTAGAGAATAAGGGTTGGGGAATGGAAGTTACCAAGCAACAAGTCAGAATGAAAAGGGAATTTAGGAGCCAGGGGGTCCAAGATGAATAGACGGGTCAAAGGGAATCAGCAGGCAAGATAGAAGAAATGTCAGCTAGAAATAAGGCAAGTAGCACAAATCAAAATGAACTTCCACTATCAAGGTGTATGGCAGGCCTCTATTTGAATCCTGATGATATCAGCTGTAGTGCACCAGAACAGAAAGGGGATGCTGTGCATGCCTGGACGCCATGTTGGGATGGGTGTCTGTCCGTGGCTGGCTTCCATCTTGGGAAGGGCACAGGTCACTTGCGGAAATTCATCATCATTGTCGAATCAGGCTGTCTCGTGCCATTATAGATGTCCTGTCAAAATCCTCATAGACCCGTCATATCCCTACCTTCTGCTTTCCCAAGGCATACTGGCATTTATTAGTTGAAACCGTATAGCTCCTCCCTTTTTCTAGCAGAACTGCGGCCTTACAACGATGACATCCAGTGTCACTCACATGATAGGTAGTTATGAAAAATAGTGCAACTGAATGTATATCTGTGAGTTTTTAGGGGAATTTTAAGAAGCAAGATGCACAATTCCAAGGTTCAGCCCGGAGAAGTAACTGAGTTCACATCTGAGATGCTCATAGTCCAATGCTCTAATCATTTTCCTATACAGAGTCCACCTAAAACAATAGCTGAGTAATGACTTACATGGAAATTCCACCACATTTCCAATGTAATTGTGCAAACTTTTTTTTTAATGTATTGTTACGGAAAGCAAGAACTGTATTCTACATTCATGCTTGAATCACAATAACTTTTTCCTTCATAAACATTCAAAGCCTGGAACTGATACAGTCTGTTTGTGGCCAAACTGATATCTGCAAGAAGGAACAAGGTAGCACACGAAACCCCACACCTGACTAGGAGTCAAATTGCAGATCTGCAAGGGAGGTGGCTAATTACCCAATTACTTTGAGCTGCCTGTTTGCAGGATCACTATAGTATCCAGTGGGCTAATACATTATTCACACTGACATGCAGCTAAGACACCAAAGACAGGATCAACCTCTCGCTGCTGATACGACCCACATTTCTCATGCTTGTTGCACTGAAAAGACCCTTCACCTGCTTTCTGATGTTATCCAGCTCCAGCTGGGACAGTCTATAAGGAACTACAGGTACAGCAACTTGGGAGTGAGGCTAGGACAGAAACTTACAAATCGATTTTCTTGCCAATACCTTTAACTGAGACAGCACTGAACGGCCCACAGGCCTTGGAGGCAGGGGTCAGGAGATAGGGTTTTCACAATAGCACTGGAATGCTACCGATTCTGATGTAGGGAGGTTCACAACCAACATATTAATCACCCTCTCTGACTGTCATTGATGAAACAGAGGGCAGCACCCAGACGTGCACCGACATTAAGAGACTGGAAGCCTAGCAGACTTGAATCAGTCATGTCAGTTTCAGACCTGAGATTAAGAAACAGTCAAACCCCATACACACAATGGTGACAACCATCATGAGACATAGAGAGTAAAGGATCCTTCAGAGTGCTTCTACAATATACACATCTCCATGCAGCACTCCTGCCTTTAATTATTGGGTGGGGACAGGAGAAATGGTTATCAGTACCGGTAACCTGTCCACTGTGCTGTGGGAGTATTGACAGCCCAAAATGTCACCCATCATCAACATCATTGTCAGTGCTCATGCTGCCATTGTGGCAACAGCGGGTAGTGCCGATACCTGTACACATACCAAGAGACTGGGAAGATCAGCAGATCCACAAGAGTCCATGTTACCTGCAAACCTGAAAGAGGGGAAGCACCATGCTCATTACACAGAATAGTGGCAATGTACATGAGACACAGAAAATGACACAGTGACTGCAGTCACATTCTATCCTACTCTCTATAACTTCTCTATCGTCTGCAATTCACTCATCACCATGCAGCACACCTTACCTTAATCTGGGGCGGGGGCACTTCAGAGGGCTGACTACACTCCACAAATCTCCTTGCAGATTTCCTTCTTAAAATAAAGTTTGTGTCCCAAGACTGCTGTTGCTCACTGTTGGGTAATTTGTGGATATTTGGGGCTTTGCAGTATTTTCTTACCACCAAAATACCTTTAGCAATAATCACTCTCTGTATTCATATTGGGTCACACATGACAATAATACATTGCATTATTTCAGAATTCAGACCTATTTAGATGGTATGCGCGGTAGTTTGCGTGGTTGGTTGGTATAGTGGTTGGTTTATTTGTGGCCCCAATATCCAACATCCCTTGTTTTTTATCTAGATTGTTCTTGATCACTAGAGAGACCTCAGGCCTACATTTTAGGGATACCACATTTTCAGTGTTAATGTCGTGTGCCACCATGGGCTATTGTTGTATTTTTGTGGTAATTTCCACTACCTTATATACGGTAGGGAACTATGTCCAGAGAGTCTCTCTTCCCCTTGACTCATGTACCTCCAACAGGCTATGCTACAAACAGTCACTCACAACTGTCCATACTGAATAGAATCATGCACACATCTGCTTTAAAATGACAATTACACTGTTTAAAAATCTCCCCACGTTTAAACCTTTCCCCATGCAAAATGAAAGAGAGAAATAATACACACTAGCTATCTGTTTTCAAATGTTTTTGTATTATAGAAATTTCTTTTAAACACAGTTTAACTTTTTTTACAGAAATAAATGAAATGGTACAACATTATTTGTGATAAAATGAACAGAGAGCTGCGAGAATATATTCAATTGGTAACATTAAATATGCTGATAAGAGACTGAGACTCCCTTTAATACACTGACTGAACAGTTTCGCACACTTTCGCACAGCTCCCACTCGCTTCTATAATTACCTTATCTGTTCAGCATGAGTTTTCTTTGGCTATTCTCTTTCTGAATTTGGCTCCCTTGAAAATCAACCCCAGTGAGAACAAGCGTCTGCCGTTCTCAAACCGGGGTTATTGCCTGGAACTCTCAGCTTTTGCAGCAGGAATGCCCCAGCCAGGAAACAGATCCTTCTCCCAGCTCTGCAAGATCTCGATTGTCCTCCCCCTCCTCTCAAGCTTCTCCAGCAAAGTTCTAATCACAGCCTCTAGCATGATCCTTGATATGACGCTGCTCCAATCAGAATCAATCATGTCATCTCCTCCCTCACTACACAATGGCTCACTTCTACAGTGGCAATTGTAACAAACTGATTTCCTTCGAGCTCTTTGCTTCCTGTAGTTATGTGGACAGAGCAGCAGAGAAAAAAAATGAATGTGCGTTTAAAAGTTCACTTTCAGAGTAGGCCTAATTCTGCAGTGTAGACACATTTTTATTAGTGGGTTATGTTAAATGAAGTTTTATTAGTCAGGTTAGTTATTAATAAGGTTAGTTATTAATTTTCAAATGTGTCTCTTGCAACATAGGCATTTCAGGTGAAAAATAGTGTGCATTTTGAATGTGCACATGTGTGCTTTTAACTGTAAAAATAGATTTGCATCTTATATGTAAAAATCGTTTTTGACTGAATAGCCTGTCTTTACTTATATGTCCATGTTACTCTGGCAACACATATAGCAATGCACCACACCCATGTGGTGGTGCTGCATCAAAAAAAAAAAATGCTACCTGTGCAGTAGTGCTGTACTCTGTGCTGTAACGCGCCAAATATCCTTACATACCCTCCTTTTGTTTTTAGAACTTGGCTACAATCCAAGCCAATTCCTAAAAACAACTTGTTCTTTTTTTTCTTTTAAAATGCATGTGTATTGGGATATCTTTCGCTTCCTGACGTAGCTACTAAAATCAGTAACATTGTCATTTTTACTGATAGCACAATCAACCATCCACCCATGATTAGCACCAGGACAGCCAAACCCACTATTGAGCGTTCCCCCCAGGTTCCCCAATTAAATCTTTCCACTTCTATTATCCCCAGATTACTAATTGTAATATTGTTTTTTCTCAAATTCATTTTTATAACATGTCTTTCTTTGTGATTCAATAAATATTCCACATCCGGATCTATTGGAAAAGTATCCCTTTGAAAAAAATCAATATTTTCCACTTGGCTTTCCCAAACATCATTTGTTACATGAAACAATGTTAACCCCCCAATTGACACAATTGTATCCTTTGGAACCTGTACATAAAAAACATTATATTTCACCTGTTTAACCACGTATGTTCCATGGTTTAAATGTACTACCGTCATGTTCTTTAAACAGGTGCTGACCAACCATTTACCTCTGACCATCTTAGGCTGTGCCAGTTCTTCACTCCCCATATTGCTAATAATCACTTCACATCCTTCTGATATACATGTGTCAAATTTCAAACCACAAATAGCATCTGTGGCATCAGGAACAAACGGTTTACCTGGACACATATAATTTTGTTCTTTAAATTTGACACACGTTTCCAGGTTTGGTATTAAATAAACTTCAGGTTCCCATGACTGAAATGCCACCACTTCTGGAGTCTTAATCTTAATAAATGTGTCCTCTTGCCAAAATCCCACGTTTTGTACCCACTTCGTTTGATAAATAAGTTCAGGAGCTACATATGGGATGCATAGCAAAAATCCGATCTCTAGTCTTTCCAAGTCCACGTATAACGGCATTGCATTACCCATTTCAAATGCAATTTTTACCTGTATTATATCAATTTCCCTCCTGGTCAATCTTTCTATCATTTGACAAATAATATCCTGCGAAACAAAATACAAGGGGATATGTCCTTGAATCAATTATGAAACTGCAGTTTGAACTTCTCTCATATAATTCGTTAATAGTCTATCAACAGGACTCATTATGTTCAATATTTCATTTAAAGTTCTGTCATGCTTAAGTATTATTTTAGTCGCCCGTTGCATCACATCTGCTTGTTCATTTAGAATGATTGCAGTTTCATTTATGAATCTTACTTGTTCATCCAGTCCCCCTCTAAACCCATCTAATGTTTTTTGTATTATTTCTAGGTCAATACTCAGTTGTTGCGCTTTAGTACTCAGTGTTCCTACCGAAATAGAATTGGCTGTTGATATTGTGGTACCTATTATGGCTCCAACTATAGACATTACCAATGATATCGCGAGCATCACCGCACCTCTCTTTCCTCTCCTCTTCTTAATGTCTGCTGAATTCACAAATGTTTTCTCCAACTGCATTAATATATCTCTTATTGACTGCTTAGTGTCCTCTTTTCTTATTTCCAGCCACTCTTTAGTCTGTTCAATCTTAATTCCGGTATTGTTCAAATGTTTTTCAATCAAAATCTCAGGATTCACTGGTATGTAGATATTTTGGAAAATCATCCTTCTATCACTCATGACGAATCCTGGTGCTTCTTCCACCGCAATACCAGATGCTGGTCCAGGTTCAATGACAACCTGTGCTTCTGAATTCTTGAAGATCCCTCCAAATATCATCATCATTAAGCATATCATCGGCTGATCGCTGATCGCTTTGCAGCCTTGCTCTTCACCCCTATTTGGGGCTTTCCCGGAATCCGTCCACGTTGGCTCCAGGACTCCATTGTCTCCCGTGACCTCCGGTATAAATAGTTAATGTTCTAAACCAAAATAGAAAAGAAACAGATTAAGTATAGTGCACAATACTAACTTCACCCTTTTTCCAAAAATAAAACATGCTTGGTAAAAACATTTCGTTTTTTTTTTTTCCTGAAATTAAACACAAGTTAAAAAGAAAACAAGCATATATAAAACAGCATTCAATATTTAATACATTTTCTCTCTGCACACCAACCATGAGCTTCCATTATATATTTATTTATTTATTTATTTACCTACTTATTTTATATTATATATTTTTACATATATTACAGTGTTTGTCTGCCATTATAACAAGCAACTTTTTAACTTCTCTGTCACTGCCTCCTGATTGTATCCATTTATTTTCTCTTTTTGTGTTCAAGGGACTTTATGTTGTATTGTGTGCATCAGTGGGTAGTAGCCCCAGGGCTTTCTGTTTCTACATGCTCAAGCCGCCTGATCTCGTGTCTGGGATGGCATGGTTTGATCTGATTTACATGGACAAACTGCTCTATCGCCGTTTCACCTTAATTTTTCAAAATTTTAGAAACCACAGGAGAGACCTTATCTATAATTCGAAATGGCCCCTGCCAGGCTGCTAGAAATTTAGAATTTTCGGTTTACTTTTTCCAAAATGAAACTTGTACACCTGATCCCCTACACTGTATTCCTTTACTGATGTCTTTTTATCATAATAAGACTTTGCACTGTCAGCAGCTCTTTCCAGATTTCTCTGCACAAAAGCAAATGCATGTTGCAAATGCCTCCTCAGTTCATCAATATATTCATGAACTGTGGATGCACTCAAAAGTGTTTGCTCATGTGTTCTGTATAGTAGGTGTTGTGGTAACACCATGTTCCTACCTGTCAAGACCTCATGGGGGCTAACACCTGTTGCTTTGGCAGGAGTTGATCTGATTTCCATCAAAACTAACGGTAAACGTAAATCCCAGCTATAACCTACTTCTGCCACGAATTTCTTTAAAATATCCACAACAGACCTATTGCTTCGTTCAACTCCACCTGAAGAGGCCGCCCGATATGCAGTATGTAGTTTTCTTTTCACACCCAGTATTTGCCATACCTTACTCATTAGAATACTTGTGAAATGACTTCCTCTGTCTGACTCAATTCTTTGTGGCAACCCAAACCTTGAGAACACATGGTTCACCAGCAATGTGGCTGCTGTTTGTGCACTACAATCTGGTGCAGGAATGCATTCAATCCACTTTGACATCAAACATACCACACTTAAAATATAACGGTTTCCTCTGCTCGACCTTTTTAAAGGCCCTACATAGTCTATTTGCAAATCTGACCATGGAAGAGTTAGGCCTCTTTTCATTAATGGGGCTCTATGCATTGGTGAAGCAGGTTTAAATTGGGCGCATACTAGACATCCTCTAGTATATAATTCCACATCTTGGGACATATGTGGCCAGTAAGCATAATCTTTTAGTATTTCTAATGTTTTTTGAGAACCTCTATGGCCTGCAGTTATGGCATCATGTGCATGGTGTAGCATTAGCCCTCTGAATGAAAGGGGTACCACCCACTGTATTTGTCCTGTTATGGACTCTCTAATCATGAGTCCATCCTGTAATCTAATTCGTGTTTTGTTCTTTAATAGCAACCTCAACTCTTCTTTTTCCATACAATCATTTTCTGTTAAAGGATTTTGTTCAGGATCTATCAAATGATTATAATAGATTCCCAAAATTCGATCATTCTTTTGTGCCTCAATCAAATCTTGGTCTGGCGTGTCATGACTCCACTGTACCACTGGTTGATCTACCTCCTTTGGTGCTTTAGAACGTGTTACTGCATCAATTTGTATTTCACCCATTAAATAATCGATAGGTAGCAATTCTCCCATCAAAGCCCCAATCTTAGCCAGGTGGTCTGCCTTATCATTTCCCTCCTTATCCTCTCCTGGTGCCCACGAATTTTTCTCCAGTATATTGTTAAATTATTCTCTGACACCAATTTGTCTATGGCTTGTATCATTTTTCCATGTTTAAGTGGCTTTTTGTTGTATGTAACCATGCCTCTTGCTTTCCAACCAGGCAAATACTCCACAAAGCTATTCCGTGCACAGTCAGAATCAGTCACCAGGGCAATTTCACTGAACTTTTTATCAACTGCAGTAGCAATTGCTTTATAAACGGCTGCCAATTCCGCCACCTGACTGCTCCTAGCTCCAATCCTCATCCCTATACTGGGGACGCCTTCACATTTCAACCAGACATTTTCTATTCCTAGCACTAATTGTTTATTACTGTCATTTTCAATGTGAAAAGCACAACCATCCACATATACAATTGGCAAATCCTTGCATGTTTTTTCATCAAAAGCTTTGTGTGGTGATTGTTCAAATTCCTGCAAACTAGTTTCCACTTCCATTTCATTTGGTATTTGTTCAGCTGCGCAGTCATGTAAGTCAGCTAACCCTTGAGCAATTGGGTTCTTTTTATTTTGTCCATATCTCACTTCTACAGGAAAACCTTGTAATGCCAGCGTCCATGAAGTGATTCTGGACTGCGCTAGATTACCTGATCTAATTCTTTTACTCTCTAAAAATTGCAAAGGTTGATAATTTGTTTCAATAATCACCTTTTCTCCCTGAACAATGGGGCAGAAATGTTGTAGCGTCCACACAGTGGTTAATAGGGCCTTTTCACATTCATTAAATTTCATTTCAACTTGGGAAAATGCCTTACTTGCATAGGCAATGGTTTTGTGATTCAAATCGTGTTTTTGTGATAACACTGCTGACATACAATGTTCAGAAAAACCTATTTCTATAAAGAAATCCCTGTCTTTATGGGATATGCTAAACATGGTGCCTTTACAAGAAATTCCTTTAATTTAGCCACTGCATCAGACTGCTCTTTTTCCCATTTCCAGGGAGTATTCAGTTTAAGCAGTTTAGTCAATGGTTGAGTGATTTCTGCATAATTTTCAATGAACTTTCTGTTATAGCCTGTCATCCTTAATAAACTTTTTACTCCTTTCACATTTTTAGGATCTTTTAATCTTTGTATGGCCTCTATTTTCTTCTTTTGTGGATTTAGCCCATGTTCAGTCACTTCATGCCCTAGAAAGTTCACTTTTTTCTTGCACCATTGTGCTTTTTGCAAAGATACTTTGGCGCCTGCTTTCTGCAATTGGCCAAGCACATGTCTTATTTCATCAAAATGGCTTTTCAGGCTTTCATTTTTTATCAGGACATCGTCCACGTAAACTATTGTTCCTCTTTCCGCTGCATCCGGCATGGCCTTTCTCAAAAATATGCCAAATTCACTCCCACTATTGATGTACCCGAACGGAGCTCTAAGCCAGGCGTATTGAGTCCTGTCAAATGTAAAAGAAAATAAATGTTGTATCTCCTCTGCCAATGGCATGCACCAATATCCAGAGGTGATATCTAATGTGGTAAATACTTTTGAACCATGTACCTGAGCTAGGCCCTGATCAATGAATGGCAGAGGCCATCTAGATACTGGTACACTTTTATTTAACTCTCTCAAGTCTGCACATAGCCGCCATTGACCATTTTGCTTTAACACACCTAAAATAGGTGTATTGGATGTGCTATGAATGGGCCTGATGATTCCCTGCAATTCAAAATTTTTAATAATCTCTGCCAATGATTCTAAACATGCCAGCGGTAGTCTATACTGGTGTACAAACACTGGACTTCTGCTACACCCTTCTGGTAGTGTGGCCACATGTAAATCAGTTAAACCACAATCATAAGCATCTTTTGCAAATACATCCTTAAACTCCATAAATATCTCCCTCAGATTGTCCCTATCCTCATTGCTGTCACACGCATCCGCTAAGGAGATCTGCTCTTCTACCATTTTGGAAAATTCTGGAAAATCTTCTGGTAAGGAAATCTCGGCGCTTTCCTCTAACTGCGTGGCTGTGTCTTTTTGTAAAGCTGCCACTTTTAAATATTTTGGCATATCAGCTTCCACTTCAATGGGCTGATTTTCTGTTTCATTTTCATTTAAATTAAATATTATGCAATCCTCTTGATGGCAGCACACTGTCTCATTTGAATCATAAGGATACACAGAACAAATTTTAAATATTCCTTTGGGCTGAGAGTCCAGGTGTTCTGGCAACTCACCCTTGGCATCTTCATACTTTTCAGGGATATTTCCAATCACCATGTTATTTAAATCTGCCGTATAATGTGATTTTTGTATGGCCATTCCTAATGGGGAGTTTTCCTCTAAATGAATATCCTGACAACCTTTATTATTTACCATAATTTTTACAGATCCTTCACCAATATCTACCAATGGAATGTATTCATAATCCAGGCCTTGCTGTTTTATGGATTCATTCAGGCATACAAATGCATCAGAGTCTTTCATCTGCTGTCCATTTTTGCATTTCAGTGTTATTGCAAACTGTTTTGTAAATGCAGGAATAATAGTATCTTTCCTCATTTGTAATTCGATTGCATAAGGAACCAGTTGTGCACAATGATAAGCCCTTCTTTTGTCTTCAAATTCGGGTGCCGGACCACCTAGGCGTGACCATATTTTTTGATTAAGGAAATCTAACACCATACACATTCTGTGCATGATGTCATTGCCCATGTAAAATTCATTTTGTGCTCCACTCACTATCCATACATTATGGTAAATTGTTTTCTGCCCAATGCTAATTTTAAGCATGCATCTGCCTGCAATTCGGTTTTCAAAGTCTGGACTGTCCAACCCAGAAACATATTGGTTTTTAATCCTAAATTTCGGGATTTCTTCCCTCTCCATTATTTTTTGCAACAATTTCTCATTAATGAAACTCCTTTCATGTCCAAGCACTAAAGTGGCTTTTATTGTTTTAAAATAGTCATTTATACCAACATGAACCCATGGTTGCTCATCTTCCATGTGTATTTCTGCCAGAGTGGTAATGTGTTTTTCTGAATCTGTTTTAGGAGCAATATTCTGTTTGCATGTTTTCTCTTTTAAATAAAAACTTAATGTGTGCTCATCTATGGCAGTCTGCCAATTTTTCCTTGGGTCCAAGTATATTTGTACAGGTAGTTTTTCATTGTCGCTCTGCATTTTGTCTTGATACATTAATATAACAGTGACACTAGGTATGCAACTATTCTGGAAATATACCTCCACAGCATAATTTGTTTTGGCAACAGTGTGACATTCATTTATGTTGCTGTTTTGTGATTTTAGTTTCTTAGGCCTCAATGGTTTTTTGGTTAAGGACCACAGCACTCCATTCACCCCATCTATGAGAGGAGACAATCTTTTCAGGCAATCTGTCCCCATCAGAAATGGAATTTCACAAATAGATGTGATCAATACCTCTTGTTTCATTCTGTGCTTTACTATTTTTATGTCAACCTCAGTTACACCTATGATGGGCACCTCCTCCCCATTAAAGTTATGCACTGGACCTTGATTTTCCTTCACTGTGATCTGACTCTGTGGGGATCTCCCTTCATTGATACTCTTTACCAGCTCCTTGGACATAATTGTGGCCTGTGCGCCAGTGTCAATCATAGCAAAGGTGTGGCATTTTTCTTCTATAGTGATGGGTGCATAATATCTGTCCTCAACTTCCTCTAATACACATAAGAAGTGTGAATTGTTACTGATTTCAGGGCTCCTTTTTACCCATTTCTGCGCGAGAGACTTTATTCATTTCTCCATGATCAGAGGTTTTTTGGAGTGTGGCCACTGTTCGCCCCATCCATCTGGGTAACATCAGAGACCACATTACAACCTCCCAACTGAACATGTGTAACAACATCATTCAGCAATTTGTCATTTTTTAATTCTGTGCATTTGTGATCATTTAGTGTGATACCAGCCCTTTCAGCCTCTTCAAAAATATGTGGCTCAAAGAATTCTTCAGGTGATTGACTTGTACCCTCCTTTTGAGTATTTCCTTTTTCTGCCTGTGTTTGGTCATTGTTTTGCTTGCCCAGGGAAGGAGCTATAGCATCCCCACTTACTCCCTGTCTCCTGGTATTCCTCATGCATGAGTCATTTTTCTTAAATATGTCCCTTTGTTCTTTTGGAATTCCTAATGTTTCCTTTTCATTTGTGCAAATCTTTACTGTTTTATTTAGCTCTAGGTTAAACCGTACCTCTTTTTTAGAAGTATTTGCACTTTCTGTCACAAGTTCATTTACTGGCACTTTCATTTTTAATTCATTAGGCATCTCAGAGTCGTTATGCAAAATTATATCAGAGCAATCTGTCATTTTGGCACTGCAGTTATCATGAGTACTTAGTCACTTGTCGGAAGCCCCCCGGTCATTGCTATGGCCATCAGCCCCCTCTTTGGAAGGTTGTTTTTGCGCTGTATAGAGCTTTCCTATTTGCTCAGCTAACATTTTCACTTGGGCCTCAAGGCACTGGAACCTTTCCATCTCTCTAGAATCCTCTTTCTGTGGCCTAGGTCGATATTGGTTGTTTTCCCCATGATTGGATCTATTCTGATACCTCTCAGGTGATTGATGTCGGTTGGGATGGTTTCTGAACTCTTGATTCATTTGTGGAGGGGAGCGGGTTGCACCCATCCTTTGATTATAGTCCCTGGTGGGGAATCATTGTACTGACGTGGATTGTAGTTCATGTTTTGCCTCATGTCCTGTCTCTCAGATTGTGGGTACTGGCCCCTACGTTGATTTCCACTATCAGTAAATCGATCCACATATCGGGGTCTATCCTGATTACCATATATCATGGTGTTGGGATCAAATCTGCTCTGTGTCACCAATGACTGGTAGGGACCATCATTTCTTTGATCTTGATTTTGTCTCTGGTTATTGTTCATACCTGCCATATCAGGCCGATATCCTACCCGGGGTCTGTCCCCAAAATACCTAGGGCTGATGTAGCTCTCCCTATTACTAGGATCATGTGATTGGAACATTGGTACTGGATCTTTTGTACATTGGATCTTTGTTGATTACCCCTTTGTTCAGGTGTCACATTATTTTTACCTTGGCTTTGAGCAGACTCAAGGGACATTTTGGCTGACCTGATTTCCATTACTGTGGCTGAGGGTTCTTTAGATTTAGGTCTAGTATCTTTCATTTTATCACTTTCTCTACCCTGACAATAGAGTACCTCATATAGTTTTGTGCTTTGATGTACAATCCATTCAAGGGACTTGTCACTGTCAAATTCACGGACCAATTGGGATATGATGTCTTTCTGTAGCCCATAGAAGTATGCAGTTTTAAACTCATTGGAATTTGGGTCAAAAGATACATCAAAGCGAGAAAATGCTCTTTTTAAGTCTAGTAAAAATTGGCGAGGGGATGTATTAGGTCCAGCAGTGATTGTGTAAGCGACTTTCTTTGCCTCCTACAATGACTGAAAAGGAGAAAAATGACACCTAATTTCTTTTTCAAACTCCACCCAGGTCATATTCTGCTGTTCATTTAATCCCCTTATGATGCTGGCCGTCGGGGCATCTAAAGTTAAATGAAAATATTGTCTGTACTGTTCCTTAGGTATCTGGAGTGCTTTAAAAATGTCATGCACCGCTTCTAAATGATCCTCAATGCAGCATTCACCTCCCTTTTTAAATGGTTTGATCAGGGCTTTATGGATTTCATTATTTGTGTGGGGCTACTTGTTGCAATGCATGGAATTGCACTACTTTGTGATTCAATCCTGTTTTCAGGTGTATGAGATTGGTGGCTGCCCCCAATGGGAGTATCAAATCCCCCAAGGGCGCTGCAACCAAGTTCAGTCACCGGCCCAGTCACTGGAGCACTAGCTCTTTGGGCAGAACTAGAATTCAACTCCACTCCATTGAATGTGGTACCCTGCCGCCTCTCCTGGGACTTGGGAATGCACATTTGCTGTTCTAAGTCATTACACTTTTTAAGGAGTCTGTTTGCTTCATTTTGCAAATAGTTGTTTTCATCACTCATCTTATTAATCACCTCCTGCATGTCGCACATTTGCATTTGACATTCATTGAACTCTTTATTTCTCTTGTCTCTTTCTTGAGTCATTTTAATCATTTCTTGTTCTGCACTCTGGAGATCACATTCTTTTTCACAATGTTCTTTTTGTAAAATCTGCATTTCAGAAATAACTTCATCTTTATCATGCCTAATGTGGTCCACTAAAGCTTTTAAATGTACCAATTCTTGCTCACTGTCTTCAAACTGTTTCTTGCTTTTGCACAATTGAGAATCAAAATCCCTGCATTTTAACTGCATGTCTTTTTGGCATACATCCAATTCTGCTCTTAACATTTCCTGATTTTTACTTGCCCCATCTAATTCAGTCTTTAACCTGTTAATTAGCTGGGTATCATGTTCCTGCATTCGCAGGGACTTATTCAAAATAAACCATATTTTGTCGCATAGCCGTATTAAACAGTCTTTCTCTGCGCTTTTATCGGCTGCATTCAATAATCTTGTAAGGCAGACCTGAATTATGCTGCCTTCTGCAAAAATATTGTCTAGTTTTTCTTTCTGCACCTCACCCTGAATGCGGCCAGCCATTCTAAGGTGCTGTTCGACGACCACGTCCCATGTGCAAACAACTTTGCCTCTAAATATTGCACTAGGTCTGAAAATGTGGTTTCCCTTTGTGACATTCTGAAATTCGTTTTTAGTGGCACACTGCTATTATAAAATGGGTTCCCTTTAATGTGCAAATGGCAGTGTGAGACACGCTTGCCACGCCCAGTAGGTACTCTATGATCACTTTCCCGGCCTGCAACGCACCATAAATATGTTGGGTATTTTGTGGATATTTGGGGCTTTGCGGTATTTTCTTACCGCCAAAATACCTTTAGCAATAATCACTCTCTGTATTCATATTGGGTCACACATGACAATAATACATTGCATTATTTCAGAATTCAGACCTATTTAGATGGTATGCGCGGTAGTTTGCGTGGTTGGTTGGTATAGTGGTTGGTTTATTTGTGGCCCCAATATCCAACATCCCTTGTTTTTTATCTAGATTGTTCTTGATCACTAGAGAGACCTCAAGCCTACATTTTAGGGATACCACATTTTCAGTGTTAGTGTTGTGTGCCACCATGGGCTATTGTGGTATTTTTGTGGTAATTTCCACTACCTTATATACGGTAGGGAACTATGTCCAGAGAGTCTCTCTTCCCGTTGACTCATGTACCTCCAACAGGCTATGCTACAAACAGTCACTCACAACTGTCCATACTGAATAGAATCATGCACACATCTGCTTTAAAATGACAATTACACTGTTTAAAAATCTCCCCACGTTTAAACCTTTCCCCATGCAAAATGAAAGAGAGAAATAATACACACTAGCTATCTGTTTTCAAATGTTTTTGTATTATAGAAATTTCTTTTAAACACAGTTTAACTTTTTTTACAGAAATAAATGAAATGGTACAACATTATTTGTGATAAAATGAACAGAGAGCTGCGAGAATATATTCAATTGGTAACATTAAATATGCTGATAAGAGACTGAAACTCCCTTCAATACACTGACTGAACAGTTTCGCACACTTTCGCACAGCTCCCACTCGCTTCTATAATTACCTTATCTGTTCAGCATGAGTTTTCTTTGGCTATTCTCTTTCTGAATTTGGCTCCCTTGAAAATCAACCCCAGTGAGAACAAGCGTCTGCCGTTCTCAAACCGGGGTTATTGCCTGGAACTCTCAGCTTTTGCAGCAGGAATGCCCCAGCCAGGAAACAGATCCTTCTCCCAGCTCTGCAAGATCTCGATTGTCCTCCCCCTCCTCTCAAGCTTCTCCAGCAAAGTTCTAATCACAGCCTCTAGCATGATCCTTGATATGACGCTGCTCCAATCAGAATCAATCATGTCATCTCCTCCCTCACTACACAATGGCTCACTTCTACAGTGGCAATTGTAACACACTGATTTCCTTCGAGCTCTTTGCTTCCTGTAGTTATGTGGTCAGAGCAGCAGAGAAAAAAAAATGAATGTGCGTTTAAAGGTTCACTTTCAGAGTAGGCCTAATTCTGCAGTGGAGACACATTTTTATTAGTTGGTTATGTTAAATGAAGTTTTATTAGTCAGGTTAGTTATTAATAAGGTTAGTTATTAATTTTCAAATGTGTCTCATGCAACATAGGCATTTCAGGTGAAAAATAGTGTGCATTTTGAATGTGCACATGTGTGCTTTTAATTGTAAAAATAGATTTGCATTTTATATGTAAAAATCGTTTTTGACTGAATAGCCTGTCTTTACTTATATGTCCATGTTACTCTGGCAACACATATAGCAATGCACCACACCCATGTGGTGGTGCTGCATCAAAAAAAAAAATGCTACCTGTGCAGTAGTGCTGTACTCTGTGCTGTAACACGCCAAATATCCTTACATCACTCAAAGTGTGCCCTGCCCTTTGCAGGCCCAGGGAGAGCAATCTACAGCCACCCACAACTCTGGGCACCTATGGTACTAAGCCAAGCAAGAAACCTCCCTCCTGGCCTGAAGTTCTAGCTTAGCCAGGACTGAGGGGGACATCACAAAACAGCATTCTTAGAGCGACAAACTAAGTTTCATTGTCAATATTCGCCACAAGTGACCAGCCTGGCCTCTCCAATGGATGTATGTTAATATAACGAAAACCAAAATCTCAAACTACAAAATCACAATAGGTTCGCATTTTGTAATTCAAGATTATTTTGTATTTTTTTGTATCCCGCAAAAATGCAGTATTTTGTTGAATGCCCGCTCCAGTATGCACTGTCCAGAAAGCCAGATAGCAAAAAGTCTCTCTGTAACCACCGACAAGCCTGGACACCCCAGGTGCTCAGCCCAGCATAAGAATCCCAGGTTGCCCCATACTCACCAGGCTTGGTCCTGTCTTCCCCTCCTGAAGTCCAGGCTCAGCAGGGACTGAGGGGAGAATTCACAAAACAGCATTCTTGGATCCTCCTCAAAATACACAAAAATCTCAGAAAACAATAAAACAGCCCAGATGGGCTATCCAGGGTCCACTGTCTAGAAAGGACAGAAAGCAAAAAAGGTGGAGGATCATGGGACAGTCCAGGTGCTTTATACCCCGGACCATGAGGTAGAGAGATAACATAAAAGAAAGGAAGTATTTTTGGGAAAGGGTTCTGTCGGAAGGCAAAGCACCTTCATAGAGTAAGTAATGTAGCGAGGAAGAGGGATGTGGTGGTCACAGCCTTATTATGATTGAACATAATGTTGCCAGTAACACGTGAGATTGTTGGCTTCGGTTTTCATGAAAAGCTCTCATAGCAACATTGCCAAGAGTGTGTTCTGTTTTTGGATCTTTTGCGTGCATTTGTGAATATTGACAATTAGAAAATAGATTATTAATTTCTAAGTAATATGTTTTTGAGCAATGGAGATATTTTCAAATGTTTCACACCAAAGATGTGCCTCATTGAATATTTATAAAGAATCACTGTGGTGGTACATAATTATTCCTTTGTGGTACACAGTGTGTGTCCCATTTGCATGAGATGAATGGAACTATGAACCTTAAGCACATGCTCTATTACACTTAGAGTGTAATGGGTCTTCATTTACGTGTTGCTTTGGGCTATTGAGGCGATGATGCAGGCAATTTCTGAACTACGTTCAGAATTCTCTAGATCTCTCACCCCAGGGTGCTTTTAATATTTTGATTTGAAAATCATTTGGTAGGCGGACATTGTATCCGTGCATTTGTCAGATGATGTTCCCAGTTACATTATTTTGCTTTTGCCAACAGACATTTTTGAGGGAGGAGAACAAATACAAACATTGACTTACTTTAATGGAACAGAAGATTTAAACGTGAAAAACAAGCATTATTCTTACAATTTCACGAGCAACCATGCAAACAGATTACATAAAGCGTCCCTCCCTAAATAGCAGATTAAGGGGAAAAGTGCTGCTCCTATCATTGTTTATTGTCTGTGCTTTGATATATAAAACATAGAGATATGCTGAAGGCCCAAGCTGAATGTTTGAGTAGTTTGACAAAGTAGATGCATTATTTAGTGTTTATGCCATTGATTAAAACAAAGGACACATGTATACTTTTCATATTATGTCTCTTATCTATGTACTTCTTTCGGATTAGCAGTAAACCCATTAGTTGCTTTTTTTTCTCCAAAATATAAGATCATTGGAAAGGCTCATAAGGCCATACGTTAGACACTCTGACACTCATTCTGGAAGGGTGGATGTAGTGAAAAATGGTGCAAAGTGTGTGTCTGTATCTTATCTGCATCTATTTTCCCCAGTGACATTTGAAATCCAGGCACAGCAATGCCACACTGGAGCTACCACAATGGATTCCTGCGCTGATGTTGGATATCAGTATTATCCCCACCAAATGGGTTGTTTTTGCTTATTTTCTTTTTTTTCTTTTTTGGCACTGTACCAAATGAAGGTGCAATACAAGGAAACACATGTTGCAATTGTGGCCACTAGTGATGTCCTTTACCATTCCCACGTATGCACAGTGGAGCGTTCCAATGTGTGGATTTAAATGCAGGGAAACCCTGCAGGTTTTCGATGTTCTGCACCCTTCACCACACACAAGCATACATGTTCATTACAGCGATGGATCAGAACCTCAGGGATCACACCAACCTTGCTGTTGCAAAAGTGGTCAAGCTATTAGCCAATGGGAAGGTCATCCAAATAAGGTCATCATCAGCATGATTCCGGCCCTGCATGAAAGTGACTGATGAATAACTGCAATGGTAAAAGCACTGTCTTAAAGATATGGTAGTCATCTTCAGTAAACAGCTCACGACGTGGCTTTTCAACCAGCCCCCTATAAATAAAATAAACAAATATTTGCAACTGACTAAAAACTGTGCATCAGAAACTTGGGTTAATTTACAGCAAACAATGTTCAATACTTTTGGCAAATTAATCTGGGGAAACCAATTTGATTAATGGAACCTCTGCTGCATCACTTTGGTCCACATCTTAATCTCAGTGAACTCTACAACGTCCGATTTTATTTCCTCCCCTCTATTTTGTTGTTTTTCTTAGTGCATATATACTGATATGGACAATGTTACAAC
Organism: Ambystoma mexicanum; assembly: GCF_040938575.1. Lineage (NCBI taxonomy): Eukaryota > Metazoa > Chordata > Amphibia > Caudata > Ambystomatidae > Ambystoma > Ambystoma mexicanum. Next base: position 646,439,255 of record NC_090927.1, on the reverse strand, counting down.
TAACGGGAAATGTTGTTTCATAGGAAGATCTGCGCTTAGGATAACTGAATCTCCAGCTTCATATATATACTACATTAACGTACAGGTTCTCATGTTGGTACTGTTATAATGTATCCAAGGGCATCACAATCAGATATATTTCAATCATTATATGTTCAATGTGTTTCTGTCTTCGTGATTCTGATGTAACCATTACATATTTCCCTTATTATAAAGCTGGACTCTTATTTTGAGAGAATCACTTTATGTCCAGTTCTGCATTTACATGTGTACTAATACATATGTATGTATACGTGTTTTTTGCTCATATCCAATTTCTGAGTGTGTGCAGACAAGTACATAGGTTTAATGGTTGCAACCTCTTTAATGTTAGGGTGAGTGTTGTCAAAAATTAAATGAATACCAAGCACAGTGTGATGTATGTATGTTATTATTTAATTCTAGCCAACGATCCTATAATCAGAGACATGTTGTCAAATATGAACATCTGTGGTCATTTTGTATGTTCTGACCATGCCTGATTATTTTATTTTGGAATGTGGACAGCCATAATACCTGTACAGATCAGAATTGCAGACATTACTGTGGCAGTGATGCGACAACCACAGCCATGTTTAGGGAGGGAGAAAGAAAAAAGATTGGTTGCCATGTACGTGAGTGCCCATAATCCCATGCATGCATGATTTAAGACTATGTCCAAGGCACAGGTCCACCCGACTACACAGCTCACAACATCATATGAATGTGTTTAGCTTGCTGAAAACCAGAATGGTGATCACATATGTGGTCTTGTTTGCTTACATGCGATGGAAACATCTGATAGAGGTGGTGATACATGTCATATGGGTAGGCCACACAGAATTATACAGCTTCTGAATGGTGTTGTAGACAATTCTCTTCCAGGTCAAATGATGTGCTTATAGAAGGATCATAGTTAATGTTACAATCTAAATGCATCATACTGACCCAATCGTTCAAGGCTCGTTATGTATATACTTATAAAGACCCTGAGTTATCTGTGCTCTTGGATCACAATTTTGGGACAATGATACGCTGCAAGTGTCCTTGTCCTGTTCTGCACAGCTGTTTTGGAAGTCTTCTCTTTACCTTTGCTGCTCAGTTTCTTTTTTGGATTTCTTTGTGAGAGACTGTGAGAGTCAACAATTTCCCAAAAACTATGGAATTCTTTAATCTCCTAAATGTTCTTTGATTTAATACAAAGCAGCTTAAACCCTAATGTGGGCCATTTTTCAGAGGGGTATTTCAAAAGTGTATAAAAGTGTATCAGACTATCCGTCGTGCAATGATAACCTTCTATCGTAATATAATGCATATTGTTAGTCTAGCATTTCGGTGCTGGACTGCCTAAATGGATGGGACCAGCCTGATATGCAAATGGATATTTCTCCACCATGAAAAGTACAGTGAACTAAAATGTTGTTGTGGACCCAGAGAGTGGGCACCTTACTGCAGGACATGTTATTTGACCTTGTTCTTTCTCAGTAGAAGGACATCCAGATATTTTTGTGTACGAATAAATAATGACATTTTCTTATAATCAATATTTGTATTTATTTATTGTGTTTTACAGTTTAAAAAACAATCATTTCAAACAATTAACAATTAAAAAGTAGCAAACATGCTTCACATTCTTAAATATATCATACATTCATAAAATTTAAAATATAATATACTTGTAAATAATTACAATGTAAATTCCTCTAATAACACATAATCTCCAATAAAAGATTGATATAGTTAATAGAAGCAATCATGTATGATACCTTCCCTAGCTAAAGTCCAAATGTATGAAGCCACTAGTTGTGTTCTAGCATCACACCATTACACTTCAACACAGATTTGAGAGATTTTTCAAATGTTTTTCAAGTACGCAAATGCTTCACAAATCAAGCCTGCAGCATTGTAATCCTTTTTTCAATGTTGCATCCTTTTAAGACAATACATACATTTTTTTTTACTTGTTCGAACATCATTTGTAGGCACTGGGATGTCTTTTGCAAAGTAGTAGCCTTCTCCCTGTGTGCCTGTGCCTCATCTTCCATCCCTCCCTCACAGCCATCCTTTGGTACATTAGTAGGCACACGTGACCAGGAAGCACTACCGAGTTTAATAGAATTACTTTGGAGCATCTGCTCCATTTGGGATCTGTTCCGGCAGCCCTACAGCCAACGGTAAGCCTGTGACACAAATTTCCATTGTGTCCAAATCACCTGCCATTCATTTATATAGAGCGTTCTGGTGGTCGCATACTTTCAATTTTTGCCTTGTCCCTGTGTCCTTTTAAGCCTAGTTTAACGGTAGTGGCCATGTAGTTATGGTTAAGTTGGTGTTTCCATAGGAAGAGCACTTTTTGGGCGGCTTATAACTTTGCTCTCCCTGGACGAATCCTCACCAAACTTTGCAAGAAGAGTATTTGGGTCACTTTGAAATATTTTGCAGAGTTCGGTGAGGATTCGTCCAGGGGGGGCAAAGTTATAGGGGGGGTCCCAAAACTTTTTTTTTCCCATAGACTGACTTAGAAAATGTTTTTGCTTGCGTCTACAGCCCAAACCGCTGGACGGATTTTCACCAAATTTGGACCAGGAGCAGCGGCTTTTTCCCGAAAGCGGGGTTTTGGAAATTTGGTGACAATCTATCCAGTAGTTTTTTTTTAAAATGACCAAAAAGTAGGTAAAAAAAAATTAGTGATATCTGTGTTCGGTCCGTGGACACACTTCCCTGTTCGCTCTGAGGGCAGTGTCCGGATTGGCCAATCGGCTTGCGTGATGTCCGCGGACATGCAACGTGTTCGCTGATTGGACGGCGTGGAGCGTGAAGCGCGTCAGATTTTAGGTAGCACCCGCCATCTTGGATTTGCGGACATCCGTGGACAGCACGGTGAAACTTTGTTCAAAATTTGTATTTAGTAGAGTGTGTTGGTGTGTAGGAGTGTTTGGGGAGGGTGGGAGTGTATGAGATAGGACGAAAGTTGTGTTTTTTTATGTGTTAGATGTTTTGTTTGTGTTTGATTTGTCTGCGGACATCAAAGGTGTTCTGAAATGTTCTAAATAAACTGAATGGGGGTGTTCTGAGGACTCAATATGTGTCCGTTTTTTTCGCAAGCAAGCTGAAACCTTTCTAAGAACACTTGCGGTGTCCTGAAATGTCCAAAATGCGGGTGTCCTGAGGACGCTGTCCGTATTGTGCGTTGTCAAGTTGAATGTGTTCTAAGAACACTCGCGGTGTCCTGAAATGTTTGCAAATACACAAAATGGGGGTGTTCTGAAGACGTTGTCGAACACTCGCTGTGTCCTGAAATGTTCGCAAATATGAATGGGGGGTTGTGGCTGGCAGGTTGAATGTGTTCTAAGAACACTCGCGGTGTCCTGAAATGTTCACAAATAAACAAAATGGGGGTGTCCTGAGGACGCTGTCCGTATTGTTCTCTGTCAAGTTGAATGCGTTCTAAGAACACTCGCAGTGTCCTGAAATGTTCACAAATAAACAAGATGGTGGTGTTCTGAAGACGCTTCTAAGAACACTTGCTGTGTCCTGAAATGTTCGCAAATAAACAAAATGGGTGTGTCCTGAGGACACTGTCCGTATTGTTCTCTGTCAAGTTGAATGTGTTCTAAGAACACTCGTGGTGTCCTGAAATGTTCGCAAATAAACAAGATGGTGGTGTTCTGAAGACGCTTCTAAGAACACTGGCGGTGTCCGGAAAATGTTCATAGGGGGTGTCCTGAGGACGCTGTCCGTATTGTTCTCTGTCAAGTTGAATGTGTTCTAAGAACACTCGCGGTGTCCTGAAATGTTCGCAAATACACAAAATGGGGGTGTTCTGAAGACGTTGTCGAACACCTGCTGTGTCCTGAAATGTTCGCAAATATGAATGGGGGGTTGTGGCTGGCAAGTTGAATGTGTTCTAAGAACACTCGCGGTGTCCTGAAATGTTTGCAAATAAACAAAATGGGGGGTGTCCTGAGAACGCTGTCCGTATTGTTCTCTGTCAAGTTGAATGTGTTCTAAGAACTCTCGCGTTGTTCTGAAATGTTCGTAGTGGGTGTCCTGAAGATGCTGTTCGTATTGTTCGATGGCATGTTGAATGTGTTCTCAGAACACTCGCGGTGTCCTGAAATGTTCGCAAATAAACGAAATGGGGGTGTTCTGAGGACACTGTCCGTATTGTTCGTTGTCAAATTGAAAGTGTTCTAAGAACTATCGCGTTGTTCTGAAATGTTCATAGAGGGTGTCCTGAAAACGCTGTCCATATTGTCCACGGACATTAAAAGTTCCCATAGACCATAGTTGAAATGTTTGACTCTATGGATGTGATATGCTGCGGTGGTTGTGGCCAGGGCATAGAGTCTTGGGTGCATGGCCATTTGTATTTCATATTTGGTTATAACTTTGGGTGAAAATCAAATGTATAAGGAACAAAGGTATTAGATACTATGGATGTGATATGCTGCGATGGTTCTCCTTATTATTGTATACATACGGTTTGGTCTAGTAACCGGAGTACATGTATTTCTTGTTAATTTCTGTGATAAAAGAAAATAGCATGTTAGTATTAGTATTTTGTAATTACTTATTGCATTGTATAATCAACATACTTTTTTTTTTGGACCCTCATATTTAGTAGATTACAAATCAGAGTACTGTGCAATTTGCTCAGTTTCTGTATTTGTTGCTAAAATCATTGGGTCTGTGGGAGAAAAAAAAATCCATGTTGGATAAAAAAAAAACCCTTTTCTGTTATGCTACAGTTTATTTGTTTGTTTGTTTTCAGTGTTCACTTGTTGTTTCTGGCTAATGCTTTATACTTTGGCTTGTTGCATTATTTTGGAGCAGTAACATATTATTTAATTGTTTGGATATTATACAATTTTGGAGCAGTTAGATACCAATTGGCGTATTCTAACTGTGTATTTTTTGGTATAATTTAGTGGTATTCATTTATCTGATTAGTTGTTGTAGAATCTTTGAGCAGTTAGATAGCTTTTGGAGTATTGTAACAGTTTATATTTTATTAACACAAGTTTACTTAGGGTTTAAATACAGTTTAGTTATCAAATTTTGGTTTTAAGAACATCAAATAATCGTTTGTAAGATTTGATGGTAATCTCTGCTTTAGAGTAATGGTACTATCATTACATTCAAACCATCCACATTTCTTTTTTATATATGCAGTGTAGTGCCCTGAATTGGTTGTGACTCCTGCGTGGTAGATTATACCTATTGTTGTGAAGGTTTTCTTACCAAGTGATATTTGACAATGTGTGAATCCAGTCAGCTTGCAGTTGTTTTTGATACCATCTGCATTGTAACGTAGAACCATTAGTATTATGTATTTACTATGTGTTTGTATTACTAATGTGGAGCGATTATCTGAATTGCAGGTAAAGCATAATCTACCATGGTTTGCATTTTGTACAAGTCACTGAAATTGAATGGATTCACAATTTGGTATTGATATATATATATATGAAGCGTTCATTGGGGATTTCTTCTTGTGTCACATTGTTGCAGAGAGTGCATGTATGTTTCCACATTTATGAAATGTGAAAGATTTCATTTATAGGTATGTTTTTGTTTTCCAGTACTTGTAGTAAGTACATTAGAAATTCTTGTGGATCTTCCTGTGAGTTTATAGTGAATTTCACCATTCCAGCACACTAGTCCAATTGTTGTCTTATTCCATAAACACTATACGTGTTGTCAGGATTGTTTGCTGCATTTCTGTGAAGTACTAACATTTGCAAACACAATGGGTCTGTACTGTGTAAGTAAATGTTGTCAACAATTGGTGGTAATTGAAATAGAATATTCATTGCTACATTTGCGTAGCAACTTACACCAACTATATTTGAGAATTTAAATGGTCCAGGTAGTTCTGTATCTAACTGCTTTTTTTGGAGTTTGTCTTCCTTCTTTAAAGAAGTACCTGGTTTACTTTCCCTAATTGATTCTTTTTTGCTTGTGGTACTAGATGAAGTATTAGTTTCTTTTACTCTCTTTAGAGGATTTGCAGTGACATCCTGTTGCATTTCTGTTTGATTTATTTTTCTTTTATAACGTTTTACTTTTTGTGGAACAGAATATGTGTTTAGGTGGGGGGTGTATAGTGAGCGAAGTCTTTGTATTCTAAAATGCAAGAAATATCAGCGTTTATTTTACTCGCATCAAAGTTGATTAGAAATAGACCGTCAAGTGTACCTAAGCATGATAGTGCTACATAGCTCATGCCTTCTTTAAAGACTGTGTTACCAATATCTATCATTGCTTTGTCTAGGGTAAGACCATATGATTTATGAATCGTGACTGTGTATGCAAGAGTTAGAGAAAATTGTTCTCTGCGTACATACATATCTTTGAAGAGAAGGAATCTAGCTGTTGAGCGTCCTATCCTTTTTACTTCTGAAAGTTTGTCAAAAAGTATATTGACAAACTGAATTTTGTTGTCGCGTGGGTATGTTTGAAAGCCAACAACTGTACCCAGTGCTCCATTAACTAGTCCTTGGTCCACGTCAAGGTTACGTTTAAGCATTACTCTGCAATTTAAGGATAATTTTAATATCTTTTCTAAGCCTGCTGTGTTTGAGATTGATTTTTCTAAACTATTTAGTCTTGTTGTGGCTTGGTCACACATGGGTAGTGTCATACCATGTACATCTAGTTTGTCTGTGGCGCTAATTTCCATGATTGGTTGCATTTCTTTACTTAGCATGATTTCATTGAATTTGAAACAGCTTGCAAGAGTTGGCATTAAGGCCATACAATTGACATTTTTGTGGGCTAATTGTTCCATAACATCTGTAGCACATGCATTATCGCCATAAAGTGCATTAATGTGCCGGGTTTTCAATATTGCTTCTGCTTCTTTAGAAAGTATACCAACTCTGATACTTTTTTAAAATGTTGGCATAAGTGAGATCTGCAGATTGCCGCATGTTTTCTATTAATTCTCTGTATTGGAAAAGTTGCCAAAGGTTGACATTTCCAATGCTGACAACAGTTTTACGGCAGAGTTTGTGTCCTAATGCTTTAAAAATAGGCTAACCTTTTACCGGTGTTAATTGAAGCAGATCTCGAAAAACAATAATGTGTTTTCCTGCAAAGAGCTCTTCATAGTCTGTTTTGAGTACTTCTTGTAATCTGAGGTGAATCAAAGCTAACATCAGTTGGAGACCATGCTCACTTCATTTATTAGTAGCATTTTCATTTGTTTCAATACTCTGCGTAGTTCCATTGCAGCTTCTGCAGAAAGTTTGTAATAGTCTCATTTGTTCTGGTGTTCTACTGGTAATAGTAGTAATCGGTATAATGTAACACCACCTATGTTGTAGGCAGCTAAACCTGTGGGGGCAGTGACAACAGCTGACAGTTTGTTGTTTGTCAATTGTTGAAGGAACTTACTAATGATTTTGATTAGGAATGCTTTGCCAGAACCAGCTTCACCACTGACGTAGAGTAGTATAGGTTTATAATTATGGCAGGAACATTCTTTATTTTCATGTTTTACACCATGTGCAATTTGTTTTGTTACTTCTTGAAAAATGCTACATTGCTCATTGTTTAGTTTTGATTGTAGTATAGTTAAGTCTTCTTCATCTTCATACTGACACATGGGCCCTCATTACAACCCAGGCATTAAGGGGTTAACTGCGCCGTAAAAGGTGGCGGCACCGTTCAACCATTAACGCCTGATTACGAGGTCCCTTTGCGGGTGGCACTTTAACGCCTGCTTTTAGCAGGCATTAAAAAACCAACCCGCAAAGGGACCTTTGTGCTAAGTACGGTGCCGCATTTTGCAGCACCATACTTAGCGCCTTCTCCATTCCCATTGAGCCCTATGGGGCAAAAATGGGAATGGGGAAGGGCCATGGCGGCATGGGGAATTACCGCCCCGCCAACCTCGGAATGGGGCGGTAATTCCCTATTCCGCCATGACGGAGTCGGTAAGTTACCGGCATGGACCATGGTGCTATTAGCACCATGGTCCAATGCCTGGGTCGTAATGAGTGCCATGGTGTTTTCTACTTCTATCATAGCTAATTCTGCCTCATTTATTATGAGTGGTTCTCCCAGTGGTTTTTGGCTTCCTGTTACAGAAGGTTGACTACTGTCAGGAGTGTCCTTATCTAGTTGGGATTGGAGTTCTTCTTCCTGTTGCTGTTCATTGTGCAACATTGTTTTGTACTGTGTAAAGTTTACATCAGTTATAGTGCTTTCATTTGCTTTGAAAGCATCCTCATATGAGTCATAGTTATCTAGTATTTGTTCTTCTTTTCTCCATGGTTTGAAGAGTTGTAGCAGGGACATGTAATATACTTCTTTATGTTGAGGAGTTTTTAATGACAATTTGATATGATTAATTACATTTGGTTTAGTGAGTTTAACTAAGCTGCCTTCACAGTTTGTCACTCTATATTTACCTTTTTTCCATCAGGTTTCATATTATTTTTGTATGTGTAGTTTTGGGCTATGTGGTATAGACACATGTTTTCCAAAGTATTACTTCTGTTTGGGTAGTATGTGTCCAATAAATTGTTTTTTAAAATATCCTGGCTGTTGGGATCATGTTTGGCTATTGTTTCTATATCTTCATATGATTTTAGAACTCTTTTTCTAGATTTAGCTGGACCAAGACTTAGCCATACTATATTTTCAGATTTACCATACAATGCAGTACCAGTTAAACGATCAGCTGCTTCATATGATCCACATTCTCTATGGGTGAGCATTGTTATGCCCAAGCTGTATAATTTCTGAGACACTGGGCCTCATTCCGAGTACGGCGCTAACCAATGGCGCTATTAACGCCTTGGTTGACGCCGTACCCGGACCGGCAGCGCCTTGGTGGTTGGCGGAATTACCGCCCCATTCCAAGGTTGGCGGGGCGGTAATTCCCCAATCCCCATTTACCCTTCCCCATTCCCATTCTTGCCCCATAGGGCATAATGGGAGTGGGGAAGGCGTCAATTACGCCACCGTAAATTACGGTGGCGTAATTAACATCAAGGTCCCTTAGCGCCATGGTATTTAACGCCTGCTAAAAGCAGGTGTTAAAAGCACCATGGCGCTAAGGGAACTCGGAGTATGGCGGTAAGGGATTACCGCCACCGCTCTCGTTAGCGGTGGCCGCTATCCCTTACCGCCATACTCGGAATGAGGCCCACTGTTTTATCTGATGACATGTCATTCCAGAGGTCTTGGAGCTCTGTCTTTTCTGCTTTAGTTAAGTATGCTGTGACATATCGTGCAACTGCAGTAGAATTCTCTGCAATGTACTGCACATCTATGTTTGCATTCCAAAAGTGGGCAATGATTGCATTATAATCATTGATATATTTTTCTTCTTCTTTTCTTTTTATGTAATATGTATGTTTAGGTGACTTACCTTTAACACTATGTCTAACTGAAGACATGAGGTTGTTCACTTGACCTAATATGTGTAACTGGTCTAGGGCAACCAAATCGGCATTTGGTATAGTATTTCCCTTTGTTTTTGTATTTGCGACAACAATACTTTACACATTTGTGCCTTTTAAATTGTAAAATGTGTGCATGAAGATCACTATTTGTGGCTTCTGATGGAATTTCACAAGTGACATATTTTTCAATAAACTGTAAAACAGTGGCATCACTGTCTTGACCAAATTTAGGAGCATCTTTAATCCATAAAAGCATGTGGATATGTGGTGCTCCTCTGGCTTCGTATTCTTTTCTCCAAAAGAAGTGTTGCTCTTCTCCAAGGGGAGGAACAGTTTTATTACAAATAAAATGTAGCATAGCAATGAAGCGATGGTGAAAATATCTTGAAAGATTAACAGGATCCAAAGAACAAAGTTCTCCAGGTGTTAGTATATCTATGTTTGTTTTGTTTTTATTTGATATGCGTAGGAAATCATGTAAATCTTCCCATGCATATTCTGCACAACTTAATATAACAAACCAAGTGGGTGGGCCAAGGTTTCTGATCATACAATGTACATCTCCATGACGTAGAAACCAGTACTCTTTAGTACCACGCATATTTGCTAATAGATTTGTAATATTTGATTTTAAAACCTCATCCTTTTGTTGCACTTTTTCTAATAATTGTGTAGCTGTCATATTTTGAAAGTGTGATCCTGATTTTAAAATATGTGCAACTCTGTAACATAAAGTTGCTAGTTAACTTTCAAAGAGTAGGTTTAATATGTATTCCACATTTTGTCTAAATCTGGGATCTTCAGAATACATCCGTAATGAGCGGTATTCTGAAGCTGATATTTGAATAGGTCTATCATCATTCCTTCCTCCTTTGCCAGTAGGAAAGAGGAGAGGAAAAGCAAGTGCTCCTATACTTTTTTCCCATATGCTGATTGCCGATCTTTTTGTTTGACACATTTGGTACGTTTCCAGAACATCTTCAATGGTGTCATTAGAGGGCTAAGGATGAATCATATAATGGTCTAAAGTATTTGATATTGTAGCAGGATCTAGTAGCTCAAACTGACCAGCTTCTTGTGTTTCTTGAATTATTTCAGTTGTATCTTTCAAGTTTTCTTCAATATTAATTTCTTTGTAATATTCATTATTCTCTTTAAGATATTGGAAGGCTTGTCTAACTATATGTAAATCTACCAGCTGTTGCCATATTTTTTTGTCTTTTGTAGGTACTCCATTTACTAAGATAATTAAAGATTGATGCATTGGACGTTGCACTCCTAGAGTATGCACATTTTCTTTTAGATCTAATGGTAAATAAACTCCTTTTCCACGAATGCCTTTTACCAATTCAGAGGGAGGTAATTTTGCTCTTTTTGGTTGAAGGCGTATTATTGCTTGAAATGGGTGTACTGTTTGAATTATGATGCTGTCATATAAATTAAGTTGTTGTAGGGGTTTTGGTACTGGGTATAATTCCAAATTATTTGTGATAGCACGTGAAGGAGTTTCGTTGTTGTCAAGTTTTGTAGTGCAGTAACTGCAAAGTATTAAGGGGTCAGTTATTTCATATTTGTTTTCTGCTACAAGTTAGAGAGCTAATTCAAACCATTTAGAATCTTCATTGTCTTCTATTTTGTATGATAGGTCTACAGTTTTGGTGTTACTTTTATAAAACGTTCTACCGCAACATCCACATACATGGTTTGGTACTTCAGCTGATGTACTTTTACATTTTAGTATTTCTTTTTGTATGTGTTTAGCAAAAGGTTGCCATGTGTAGAATTGTTGCTTAATTGGTTTAAAGCTATTTCATTCTGTAAATGGCTTTCACTTCCAAAATATTTTTTCTGGATATAGTCAATTTCTTCAAGTAGGTCTTTTGCTGTACCATGTAGAAGGATGTTATTTAAATTTGCTAGTGCTAAAGCAGGACTTTTAGCATAGTACAGTTTATAGACTAGATTTCTTATAGTTGAATGATGTGTTGATATCCTTTTGATATCATGGAAAGTGGTTTTACAAGTAGGTCCTGTAATGCAGGCCAATGAATGTCCTTGTAGCCCTGTGTACTTGCGCACTGGACAGGTATCCATATTTTGCAGTAATTTAATTTTGATTTTGTCTTTGCTTTTTACATATTTATTGAGGAATTGGCGTAAAGATTTGAAACATTGTTTGGGAATGTTACACATTGACGTGCATGGCCATTTGTACACTAGACGTTCTGATTCAGTTGAATGGAGGGGTAATTCGAAGTTTTCAGGGCATATTTTTGTAAGGAGTACTTCTTGTTCCATTATGGTATTATTCACTTTTTCATAACCTCGACCACTGCTATGTATGGCAATTGTATTTGTTTGCTTTTGTTTGCACGCTTCTTCATTAAAGTATGATTCTGTGCTCGTAGTGTGATTCCATTCACATCCGCAGATACTTAAGAAGTTCTTTCTGTTGACATTTCGCTTATTGAGAAGTCTTTTTGTAATTTAGTTATTAGTTTTTTTAGTGGTTTCATTTTGTTTAACAGTAAAATAAATAACATTCTTTTGAGAAGAATTGCACTGTCCATCAACGCTTCTAAGATTAATTTCCTAAAATAGGTTTTAAGCATTGAACCTGATTTCTCTCCTGTTTTTATAAGATTTTGGAGGACTTTGTGACGGTACATTTTGGCTAAAATACTTTTCTTGGTATGCTTACTTTGCACTATATTAAAATTTAAAGAAGTAGTTTTATCTGTAGTGATAGCTGATCTTCAGTTAATTGTTTTTTGGTTTGTTTTACATTTTGATGGAGGAGGCAAAGTTTTTGTACTTGAAACTTCTTGTGTTTCACTAAATGACTGTATTAGCTGTTTTGTTTCAACTTTTTTTTACAAATTCTGCTAGAGATGGATGCTTATGTTGGACACTTTTATTTTCATTTGCTCTACTTCTGCGTTGCTTTCTACGGACTTGACTTTTGGTAGGCATTCTTTATGGTCTGTTGAAAAAAATAAATAAGGTATGGGTTGGGGTGGTCTGCAATGTATGTGTGCTGTGTGCATGAGTGTTTGAGTAAGATGATAAAGATGTATGTAATGGTGTGTGATTGTGCATTGGGAACTACAACTAGTAGGGATAGGTATTCTTGAATTTATGTGTTACTAAACTGGGGTTGAGATGACAAAAAAAAAGTAATCTATTGGTGAGGAAAAGTACAAATAGTAAATCTAATGTATACAATTAAAACAGTTGTTTGTTCTATAATATGAAAATTGTAGCGGTTCAGTTGGGTAATTTGTGTGTCCAAAAATAGGAATTTGTGGGCCATTTGGGCTGTAAATCGCTGTTTAAGACATGGAGATTTTTGGACAAAATGGTACACAATCTCTATTTTTAGGCACAGAAATAGCTTGTATTAACTTTACAGTATGTTTGAGTAATAATACAAATATTATGGTGATATTCTACTTACTTTTTTTTTTAAATTAACAGGTAACTTCTTAGTTCTCCTTTGTTCTTCGAATTCGGCTGCTTCTTTTCAGGAGACTGGTCTTCACTGCAATTGTAAAAGATTCGAATTAGTAATTTTGTTTTTATATAGCGCTGTTTTTAATTTAGATATTGATTTTTTTAATTGAAATCCTCAGCGCCTTCTTCAAAACCATTAAACTAATGTATTTACATAAGATACATTGCGTCAGTTCAGTACATATGATATGTTCTTAATGAACAAATTGTATTGAATGACTAACTGTAGCAAAATAAATATCTGTACTATGTCTTGTGAAATTTATAATATACCAGTGAATACCACTATTTCTGTAACTTAGCTGTTCTAGGTAATAGCGGCTCAATGTCATATCTAAATTAAAGTAATTAAGTAAATAAATAAATAAAAACAAAAAATATGAAATTGTATAAGTATTTTTTTAAAGATTTAAACATAGATTGTGCTTGCATGCAATTTTTTTGAATATATGTAGTCTATATATTTCATTTAAAAAATGTTAGTTTAACATGATTTGGTTGTGTGTGTATAAAGAAAGTAAATAGTATAAATGTCTATAAGTGATAGTTGATTTTAGGAAATTGAAAAAAATATAGTAAATTCATTTTACAGATTACACAAGCTAAAGGTCTGTTTGAAAATGTGTTCATCTACTGTACAGAAAATATGCATACCTGAAGTTTGTGTTCATGCATATGGATATGCATGGAGCTGCAAGTAGAAATCTTGGAGACTTGTACAGTATTTCTGGTAGATGGTGCTTGCCAATGATATGACACTTGTACTCAGAGAGATTCACAGTACATTTGCAGTGCTGATCTATGATGATGCAGTTAGATGTAGAGGTCTTGAATGTGCTTGGTGCATGGTCATGTGACTTCTTAGCTACATCCAATGAGGGAATGGCAGAGAGAGTGAAGTGGAAATGGTAGAAGGGCTGTTCATGTTACGATATGTCCGCGGACATGACGGTAGTTCGCGGACATCGGGAGTTACATCTGGGGATTTTTGGGTTCAGAAGTCATGCAAATGAGAATGAGTACTGAAAGGGATTGGTCAGGAAAGTTTAGTTGGTGTGTTGTGCCAGAAGAGAGTTTCTCATGTACTGTTTTTGCTGAGAGAACAACAGATAGGTATGTCTGTGTGTTTTAGGAAAAAGATTGTATGGATTTTGGGAGATTCATAGATATATTGGTTGAAGGTGCATGCAGAAAGCTGTGGAGTAGCTGTAGATCTTGGATTCCCACATGTGGAAGTACATGGCATGGAGTACGTGGAATGAAGTGGTTGGACTTGCTACCTCTCTGTGCTACTTTGGAGACAGAGCAACATCCAGACATAATTGTAATTCATTGTGGAGGGAACAGTTTAGGACATGTGACTGGAATTTTTTTGCAATTTGCTATGAAAGAAGGACTTGGGAAGGTTATGGACATGTTTCTAATTCTCAAGTGATATTTTCACGGATTGCGCAGAGACAAATGTGGCTTCATTCTTCTTCATTTGGTCCACAAATGGAAAAAGCAAGGCGCAATGTTAATTAAGCTGTTTGTGCCTTTCTAAAAGATGTTGGTATGTCTTCTTTTCAGAATTAAAATATTCTGTTTCGTAGTACAAACATTTTTCGCAGAGATGGAGTCCATCTTACTTATGGTGGCAATCAGATTTTTCTGAGAAATGTACAAAATGCATTGCGACCTTTTTTGGAATTACAACATCCATTTTGAAGTAGGTGTTAGCATTTATAATTTCTGACTTACAAACACCTCCCAAAGGCTCTTTTCAGAGCCACCACTTCCTCCCAGAGAAATTGCAATGTTTGTGATAGGGTAGCAACCTAATTTTTTAAATGTTCGGGAACTGGCCGCGGACTTCTAAAAAATACAAAGGGCCCTGCTTCATTTATTTTCACTTCTATTTTTTAACTGTGAAAGGCGGCTCTGAAAAGAGCCTTATTTTTTTTTGATTTTTGATATTTTGTATTTTTTTTTTGGTTTTTTACACATGACACACTAGGAGAGGAGGGGAAAGGAAGGTAAAGGGGGGACACCAACCACAGGGATAACAAAGGGCGAGCTGAGAAAGGAAGATGTAGAGTGGGTTTTATTTGGGTAGTGAGCAGATGTTCTTGTGCTCTGAGACGATAGTCTCAAAAGCACTACGAAGTCGCTCCCACCTGCAGAGTACTGTGTCACAGTACATACATACAACTGTGACCCTCGAAACGTAAGGGTCATGAGCATTCTGTATGGCCTGTGAAGTGGCTTGAGGAAGACGCTGTCCCACAGAGGTGGTCCTTGTGGTGACAGGATCAGAAACAGAGGATGAAGTAGAGGAAATCAACCTGCTACGTTCTTTGCAAGGTACAACCCTGTGAATATCCCCAGAGTGAAATGACCTCAGGTGTCGCTTCATAGTGGTGGTCCCAAAGCTGTACTTATCGTGCTTCCCGCAACTGAGTATCATTTTGCACTCATTGCAGGTAACACGCTTCGCACGAGCCTTAGGACCATTCCCATGAATGGTAAATAACCGCCACAACCAAGACTCACGTCTAGTGCGGGTAGTAGGGATTTCCTCTACCTCATTCTCATCATCCTCTTCTTCCTCCTCTGCATCCTCACTCCTGTTCCCCTCTTCAGGCCCTTGGGGAGGTGGTGGTGGTGGAGGGGGTGGGGGTGGTGCTGAAGCAGGTGCAGCACCAGGTGGCAGTAGTTCAGCCATGGATGCCATCTCGATGATGGTGTAATCTGCAGGTGGCAGCAAAAATCGCTGTGTTCTGAAGAATAGCCAGAAACACAATGAGAATAATCTCTAGGGCGTGGTCTTTTATAGGGGTGCTTGTGCACGGTCCGCGGACATGCGCACTGTCCGCAGACAGATCGAACACAAAAAAAAGTTCAAAAAGTTTCAAAAGGTTTGTAGAAACTCAGGATTACTATGTGGGACTTGTGCCATGGTGAGATTTTATTCAAAAATATTATGGATTAATTGAAAATGTACTTTTAAATTGTTTGGGGACACGAACAGTGTCCGCATTCAGAACACGCGATCAGCGTGGGCGTGGTCATATGATCGGTTCGCGAACAAGTCCGCGAAGGAAGTGCATGTCCGCAGGACACCAAATGCAGAGAGATTGGATAGCGCATGCGCGTTGATGTTCTACGGACACTGTTTGGGTCCTGAAGTAATTAAAAATGCATCACACTAGAAACAAACATTTCAGGACACTGCATGTGTTCTTAGAACAGTTTAAACTTGCTAGCGAACAGTAAGGACAGTTATAGTGTTCTTTAGGACACCTCCATTTTCATTTAATTACAAACAATTCAGGACACCGCGTGTGTTCTTAGAACAGTTTGAACTTGCTAGCGAACACTACGAACAGGTATAGTGTTCTTCAGGACACCTCCATTTTCGTTTACGTACGAACATTTCAGGACACCAATTGTGTTCTTAGACCAGTTTAAACTTGATAGCGAACACTACGGACAGATATACAAGCCGATTCATGGAATAATTAGCGCGGCGCAAGTGGGCAAAAACGTGCGAATCGCAGTGGAATAGCGAAAATCGCAGTGATAGTGCGAAAATCGCACGTCGATTCATGGAAGTCTGTGCGCGAGAAAATCATCGGATGTGCGATAAAAAGTGCGCCGCGCACGTTGGCGCACAGGCCATCTAACAGCGTGCGCCAGGTCACAGCGAAAATCGCACAGGCCACAGCGAAATTCGCACATAGCGCGGCGCACGCAACAAAAGTAGGCGGAATACGGGCGTAACACTCGGAATGGGGAACAACTTGCAAAAACGTGGGCGTCACGGGGGAAGTACAAGGCACAAGTGCGCGGAACGCCCACACGCTCGCCTACAACACGTATTCATGGAATAGAATAGGGCAAAAAAGCGCACGCTCAAACCAGCGCACAGGCACAAACACGACCGCCACAAGAAAGCAGGCGGTAGCGTCTCTGCGGTTGTAAGAAATGTGCGCCAAAAGGTGCGCCAACAAATAGCACCCATATACTGCCATGACCCACAAACACGGACACGCTGACAAAAAATATGTGTGCGTGTATACCGGGGTGCGCGGGAAGTCTCACACGCGATTTGGCCGGGTACGTGGATTTCAGGGGTGCGCGGGAAGTTCCACACGCGATTCCATCAGGGTAGGTGTATTTCAGGGGTGCGCGGGAAGTTCCACACGCGATTCCATCAGGGTACGTGTATTTCAGGGGTGCGCGGGAAGTCCCACACGCGATTACAGCAGGGTACGTGTATTTCAGGGGTGCGCGGGAAGTTCCACACGCGAATAGCCTGGGTGCGTGTATTTCAGGGGTGCGCGGGAAGTTCCACACGCGTATAACCTGGGCGCGTGTATTTCAGGGGTGCGCGGGAAGTTCCACACGCGAATAGCCTGGGCGCGTGTATTTCAGGGGTGCGCGGGAAGTTCCACACGCGAATAGCCTGGGCGCATGTATTTCAGGGGTGCGCGGGAAGTCCCACACGCGATTACAGCAGGGTACGTGTATTTCAGGGGTGCGCGGGAATTTCCACACACGAATAACCTGGGCGCGTGTATTTCAGGGGTGCGCAGGAATTCCCACACGCGATTACAGCAGGGTACGTGTATTTCAGGGGTGCGCGGGAATTTACACACGCGAATAGCCTGGGCGCGTGTATTTCAGGGGTGCGCGGGAATTATCACACGCGATTTGGCTTGGTACGTGTATTACAGGGGTGCGTGGGAAGTTACACACGCGATTAGGCTGGGTGGGTCCTCACAGGTGTTCCCTGTACACCCTCCACGGCCCCTGCAGGCAGCCCACAAAACAGGGGACTACCCTGCACACCTGCTCATGTCTCCCACCACACCCACCCCCCACCATCCAGGGGCACCCTCCACCAGGCCCCCACTCATGTCTCCCACCACCCCCACCCCCCCAGTAACCAGGGGCAGCCTCCACCAGGACCCCACTCATGTCTCCCACCACCCCCACCCCCCAGCAGTGCAGGGGCAGCCTCCACCAGGCCCCCACCCATGTCTCCCACCACCCCCACCCCCCAGCAGTGCAGGGGCAGCCCCCACCAGGCCCCCACTCATGTCCCCTATCACCCCCACCCCCCCAGTCACCAGGGGCACCCTCCACCAGGCCCCCACTCATGTCTCCCACCACCCCCACCCCCCCAGTCATCAGGGGCACCCTCCACCAGGCCCCCACTCATGTCTCCCACCACCCCCACCCCCCAGCAGTGCAGGGGCAGCCTCCACCAGGCACCCACAAATGTCCCCTATCACACCCACCCCCCCGCCACCAGGGGCACCCTCCACCAGGCCCCCACTCATGTCTCCCACCACCCCCACCCCCCAGCAGTGCAGGGGCACCCTCCACCAGGCCCCCACTCATGTCCCCTATCACCCCCACCCCCCCGCCACCAGGAGCACCCTCCACCAGGCCCCCACTCATGTCTCCCACCACCCCACCCCCCCAGTCACCAGGGGCACCCTCCACCAGGCCCCCACTCATGTCTCCCACCACCCCCACCCCCCCAGTCACCAGGGGCACCCTCCACCAGGCCCCCACTCATGTCTCCCACCACCCCCACCCCCCACCATCCAGGGGCACCCTCCACCAGGCCCCCACTCATGTCTCCCACCACCCCCACCCCCCCTGTCACCAGGGGCAGCCTCCACCAGGCCCCCACTCATGTCACCCACCACCCCCACCCCCCAGCACTGTGGGGCACCTGCCGGCAGGCCCCCACCCATGTCACCCACCACCCCACCCCCCAGCCACCAGGGGCACCCTCCACCAGGCCCCCACCCATGTCACCCACCACCCCCACCCCCCAGCATCCAGGGGCAGCCCCCACCAGGCCCCCACTCATGTCCCCTATCACCCCCACCCCCCCGCCACCAGGGGCACCCTCCACCAGGCCCCCACTCATGTCTCCCACCACCCCCACCCACCAGCAGTGCAGGGGCAGCCTCCACCAGGCACCCACTCATGTCCCCTATCACCCCCACCCCCCCGCCACCAGGGGCACCCTCCACCAGGCCCCCACTCATGTCTCCCACCACCCCCACCCCCCCAGTCACCAGGGGCACCCTCCACCAGGCCCCCACTCATGTCTCCCACCACCCCCACCCCCCCAGTCACCAGGGGCACCCTCCACCAGGCCCCCACTCATGCCTCCCACCACCCCCACCCCCCACCATCCAGGGACACCCTCCACCAGGCCCCCACTCATGTCTCCCACCACCCCCACCCCCCCAGTAACCAGGGGCAGCCTCCACCAGGCCCCCACTCATGTCACCCACCACCCCCACCCCCAGCACTGTGGGGCACCTGCTAGCAGGCCCCCACCCATGTCACCCACCACCCCCACCCCCCAGCCACCAGGGGCACCCTCCACCAGGCCCCCACCCATGTCACCCACCACCCCCACCCCCCAGCATCCAGGGGCAGCCCCCACCAGGCCCCCACTCATGTCCCCTATCACCCCCACCACCCCGCCACCAGAGGCACCCTCCACCAGGCCCCCACTCATGTCTCCCACCACCCCCACCCCCAGCAGTGCAGGGGCAGCCTCCACCAGGCACCCACTCATGTCCCCTATCACCCCCACCCCCCCGCCACCAGGGACACCCTCCACCAGGCCCCCACTCATGTCTCCCACCACCCCCACCCCCCAGCACAGCAGTGCAGGGGCACCCTCCACCAGGCACCCACTCATGTCCCCTATCACCCCCACCCCCCCGCCACCAGGGGCACCCTCCACCAGGCCCCCACTCATGTCTCCCACCACCCCAACCCCCCAGCAGCGCAGGGGCACCCTCCACCAGGCCCCCACTCATGTCCCCTATCACCCCCACCCCCACAGTCACCAGGGGCACCCTCCACCAGGCCCCCACTCATGTCTCCCACCACTCCCACTCCCCAGCAGTGCAGGGGCACCCTCCACCAGGCCCCCACTCATGTCTCCCACCACCCCCACCCCCCACCATCCAGGGGCACCCTCCACCAGGCCCCCACTCATGTCTCCCACCACCCCCACCCCCCACCATCCAGGGGCACCCTCCACCAGGCCCCCACTCATGGCTCCCACCACCCCCACCCCCCCAGTCACTAGGGGCAGCCTCCACCAGGCCCCCACTCATGTCTCCCACCACCCCCACCCCCCAGCACTGTGGGGCACCTGCCAGCAGGCCCCCACCCATGTCACCCACCACCCCCACCCCCCAGCCACCAGGGGCACCCTCCACCAGGCCCCCACCCATGTCACCCACCACCCCCACCCCCCAGCATCCAGGGGCAGCCCCCACCAGGCCCCCACTCATGTCCCCTATCACCCCCACCCCCCCCGCCACCAGGGGCACCCTCCACCAGGCCCCCACTCATGTCTCCCACCACCCCCACCCCCCCAGTCACCAGGGGCAGCCTCCACCAGGCCCCCACTCATGTCTCCCACCACCCCCACCTCCCAGCAGTGCAGGGGCAGCCTCCACCAGGCCCCCACCCATGTCCAACCCATGTCTCCCACCACCCCCACCTCCCAGCAGTGCAGGGGCAGCCTCCACCAGGCCCCCACCCATGTCCAACCCATGTCTCCCACCACCCCCACCCCCCAGCACTGTGGGGCACCTGCCAGCAGGCCCCCACCCATGTCACCCACCACCCCGACCCCCCAGCACTGTGGGGCACCTGCCAGCAGGCCCCCACCCATGTCACCCACTACCCCCACCCCCCAGCCACCAGGGGCAACCTCCACCAGGCCCCCACTCATGTCACCCACCACCCCCACCCCCCAGCACTGTGGGGCACCTGCCAGCAGGCCCCCACCCATGTCACCCACCACCCCCACCCCCCAGCATCCAGGGGCAGCCTCCACCAGGCCCCCACCCATGTCCAACCCATGTCTCCCACCACCCCCACCTCCCAGCAGTGCAGGGGCAGCCTCCACCAGGCCCCTACCCATGTCCAACCCATGTCTCCCACCACCCCCACCCCCCAGCACTGTGGGGCACCTGCCAGCAGGCCCCCACCCATGTCACCCACCACCCCCACCCCCCAGCACTGTGGGGCACCTGCCAGCAGGCCCCCACCCATGTCACCCGCCACCCCCACCCCCCAGCCACCAGGGGCAACCTTCACCAGGCCCCCACCCATGTCACCCACCACCCCCACCCCCCAGCACTGTGGGGCACCTGCCAGCAGGCCCCCACCCATGTCACCCACCACCCCCACCCCCCCAGCATCCAGGGGCAGCCTCCACCAGGCCCCCACCCATGTCTCCCACCCCCCCCCACCCCCAGCAACCAGGGGCAGCCTCCACCAGGCCCCCACCCATGTCCCCCTGCCCCCAGGTCCTGACGATACACAATCATGGCAGTAATGGGCAGCATACCCAGCACAATCACCCAGGCAAGGATTGCATCCACCCACATAGTGAATGCAATTACATGACACAACCCCAATGGCAAGTATGTAAATGAACACATGTCCGTCACACACACATACACAATGGCTGCAAGTGAATGTCAAAACCCATATCATGACATGTATGAAACCAAAGACAAAATAACACAAGTGGAAGTAAAAATAAAAAATGTATTAAAGATTAAAAATAAGTAAACAAATCAAACATACAACTATGTGGATAACAAAATAAATGGTCCATGTCGGAGAACAAAAGTAAAAATCAAAAAAAGAAAAAGGAATACAAAAACAAATGTTGACCAAAGCAATATCAAGTAGAAGGAAAAGATTGAAAAACCATTTCCACATGGTGAACACAATAATGAAAAAAAGAAAATGTTCCTTCAAAAAACAAACTAAATACAGGAATGTACCAGGGTCCATGAGCCCAACACCATAAAGGAAACCTACTATTACCTAATGAAAAAAATATATACAAAAAAGTGGCCATTGTCCGAGCGGTCCAAAATAATAAAAACAAATAAAGGAAACCTAACACTAACTAACTATATAACTATATACAAAGGCAGCGGGCAAGTCCTGCGGCTTACTTGTTGATGTTGCTGGCCAGGGCATCATCGAACTCCATGTCGATGTCCTGGAGGCGGGACTCTGTCCTGGCCCCGAGGTCTCGCAGGGATAACCCCATGTTCAGCTCAAACTCCCAGCGAGCTTCCTCGAGGCACTCAGCCCGCCTCAACGCCCGACGCATGGAGAACTCCGCCCTGACCATGGCGAGCCGCTCCTCTTCCGCCCGCTGCCGCTCCGCACCTATCCGCTGGACCAACTGCTCCCACACGGAAGACACCACCATCCCAGGGTTGCCCTGCCCTCCGGCCGATGCCTGCCCCTCTGATCTTGATGGCCCCGAGCCATGATGCCTCCCACGTCCAGCCCGCTGCTGCCTCCGACGCCACTGCCTCTGCCAGCACGACGGCATCCAGGCTAATGGAAACCACCGACCCCGTTGTGCACGTGCCCTGCCTGATGATGCTGTCACATCTTCCATCTGCTGGGGTCCAGTTGCTGTGTTGTCCACCCCTGCTGGACCTCCGACTCCCAACTGTGGCAGGGATGGGATCCCCACCGAGCTGGCTGCATTGGTCGGGGAGGTCCACAGGGGGCCCTGGTGGCATCTGGGCTGGAAGACGGCAAGGAGAACGACTGGTGTATAGCCTGCACAGAGGAGGAGAGGGCCGCCACATTGGCCAACACATGCAGGAAACCCCCGAACATGGCCGATCCCAATTGGGCCAAGTCGGCACGGTGCACTTCGTGATGACGTGCGTGCTCCTCCCGGGAAGCACGCACGGTATCACGAATCACAGCTGTGCGCATCGCGACCCCAATCAGGACCTTCTCCGCACGGCCAGGGGTTCCCACGTCCGCAGGTGGAGGGGAGTCAGGTGACATGGACATCCCCTCTACCTGCGGACGGGCCTGGGACGGGGAATCCCTGCTGGTGCATGGTGGTGCACTCACAGGGTCAGGGACAGCGACATGCACAAGCCCCTCCACAGTGACCTGTGCTGCCTCCTGCCCCTGGCCCTGGACTGCACCACTTGCACCAGCAGGGATGCCCCCACCAGGCCCCATGTGTGCCCCAGTGGCGGCCTCCTCCTCCTCTGTGCAAACCACCAACCTGGATGGCTCCTCATCGTCTCCCACCGTAGCAGGCCCCTGTGGGGGCTCACCCACCCCTTCCGCTGCAGCCGTGGGGGCATCCCCGCCGCCTTGCTCCACAGCGCCGTCTCTGCCCTCTTCTTCACTAGCCGCTGCGTAGAGGGAGACAAAGAACACAAGCATCAGGGTACTGTACAATGGTCCCCTAGACAGGAAGCAATAGCAGATGACCACCACTGTCAAAGTACACTTCCATCATGTCCCTCCACAACACATGGGTCAGTCCAGGCAAAACACACACAGTAACAGGCATGCTGCATGCCATGGACATTTCCATGCATGTCCAATGGACTCTTGAAACATTCAATGATATGGAACTCACATGCATCATGGCTCATGCCTTTCACATGCACACACTTCACCTCAGTCACATCCATCTGGCCCCAAACACAACAAACACAGCGGATACAAGGGCAATTTGGCTGCTTCACTGAATCTGTGCATTGTCACACACATGTGTCATGCATCCATGGCATGCACAAGTCACAGACACGCAGGTCAGCCACACAGACATGGCTACCACATATGTACCTGGCATCAGCACCCATCCCTCACCCCCACCCATGTCCCGGTACAGAGACTGGCATGCTCTCATGTTCAAAATCTGCATAGGGGTCCCCATGCGGCATTTGAACACATGCAACAACCATGTGGGTCACACATTACTGGTTGCACATGCATTACCATGATGTCCATGCACACATACATGCATACATGGCCTATGGCACACATACAGGCAAGTATCATAGACCCAGCACACAGCAACATGCCCTGTGTCACACAGTAATGCTTGGACACTTACCGCTCAACTCCAGACGGGCCTCCCTCTCAAGGATCTGGGCGTGGAGCGCTGGGCGTACGCGTTCCAGGACCCTCATCTGGATGGAACTCATGCGGCCCCGGCCCCCCTCCACGAGGCGCCGGGCCTTCACAAGGGTCCTGGACCTCAAGTCCTCCCAGCGCTTCTTGATCTTCTGGACGTTGCGGGTTGCCACCCCGTCCGCGTTGATGGCAACCACACAGTCGGCCCAGATCCTCTCCCGTCCATCCTTGCTGGCGTGGGACGATACAAAGAGGGCATCATACTGCCCCAGGACATGCTCCACCAGGACACCAACTTCGGTGGCAGTGAAGCTGGTGCCCCTCTGCCCCTCTGGCCTGGGGTTGCCACTGGTGCCAGATGTGGATGTGCCCGACATGGCAACCCCAGAGGCAGGTGTGGGTGGGCAACTGGGTCCTGGGGCTGGGCTGTGGAGCGATGTAATCCCAGTCGGGAGTCTTCAGTTCCAGCAGGGGGGAACCCAGCAACTGGACCCCTGCAGATGGCTGATGTGCAGGCACCAAATGGCAGGGCACGGTGGCAGCAGGCAGGCAGGCAGGCAGGCAGCAGCAGATGGCACGTGGGAGGCTGCTCGGGGCACGGGGGCAGTAACTCGGCCTTCTGGGCAGGAGCGTGGTCTTCCGTGTGTTTTCGCGTGGCCAGCTTGATACGGAGTGATTTGGCACGTGAAAATTCGGCACGTCAGCATGAAATCCGAGGAAAGGCCCTTAGCGCGTAAGCGCGTAAGCACGCATACGCGATTCTATTGGTCCAGAGTCCCTCAGTGCGTAAGCGCGTATGTGACGTGACCCGCACAGGTGTTCCCCACCCAGCACGTGATGACGGAGCACACGTGTAAATACTGCACGTCAGAGTGTCATCGCGTGTAATTGGACAAAAGTGCGCGTACACGCGATTGGCCTATGTACGTGTATTTCAGGGGTGCGCGGGCACTTACACACGCAAGTACGTCAGCGCACCTGTATCCCGTTGTGCGTGTGAATTTCCACACGCTATTGGACTGGGAACTGGATTCCAGGGGTGCGCGGGTCATACGCTCGCCTAGAACACGCGCAAAGCATGAATAACAAGCCAGACTCCAGGATGAACATACCGTTCCTAGCAGCAGTGGCAGTGGGCTACCAAAGGAGGAGGAGGAGGATAGTCAGGGCCAGAATATTCACACCCAGAACCAGCCTTTTCGGGATGCCTGATGACCAGGTGTATGGAAGGTACAGGTTTCCAACACACATAATACTGGACCTGGTGAGTGAGTGGGAGGATGACCTCACATCACCCACCCTGTGCTCCCAAGCACTCAGCCCCCTGGAGAAGGTCCTCAATGTACTGCACTTCTTAGCCACTGGATCATTTCAGCGGACAAGTGCCATAGTGGGTGGGGTGTCACAGGCCACCCAGTCACGCTGCCTACACCAGGTCTTGAACATCATCACTGCACGCCCATCAGTCCGCAGGCACATATACCTGCCCAGAACACCTGCAGAAAGGCATGCTGCCGCCCTGGATTTTTACGGTGTGGCACGATTCCCCAAAGTGCTAGGTGCCATCGACTGCACCCATGTGGCTCTACGTCCCCCCAGGGCATCTGAGCACATCTATAGGAACCGCAAGCACTGGCATTCCATCAACGTGCAGGTAGCATGTAATGCCAAGGGAATCATCACCTCAGTATATGCCAACTATCCCGGGTCCACCCACGACAGCTTCATTTACCGAATGTCCACCCTATGCCGGGACCTAGATGCTGGGCGGCATGGCGATACATGGCTGCTTGGTGAGTATGTATGCCACTGCACATGCATGCATGTTGGATACATGAGCAAGGTCACAACCCCACCAATGATACCAATCACCACCTCCACAGGGGACAGTGCCTACCCTCTCAGCCCCCACATGATGACGCCAATTCGGAACCCCACCACGCCACCCGAGGTAAGATATAACACAGCCCACATTACAACCCGGGGCATAGTGGAGCGCACATTCGGAGTGCTAAAGTCACGCTTTCGCTCCCTTGACCGTTCTGGCGGGCAGCTGTTATACGCTCCCCCAGTAGTGTGCAGGATCATAGTGGCAGCATTTGTCCTGCACAACGTTGCAACACGCCGGGGCCTGGCCGTGGACATGGTGGTGGCCCCACATCCCCAACCACATGCACAGCCGCTGCGCATGGGAGGGGAAAGGGCACGGGGGGAGGCAGCCCGTACACAGCTAGTGGCTAATTACTTCACATAGTAATCACACCCCTGTGGACTGCACACTGGCCTGGCACATTCCATCTGACAGTCAATGATGACTCAACCTGACACTGATCCTGAATGTCTGGAGATTCAACCGTGAAAAGCATATCAGCCTGAGATTGTTCACCTGGAAGTGTTACAATGTGTGCATCCCTACCCACACACACCACCAATGCAGTGTTGTGAAGAAACACATTCAAGCAGCTAAAATGAATACCCACTTGCTAAATGCAACAAGAGGACAGTGCCATGTCACCCAACCCATCCCCAGCACCGCCACACAACACACCGTGCCATGTCATGCTATGTGCAGGTAAACAAAGTAATCCCCACAACATGACAAGTGTTGCGATGTACAGTGTCCCCAATTGAAACTTGCTACACCTGAAATACTCACTGTAATGCAGGACCAACAACAAACTTGAGCAGGTACTACCATTGACATGACTTCACTAATGTGATAAATCAGTAGTCTCACCACCTGGAAATGCCTGCACTCCCACCACTTCCAACTGAACAGTGTTGGCGCCATGTAGAGTTGTAGGTGCACTGCTGCCAACAAGGACCCCATCTCCAGACTAGAGGGCCTTGTGTAGACATGAGGTATGGACCTGCAAATTGGGAGGCAGACACAGATGCTGAGTTACACATCAATGCAACATGCAGTGTACAACACAACAGCAATATGCACTAGGAATGTATACACAGTATTGACGAGACTACCCACACATGTAGTGGGAGTCCAATGTCACCATGTACTTCAATGTCACTTGGGCACACCCTTTGCAAGCCCATGGAAACGGGAAGCAGGAGGGGTGTGTGTGACTCAAACCCAGGCATCTGAACCTAATACATGACAAGCCTGCATGTACCCAGCCACAATGCAGCGTATGCCCACAGGAACCACAGAAGCCGACAAATTGTCCCAAAAAAATTGGGAAAAATATAAAATTAAAAATAAAAATAAAAATAAAAATAAAAATAAAAAAAATCAAAAATGGCCATTAAAGGGCCCGGGGGGTTGGGGAGGCCACCCAGGAGGTCCGAGGTCAGGGTGCACACCAAAACCCACCTGTGTGGATCCTGGGAAAAAAAAAACACCTCCATGGGCTCATGGCCCACACGGCTACCCTATTGTGGGAGTATCACTGCTGTCGCTATTATCACCCTGTGCAGCTGCATCCGGAGGTGGTTGCACTATGGGAGGCAGCCCACGCAAGGCCCTACTCTGTTCCTCCATGGCTGCAAGCATGCGGGTGTGGTAGGTCTCGTTCTGGAGGATGAGGGTGCGGAGGTCCCCATGCAACAACTCACGGGATGCCCGGACCTCCGCCCTCGTTGCTTACATCTCAGCTGAGAGCATACGGGTGAGACGCTCCAGCTGCTGTTCTGTCCTTTGGTGTGTTGAAGCCTCAAGCTCAACAAGAGTCGTCCTGAGTTGATGTAGCTCCTGCCTCAGGGCTTCCCTGTGGCCCTGGGACTCTATGGAGATGGCCTCCTGCAGAGTCGCCAGTGCCGCCCGCCTGTCCCTGTTGGACACTAATATGTCCTCCCTGTGTGACTGGCAGATGGAGTTGGTTGCCTGCTCTAGTCGCTCCATCAGCCTTTCAGGGGGGACAATGGAAGTGGCCACCCTATCCATGGCCTGAGCCATCATCTCGAATGATGCTGCCTGTTGGGTAGCCATACCGTAAATGGATTGCTCCCATGCGGTATTGCCAGGTGGCGTTCGGCCACCACGTCGGCGGGCACCATACCTGTCTGGGGCAAGGCGGACTGCGCCTTGCTGTGCCGGCACTGCCAGAGGCTGCAGGACTGCATTCCCCCTCTGATCTGCTGGCCCAGGAACAGGATCAGATGTCGCGGAGTGTGACCCTGCATCCGTAACCACCAAAGGCCTAGCTGCCAACACTGACATCCCCATTGAGGGTTCTGACCCTGGTGCAGGTGGGTGGGACAGAACAGAATCCCTCCCTGGAACACTCACCTGCGACGGCACGTAGGTCTCATCATCCGAGTCAACAGCTGAGTACAGCTCGGGGGAGGTGCAGCCAGAGACACCCCTTGAGAGCACGACCTGCAGCACTTGTGGGTTCTCACCCACCAGCACACCACGTCCCTCACTGGTGGTTGGTCAGCCCTCGGACCCCTCCTGGCTCTGCACCATCTCCACAACCCCAGCAGTATCAGGTGCATCTTCCCCTGCAATGACATAATGACAAAGAAATGGAAACACGCATTAGCACCATGGCACACAATGAGGGCTGAGAAGCAAGAGAACCAGTACTTGATTGACACATGTCCCACATGACTAAGACCCTCCCATGCATACACCCTCACTGCGTATGAAGGGCAGGCAAATGGCACACACTCATGACACAAAGATGGAAGATGAACACATTTTCTGCATGCTGCCTGGCAGTGGCATCACACATTGGCCTGTGATTGCCAGGTGACACACACATGCCATCACACAGCTGGCATGTACCATTGCTATTGAGTGTAGATGGAGAGGAGGGCAGCACTTATTCATTCAGTCCAGTTCCCGCATGCAATAGCTTTTCTAATTCAAACAGGTCTGATTTTTCACCTGGAGCTGCCAGTCCAATATGGTCCAATTGCACAGGGACATGTGTGAACATATGATATCCAGGTAACAAAGTCACTCCACTTTACCATAGCCATGCCAGACATGTGACCAGAGGACTGAGGAATGCCTAGTATAAGTGGTGGAATGCAAACAATCTGTCTGATTGAAAATAGAAAAATAAGCAACAATGTCGTGGCAAGGTGACACTACAAGGGCAACTGGGGTGCTGTTGGGCTAGATGTCTACTGTTGGCAGAAGGGATACTGCAATGGCCAAATGCAGCTGCGCAGGATGTATTGCATGAAGCACATGGCTGACCCATACGACTCAGGCGCACACACTCTCACCTGGCACACAAACAGATGCCCTCACACACACACCATGCACATGGATGACACACACATGCATGTGCACTCACCGGACAATGCCTCGTAATCAGGCAGATCTCCCACGCCTTGGATCTGTTCCTCCGTGACGTAGGTCCCAGCAACTGACTCATGTGGAGTGAGTTCCATGTCTAATACTGGAGACCCACCTCCAGTCACTAGAGTTGCGGCATGACTTGAGGCCAGCTTCTTCTTTGCCCTGCGCTTTAGGTCATTCCAGCGCTTATAGCAATCATTGGCTGTGCGCCTCACGATTCCAAGGGCACTTACGATGTCCGCAACGGTCTGCCAGTGTGCCTGGCGTTGTGCAGGTGTGGTCTTGGATCCTGCAACAATGTCCATCTCGTTATCATGTCCGGACACATACTCGACAAGTGCATTCAGTTCGTCATCCGTGAAGCTGGGCTTCCTGGACGGGCTGGACTGTGTAGCCGTGTCTGGGGCATCAGCCTGCGCCGGACGAGCACTCTTCCTCTTCCGCTTGGAAGGTGGTGGTGATCCTGAGTGTCCTGCGCCGCTCTGGACACTAGGGGCAGGAGCCCTGGTGGGCTCTGTATCAGGTGTGTGGGATTGCACACTCAGCATGGGAGTTGGTGCAGGCATTGGCTCTAGTGTAATGGTGTCAGGGGGAATGTCAGCAGGATGGACTCGGACCGACATTGTCCTGGCATTGTGTGTGAGAGCTGGGGTGGATGGAGCCGCAGCTGCCCCTGCAGCCTTTCCGCCCTGCCTACTTGGGGCAGCAGATGACCTTGCTGCCCCAGATCCACGTGGCATGATGGCATCAACGTGCACCAGCGCACGTGTCGTAGCCCTGCTGACCTGGAAGTCAGCCATGGAGTCAGCCAGGTCTGGTGCCACAATGGGCTGGTCCAACAAGGGCTGAGCATGGATGGTGTCAGCCACATCAGCCTCAACGGGAGGGGGGGAGGGGGGAGGGGGGATTATGGGTGCCCTTGACTGGTCCTCCACACATGGGGGGACAGGCTCACCCTGCAAGTTACGACCACGTCCCCTACCGGATCCACCACGGCCACCACTTGTGGCTCTTCCACCTTTGCCACACTTACGGAATCCTCGCCTCCCAGCCATGGCACTGATATTAATGTGCGTATGGGAGTGGATGTAGACTATTGTCCTGGGCAATTGGGGGTCAAAGGGGTTGGGTACCAGATGGTAATTGTACCCTAGTGCTCTAGCAAGGCTGAATGTAACCCCTGGGGAAAGATGACGGGTCACGCAACGCACAGGAGGCCCAAAAAAGGGAGATGACGTGCACGCAACCCCTCCTAGACCACGTGTGCAGAAAGAAAAACCTGCACTACGCTGTGGCACCCAGTAACACAAGAATGAACGTATGCGTGTCACACGCAGCCTAGAGTGACCTCTGAAGGGGTAGGCTACACACGGGGCATGCACAGAAGTTAGATACGTGCGTGACTCACCGTCTGCCAGGTAAAAGAGCGTGAAAAATGAGCGCGTTTGGTTGGCAACACCCCCGCCAAAAGAAGATTTGTACGCTGTCTGAGGAGACAGGACAACAGTAGAAGGGGACACTGTTTGAGGGAACAGGCCCAGGTAAACCAGTACAAGAGAAAAAAGAGAAAAAGCTGTCAGAGGTAACAGGGAGTACGAACTGGAAACGCAGTGAAGTAAATTGCGTGTGAAACGACAATAAGTACAGAATTCACCCACTCGCTCTCCACGAAAAGCACGTACAAGGAAATGGTGTTCTACACGTACCTTATATACAGGCCCACACGTACAGCGTCACTTACGCGGCGTGTACATGCTAGGGCCATTGCCACCAATCACACGCTTTGTCACTTCTGCGTGTAGGTCCTTTTTCACCAATCACACGCTTTGTCACTTCTGCGTGTAGGTCCTTTTTCACCAATCACACGCTTTGTCATTTCTGCGTGTAGGTCCATTTTCAACTATTACACGCTTTGACACTGGGACGTGTCACGCAACATTTTCCTACGCGTGCACGTCGATTTACACGCAGACGTGTTTGATTTTCGCGTGCCAAATCACTCGTATCAAGCTGGCTACGCGTTCACACACGGAAGACCACGCTCCTGCCCAGGGGGCCAAATTACTGCCCCCCAGAGCCCTGAGCACGCTCCCACCTGCCATCTGCTGCTGCCTGACTGCCTGCTGGCCACGTGCCCTGCCATTTGCTGCCTGCACATCAGCCAGGGGTGCTGTTGCTGTGACCACCCCTGCTGGAACCAAAGGCTCCCGACTGCTTTTCCGTCGCCCCACAGCCCTGCCCCAGGACCCAGTTGCCCACCCACTCCTGCCTCTGGGGTTGCCATGTCGGCCACTACAACAGGTGGCACCAGTGCCAACCCCCGGCCAAGGAGGCAGAGGGGCACCAGCTTCAGTGCCAGGGAAGTTGGTGTCGTGGTGGAGGCTGCCCCTGCACTGCTGGGGGGTGGGGGCGGTGGGAGACATGGGTTGGACATGGGTGGGGGCCTGGTGGAGGCTGCCCCTGCACTGCTGGGGGGTGGGGGTGGTGGGAGACATGGGTGGGGGCCTGGTGGAGGCTGCCCCTGGTGGCTGGGGGGTGGGGGGGGTGGGTGACATGGGTGGGGGCCTGCTGGCAGGTGCCCCACAGTGCTGGGGGGTGGGGGTGGTGGGTGACATGAGTGGGGGCCTGGTGGAGGCTGCCCCTGGTGACTGGGGGGGTGGTGGTGGTGGGAGACATGAGTGGGGGGCTGGTGGAGGGTGCCCCTGGTGACTGGGGGGGTGGGGGTGGTGGGAGACATGAGTGGGGGCCTGGTGGAGGGTGCCCCTGGTGACTGGGGGGGTGGGGGTGGTGGGTGACATGGGTGGGGGCCTGCTGGCAGGTGCCCCACAGTGCTGGGGGGTGGGGGTGGTGGGAGACATGGGTGGGGGCCTGGTGGAGGCTGCCCCTGGTTGCTGGGGGGTGGGGGTGCAAGGGGACATGAGTGGGGGCCTGGTGGAGGCTGCCCCTGCACTGCTGGGGGGTGGGGGTGGTGGGAGACATGGGTGGGGGCCTGGTGGAGGCTGCCCCTGAACTGCTGGGGGGTGGGGGTGGTGGGAGACATGGGTGGGGGCCTGGTGGAGGCTGCCCCTGCACTAATGGGGGGTGGGGGTGGTGGGAGACATGAGTGGGGGCCTGGTGGAGGGTGCCCCTGGTGACTGGGGGGGTGGGGGTGATAGGGGACATGAGTGGGGGCCTGGTGGAGGGTGCCCCTGCACTGCTGGGGGGTGGGGGTGGTGGGAGACATGAGTGGGGGCCTGGTGGAGGGTGCCCCTGGTGGCGGGGGGGTGGGGGTGATAGGGGACATGAGTGGGTGCCTGGTGGAGGCTGCCCCTGCACTGCTGGGGGTGGGGGTGGTGGGAGACATGAGTGGGGGCCTGGTGGAGGGTGCCCCTGGTGACTGGGGGGGTGGGGGTGGTGGGAGACATAAGTGGGGCCTGGTGGAGGGTGCCCCTGGTGACTGGGGGGGTGGGGGTGATAGGGGACATGAGTGGGGGCCTGGTGGGGGCTGTCCCTGCACTGCTGGGGGTTGGGGGTGGTGGGAGACATGGGTGGGGGCCTGGTGGAGGCTGCCCCTGCACTGCTGGTGGGTGGGGGTGGTGGGAGACATGAGTGGGGGCCTGGTGGAGGGTGCCCCTGGTGACTGGGGGGGTGGGGGTGGTGGGTGACATGGGTGGGGGCCTGCTGGCAGGTGCCCCACAGTGCTGGGGGGTGGGGGTGGTGGGAGACATGAGTGGGGGCCTGGTGGAGGGTGCCCCTGGTGACTGGGGGGGTGGGGGTGGTGGGTGTCATGGGTGGGGGCCTGCTGGCAGGTGCCCCACAGTGCTGGGGGGTGGGGGTGGTGGGAGACATGGGTGGGGGCCTGGTGGAGGCTGCCCCTGGTTGCTGGGGGGTGGGGGTGCAAGGGGACATGAGTGGGGGCCTGGTGGAGGCTGCCCCTGCACTGCTGGGGGGTGGGGGTGGTGGGAGACATGGGTGGGGGCCTGGTGGAGGCTGCCCCTGCACTGCTGGGGGGTGGGGGTGGTGGGAGACATGGGTGGGGGCCTGGTGGAGGCTGCCCCTGGTTGCTGGGGGGGTGGGGGTGCAAGGGGACATGAGTGGGGGCCTGGTGGAGGCTGCCCCTGCACTGCTGGGGGGTGGGGGTGGTGGGAGACATGGGTGGGGGCCTGGTGGAGGCTGCCCCTGCACTGCTGGGGGGTGGGGGTGGTGGGAGACATGGGTGGGGGCCTGGTGGAGGCTTCCCCTGGTTGCTGGGGGGTGGGGGTGCAAGGGGACATGAGTGGGGGCCTGGTGGAGGCTGCCCCTGCACTGCTGGGGGTGGGGGGGGTGGGAGACATGGGTGGGGGCCTGGTGGAGGCTGCCGCTGCACTGCTGGGGGGTGGGGGTGGTGGGAGACATGGGTGGGGGCCTGGTGGAGGCTGCCCCTGCACTGCTGGGGGGTGGGGGTGGTGGGAGACATGGGTGGGGGCCTGGTGGAGGCTGCCCCTGGTTGCTGGGGGGTGGGGGTGCAAGGGGACATGAGCAGGTGTGCAGGGTAGTCCCCTGTTTTGTGGGCTGCCTGCAGGGGCCGTGGAGGGTGTACAGGGAACACCTGTGAGGACCCACCCAGCCAAATCGCGTGTGATAATTCCCGCGCACCCCTGTAATACACGTACCTGTCCAAATCGCGTGTGATAATTCCCGCCCACCCCTGTTATACACGTACCCAGACAAATCGCGTGTAGAACTTCCCGTGTACCCCTGTAATACACGTACCCAGCCAAATCGCGTTTGATAATTCCCGCGTACCCCTGTAATACACGTGCCCTGGCTAATCGTGTGTGAGACTTCATGCGTACCCCTGTAATACACGTACCCTGGGCAATCGCGTGTAAAACTGCCCGCGTACCCCTGTAATACACGTACTCTGGCTAATCGCGTGTAAAACTTCCCCCGTACCCCTGATATGAACGTTACCCGCTTTGCGTTCCTTGTTTGGCAGCCCTGTAAACTGGCCCAGGGTTAGCGCAGCCCTTTGTGATGATTTAGCGATTTTGATGGCTTTTCCTTGCGCGAGGGCGTTCTTGGGGGCGTTACTGGCGCTGCTGCAGGGTCGCTGCGATACTCTGCGCCACGGCTGGTTTGGGAGCCTAAAATCCATGAATACGCTGTGCGCGGAAATCGGTTTTAGCGCACGTGCCTGGCGCAGACAATCGCACGCGGACACTCTGCGCCAGCCGCTTGCGACACTTTTCTGCGAAATTCTATGAATTACCCTGATAGTGTTCTTTAGGACACTTTAATTTTTTTTTTTTACGAACATTTCAGGACACCGCGTGTGTTCTTAGAATAGTTTCATCTTGCTAGCGAACACTACGAACAGGTATAGTGTTCTTCATAACACCTCCATTTTCGTTTACGTACGAACATTTCAGGACACCAATTGTGTTCTTAGAACAGTTTAAACTTGATAGCGAACACTACGGACAGATATAGTGTTCTTTAGGACACTTTAATTTTTTTTTTTACGAACATTTCAGGACACCGCGTGTGTTTTTAGAACTGTTTGAACTTGCTAGCGAACAGTACAAACAGGTATAGTATTCTTCAGGACACCTCCATTTTCGTTTATTTATGAACATTTCAGAACACCTGCACTGTCCGCGGACACCTACATTGTTTTTTCTTTTTAAAAACAAAACTATTTACAACATAATATAAAAATTAAACTTTATTTAACATATATTAATAATTTATGACAGAGAAGGTGAGGCAGAAACAGAAACAAAAACAGGAGCATTAGGGGTTTCAACATGATTGTTATTAGGTGAAGAAGGGATGGAAGTCTCATCAAAGCGTTTTGGGTTATGGAGAGGGTTTGGGGATAATTGACTTGGATATGGTGAGGAGGGACAAGTACATGTGGGGCAATGGTACAAGGTTTTTGGTTTAAAATGATCTTCCACAAAAGTTTTCAATTTATTAAAATTAGTCAACAATAATTCCATTTTTTCTTCTATACTGTGAAAAGTGTTATCCATAACAGGTTTTTCTGAAGTATTTTCTATTTTGGTATGCTCTGTACAAAAAATATATATATATGTTAAATGTATACAAAATACTAATAATTAAATGGTTTAAATCATAAAGTGTTTAGCATTAGTTTCACTATCTTGTGAAATTTCTTCATGTGGGAAATGCTCCTCTAGCCATTCCAGAGTACTAGACATTTCTGTGAGAAAACAAAAAGATAATATATTTTTTTTATCTAATACAGAAAGTTTAGAAATATATGAATAAAATTAAGTACACTTATAATTTCAGGTAAGATATGTCCTATCGACTCAGTGGGTCTGCTCTTGTTCTCAGTTCTGTCGTGTTTGTGAGGTAATTATGTTGGAAGCCAATTTATCTTCTTGTGGTATATTCCATTTTAGAACATAGTGCGTTGGTGTGTTGTATATATGGGTTACATTTCTTATGTATTAGTACATATAATGCGTTTGTGTGCTCCTTTTTGAATTTGTTAAATGTTCCTATGTTATGATATAACAATCAAACATACCCCCCCCAGAGTTTTTAGGTAGTGGTACAGTTCTTCGAACATGTCCGCGAACATTAAATGAGTTCGCAGACATCAAGTACAGTAGAAGAGATTCAGTCAGTTCCATATGACATGTATATAAAGTCAAAGTCATTATTGTTAAGTTGCACTACTAAAAACCTAAGAAATTCAGTGAAAAAACTTTGTTAAAGGGACCTTATGGTTAAGTTGCGCTGCTAAAAACCTATGAAATTCAGTGAAAAACATTGTTAAAGGGACGTTATGTTTAAGTTGCGCTGCTAAAAACCTTTGAAATTCAGTGAAAAAACTTTGTTAAAGGGACGTTATTGTTCCAAGTAAAACCAAAAAACCCTTGAAATTTGCAAGTTATGGTAAGCTAAGCAACCATAACTCGCGCCACCACAGTGCACTGCTAAGCCTAACACCC
The DNA here is from genome assembly GCF_040938575.1 of Ambystoma mexicanum. Classification (NCBI taxonomy): domain Eukaryota; kingdom Metazoa; phylum Chordata; class Amphibia; order Caudata; family Ambystomatidae; genus Ambystoma; species Ambystoma mexicanum. The sequence continues at coordinate 646,403,121 of NC_090927.1, read as the reverse complement.
ATAAAATCAAAGATGACATCACAAATGTCGATATTAGCTTTGCAGCTCAGTTTTGTTTCCAAGCTCAAATAGGCGAATCTGCAGATACAAAAAGTTGGAGACAGACTCTAAGGTTGCTTCTCCTAATAACCAGTTAAAGCTCTCAGGGCCTCATCATGACTTTTCGCGGTAGGTCTTAAATGCAGTAGTAACGCTATTACTGCTGCATTTAAGTGCCGGCCCAATCATGAGTCTGGTGTGAAATGGGAGTTTTACCTCCAGCATTTTGCTGCAGGTAAAAATTTCAATTTTCCTGCTGTTTTTGGTGCTATTAGCGCAGCGCTAATTGCGCTGGTGCTAATAGCGCCACCCTACTACTTGTGCAAATTGCAACAGACTGAGTTGCGGTAATTCAAATAGCATTGGATGGTATCTCGGCACAATTAGCACCAGGATACCGCCCAACTTGTGATGATGCCCTAATACTTCTGCTTCATCCCTGGCCTCAACAAAAGAACCTTTGATTTTTGTGTATTATTTATCAACATGTTCCTGTACGCATAAGCATTTAAGGCCACCAATTTGCATTGCAGTCCGATTGGAGAAAAAATGGAACAAGGCTAAATCGTCTGTATACAGGAGATAGTCTAATTGTGAGGTAACAAAACAGGGGAAAAGAGCAGCCGACCTTCATGAACATTTCATTAATGTCTGAGATAAACCAGCTAAAAAGTAATGGGGCCAGAATGCAGCCTTGTTTAAGGCCACAGTTGGTTTCAATAGGGCTCAATAGTTTACCCTGGCAATTAAGTCAAACTTTCACTGATGTATTTGAGTACAAAACCATGATCAACCCAAGCAAATTCTCTGGACAAACCCATGCCAACAGTGTGTTCCACAGAAGGTGTCTGTCCACACTAAAAAAAGCGATGGAGAAGCGATGAAGACAGTTTTCGACTTCACTATGGCTTCCTTTTTCAATAGGCCCAGAAAGAAGCCATTGTGCCAGTCCTCTACGGAAACCCATCTGGAACAGATTCTGTTTGCCCACACTCTTCGCTCATGAAGGCAGATCTCTTAGAAATAAGGAGGCAACAATCTTTGAGGGGTTATCCATTAAGGCAATAGGCCTTTACTTACTTGCCATAGAACATGGCCCTTTTTTGTGAATGAGGACCAAGACTGATACACACCAGGATCTGAGTGAGTCTGTAGCAGCCATGATGATCTCCTTCCCCATGCTTACCTTTCTAGGTTATCTGAACATATGGTCTGACACCCCCTACAACCTCATGACCCGTCACCTCTTGAACAACCTGGAAGCCATCAATATGACCCAACTCATATCAGGCCCCACCCACATTGCTATCCACAACCTAGATGTAGTTTTCAGCTGACCCAACCTGATCTCTTTCACTCTCACCCGCCCCCCTCATCCGAACTGACTGCTCTGCCATTCTTTTCTCAGATCTGACTCCTGCCAGTGCCGTGCCTCTGCTCCGCTCCCCGTATTCCACGCACTTTGTGACACCCTGTGGGACCACTACTTCAACATAGAAATGAAAGGAACCTGGCCATCAGCACTAAACTATAACTATCTTCCCCATTGTTCCAGCCCGCCCCCTCCCCCTCTCCCGACACACACCCTCTTTAACTCCTTCTCCCACCCTGAGTTCCTATGACATATCTCTAATAGTGGCCCCTCAGGAGCACTCGGAGAATCTTGCTCACCAGCCCGCCTCAAAAATAAATCCTCAAAATTCTCTCCTCTATCTGAACAGGCACCCTTTCCAGTTATATAATCAACCACTCATTAAAAGCTCGGGATCTTCCCGGCAACATACAAACCTCTCACATCAAACCGCTACAAAAAAAGCCCTCCCTTGGAAGCCTCCTCCGCTCCAACATTCACCCCATTTCTAACATTCGCTTCACTGCCAAAATGATAAAAAGCACTGTCTCTACCCATTACAGTTTTATCACAGAATCCCAGGGCTTTCTTGACCTTTCCCCAATCTGGATTATGTCCCCTCCATGGAACTAAATCCTCCATTATCTCAATCTAGGATGATATGAAAAGAACAGCAGATTCAGAGGGCTGCGCCACACTCATCCTCCTCGAACTCTCAGCAGCCTTCGACATGATCAACCACTCCATTCTTACAAACAGCCTCTTTAACATAAGCATCAGGGACTCAGCCCTTAGATGGATCTCCTCTTTCTTCTCTGACCGCTCCCAAATCACTGTTCTTCATCCTATCTCCTCCGCTCCAGCCCAGTCCCCCACAGAGTACTGCAGAGAGCCCTTGCCTGTGCTCATCCACTCACACAATTTCCCCTGTTACAATTATGTGGATGGCACTCAGAACATCCTCAAAATTCCCAACTCTCCAACACCCTGACCTAGAATCTTGCCTCTAAACATTGACCACTATATGACAAACAATCACCTCCTCCTCAACCCTGGTAAAATCAAAATCCTAATCTGCAGCAAAACTGCTCTCTTTCTACAAGCTACCCCTTGGCAGCCTTCCTTAGTTTAGTTTAGTTTAGTTTAGTTCAGGTATCCACTGCACCCCCTTCAGTCAAAACCTAAGATGCACTTTTAGCTCGTACCTGACCCTCTCCCTCCACATCAGTGCTGTCTCCAGATCTGTACTTTCCACTTCTGCATCCTCAAGCATGTTTTCCATATCTCTCCTACCCCCATAGAGGCTCCGAAATCATGGCCATCATCCTCTCACATCTAGACTATTCTAACTCCCTCTATCTAGGTGCGCCACATCTGATCTCAGAAAGCTTCAACAGATCCAAAACTCTCCAGCAAGGCCCCTCCTTGCACTCTCCTCCAGAGAACACATCTCCTCCACAATCAATATACTTGACTGGCTACCCATCAGCTGACAGGTCTTCTTCAAAGCCATCTCCATTACCCGCCATCCATAAGAAAGGTCCTGTGTTCTTCAAAAACATTTTCATTGTACCATCCCACATGAATGCTCAGATCAGGCTCTGCACACCTCCTAGTAGTCCCCCTTTCAAGATCTCCAGTCTAGAAGGTGCCTGCTTCTCCGTCCTTGCACCCACCTTCTGGAACTCCCTCCCCCTCACTCTCCATCTCAAAGTAGATAACCTGGCTTTTAGGAAAGCCCTTAAAACTTGATTGTTGCTTCTCACCTCCTAACCCCCAAACTCCCTGCACCCTAGGTCCCATCCAGCAGACTGACTCCCCCACATGCACACTCACTCCCTCATATCCATCCTTGTGCTACCTTTTCTCACTCTCCCATTCATCGTCTGTGCGCTGCCACCCAATCCGCCCTTGAGATGCCCCAAACCGTACGAAGAGAACAAGAAGGCATCCAGTTACCTGCACAAGATAAAACCCTGAGAGTGAACCAGGTATAGCACTCAATTGTGATCTGAGGGTGGGCAATGCATTGCACATAAGGATACCTTAGGTCAAGCTATTTGATCAATTTGGAGCAGGCTAATTAGGTACAGTTGAATCTTCTTTAGTACTCTGCATTGTATGTAGCTTCAAGGCATATGAGGGTAGGCATTTCTGCTGCAAATAGACATATAAGGTGGGATTTTCCTTTTGTTTCGCACTTGAAGGTCCTGGGTTTGGCAATGTATCACATCACGTTTCACTCAGAGGGCAATTATATACATGTATTTGATTATCACACTTTGATCGCATGTGAGGCTAAGCACTGCCCTTTGCACATGGATTAAATCCAAAGGATAGACAATGTTTGTGCAGCTAACCCATGTTTTCCTCTCAGGCTCCACACCTTCGTCACTTAGGCAAAGGCATTGGCCCACTCCCACACACCCCTGAACTCACAATCAACACAAACAATATTGCACAGCAAATCTGCTATAAGAATGAAGCTACCTTTCACGACAAAACAATTGAACTGTAGCTACTCCCATAATGCTCTATAAACTTAAACCAAACCCTCCTGCTTAGTTCATAGTATACCTTCCTCCAGCCCATTCACATGCCATTCAGACCTGAGTGATTAACAGGTTCTTGGCCACCGCCTCATAACTCTAATCTCCGAAATGCACACATGCACGCACCTCCACAATTTTCCCATACTTTGAACTTTGGTCCCTGAGTGGGCGTTCAACCAACAGCGTGTTGGGTCCATACCTATGGTTAAAGGCACTATACAAATTACAAAATGAATGAAAATGAATGAATATCTGATTTCTTTCCCAAATCCCCAGCCAAACATTTTTTGAATATAATAATGATTCATCATAAACAAAAAGACCAAACATTAAGGGGGTAATTCATAGAATTCAGCGCACAAGTGGCGCACGCGGCTGGCGCACAGTGTGCGCGTGCAAATCCCTGCGCCAGCCGCGTGCGCTAAAATCCATTTCCGTGCACAGCGTATTCATGGATTCCAGCCACCAAAACCAGCCGTGGCGCACAGTGGCACAGCGACCCTGCAGCAGCGCCAGTTACGCCCCCAAGAACGCCTCTCGCGCAGGGAAAAGCCATCAATATACCCAATCCAGCGCAAAGGGCTGCGCTAACCCTGTACCAGCACAGCAAGTGGGCTACGTGTATCACTGGGGTGCGCGGAAAGTACCTCACGCGATTGGCCCCGTGCGAGCAGGGTACGCGTATTCGAGGGGTGCGCGGGAAGTTCCACACGCGATTTCATCATGGTACGTGTATTTCAGGGGTGCGCAGGAATTTCCACACGCGATTGGGCCCGTGCGAGCAGGGTACGCGTATCTCAGGGGTGCGCGGGAAGTTCCTCACGCGATTCCATCAGGGTACGTGTATTTCGGGGTGCGGGGGAAGTTTCACACGCAAAATCAGCAGGGTACGTGTATTCCAGGGGTGCGCAGGAAGTTCCACACGCGATTCCATCAGGGTACGTGTATTACAGGGGGGCGCGGGAATTTCCACACGCGATTGGGCCTGTGCGAGCAGGGTACGCGTATCTCAGGGGTGCGCGGGAAGTTCCACACGCGATTCCATCAGGGTACGTGTATTTCGGGGTGCGCGTGAAGTTCCACACGCGATATCAGCAGGGTACTTGTATTTCAGGGTGCAGGGGAAGTTACACATGCGACTTCAGCAGGGTACGTGTATTTCAGGGGTGCGCGTGAAGTACCACACGCGATATCAGCAGGTACGTGTATTTCAGGGGTGCGTGGGAATTTCCACACGCGATTGGGCCCGTGCGAGCAGGGTACACGTATCTCAGGGGTGCGCGGGAAGTTCCACACGAGATTCCATCAGGGTACGTGTATTTCAGGGTGCGGGGGAAGTTTCACACGCGATTCCAGCAGGGTACGTGTATTACAGGGGTGCGTGGGGAGCACCACACGTGAATTGCACGTGTGGGTCCTCCCAGGTGTTCCCTCTACACCCTCCACGGCCCCTGCAGGTGGCTCACACCACAGGGGCCTACCCTGCACATGTCCTGCAGGCACCCCATCCACCATGGCCATGCCCCCCAGCCAACCCACATGTCAACTTGCACTACTGCCCACCAACACATGTCCCCCTGCAACCCCAGCCACCAGGGGCACCCTCCACAGGCCCCCACCCATGTCTCCCACCCCCCCCAGCAGTGCAGGGGCACCCTCCACCAGGCCCCCACCCATGTCTCCCACCACCCCCACCCCCAGCCACCAGGGGCAGCCTCCACCAGGCCCCCACCCATGTCTCCCAGTACCCCCACCCCCCAGCAGTGCAGGGCACCCACCACCAGGCCCCCACCCATGTCTCCCACCACCCCCACCCCCCAGCCACCAGGGGCACCCACTACCAGGCCCCCACCCATGTCTCCGAGCACCCCCACCCCCCAGCAGTGCAGGGGCAGCCTCCACCAGGCCCCCACCAATGTCTCCCACCATCCCCACCCCCCAGCCACCAGGGGCACCCACCACCAGGCCCCCACCCATGTCTCCCACCACCCCCACCCCCCAGCCACCAGGGGCACCTACTACCAGGCCCCCACCCATGTCTCCCAGCACCCCCCACCCCCCAGTCACCAGGGGCAGCCTCCACCAGGCCCCCACCCATGTCTCCCACCACCCCCACCCCCCCAGTCACCAGGGGCAGCCTCCACCAGGCCCCCACCCATGTCTCCCAGCACCCCTACCCCCCCAGTCACCAGGGGCAGCCTCCACCAGGCCCCCACCCATGTCTCCCACCACCCCCACCCCCCCAGTCACCAGGGGCAGCCTCCACCAGGCCCCCACCCATGTCTCCCACCACCCCCACCCCCCAGCCACCAGGGGCACCCACTACCAGGCCCCCACCAATGTCTCCCAGCACCCCCACCCCCCCAGTCACCAGGGGCACCCACTACCAGGCCCCCACCCATGTCTCCCAGCACCCCCACCCCCCCAGTCACCAGGGGCACCCACTACCAGGCCCCCACCCATGTCTTCCAGCACTGCCACCCCCCCAGTCACCAGGGGCACCCACTACCAGGCCCCCACCCATGTCTCCCAGCACCCCCACCCCCCAGCAGTGCAGGGGCAGCCTCCACCAGGCCCCCACCCATGTCTCCCACCACCCTGACCCCCCAGCCACCAGGGGCACCCACCACCAGGCCCCCACCCATGTCTCCCACCACCCCCACCCCCCCAGTCACCAGGGGCAGCCTCCACCAGGCCCCCACCCATTTCTCCCACCACCCCCACCCCCCAGTCACCAGGGGCACCCACCACCAGGCCCCCACCCATGCCTCCCACCACCCCCACCCCCCAGCCACCAGGGGCACCCACCACCAGGCCCCCACCCATGTCTCCCACCACCCCCACCCCCCCAGTCACCAGGGGCAGCCTCCACCAGGCCCCCACCCATTTCTCCCACCACCCCCACCCCCCAGTCACCAGGGGCAGCCTCCACCAGGCCCCCACCCATGTCTCCCAGCACCCCCACCCCCTCAGTCACCAGGGGCAGCCTCCACCAGGCCCCCACCCATGTCTCCCACCACCCCCACCCCCCAGCCACCAGGGGCACCCACTACCAGGCCCCCACCCATGTCTCCCAGCACCCCCAACCCCCCAGTCACCAGGGGCAGCCTCCACCTGGCCCCCACCCATGTCTCCCACCACCCCCACCCCCCCAGTCACCAGGGGCAGCCTCCACCAGGCCCCCACCCATGTCTCCCACCACCCCCACCCCCAGCCACCAGGGGCACCCACTACCAGGCCCCCACCCATGTCTCCCAGCACCCCCACCGCCCTAGTCACCAGGGCACCCACTACCAGGCCCCCACCCATGTCTCCCAGCACCCCCACCCCCCCAGTCACCAGGGGCACCCACTACCAGGCCCCCACCCATGTCTCCCAGCACCCCCACCCCCCCAGTCACCAGGGGCACCCACTACCAGGCCCCCACCCATGTCTCCCACCACCCCCAACCCCCAGCAGTGCAGGGGCAGCCTCCACCAGGCCCCCACCCATGTCCAACTCATGTCTTCCCACCCCCCCACCCCCCAGCACTGTGGGGCACCTGCCAGCAGGCCCCCACCCATGTCCAACTCATGTCTCCCACCACCCCCACCCCCCAGTACTGTGGGGCACCTGCCAGCAGGCCCCCACCCATGTCCAACTCATGTTCCCCACCACCCCCACCTCCCAGCACTGTGGGGCACCTGCCAGCAGGCCCTCACCCATGTCCAACTCATGTCTCCCACCACCCCGCCCCCCAGCACTGTGGGGCACCTGCCAGCAGGCCCCCACCCATGTCCAACCATGTTCCCCACCACCCCCACCCCCCAGCACTGTGGGGCACCCACCACCAGGCCCCCACCCATATCCCATCCATGCCCCCCTGCACCTGGGTCCCACCAATCCCCAATCATGACCGTAATGGCCATCCTCCCCTGCCAAAAGGCCCAACCAACTATCACATCCACCCACATATCAAAGGCAATGACATGTTACACACCCAATGTAAATAATGCAAATGAACACATGTCTGTCACACACAACGGCTGCAAGTGAATGTTAAAACACCCAACATGACATGCATGAAAGCAATCAGATTATACGACACATTGAAGGATGAAAATAAAAATGTATTTAAAATCAACTTGAATGGAAATGAAATGAGAAAAACCACAAAGCAAAACAACCAAAAGAAGAAGAATGTCCATGAAAAAAATCCAAAAAATAGAAAAATCCATTGAAGAACTATTTACAAGATAATCCCGGGTCCATGAGCCCAACCAAATGAAACCTAACTATGACAACTAACTAAAAACTGAACTACATACAAAAATGTGGCGCATTGTCCAATCGCAACCAAATAAAAAAAATAAATAAAGGAAACCTAACACTAACTATATAACTATATACAAAGGCGGCGGGCAAGTCCAGCGCCTCACTCCGTGGTGTTCTGGGCCAGGGCATCATCGAACTCCTGTTTGATGTCCTGGAGGCGGTCCTGTTCCATGGCCCCGAGGGTCGCAGGGGACGACGCTGTCTCCTCCTCCAACCCCCTGCGGATTGCCTCGAGGCACTCGGCCCGCCTCAGGGCCCTCCGCATGGAGTTCTCCGCCCTGAATATTGTGAGCCGTGCCTCTTCCGCGTCTCCGCCCAACCGCTGCCACACGGAAGACACTTCCCGTCCTGGGTCCTCCTGCCCTCCGGCCGATGCCTGCCCCTCCCATGTTGATGGCCCCGAGCCAAGATGCCTCCCACGTTGACTCCGCTGCTGCCTCCGACGCCACTGCCTCTGCCAGCACGACGGCATCCAGGCTGATGGAATCCACCGACGCCGTCATGCACGTGCCCTGCCTGATGATGCCGGCACATACTCCATCTGCTGGGGTACAGTTGCTGTGGTGTCCACCCCTGCTGGACCTCTGACTCCCGACTGTGGCAGGGATGGGGTCCCCACCGAGCTGGCTGCATTGGTCAGGGCAGGTCCACAGGGGGCCCTGGTGGCATCTGGGCCGGAAGACGGCAAGGAGAACGACTGGCGTATAGTCTCCACAGAGGAGGAAAGGGCCGCCAGATTGGCCGACACATGCAGGAAACCCCCGAACATGGACAATCCCAATTGGGCCACGTCGGCACGGTGCTCTTTGTGATGACGTGCATGCTCCTCCTGGGAAGCACGCACGGCATCACGAATCACAGCCGTGCGCATCGCAACCCCAATCAGGACCTTCTCCATACGGCCAGGGGTCCCCTCGTCCACAGGTGGAGGGGGAGTCAGATGAAATGGATATCCCCTCTACCTGCGGACGGGCCTGGGACGGGGCATCCCTGCTGGTGCATGGTAGTGCACCCACAGGGTCAGGGACAGTGACATGCACAGGCCCCTCCACGGTGACCTGTGCTGCCTCCTGCCCCTGGACTGCACCACTTGCACCAGCAGGGATGCCCCCACCAGGCCCCATGTGCACCTCAGTGGCGGTCTCCTCCTCTTCTGTGGAAACCACCAACCTGGATGGCTCCTCACCGTCTTCCGCCGTAGCAGGCCCCTGTGGGGGCTCACCCACCCCTTCCGCTGCAGCCGTGGGGGCATCCCCGCCGCCTTGCTCCACAGCGCCGACTCCGTCCTCTTCTTCACTAGCCGCTGCGCAGAGGGAGACATAGAACACAAGCATCAGGGTACTGTACAATGGTCCCCTAGACAGGAAGCAATAGCAGATGAGTGCCACTGTCAAAGTGCACTTCCATCATGTCCCTCCACAACACATGTGTCAGTCCAGGCAAAACACACACAGTGACAGTCATGGTGCATGCCATGGACTCTCGAAACATACATACAATGTAATGGAACTCACATGCATCATGGGTCATGCCTATCACATGCACACACTTCACCTCAGTCACATCCATCTGGCCCGTACACCCCAATCACAGTGGATACAAGGATGACTAGGCTGCATCAGTGAATCTGTACATTGTCACAGACATGTGTCATGCATCCATGGCATTCACAAGTCACAGACACGCATGTCAGGCACACAGACATGGACACCATATATGTACCTGGCATCAGCACCCATGCCTCACCTCCACCCATGTCCAGGAACAGAGACTGCCATGCTCTCATGTGTACAATCTGCATAGGGCTCCCCATGTTGCATTTAAACACATGCAACAACCGTGCGGTTCACACATTACTGGTCGCACATGCATTACCATGATGTCCCTGCACACATACATGCGTACATGGCCTATGTCACACATACAGGCAAGTATCAGACAACCAGCACACTGCAACATGCCCTGTCTCACACAGCAATGCTTGGCCACTTACCGCTCAACTCCAGACAGGTCTCCCTCTCAAGGACCTGGGCGTGGAGCGCTGGGTGTACGCGTTCCAGGACCTTCATCTGAATGGAACTCATGCAGCCCCGGCCCCCCTCCACGATGCGCTGGGCATTTATGAGGGTCCTGGACCTCAAGTCTTCCCAGCGCTTCTTGACCTTCTGGATGGTGCGGGTTGCCACCCCCTCCGCGCTGATGGCAACCACACAGTCGGCCCAGATCCTCTCCCGTCCTTCCTTGTTGGCGCGGGACGATCCGAAGAGGGCATCATAGTGCCCCAGGACTTGCTCCACCAGGACACCAACTTCGGTGGCAGTGAAGCTGGTGCCCCTCTGCCCCTCTGGCCGGGGGTTGCCACTGGTGCCAGATGTGGATGTGCCTGACATGGCAACCCCAGGGGCAGGAGTGGGTGGGCAACTGGGTCCTGGGGCTGGGCTGTGGAGCGATGTTATCTGAGTCGTGAGTCTTCTGTTCCAGCAGGGGTGGACACAGCAACTGGACCCCTGCAGATGGCTGATGTGCAGGCACCAAATGGCAGGGCACGGTGGCAGCAGGCAGGCAGGCAGGCAGGCAGGCAGCAGCAGATGGCACGTGGGAGGATGCTCGGGGCACTGGGGGGCAGTAATTCGGCCTTCTGGGCAGGAGCGTGGTCTTCCGTGTGTTTTCGCGTGGCCAGCTTCATACGGAGTGATTTGGCACGTGAAAATCCTGCACGTCAGCGTGAAAATCGAGGAAAGGCCCTTAGCGCGTAAGCGCGTCAGCACGCGTACACGATTTCATTGGACCAAAGGCCCTTACAGCGTAAGCGCGTCTGTGACGTTTTGCGCACGGGCGTTGCCCTGGCAGGGCTTGGAGATCCCGCGTGCCTAACACTGTCCTGTACGTGCTTTTCGTGCGGTGCGTGTGTTTTCCATCCATTGGGGTTCACACGCTATTACTTCACAGCGGGTGTTGGCTACGTGTTCTTCTACACGCAAGGCAGATGGTGAGTGGTACCCCGCTCCCCCAGGCCCGATCGCGTGAAAAAGTGCACGCGAACCCCTGAGATACACGTAGCCCGCTCCCCCAGGCCCGATCGCGTGAAAAAGTTCACGCGAACCCCTGAGATACACGTAGCCCGCTCCCCCAGGCCCGATCGCGTGTTAAAGTTCACGCGAACCCCTGAGATACACGTAGCCCGCTCCCCCAGGCCCGATCGCGTGTAAAAGTTCACGCGAACCCCTGAGATACACGTAGCCCGCTCCCTCAGGCCCGATTGCAGGGCCCGCTCCCCCAGGCCCGATCGCGTGAAAAAGTTCCCGCGCACCCCCGGAATACACGTACCCCGCTGAATCGCGTGTGTAACTTCCCGCGCAACCCCGAAATACACGTGCCCCGCTCGCACAGGCACATTTGCTGTATGTTGCCACTTTTGTAATGCACAGGGACGCTACCGCCTGCCTTCGTGTGGCAGACGTGTTTCGGCTTGTCCCTGTCTTTCGCTGTGCGTGGCTTTGCCCTATTCGATTCCATGAATACGTGTGGTTCGGGTGCGTGTGGGCGTTCCGTCTGCTTCCCTGCAGTACATCCCCAGTTCCGCCCTTATTTTCGCGAGTTGTTCCCCATTCCGCGCATTACGCCCCATGTTCCGCCCACTTTCTAGTGTATGCGCCGAGGTTGTGCGCTTTCACTGTGCGCATCGCGCAAGTCTTTCGAGATGTTGCAGTGACGTGTGCGCCATGCACGGGTTTGGCGCACATCCCGAGGTAAACACGCGCAGGGACTTCCATGAATCGCACGCTTGCGCCTGCTTGCGCAACGATTTTCAGCGCACGTTGTTCCATGAATCGGCCCCCATATGTCTTAGATCGTGCAATAGTTGACATTCTATAAATAAATGTTCTTATGTCTCAATCTTACGTATTTGGTTACACCCTCTGCAGATCCTAAATTAACACTTGATCGAACTCAAAAAATGTACTGTGTGCTGAGCAGATTTAATTTAACCTGCATAAAAGATGTTCTAAGAGTCCTCAACGGAAGTTTTTTTTTTTTCCTCAATTCAAGAAATAGCTTATCACGTAGCAAGACTTCTCTTGTAGTACACCAATCATGGTCCCATAAAGACTTTCTTAATGACAGATAATTATTAATCAGAGATTCTGTAGTCATAGTTACTTCCCTCAAAGTCTCATCACAGCTTTTTACCCATAACACAAAAATGTTAGATGGTTTTTGTTCTTAGAGTAACTACAAAAGAGGCAAACAGCGAGTGAGAACGCGGCTACAAAACATTTCGGAATAAGGAAAGTTTCACCATTTAACTTTAGCTTCAAAATATGTGAGCCCAAGTTCATACCCTATAACAAAGCAAGGCACCCCTTGAGAAATGGCCAAAGGTTTCTACCATAGCAGGCCTTAAAGCCACTGGCAAATTAAATGTTGATTTAAAGAAGGAAACTCAGCAGCATAGAGTAAAAAGGGAACCACTTTTGCTTTAAAAAATATCAAAACTGACAAAAAAGAGAAACAACCATATTTCAAATCATGTTTTTGCATCTGGGAGCAAAAACATTGCTCTAATACATACACTTTAACAGGCCGATTCATGGAATTAATGTGTGCCGAAAATTCCGGCGCAGAGGTGCCAAAACGTGCGAATCGCAGTGCAAGTGCGAAAATCGCAGGGAAACCAGCGCACATCGATCATGGAAGTCTGTGTGCGAGAAAAATATTGGATGTGCGCTGAAAAAAAAACGGCGTGCGCCACGGCCACAGCGAAATCGCACATAGCGCGGCGCATATAACAAAAGTAGGCGGAACACGGGGTGTAACACTCGAAATGGGGAACAACGCGTGAAAATATGGGCGTCACGGGGAAAGTACAGGAGGCAAGTGCACGGAACGCCCACACGCTCGCCTACAACTCGTATTCATGGAATCGAATAGGGCAAACCAGCGCACGGGCAAAGACGCGCACAGTGCCAAACAAGTCCGCCACAACAAAGCAGGCGGTAGCGTCCCTGCGCCTGAAATAAATGTGCGCCAAAATGTGCGCCAAAATGTGCGCTAAAAAAAGCACCTATATACAGCTATGATGAATGATCCATACTGTGGCCCTCTAGGACAAATGAGGTGCAAAGGGGTACCGACAAACACGGACACCCGCTGTGTGAAAAATAGCATGAGCGTGTATTTCGGGGTGCGCGGGAAGTTCCACACGCGATTGGCCTGGGTACGTGTATTTCGGGGTGCGTGGGAAGTTCCACGCGCGATTGTCCTTGGTACGTGTATTTTGGGGTGCGTGTGAAGTTTCACACGCGATTTCAGAAGAGTACGTGTATTCCAAGGTGCGTGGGAAGTTTCACATGCGAATTTGCAGGGTACGTGTATTTCGGGGTGCGCATGAAGTTCCACACGCGATTTCAGCAGGGTACGTGTACTCCGGGTGCGCGGGAAGTTCCACACGCGAATCCAGCAGCCTACGTGTATTTCGGGGGTGCTGGGGAGTACTGCACATGAATTGGCCATGTGGGTCCTCCCAGGTGTTCCCTCTACACCCTCCACGGCCCCTGCAGGCGGCCCACACCACAGGGGACTACCCTGCACCCCTTCACATGTCCCGCAGGCAGTCCATCCACCATGGCCATGCCCCCCAGCCAACCCACATGTCACTTGCACTACTGCCCACCAACACATGTCTCCCAGCACCCCCACCCCCCAGTATCCAGGGGCACCCTCCACCAGGCCCCCAGTCATGTCTCCCTGCACCCCCACCCCCCAGGATCCAGGGGCACCCTCCACCAGGCCCCCACTCATGTCTCCCAGCACCCCCACCCCCCAGCATCCAGGGGCACCCTCCACCAGGCCCCCACTCATGTCCAACTCATGTCTCCCTGAACCCCCACCCCCCAGCAGTCAGGGGCACCCTCCACCAGGCCCCCACTCATGTCTCCCTGCACCCCCACCCCCCAGCATTCAGGGGCACCCTCCACCAGGCCTCCACACATGTCCAACTCATGTCTCCCTGCACCCCCACCCCCCAGCACTGTGGGGCACCCTCCACCAGGCCACCACTCATGTCTCCCAGCACCCCACCCCCCAGCACTGTGGGGCACCCTCCACCAGGCCCCCACTCATGTCTCCCTGCACGCCCACCCCCAGCATCCAGGGTCACCCTCCACCAGGCCCCCACTCATGTCCAACTCATGCCCCCCTGCACCCCCACCCCCCAGCACTGTGGGGCACCCTCCACCAGGCCCCCACTCATGTCTCCCAGCACCCCTACCACCAGCACTGTGGGGCACCCTCCACCAGGCCCGCACTTATGTCTCCCTGCACCCCCACCCCCAGCATCCAGGGGCACCCTCCACTAGGCCCCCACTCATGTCACCCAGCACCCCCACCCCCCAGCATCCAGGGGCACCCTCCACCAGGCCCCCACTCATGTCCAACTCATGTCCCCCTGCACCCCACCCCCCAGCATCCAGGGGCACCCTCCACCAGGCCGCCACTCATGTCTCCCAGCACCCCCAACCCTCAGCATCCAGGGGCACCCTCCACCAGGCCCCCACTCATGTCTCCCAGCACCCGAACCAGGGCCCCACTCATGTCCAACTCATGTCTCCCTGCACCCCCACCCCCAGCAGTCAGGGGCACCCTCCACCAGGCCCCCACTCATGTCTCCCAGCACCCCCACCCCCCAGCATCCAGGGGCACCCTCCACCCTGCCCTCACTCATGTCCAACTCATGTCCCCCTGCACCCCCACTCCCCAGTACTGTGGGGCACCCTCCACCAGGCCCCCACTCATGTCTCCCAGCACCCCCACCCCCCAGCACTGTGGGGCACTCTCCACCAGGCCCCCACTCATGTCTCCCTGCACCCCCACCCCCCAGCATCCAGGGGCACCCTCCACCAGGCCCCCACTCATGTCCAACTCATGTCTCCCTGCACCCCTACCCCCCAGCAGTCAGGGGCACCCTCCACCAGGCCCCCACTCATGTCTCCCAGCACCCCCACCCCCCAGCATCCAGGGGCACCCTCCACCAGGTCCCCACTCATGTCCAACTCATGTCCCCCTGCACCCCCACCACCCAGCACTGTGGGGCACCCTCCACCAGGCCCCCACTCATGTCTACCAGCACCCCCACCCCCCAGCACTGTGGGGCACCCTCCACCAGGCCCCCACTCATGTCTCCCAGCACCCCCACCCCCCAGTATCCAGTGGCACCCTCCACCAGGCCCCCACTCATGTCTCCCTGCACCCCCACCCCCCAGTATCCAGTGGCACCCTCCACCAGGCCCCCACGTATGTCTCCCTGCACCCCTACCCCCCAGCATCCAGGGGCACCCTCCACCAGGCCCCCACTCATGTCTCCCAGCACCTCCACCCCCCAGCATCCAGGGGCACCCTCCACCAGGCCCCCACTCATGTCTCCCAGCACCCCCAACCCCCCAGCATCCAGGGGAATTGGCCATGTGGGTCCTCCCAGGTGTTCCCTCTACACCCTCCACGGCCCCTGCAGACGGCCCACACCACAGGGGACTACCCTGCACCCCTTCACATGTCCCGCAGGCAGTCCATCCACCATGGCCATGCCCCCCAGCCAACCCACATGTCACTTGCACTACTGCCCACCAACACATGACTCCCAGCACCCCCACCCCCCAGTATCCAGGGGCACCCTCCACCAGGCCCCCAGTCATGTCTCCCTGCACCCCCACCCCCCAGGATCCAGGGGCACCCTCCACCAGGCCCCCACTCATGTCTCCCAGCACCCCCACCCCCCAGCATCCAGGGGCACCCTCCACCAGGCCCCCACTCATGTCCAACTCATGTCTCCCTGCACCCCCACACCCCGCAAGTCAGGGGCACCCTCCACCAGGCCCCCACTCATGTCTCCCAGCACCCCCACCCCACTGCAGTGCGATTGGCCTGGGTACGTGTATTTCAGGGGTACGCGGTTAGTCTTACACGCGATTTCAGCAGGGTACGTGTATTACAGGTCCGTGTGAACTTCCACACGCGATATCAGCAGGGTACATGTATTACGGGTCCGCGTGAATTTCCACACGCGATATCAGCAGGGTACGTGTATTACGGGTTCGCGTGAACGTCCACATGCAACTGGGCCTGGGAGAGTGGGGTACGTGTATTCCTGGGGTGGGCGGGAATATTTACACGTGACTGGGCCTGGGAGAGCATGTTACGTGTATTCCTTGGGTGGGCGGGAAGATTTACACGGTCGCCTACAACGCGCCCAAAAACAAGGTCCAATCCGGAAACACGTACGCCAGCATGAAGCAGGCGCACGTCCCGCGCAGCATAAAAGTGTGCGCAAACAACAAACAAGCTCAGACACCAGGATGAATATACCGTTCCTAACAGCAGTGGCCATGGGATACCGCAGGAGGAGGAGGAGGATAGTCAGGGCCAGAATCTTTACACCCAGAACCAGCCTTTTTGGTATGCCTGATGACCAGGTGTATGGGAGGTAGAGGTTTCCACCTCACATAATACTCGACCTGGTCAGTGAGTGGGAGGATGACCTCACATCACCCACCCTGTGTACCCAAGCACTCAGCCCCCTGGAGAAGGTCCTCAATGTACTGCACTTCTTGGCTACCGGATCGTTTCAGCGCACAAGTGCCATAGTGGGGGGCTGTCACAGGCCACGCAGTCACAGTGCCTACACCAGGTTTTGGCCATCATCACTGCACGCCCATCAGTCTGCAGGTACATATACCTGCCCAGAACACCTGCAGAAAGGCAGGCTGTCAGCCAGGATTTCTACGGGGTGGCACAATTCCTCAAAGTGCTAGGTGCCATTGATTGCACCCATGTGGCTCTACGTCCCCCCAGGGTATCTGAGCACATCTATAGAAACCGCAAGCACTGGCATTCCATCAACGTCCAGGTAGTATGTGATGCCAAGGGAATCATCACCTCAGTATATGCCAACTAACCAGGGTCCACCCACGACAACTTCATTTACAGGATGTCAACCCTAAACCGGGACATGGAAGCTGGGCGGCTTGGCGATGCATGGCTGCTTGGTGAGTATAAATGCCACAGCACACGCATGCATGACAGATACAGAGTAATGTCACTGCCCCACTAATGATCCCCATCACCACCTCCCCAGGGGACAGTGCCTACCCTCTGAGCACCCACATGATGACACCAATTCGGAACCCCATCATGCCTCCCGAGGGATAGGGTGGCCACTTCCATTGTCCCCCAAGAAAGGCTGATGGAACAACTACAGCAGGCAACAGACTCCATTTTCCAGTCACACAGGGAGGACATGTTGGCGTCCAACAGGGACAGACGGGCGGCACTGGAGACTCTGCGGGAAGCCATTTCTATTGAGTCCCAGGGCCACAGGGAAGCCCTGAAGGTGGAACTCCGTCAGCTCAGGGTGACTCTTGTTGAGCTTGAGGCTTCAACTGACATGAGGACAGAACAGCAGCTGGAGCTGCTCACATGTACGCTCTCAGCTGAGATGCAGGCAACTAGGGAGGAGGTCTGGGCATCCCGTGAGTTGTTGCATGGGGATATATGGATTGCTCCCATGCGGTATTGCCAGGTGGCGTACGGCCACAGCATCGGTGGGCACCACACCTGTCTGGGGTAAGGTGAACTGCGCCTTGCTGTGCCGGTACTGCCTGAGGCTGCTGCACTGCATTCCCCCTCTGATCTGCTGGCCCAGGAACAGGATCAGATGTTTCGGAGTGTGACCCTGCATCCGTAACCACCAAAGGCGGACCTACCAACACTGACATCCCCATTGAGGGTTCTACCCCTGGTGAAGGTGGGTTGGACAGTACAGAATCCCTCCCAGAAACACTTACCTGTGACCGCACATAGGTCTCATCATCCGAATCGACACCTGAATAGAGCTCGGGGGAGGTGCACACAGAGACACCCCTTAAGATAATGGTCTGCAGCAAATGTGGGTTCTCACCCACCACCACCCCACGTCCCTCACTGGTGCCCGGTCGGGCCTGAGACCCCTTCTGGGTCTGCACCATCTCCACAACCCCAGCAGTATCAAGTGCGTCATCCCCTGCAAAGACATGAAAGAAAAGAAATGGGAACAGGCATTAGCACCATGGCACACACTTAGGGCTGAGAAGCAACAGAACCAGTACTTCATTGACACATGTCCCACATGACTATAACCCTCCCATGCATGCACCGTCACTGCGTATGAAGGGGAGGCAAATGGCACACATTGATGACACCAAGATGGAAGACCAACACATTTGCTGCATGCTGGCTAGCAGTGCCATCACACATTGGCCTGTGATTGGCATGTCCAATACACATACATGACACATGCCATCACACAGATGGCATGTACCATAGCCATGTCACACATGTGACAATAGGACTGAGAAATGCCTAGTGAAAGTGGTGCAATGCAAACAATCAGCCTGAATGAACACAGAATAATAAGCAACAATGTTGTGGCAAGATGACACTTCAAGGGCAACTGGCGTGAGGTTTGGCTAAATGTCTACTGTTGCCAGAAGGGATACTGCAATACCCAAATCCTGGTGCGCAGAATGTATTGGATGAAGCACATGGGTGACCCAAACCACTCAGGCACACACACCCTCACCTGGCACTCAATCAAAAGCCCTCACACACACAGCATGCACATGGATGACACACACATGCATGTGCACTCACCGGACAATGCCGTAATCTGGCAGGTCTCCCACACCTTGGATCTGTACCTCCGTGACGTAGGTCCCAGCAACATACTCATGTGGAGTGAGTTCAATGTCCTCTGCTGGAGACCCACCTCCAGTCACTAGAGTAGCGGCATGACTTGAGGCCAGCTTTTTCTTTGCCCTGCGCTTCAGGTCATTCCAGCGCTTGTAGTAATCATTAGCTGTGTGCCTCACGAATCCAAGGGCACTTATGATGTCCGCGATGGCCTGCCAGTGTGCCAGACGTTGTGCAGGTGTGGTCTTGCATCCTGCAGTAATCACCATTTCACTGTCATGGGCGGACACATACTCCACAAGTGCATCAAGTTCGGCCTGATTGAAGCTGGGCTTCCTTGGCGGGCCGGACTGTGTAGCCGTGTCTGGGGCATCAGCCTGTACTGGACGAGCACTCTTCCTCTTCCGCTTGGAAGGTGGTGGGGATCCTGAGTGTCCAACGCCGCTCTGGACACTAGGGGCAGGAGCCCCGGTGGACTGTGGACTATGAGTGTGGGAATGAACACTCAGCATGGGACTTGGTGCAGGCATTAGCTGAAGTGTGATGTAGTCAGGCGGAACGTCAGCAGGATGGACTGGGACCAACACTGTCCTGGCTGGGAGACTCTGAGCTGGGGTGGATGGAGCCGCAGCTGCCCCTGCAGCCTCGCCACCCTGCCTACTCGGGGCCGCAGATGACATAGCTGCCCCTGATCCACGTGGCCTGTTGACACCAATGTGCACCGCCACACATGGCCTAGACCTGCTGACCTAGAAGTCAGCCATGGAGTCACCCTGTGCCAGGTCTGGTGCCACAATGGGCTGGTGCAGCAAGGGCTGAGCAGGGATGGTGTCAGCCACGTTACCCTCAACCGGGGGGGGGGCATGGGTGTCCCTGACTGGTCAACCACACATGGGGGGCTAGGGGCACCCTGCAAGTCCCGGCCACGTCCCCTACCGTATCCACCACGGCCACCTCTTGTGGCTCGCCCACCTTTGCCACCCTTACCGCGTGCTCGCCTCCCAACCATGGCACTGATGTTGTTGTGCGTATGGGAGTTGCAGTAAACTATTGTCCTGGGCAATTGGGGGTCAAAGGGGTAGGGTACTAGATGGAATTCGTACCCTAGTGCTCTAGCAAGGCTGTATGTGACCCCTGGGGGAAGATGACGGGTCACGCAACGCACAGGCACCCCAAAAAAGGGAGATAATGTGCACGCAACCCCTCCTAGATCACGTGCGTGGAAAAATAAACCTGCACTACGCTGTGGCACCCAGAAACACAAAAATGAATGTATGCGTGTCACACGCAGCCTAGAATGACCTCTGAAGGGGTACGCGACACACGGGGCAAGCACAGATGTTAAATACGTGCGCGACTCACCGTCTGCCTGGAAAAATAGCGTGAAAAAGAGGCACGTGTGTGCGTTGGCAACACCCCCGCCAAAAGAAGAATTGTACGCTGTCTGAGGAGACAGGACAACAGAAGAAGTGAACGCTGTTTGAGGAAACAGGCCCAGGAAAAAGACAAAAGGAGAAAAAGCTGTCAGAGGTAACAGGGAGTACGAACTTGGAACGCTGTGAAGTAAAACGCGTGTGAACCGACAAGAAGTACAGATTTCACCCACTCGCTCTCCACGAAAAGCACGTACAAGGAAATGGTGTTCTACACGTACCTTTTAAACATGCCCACACATCCAGCATCACTTCCGCGTGTACGCGCTAAGGCCCTATCCTCCAATTACACGAGCTGACACTCTGACATGCAGTCATTAGACGTGTAACATGCACCCGTGTACAGGGAAACGCCCGCGCACACACGTCACAGACGCGCATATGCGCTGAGGCCCTTTCCACCAATTACACGCTATGACACTCTGACGTGCTTATTTTTTCTATGCGCCATGGAAAACGCACGTGCGCGTAACCTCATAGACGCGCCTACACGCTGGTGGCCTTTGGGCCAATGAATTCGAGTACGTGTGCTGACGCGCTTACGCGCTAAGGCCCTTTCCTCGAATTACACGCAGACGTGCTGGATTTTCACGTGCCAAATCACTCCGTATCAAGCTGGCCACGCGTAAGCACACGGAAGACCATGCTCCTGCCCAGAAGGCCGAATTATTGCACCCCAGAGCCCTGAGCAGCCTCCCACGAGCCATCTGCTGCTGCCTGCCTGCCTGCTGCCACCGTGCCCTGCCATTTGGTGCCTGCACATCAGCCATCTGCAGGGGTCCAGTTGCTGTGGCAACCCCTGCTGGAACAGAAGACTCCCGACTGGGATACCATGGCTCCAGAGCCCAGCCCCAGTTGCCCACCCACGCCTGCATCGGGGGTCGCCATGTTGGGGCAAACACCATCCGAGACCACTGGCGACCCCCAGCCAGAGGGGCATAGGGCCACCAGCTTCAGTCAGAAGGAAGTTGGTGTCCTGGTGGAGCTTGTCCTAGGGCATTATGATGCCCTCTTGGGATCATCACGCACCGACAAGGAAGGACGGGACAGGATCTGGGACGACTTTGTGGTTGCCATCAACGCGGAGGGGGTGGCAACCCGCAACATCAAGCAACTCAAGAAGCACTGGGAGGACTTGAGGTCCAGGGCCCTCATGAAGGCCCGGCGCCTCGTGGAGGGGGGCCGGGGCAGCTTGAGTACCATCCAGCTGAGGGTCCTGGAACGCGTACGCCCAGCGCTCCATGCCCAGATCCTTGAGAGGCAGACCCATCTGGAGTCGAGCGGTAAGTGGCCAAGCATTGCTGTGTGAGACAGGGCATGTTGCAGTGTGCTGGTTATCTGATACTTGCCTGTATGTGTGACATAGGCCATGTACGCGTGTGTGTGTGTGGGGACATCATGGTCATGCATGTGAGACCAGTAATGTGTGAAACACACGGTTGGTGTATGTGTTTAAATGCAACATGGGGAGCTCTATGCGGAATTGACACATGAGAGCATGCCAGTCTCTGTTACTGGACATGGGTGGGGGTGAGGGATGGGTGCTGATGCCATGTACATGTATGGTGTCCATGTCTGTGTGTCTGACCTGCGTGTCTGTGACTTGTGAATGCCATGGATGCATGACACATGTCTGTGACAATGTTCGGAATCACTGATGCAGCCTAGTTATCCTTGCATCCACTGTGTCTGGGGTGTACGAGTCCAGATGGATGAAAGTACGGTGAAGTGTGTGCATGTGATAGGCATGACCCATGATGCATGTGAGTTCAAAAACAACATTGTATGTTTCAAGAGTCCCTTGGACATGTTTGCTAATGTCCATAGCATGCGTCATGCCTCTTACTGCATGTGTTTTGCCTGCACTGACCCATGTGTTGTGGAGGGACATGATGGAAGTGATCTTTGACAGTGGCACTCATCTGCTATTGCTTCCTGTCTAGGGGACCATTGTACAGTACCCTGATGCTTGTGTTCTATGTCTCCCTCTACACAGCGCAAAGTGAAGAAGAGGGCGGAGACGGCGCTGTGGAGCAAAGCGGCGGGGATGCCCCCACGGCTGCAGCCGAAGGGGTGGGTGAGCCCCCACAGGGACTTGCAATGGCGGAAGACGGAGTGGAGCCATCCAGGTTGGTGGTTTCCACAGAGGAGGAGGAGGCCGCTACTGAGCCGCACATGGGGCCTGCTGGGGGCATCCCTGCTGGTGCAAGTGGTGCAGTCCAGGGGCAGGGGCAGGAGGCAGCACAGGTCGCCGTGGAGCAGCAGGGAGACCCCATCCCAGGCCCGTCCGCAGGTAGGGAGGATGTCCATGTCATCTGACTCCCCTCCACCTGCGGACAAGGGGACCCCTGGCCGTATGGAGAAGGTCCTGATTGGTGTCGCGTTGCGCACGGGTGTCATTCTTGATGAGGTGCGTGCTTCCCGGGGGGAGCATGCATGTCATCATGAAGAGCACCGTGCCAACGTGGCCCAGTTGGGAGCGGCCATGGTCGGGGGTTTCGTACATGTGTCGGGCACTCTGGCGACCCTCTCCTCCTCTGTGGAGGCTATGCGCCAGTCGTTCTCCATGCCGTCTTCCGGCCCAGATGCCACCAGGGCCCCCTGTGGACCTGCCCCGACCAACGCAGCCAACTCGGTGGAGATCCCATCCCTGCCACAGTCCAGCTGAGGTCCAGCAGGGGTGGACACACCAGCAACTGGACCCCAGCAGATGGAGAATGTGACGACATCATCGGGCAGGGCACGTGCACAACGGCGTCGTTGGATTCCATCAGCCTGGATGCCGTCACGCTGGCACAGACAGTTGCGTCGGAGGCAGCGGCAGGCTCAACGTGGGAGGCATCATGGCTCGGGGCCATCAACATCAGGGGGGCAGGCATCGGCCGGAGGGCAGGAGAACCCTGGAATGGGAGTGTCTTCCTTGTGCGAGCGGTTGGGCCAAAAGATAGGTGCGGATTTGCAGCGGGCAGAGGAGGAACGGCTCACAATGGTCAGGGCGGAGAACTCCATGCGGAGGGCGCTGAGGTGGGCTGAGTGCATCGAGGGTATTCGCAGGGAGTTGGAGCTGGACACTTTATTATCCCTGCGACACCTCGGTGCCAGGGAACATGCCCGCCTTCAAGCCATTGAACAGGAGTTCGATGATGCCCTGGCCCATGACAAAACCAGTGAGCCGTCGGACTAGCCCGCTGCCCTTGTAAATAGTTATGTAGTTAGTGTTAGGTTTCCTTTGCTTTTTTATTTTTTTTGGACCTTTGGGACAATGGACCACATTTTTGTATATAGTTTTTTTATTAGGTAGTATTATTAGATAGGTTTAATTTCTTCCGTTGGGATCATGGACCCTGGATTGTTTATCTGTATATAGTTGACTGTTGGATTTAATTTTTTTATTTGGAATTTACCCATGGAGCAATGGTTTTCGGTTTTGTTTTTCCTTTGGATTTACTTTTTTGAACTGTGACTTTGGACACCTTTCCTTTGGATTATGATTTGTGTTTTTTCATTATTTTACGGACATGCTGCTTTTGGTTTTTAATTCCCATTGTCGTTTGTTTATTTTTGATTCCATTTATGTTGCTTTTAATACATTTTTTTCATCAAACTTCAATGTGTAGTATCATCTCATTGGTTTCATGCATATCATGATATGGGTTTTGACATTCACTGACACCCATTGTGTGTATGTGAGGGACATGTGTTCATTTACATACTTGCCATTGGGGTTGTATCATGTAATTGGCATTTCTAAGTGGGTGGATGCAATACTTGGGTGGGTGTTTGGCATGTGGAGGCTGCCCATAGGGTCAGGGATCTAGATTGTGATGACGTGTTGGCTGGGGGACACAAGTGGGGGCCTGCTGGCAGGTGCCCCGCAATGCTGGGGGGTGGGGGTGCAGGTGGACATGAGTGGGACATGAGTGGGGGCCTGTTGGCAGGTGCCCCGCAATGCTGGGGGGTGGGGGTGCAGGGGGACATGAGTGAGACATGAGTGGGGGCCTGCTGGCAGGTGCCCTGCAATGCTGGGGGGTGGGGGTGCAGGGGGACATGAGTTAGACATGAGTGGGGGCCTGGTGGAGGGTGCCCCTGGATGCTGGGGGGTGGGGTGCAGGGAGACATGTGTGGGGGCCTGGTGGAGGGTGCCCTGCACTGCTGGGGGTTGAGGGTGCAGGGGGACATGAGTTGTACGTGAGTGGGGGCCTGCTGTCAGGTGCCCCACAGTGCTGGGGGGTGGGGGTGCTGGGAGACATGCGTGGGGGCCTGGTGGAGGGTGCCCTGCACTGCTGGGGGGTGGGGGTGCAGGGGGACATGAGTTGGACATGAGTGGGGGCCTGGTGGAGGGTGCCCCTGGATGCTGGGGGGTGGGGGTGCTGGGAGACATGGGTGGGGGCCTGGTGGAGGGTGCCCCTGACTGCTGGGGGGTGGGGGTGCAGGGTGACATGAGTTGGACATGAGTGGGGGCCTGGTGGAGGGTGCCCCTGGATGCTGGGGGTGGGGGTGCTGGGAGACATGTGTGGGGGCCTGGTGGAGGGCGCCCTGCACTGCTGGGGTGTGGGGGTGCTGGGAGACATGTGTGGGGGCCTGGTGGAGGGTGCCCCTGGATGCTGGGGGGTGGGGGTGCTGGGAGACATGTGTGGGGGCCTGGTGGAGTGTGCCTGTGAGTGCTGGGGGGTGGGGGTGCAGGGGGACATGAGTTGGACATGAGTGGGGGCCTGGTGGAGGGTGCCCCTGGATGCTGGGGGGTGGGGGTGCTGGGAGACATGTGTGGGGGCCTGGTGGAGGGTGCCCTGCACTGCTGGGGGGTGGGGGTGCTGGGAGACATGTGTGGGGGCCTGGTGGAGGGTGTCCCTGGATGCTGGGGGGTGGGGGTGCTGGGAGACATGTGTGGGGGCCTGGTGGAGGGTGCCCCTGACTGCTGGGGGGTGGGGGTGCAGGGGACATGAGTTGGACATGAGTGGGGACCTGGTGGAGGGTGCCCCTGGATGCTGGGGGGTGGGGTGCTGGGAGACATGAGTGGGGGCCTGGTGGAGGGTGCCCCTGACTGCTGGGGGGTGGGGGTGCAGGGGGACATGAGTTGGACATGAGTGGGGGCCTGGTGGAGGGTGCCCCTGGATGCTGGGGGGTGTGGGTGCTGGGAGACATGTGTGGGGGTCTGGTGGAGGGTGCCCTGCACTGCTGGGGGGTGGGGATGCTGGGAGACATGAGTGGGGGCCTGGTGGAGGGTGCCCTGCACTGCTAGGGGGTGATGGTGCTGGGAGACATGAGTGGGGGCCTGCTGGCAGGTGCCCTGCACTGCTGGGGGGTGGCGATGCAGGGGGACATGAGTAGGGGCCTGGTGGAGGGTGCCCCTGACTGCTGGGGGGTGGGGGTGCTGGGAGATATAAGTGGGGGCCTGCTGGCAGGTGCCCCGCAATGCTGGGGGGTGGGGGTGCAGGGGGACATGAGTTGGACATGAGTGGGGGCCTGGTGGAGGGTGCCCCTGGATGCTGGGGGGTGGGGGTGCTGGGAGACATGAGTGGGGGCCTGGTGGAGGGTGCCCCTGACTGCTGGGGGGTGGGGGTGCAGGGGGACATGAGTTGGACATGAGTGGGGGCCTGGTGGAGGGTGCCCCTGGATGCTGGGGGGTGTGCGTGCTGGGAGACATGTGTGGGGGTCTGGTGGAGGGTGCCCTGCACTGCTGGGGGGTGGAGGCCTGGTGGAGGGTGCCCCTGACTGCTGGGGGGTGGAGGTGCAGGGGGACATGAGTTGGACATGAGTGGGGGCCTGGTGGAGGGTGCCAATGGATGCGGGGGGTGTGGGTGCTGGGAGACATGTGTGGGGGTCTGGTGGAGGGTGCCCTGCACTGCTGGGGGGTGGGGATGCTGGGAGACATGAGTGGGGGCCTGGTGGAGGGTGCCCCTGACTACCCACTTCGTTTGATAAATAAATTCAGGGGCTACATATGGGATGCATAGCAAAAATCCGATCTCTAGTCTTTCCAAGTCCACATATAACGGCATTGCATTCCCCATTTCGAATGCAATTTTTACCTGTATTATGTCAATTTCCCTCCTGGTCAATCTTTCTATCATTTGACGAATGATATCCTGCGAAACAAAATACAATGGAATATGTCCTTGAATCAATTGTGAAACTGCAGTTTGAACTTCTCTCATATAATTCGTTAATATTCTATCAACAGGACTCATTATGTTCAATATTTCATTTAAAATTCTGTGATGCTTAAGTATTATTTGAGTCGCCCTTTGCATTACATCCGCTTGTTCATTTAGAATGATTGCAGTTTCATTTATGAATCTTACTTGTTCATCCAGTCCCCCTCTAATTCCATCTAATGTTTTTTGTATTATTTCTAGATCAATACTCAGTTGTTGTGCTTTAGTACTCAGTGTTCCTACCGAAATAGAATTGGCTATTGACATTGTGGTACCTATTATCGCTCCAACTATAGACATTACCATTGATATCGCGAGCATCACCGCACCTCTCTTTCCTCTCTTATTCTTAATGTCTGCTGAATTCACGAATGTTTTTTCCAATTGCATTAATATATCTCTTATTGACTGCTTAGCGTCCTCTTTTCTTATTTCAAGCCACTCTTTAGTCTGTTCAATCTTAATTCCGGTATTGTTCAAGTGTTTTTCAATCAAAATCTCATGATTTAACGGTATGTATATATTTTGGAAAATCATCCTTCTATCACTCATGATGAATCCTGGTGCCTCTTCCACCGCGATACCAGATGCTGGTCCAGGTTCAATGACAACCTGTGCTTCTGAATTCTTGAAGATCCCTCCAAATATCATCATCATTAACCATATCATCGGTATCATCTTCAATGCTGATCGCTTTGCAGCCTTGGTCTTCACCCCTCTTTGGGGCTTTCCCGGAATCCGTCCTCGTGGGCTCCAGGACTCCATCGTCTCTCCCGTGGGCTCTGATCCCGGAACCTCCGACCAAATAATGTTAATTGTCTAAATCAAAATAGAAAATAAACAAATTAAGTACATAGCATGATACTAACTTCATCCTTTTGCCAAAAATAAAACAAGCTTGGTAAAAATATTTCATTTTTTTTTCTTTTTTTTTTCTGAAATTAAACACAAGTTAAAAGAAAACAAGCAGATATTCAATATTTAACACACTTTCTCTCTGCACACCAACCATGAGCTTCTATTATATGTGCATTTATTTATTTATTTATTTACTTATATTATATATTTGTACATATATTACAGTGTTTATGTACCATCATAACAATCAACTTTTTTAACTTCTTTGTCACTGCCTCCTGATTACACCCATTTATTTTCTCTTTTTGTGTCAAGGGACTTTATCTGTTTCTACATGCTCAAGCTGCCTGATCTCATGTCTGGGATGGCATGGTTTGATTTGATTTACATGGACAAACTGCTCTATTGCTGTTTCACCTTCATTTTCCAAAATTTTATACACTACAGGAGAGACCTTATCTATAATTCGAAATGGCCCCTGCCAGGCTGCTAGAAATTTAGAATTTTTCTGTTTACTTTTTCCAAAATGAAACTTGTATACCTGATCCCCTACACTGTATTCCTTTACTGATGTCTTTTTATCATAATACGATTTTGCACTGTCAGCAGCTCTTTCCAGATTTCTCTGCACAAAAGCAAATGCATGTTGCAAATGCCTCCTCAGTTCATCAATATATTCATGAACTGTGGATGCACTCACAAGGGTTTGCTCATGTGTTCTGTATAGTAGGTGTTGTGGTAACACCATTTTCCTACCTGTTAAGACCTCATGGGGGCTAACACCTGTTGCTTTGGCAGGAGTCGACCTGATTGCCATCAAAACCAACGGTAAACGTAAATCCCAGCTGGAACCTGCTTCTACCACAAATTTCTTTAAAATATCCACAACAGACCTATTGCTTCTTTCAACTGTACCTGAAGACGCCGCCCGATATGCGATATGTAGTTTCCTTTTCACACCTTGTATTTGCCATACCTTACTCATTAGAGTACTTGTGAAATGACTTCCTCTGTCTGACTCAATTCTTTGTGGCAACCCAAACCCTGAGAACACATGGTTCACCAGCAATGTGGCTGCTGTTTGCGCACTACAATCTGGTGCAGGAATGCATTCAATCCACTTCGACATCAAACATACCACACTCAAAATATAACGGTGTCCCCTGCTCGACCTTTTTAAAGGACCTACATAGTCTATTTGCAAATCTGACCATGGGAGAGTTAGGCCTCTTTTCATCAATGGTGCTCTATGCATTGGTGAAGCAGGTTTAAATTGGGCGCATACTAGACATCCTCTAGTATATAATTCCACATCTTGGGACATATGTGGCCAGTAAGCATAATCTTTTAGTATTTCTAATGTTTTTTGTGAACCTCTATGGCCTGCAGTTATGGCATCATGTGCATGGTGTAGCATTAGTCCTCTGAATGAAAGGGGTACTACCCACTGTATTTGCCCTGTTATGGACTCTCTAATCATGAGTCCATCCTGTAATCTAATTCGTGTTTTGTTCTTTAATAACACCCTCAACTCTTCTTTTCCCATACAATCATTTTCTGTTAAAGGATTTTGTTCGGGGTCTATCAAATGATTATAATAGATTCCCAAAATCTGAATATTCTTTTGTGCCTCAATCAAATCTTGGTCTGGCGTGTCATGACTCCACTGCACCACCGGTTGATCTACCTCCTTTGGTGCTTTAGAACGTGTGACTGCATCAATTTGTATTTCACCCATCAAATAATCAATAGGTAGCAATTCTCCCATCACAGCCCCAATCTTAGCCAGGTGGTCTGCCTTATCATTTCCCTCCTTATCCTCTCCTGGTGTTTTTAAATGCCCACGAATTTTTCTCCAGTATATTGTTAAATTATTTTCTGACACCAATTTGTCTATGGCTTGTATCATTTTTCCATGTTTAAGTGGCTTTTTGTTGTATGTAACCATGCCTCTTGCTTTCCAACCAGGCAAATACTCCACAAAGCTATTCCGTGCATAGTCAGAATCAGTCACCAGGACAATTTCACTGAACTTTTTATCAACTGCAGTAGCAATTGCTTTATAAATGGCTGCCAATTCCGCCACCTGACTGCTCCTATCTCCAATCCTCATCCCTATACTGGGAACGCCTTCACATTTCAACCAGACATTTCCTATTCCTGCCACTAACTGTTTATTAATGTCATTTTCAATGTGAAAAGCACAACCATCCACATATACAGTTGGCAAATCCTTGCATGTTTTTTCATCAAAAGCTTTGTGTGGTGATTGTTCAAATTCCTGTAAACTAGTTTCCACTTCCATTTCATTTGTTATTTGTTCAGCTGCACAGTCATGTAAGTCAGCTAACCCTTGAGCAATTGGGCTCTTTTTATTTTGTCCATATCTCACTTCTACGGGAAAACCTTGTAATGCCAGCGTCCATGAAGTGATTCTGGATTGTGCTAGATTGCCTGATCTAATTCTTTTACTCTCTAAAAATTGCAAAGGTTGATGATTTGTTTCAATAATCACCTTTTCTCCCTGAACAATGGGGCGGAAATGTTGTAGCGCCCACACAGTGGTTAATAGGGCCTTTTCACATTCATTAAATTTCATTTCAACTTGGGAAAATGCCTTACTTGCATATGCAATGGTTTTGTGATTCAAATCGTGTTTTTGTGATAACACTGCTGACATACAATGTTCAGAAAAACCTATTTCTATAAAGAAATCCCTGTCCTTTATGGGGTATGCTAAACATGGTGCCTTTACAAGACATTCCTTTAATTTAGCCACTGCATCAGACTGCCCTCTTTCCCATTTCCAGGGAGTATTCAGTTTAAGCAGTTTAGTCAATGGTTGAGTGATTTCTGCATAATTTTCAATGAACTTTCTGTTATAGCCTGTCATCCCTAATAAACTTTTTACTCCTTTCACATTTTTAGGATCTTTTAATCTTTGTATGGCCTCTATTTTCTTCTTTTGTGGATTTAGCCCATGTTCAGTCACTTCATGCCCTAGAAAGTTCACTTTTTTCTTGCACCATTGTGCTTTTTGCAAAGATACTTTGGCGCCTGCTTTCTGTAATTGGCCAAGTACATGTCTTATTTCATCAAAATGGCTTTTCAGGCTTTCATTTTTTATCAGGACATCATCCACATAAACTATTGTTCCTCTTTCCGCTGCATCCGGCATGGCCTTTCTCAAAAATATGCCAAATTCACTCCCACTATTGATGTACCCGAACGGAGCTCTAAGCCAGGCATATTGAGTCCTGTCGAATGTAAAGGAAAATAAATGTTGTATCTCTTCTGCCAATGGCACGCACCAATATCCAGAGGTGAGATCTAATGTGGTAAATACATTTGAACCATGTATCTGAGCTAGGCCCTGATCAATGAATGGCAGTGGCCATCTAGATATTGGTACTCTTTTATTCAACTCTCTCAAGTCTGCACACAGCCGCCATTGACCATTTGGCTTTAATACACCTAAAATAGGCGTATTGGGTGTGCTATGAATGGGCCTGATTATTCCCCGTGATTCCAAATTTTTAATAATCTCAGCCAATGATTCTAAACATGCCAGCGGTAGTCTATACTGGCGTACAAACACTGGATTTCTGCTACAACCTTCTGGTAGTGTGGCCACATGTAAATCAGTTAAACCACAGTCATAAGCATCTTTTGCAAATACATCCTTAAACTCCATAAATATTTCCCTCAGGTTGTCCCTATCCTTATCGCTTGCACATGCATCCGCTAAGGAGACCTGCTCTTCTACCATTTTGGAAAATTCTGGAAAATCTTCTGGTGAGGGAATCTCAGCGCTTTCCTCTAACTGTGTGGCTGTGTCTTTTTGTAAAACTGCCACTTTTAAATATTTTGGCATATCAGCTTCCACTTCAATGGACTGATTTCCTGTTTCATTTTCATTTAAATTAAATATTATGCAATCCTCTTGATGGCAGCACACTGTCTCATTTGAATCATAAGGATACACAGAATGAATTTTAAATATTCCTTTGGGCTGAGAGTCCAGGTGTTCTGGCAACTCGCCCTTGGCATCTACATATTTTTCAGGAATATTCCCAATCACCATGTTATTTAAATCTGCCGTATAATGTGATTTTTGTATGGCCATTCCTAATGGGGAGTTTTCCTCTAAATGAATATCCTGACAACCTTTATTATTTACCATGATTTTTACAGATCCTTCACCAATGTCTACCAATGGAATGTATTCATAATCCAGGCCTTGCTGTTTTATGGATTCATTCAGGCATACAAATGCATCAGAGCCTTTCATCTGCTGTCCATTTTTGCATTTCAGTGTTATTGCAAACTGTTTTGTAAATGCAGGAATAATAGTATTTTTCCTCATTTGTAATTCGACTGCATAAGGAACCAGTTGTGCACAATGATAAGCCCTTCTTTTGTCTTCAAATTCAGGTGCCGGACCACCTAGGCGTGACCATATTTTTTGATTAAGGAAATCTAACACCATACACATTCTGTGCATGATGTCATTGCCCATGTAAAATTCATTTTGTGCCCCACTCACTATCCATACATTATGGTAAATTGTTTTCTGCCCAATGCTAATTTTAAGCATGCATCTGCCTGCAATTCGGTTTTCAAAGTCTGGACTGTCCAACCCAGAAACATATTGGTTTTTAATCCTAAATTTCGGGATTTCTTCCCTCTCCATAATTTTTTGCAACAATTTCTCATTAATGAAACTCCTTTCATGTTCAAGCGCTAAAGTGGCTTTTATTGTTTTAAGATAATCATTTATACCAACATGAACCCATGGTTGCTCATCTTCCATGTGTATTTCTGCCAGAGTGGTAATGTGTTTTTCTGAATCTGTTTTAGGAGCAATATTCTGTTTGCACGTTTTCTCTTTTAGATAAAAACATAATATGTGCTCATCTATGGCAGTCTGCCAATCTTTCCTTGGGTCCAAGTATATTTGTACAGGTAGTTTTTCATTGCCGCTCTGTATTTTGTCTTGACACATTAGTATGACAGTGACACTAGGTATGCAGCTATTCTGGAGATATACCTCCACAGCATCATTTGTTTTGGCAACGGTGTGACATTCATTTATATTGCTGTTTTGTGATTTTAGATTCTTAGGCCTCAATGGTTTTTTGGTTAAGGACCACAGCACTCCATTCACCCCATCTATGAGAGGAGACAATCTTTTCAGGCAATCTGTCCCCATCAGAAATGGAATTTCACAAATAGATGTGATCAATACCTCTTGTTTCATTCTGTGCTTTCCTATTTTTATGTCAACCTCAGTTACACCTATGATGGGCACCTCCTCCCCATTAAAGTTATGCACTGGGCCTTGATTTTCCTTCACTGTGATCTGACTCTGTGGAGGCCTCCCTTCATTGATACTCTTTACCAGCTCCTTGGACATAATTGTGGCCTGTGCGCCAGTGTCAATCATAGCAAAGGTGTGGCATTTTTCTTCTACAGTGATGGGTGCATAATATCTGTCCTCAACTTCCTCTAATACACATAAGAAATGTGAATTCTTACTGATTTCAGGGCTCACCTTTCTCAGATCTTTTTCACTTTTGGCTAAGCACATTGGTAAATGAAAAGACATTTTTCCCTCCTTTTTACCCATTTCTTCGCGAGAGACTTTATTCATTTCTGCATGATCAGAGGTTTTTTGGAGTGTGGCCACTGTTCGCCCATCCATCTGGGTAACATCAGAGACTACATTACAATCCTCCAACTGAACATGTGTAACAACATCATTCAGCAATTTGTCATTTTTTAATTCTGTGCATTTGTGATCATTTAGTGTAATACCAGCCCTTTCAGCCTCTTCAAAAATATGTGGCTCAAAGAATTCTTCAGGTGATTGACTTGTACCCTCCTTGTGAGTATTTCCTTTTTCTGTCTGTGTTTGGTCATTGTTTTGCTTGCCCAGGGAAGGAGCTATAGCATCCCCACTTACTCCCTGTTCACTAGTATTCCCCATGCATGAGTCATTTTTCTTAAATCTGTTCCTTTGTTCTTTTGGAATTCCTAATGTTTCTTTTTCATTTGTGCAAATCTTTACTGTTTTATTTAGCTCTAAGTTAAACCGTACCTCTTTTTTAGAACTATTTGCACTTTCTATCACAATTTCATTTACTGGTACTTTCATTTTTAATCCATTAGGCATCTCAGAGTCGTTATGCAAAATTATATCAGAGCAATCTGTCATTTTGGCACTGCAGTTATCATGAGTACTTAGTCACTTTTCGGAAGCCCCCCGGTCATTGCTATCGCCATCAGCCCCCTCTTTGGAAGGTTGTTTTTGCGCTGTATAGAGCTTTCCTATTTGCTCAGCTAACATTTTCACTTGGGCCTCAAGGCACTGGAACCTTTCCATCTCTCTAGGATCCTCTTTCTGTGGCCTAGGTCGATATTGGTTGTTTTCCCCCTGATTGGATCTATTCTGATACCTCTCAGGTGATTGATGTCGGTTGGGATGGTTTCTGAACTCTTGATTCATTTGTGGAGGGGAGCGGGTTGCACCCATCCTTTGATTATAGTCCCCTGGTGGGGAATCATTGTACTGGCGTGGACTGCAGTTCACGTTTTGCCTCATGTCCTGTATCTCAGATTGTGGGTACTGGCCCCTATGTTGATTTCCATTATCAGTAAATCGATCCACATATCGGGGCCTATCCTGATTACCATATATCATGGTACTGGGATCAAATCTGCTCTGTGTCCCCAATGACTGGTAGGGACCATCATTTCTTTGATCTTGATTTTGTCTCTGGTTATTGTTCATACCTGCCATATCAGGCCGGTATCCTACCCGGGGTCTGTCCCCTAAATACCTAGGGCTGATGTAGCTCTCTCTATTACTAGGATCATGTGATTGGAACATTGGTACAGGAAATGGCGATCTTTGTTGATTACCCCTTGGTTCAGGTGTCACATTATTTTTACCTTGGCTTTGAGCAGACTCAAGGGACATTTTGGCTGACCTGATTTCCATTACTGTGGCTGAGGGTTCTTTAGATTTAGGTCTAGTATCTTTCATTTTATCACTTTCTCTACCCTGACAATAGAGTACCTCATATAGTTTTGTGCTTTGATGTACAATCCATTCAAGGGACTTGTCACAGTCAAATTCACGGACCAATTGGGATATGATGTCTTTCTGTAGCCCATAGAAGTATGCGGTTTTAAACTCATTGGAATTTGAGTCAAAAGATACATCAAAGCGAGAAAATGCTCTTTTTAAGTCTTGTAAAAATTGGCGAGGGGATATATTAGGTCCAGCAGTAATTGTGTACGTGACTTTCTTTGCCTCCTGCAATGACTGAAAAGGAGAAAAATGACGCCTAATTTCTTTTTCAAACTGCAGCCATGTCATATTCTGCTGTTCATTTAATCCCCTTATGATGCTGGCCGTCGGGGCATCTAAAGTTAAATGAAAATATTGTCTGTACTGTTCCTTAGGTATCTGGAGTGCTTTAAAAATGTCATGCACCGCTTCTAAGTGATCCTCAATGCAGCATTCACCTCCCTTTTTAAATGGTTTGATCAGGGCTTTAATGGATTTCATTATTTTTATGGGGCTACTTGTTGCAATGCATGGAATTGCACTATTTTGTGATTCACTCCTGTTTTCAGGTGTATGAGATTGGTGGCCGCCCCCAATGGGAGTATTAAATCCCCCAAGGGCGCTGCAACCAAGTTCAGTCACCGGCCCAGTCACTGGAGCACTAGCTCTTTGGGCAGAGCTAGAATTCACCTCCACTCCATTGAATGTGGTACCCTGCTGCCTCTCCTGGGACCTGGGAATGCACATTTGCTGTTCTAAGTCCTTACACTTTTTAAGGAGTCTGGTTGCTTCATTTTGCAAATAATTATTTTCATCACTCATTTTATTAATCACCTCCTGCATTTCGCACATTTGCATTTGGCATTCATTGAACTCTTTATTTCTCTTGTCTCTTTCTTGGATCATTTTAATAATTTCTTGTTCTGCACTCTGGAGATCACCTTCTTTTTCACAATGTTCTTTTTGTAAAATCTGCATTTCTGAAACAACCTCATCTTTATCCTGCCTAA
Organism: Ambystoma mexicanum; assembly: GCF_040938575.1. Taxonomy (NCBI): domain Eukaryota; kingdom Metazoa; phylum Chordata; class Amphibia; order Caudata; family Ambystomatidae; genus Ambystoma; species Ambystoma mexicanum. Next base: position 646,367,612 of record NC_090927.1, on the reverse strand, counting down.
TGTGATCCACTAAGGCTTTTAAGTGTGTCAATTCTTGCTCACTATCTTCAAATTGTTTCTTGCTTTTGGATAACTGAGTATCAAAGTCTCTGCATTTTAATTGCATGTCTTTTTGGCATACATCCAATTCTGCTCTCAACATTTCCTGATTTTTACTTGCCCCATCTAATTCAGTCTTTAACCTGTTAATTAGCTGAGTATCATTCTCTTGCATTCGCAGGGACTTGTTTAAAATAAACCATATTTTGCCGCATAGCCGTATTAAACAGTCTTTCTCTGCACTTTTATCGGCTGCATTCAATAATCTTGTAAGGCAGACCTGAATTATGCTGCCTTCTGCAAAAATATTGTCTAGTTTTTCTTTCTGCACCTTACCCTGAATGCGGTTACTCCATTCTAACGTGCTATTCGAAGACCAATTCCCATGTGCAAATAACTTTGCCTCTAAATATTGCACTAGATCTGAGAATGTGGTTTCCCTTTGTGACATTCTGAAATTCGTTTTTAGTGGCACACTGCTATTATAAAATGGGTTCCCTTTAATGTGCAAATGGCAGTGTGAGACACGCTTGCCACGCCCAGTAGGTACTCTATGATCACTTTCCCGGCCTGGTACGCACCATAAATATGTAGGGTATTTTGTGGAGATTTGAGGCCTGACGGTATTTTATTACCGCCGAAAAATAACTTAGCAATAATCACTCCTCGTATTCAGATTGGGCCCTGTACAACAATAATACAGTGGACATGCATTATTTCAGCACCCAGACATGCATATTTGGTATGCATGGTTGGTATGCGAGGTTGGTGATATTTTGGTGAGCATAATTCACTTGTTTTATTTGTGGCCCCAATGTCCAGAATCCCTTATCTTTGCTTAGATTTTTCGTGTAATCACTAGAGAGACCTCAGACCTACATTTTAGGAATACCACATTTTCAGTGTTAGTGTTAGTGTGCCACCATGGGCGATCTCACTGACTTATTTACGACAGAGAGCTATATGTGGTAATTTTGTGGTAATTTCCACTACCTTATATACGGTAGTGAACTATGTTCAGAGAGTCTCTCTTCCCATTGGCTCATGTACCTCCAACGAGCTATGCTACAAACAATCACTCTCAACTCTCCATACTGAATATGTCATGCACACATCTGTCTTAAAATGACAATTGCATTGTTTAAAAATCTCCCCTCATCAGCACTGTATTGGTAAATAGAAGACACCACCCGTCTGCTTTCAAATATTTTTCTGTATTATAAAAGTTGCATTTAAACACGATCTCACTCTTTACAGAAATAACTAAAACAGCACATTAACAGCATTGTCTGAAATACACTGAAAAAAAAAACTGGCAGAGAACAGAACATAATTTGCAACATTAAGGTGTGATTAAGGCACCGGAATCTCTTTTCCTACTCTGACTGAACATTATCGCCTCGTACACACTCAGCTACCACACTTATGTAATTACCTTATCTGTTCAGAGTTTTCTTTGGCTGTTCTCTTTCTGAATGTGGCTCCCTTGAAGATTAACCCCAGTAAAAGGAACGCCTGCCTTCTCAAACCGGGGTCATTGCCTGGAATTCTCAGCTTTTGCAGATAGGAATGCTCCAACCAGGAAAAGGTCTTCCTCCCAGCTCTGCCAAATCTTGACTGCCTTTCCTTCTCCTCCAACTCCCCCCAGCAAAACTCTGATCACTCCCTCTAGCATGATACTTGCTATGACGCTGCTCCAATCAGAATCAATCATGCCATCTCCTCCTTCTCTACACAATGGCTCATTTTTATAGTAATACTTTGTAACCAACTGATTTCCTGTTCTTTCAAGCTCTTTTGCTTCCTGTAATTATGTGGACAGGGCAGCAGAGAGAACAGAAAAAAAAAATGGATGTGCGTTTAAAAGTTCACTTTCAGAATAGGCCTAATTCTGCAGTGGAGACACATTTTTATTAGTGGATTATGTTTCATTAGTCAGGTTAGTTGTCAGTAAGGTTAGTTATTATTTTCAAATGTGTCTCTCGCACCATAGGCATTTCAGGTGAAAAATAGTGTGCATTTTTGAATGTGCACGTGTGCTTTTAACTGTAAAAATAGATTTGCATCTTATATGTTAAAATCGTTTTTGACTGAATGGCCTGTCTTTCCTTGTTAATCTGGTAACACATATAGCAATGCACCGCACCCTTGTGGTGGTGCTGCAAAAAAAAATTGCTACCTGTGCAGTAGTGTTGTACTCTGTGCTGTAACACGCCAAATATCCTTACAGGGTGCTGGGAGACATGTGTGGGGGTCTGGTGGAGGGTGCCCTGCACTGCTGGGGGGTGGGGATGCTGGGAGACATGAGTGGGGGCCTGGTGGAGGGTGCCCTGCACTGCTAGTGGGTGACGGTGCTGGGAGACATGAGTGGGGGCCTGCTGGCAGGTGCCCTGCACTGCTGAGGGGTGGCGGTGCAGGGGGACATGAGTAGGGGCCTGGTGGAGGGTGCCCCTGACTGCTGGGGGTGGGGGTGCTGGGAGATATGAGTGGGGGCCTCCTGGCAGGTGCCCCGCAATGCTGGGGGGTGGGGTGCAGGGGGACATGAGTGGGACATGAGTGGGGGCCTGCTTGCAGGTGCCCCACAGTGCTGGGGGTTGGGGGTGCTGGGAGACATGAGTGGGGGCCTGGTGGAGGGTGCCCTGCACTGCTGGGGGGTGGGGGTGCAGGGAGACATGTGTGGGGACCTGGTTGAGAGTGCCCCTGACTGCTGGGGGGTGGGGGTGCAGAGGGACATGAGTTGGACATGAGTGGGGGCCTGCTGGCAGGTGCCCCACAGTGCTGGGGGGTGAGGATGCTGGGAGACATGCGTTGTTGATCAGTAGTGCAAGGTGACATGTGGCTTGGCTGGGGGGCATGCCCATGGTGGATGGGCTGCCTGCGGGACATGAGCAGGGGTGCAGGGTAGTCCCCTGTGGTAGAGCCCCATCCCTCCTTTCCTTCAGCCCCATCATCCTAATGTAATACCAGCTTCGGCTGGCATGTGCGTAGATGGGGCTGTTGTGCAGGACATGTGGCATCCATTTTGTGCCCCCTTGACTCCATCTTGGTAACTAGGCCTCACTGCGATAATACGAGAAGGCTTCTCTCCCCTTTGCAGCGCCGCGCACACCGCACACATGGCCCCCATCTTTTCTCTCACTGTGTCTGGATAACTCTGCAGCTCCATTCTCACGTTCAATCCAGAGGTAATTGCAACAAAGAACAAATGTAACATCTCACTCTTCCTCTGAGATCACTGTCCTGCATGTGAACCGGCTTGAGCCAGGCCTTGTAGCTCATCCATCTCGACAAATCTGTTCATGGCCTCTCACCCTCGCTATTGGAAAATTACTGCAAGTGTAACCCTGTGTCCCTGCAAGGTATTCTCTTGATGTACCAGATATGCAACCTCACCATGATGCCCACCTAGCGGGCCCCCAGCTAACATTAGACCTCTGTTGCAGTATATTGTTTCTCACTACTAACAAACGCCAACCTGTCTTAGATTCTTTACGCATCCAGACCCTCGCTTCAATCAATGTTATCATATTGGTCAAGACCCTTAACCTGATGCCCCATATAAGCCTCAGTTATTAATGATGTAAATACATGAATGAAGTTTATAGGTTTACAATGATTTGTTCAAAATGATCATTATTTAGTGCATGCTTCACTAAGATGTATTATGTTAGCTTAGTTAGTGGCCAACCCACTTCGCAGCAACCTGACCTTCACCCCTCCTGGCTGCTGACAACCGGACCACGTGATGTTCACCATCCCGCCAAAGGAGCAACCAATCCGGATGAGACAGTGACTCCATGGACATATAGGCCTATAATGCCTACCCAATCCTGCATTGATTTAGTACCCTATGTTAATTACATCATCTATGATGATTTTTCCCTTTATAATACCGTGTAAATGAGATGTTTGCCAGAGCGCTCTCGGGCAGCAGAGTTCTTTGGATGCCAAATCTATATAAAACATTTTGAACTCTCACAACCTGTTCTCTTAGCCTCATTCCCCGTCTGGGGTGTGTCTCATTTATTCTTATTGCACGTTTAAGACGGGGAGGGCTCTTACAGTTGCCAAACTCGTAATGACCCCCCAAACTAGAACAATGTACAAATCATGTCCCCTTTGGGTAAATACCTTACTGCCAAAATTAATTCCAGTACTAAAACAACGCCTCACCTTCTAATCATATATCCAAGACTAGCGCTCACACTATCAAAAAACGACACCAGAGCAAACCTACCTCTACTCTACCTGTCAGAATAGCTAGCCAGGTAAAACATCTACCAATCCTTGTAACAACAATAACACTGGCATCCTTAAGGGTGCTCTAATCAACGCCAGATATCTGGTGGCACATGCTATTGAGATAGCTGACCTGATCCGGGCCAAAGATTATGTCTTCCCAGCAATAACAGAGTCATGGCTACACACAGCTGCGGGCCCTGCCCTCCTACATGCAGTACCTGACAATTATACCATTCTTAGAGCAAATAGGGTTGACGCCAGAGTGGGAGGCATAGCAATAATTGCCAAGTCCAACCTAGCAATGAGGCTAGCCCCATCACCAGTGGTCAAATCCTGCAAACTGCTTACTATTAAACTGCCCATCTCTGACTCCCGAACTCTTACAGCCCATATTATTTACAGACCCCCGGGTCCCATTGGTGCATTCGAGGAGGACATCACCATAATACTATCTGACAACACCAAGGCCTGCTTGCATATATTACTGCTTGGTGATCTCAACCTTGGCTTCAATGATCCCAGAGATCAACAGGCCCCAGCGATAGCCAACATGCTCACCAAACTTGGCTTTATCCAAAGAGTGACCCAGCCCACCCCTGACAAAGGTAGAACCTTGGATTGGGTGGCAGATTTAAATTGCAATGCTGCTATAACCTCTATCACTCCTCAACTATGGACTGATCACTTCCTTCTGTCCTTCACTCTGGTAGTTAATACCCTTACCACAAAGGTCAATTCCATAGCCCCTCCTCTCCTCACTAGGTATTAAAGGAACATTAGGTGGACAAGATCTTACCACTCGTAATCCTCATACTCAATTCTCTGCCAGCCTCATCTGACCCTGATATATTAGTAGATGAGTATAATGCTACTATGACTATAGCCTTAGACCTTATCGCCCCACTAAAGTTGCGGAAAAGCAAACCTAGAGCTCACCTGAACTCCTGGTTTACTCCCCAACTCAAAACACGGAGAAACGAAAAGAGAAAACTTGAACTCCTTTGGAGACACTTACCTACTGAGGATAACAAAACCAACCTGATCAATATATCTGCCCAATACAAAAAAGAAATCATATGTACCAAACAGGATACATATAACAACATGATTCACCAAGCCAGTTCAAACAATAACTAACTCTTTGTGATCCTAAGGGAGATGGAAGCCCGCATACCACCAACAGACAACTGTCTGAAAGATAAACTGTGGTGCACCAACATCCAGAATGCCCCATCAAGCAAAATCGCCCTCCTCCAGAACAAGATTGCTGACAAAGACCCAACCACACACGCCAGCACTGCAACGCAATGTACCAAACTACCTCAACACTTCAGATTCACATGAGTCTTCATCCTTGAGGTTGAAAAAGCATCTCATCCCTCAAACCCTCAAATTGTCAGGGATACAGCTGCCCAGCCCAGCTCATCAGAGATGCCGCTAGAGACCTGGCACCTTTCATTGCTAAATTAATTAATGCCTTCTTCTCATCTGGCACCGTCCCCAACAACCTAAAGGAGTCTTGGGTCCTACACCTCCTAAATAATCAATCTCTAGACCCATCCATTCCCACCAACTATAGGCCTATCGCTACAGTACCATTCCTTTTTAAGATCTTAGAGTAGCCTACCTCCAAATACAGAAGTATTTAGAGACCAATCACATTCTCGGCGTCCGTCAATTGGGTTTCAGGCCACAACATGGTACTGAAACAGCGCTAATTGTTCTTAAAACCCAGATCGATGAGCTTAAAGGCAAGGGGAAAATAGCTCTACTACTTCTCCTTGATCTTTCTGCTGCCTTCGATTTGGTGGACCATAAAGTGCTATGTAAACACCTTGACTCAGCCGCTCACTTTTCTCAGGAAGCTATAGCATGGATCCAATCTTTTTTGTACAACAGGATCATGAGAGTCTTCTCGCCTTCAGCAGCTGCCGATCTGATCTCGAATACTTGTGGCGTGCTGCAGGGTTCCTGCGTCTCGCCAACAATGTACAACATATTTACAAAGCCAGTGTTCGATGATCTGGACCATCTGGGTGTCACCTACACTTATTATGCAGATGACAGCCAGATCCTCATACCACTCACCGGGGACTATGACAAGGACACTGTCCTTGCAAATAAAATGTATCTAATCATACAGGCATGGATGGCCACCCACGGACTATGCTTGAATGAAGGTAAAACCGAGATCCTCATACTTGGAAGCACAAACAACCTGAACAAATTTAACTCCAAATAATCCTCATTCAACATCGATGGTAACCACATTAAAGTGGTAAAAGAGGTAAAAACTCTAGGCTTCTACCTCGACTCAACTCTCACACTTGGTAAACAGGTCAGTGCTATGGCCTCAGCCACAGCATACACCTGCAAGCTGACCAGATCTTGCAAACCGTTTCAATCCAAGGACAGCTGCACTATCCGAGCCAGAGCCCTCATCCTCTTTAAGATGGATTATTGTAATGCCTTGTACTTAGGTGCTAGCAAGCATATTATTAATAAGATCCAAATCCTCCAAAATAATAGCCTCAGAACTGCACAGGGCATACCAAGGAGAGAACATTTATCAGAGCTGAGGAACAAACGGTTAGTCATAAAAGACAAAATCTTGCTAAAAACTGTCTAACTAACTCATAAATGCCTCAACAAAGCTGCACCACTCTACCTCTTTGAGAGAATCACCAGAAAAGCCTCAGAACACCTTACCAGGACAGCTAACACTTTCTGCTTGTTAGTCCCAGATTTAAATTTAAAAAACCGGGGGGAGCAGCTTCCCTGTTATGGTGGCACAACAGTGGAGCGCCCTGCCTACACCATTCAGAGCAGACCAAACCTTCCAAAAACGTAGGCAGAATACCCTAAACTGGATCATAGGCAAGGATCACTGAGACTCCAAAATGCCTGACCCTCCTGTACCACACTGTACGATCCATTATGATGTATATAACTGCACACCATATAATTACTGTCATTTCTTGTACATTATTGAGTCCTTTGTATGTATATACTTATGTTTATTTTTGTAATTTCTTGTATATCCTGCTACAACCATTGTAACTCATGCCTAAAGTATACCTGTAACTTTCTGATGTTGTGCCCAGATACCTTCGGATTTGGTGCGCCTTACAAATGAATAAACAAACAAACAAACAAACAAACATGAAAGGTTTAAGGCAACTTATCCTTTTAAGTTATGTGGAGTTCGTTTTGATCCTTTATAACAGATTTGGTGACAAAGACTTGGACCCTTTTGGGACCGCCTCCCGTTCAAGGTGTAGCCGTGATCCTGCTAGTCATTGCCAGTTACAGTCATAGAAAGCTTGCGTGATTGTACTCCGGTCCAACCATTGTATGGTGCCCTTTTGTGACTCTGGGTGACAGGAATGTCATGTTACCAAAATGCGACAGGGATGTCATTTTACCAAAATGCCAGGGGTAGCGCAAGTGACACCACACAACCCTTGACCTCTGATGACATCACAGGAAGTGAGGTCATTTGACCCCACCCCAACGTGACATCACGGGAAGCGATGAAACACAACCTTTCACCCAGCAACAAAACAAGAAGTGGCATCACATATCTGTCATGATGCCCGCTCCCGGGGAGCCGGTTCAAGCCCTGCGTCCCTGAAAGCGGACATCCAGTCCCCAAGGAAGGACCCAGCAACCCCATATAGGGGCCCTTTGGACAGTGTCCTGGCGCCTATGGCGCCAGGCTCAAAAAAGACATCAGTCCTGGCGCCATAGGCGCCAGGCTCATTATGGGAGTGCTTGGGTGCACTTACCTGATGCAGACCATGCTGCAGGATCCCGGCCTCCTTGAGGCCTGAAAGGAACTACTTTACCTGTGGGACTAATTTACCATCCGGGCGTGGTCGGGGAAGGATACATACCTGATTGGAGGAAGGATACATACCTGGAACTTCTTCCAAGGCTATTTAAACCCCACCCGAACAGCCACACGTGCTTCGCGTTGTTCTGCATCTAGCAGCTGGACGCTCACCGTGTCTGCTCCTGCATCCTGACTTCTGCCACGCCTGCCAGCATCCTGGATCACCTGCAAAGGAAGAGAAGAAGAGAACAGAAGAAGGAAAAGTCCTTACCTGCTAAATCCACATCCCGGAGACATCTCGCCGACAATCCTGAAAAGGAAGACTTTTATTTAAAAGCTCATCGCGTCGATCGCTGCAGCGCCGCATTCCACTCACCTTTTCAGGGTGCCTCCATGTTCAGCAGCGATCATCTGGATTCGCAGTCACGCCCCAGCGCCTAGGGAGAAAAAGACCAGAACAAAAGGTGAGAGAGAGAAGGGAATAAGGAAAGCTAAATCTCCATGTAAAGACTTACCAGTTGATTCATTCCCTCTTCATTTCGGGTCCGCGCCGCATCCTGGCATTTCCGGACCCTGGCCCCTAAGGGGAAAAAAAGACATCAGCGTTAATGAGCGAATGAAAAGACATTACCAAAAAACGGTCATTAAAGACTTACCTGATTTCTACAAGGATTTCACCTCTCATCTCGGGTCGGTGCCTGTTACCCGGCATTCTGTACCCCGGCCCCTATGGGGAAAAAGACACTAGCATTAGTACATTAATGCATGGACACAAGGGGAACTTCTTATCAAAAAACTTACCTGGAAGCCAAGCAAGTTTGGTTCTCACCAATCCGAAAATCCAGTAAAGTAACTGGATACCAACGCGCCCCTGCATCAGAAGCAGGATGGAGAGCTCGTCCTTCCAGACCCTAAGGTGAGACGCTACGAGGAATCACAGAAGGGTTTCGAGGAGGGTGAAAGGGGAAAGTGGGAGGCCGATTGCATTACCCCGCAGACAGTTAATCCCCTATTTTCGCCTACAGAAGGATACTTCTGCGAGCCAGACAAGCCAGATTTGGGGGCCCGGTCCAGTCCGTCTTCCGAACCCTGTGCATCACCTTAGAAGAGGTCACAGCAGCGCAAACCAGGCCAGCGCCTCCGTGGGAGTCAGGTGAGCGTTACAGAAAGCAAAGCCTTCCTACAAATTCCCACCCAAGCGCTATGGAAAGTTCTGAGACTGATCAATTGGCCCAAATACTGGGGGAATTACGGGCCGAAGTACATGCCGCTCGTCAAGAGACTAATGCCCTCAGGAGGGAATTAATAATATCAAAGGAAAGAGCTGATGACCTGGCCAGACAGCTTTTGCAAGGTCAAGCAGGGCAAACTCCTCTACCCGGTTCCGGAGGGAACCCCGCTCCTGTGGTTTCCAGTAACCCTGTGCAGATTAATATACCTGGAAACATGCTGCTGTCCCCACCCGAACGCTTTGCTGGGGACCCCAAACGATTCGCCGTATTCATGAATCAGTGTCGTTTGCACTTCCTATGCAGACCTGGGGCCTTCCCTAATGATCAGACCAAGGTAGCATTTGTATTGTCATATCTCAGCGGCTGCGCTGCCGATTGGTCAGTTCCACTGGTTACTCAAGATGACCCGATTCTCCGTGATTTTCAAAGGTTTCAAGCAAGCATGGAAAGGTTATTTGCTCGACACTCTCAGGGGCAGGCTCTGGATGACGAACTTCTATCCCTGCGACAGGGCAATCAGGACCTCCTATCCTATATTGCAACCTTTAATAGACTAATTGTGGAAACGGGATGGCCAGAGGATAAAAGAGTCACGTTGTTTTATCGAGGCCTACGCGGAGAACTTAAAGATGTATTGGCCCAAGTTGTAAATCCGCCCCAAGAAAGTATATAGACTTAGTGGTCCAATTGCATCACAGACTTCAAAACAGAAAAGCAGATCGGTCCAGGTTTGAGACCCGGGTGTTGGTCAAGACCCATGCTAATCCCAAGGGAGTTGATGTCTCTGAGCCTATGCAAATTGGAGGGGTTAAAGGACCCTTAACTCAAAAGGAACGTGAAAGGAGGCGGAAGTTAAAATTATGTCTTTATTGTGGGAATTCTGGACACTTTCTACGAGATTGCCCAGCAAAATCGCCCCGAAAGGCGGTAGGAGCCGCTGATAAAAACCATGAAGACTCTGTTTCGGGAAACGACTCCGCCAGACAAGTGTAGGGGTCCGCTTGCCGAGCTTGAAAACTAGCTCTCAGACCTCGCATTTCATTGTGCCAATGGTTCTCGTAGATCCAGAACAGCCTAAGCGGTTGCATGCAATAAAGGCATACATCGATAGTGGGGCTATTGGAAACTATGTGGATCGTGAATTGGTCTCTAGGATTAACCTCCCTCTCCATCCTAAAACCAGCAAAGATGTCATCACCACAGTCGATGGAACTGAAATTGCCTCTGGACCGGTAACACATTCCACTACTGAGGTGACTCTAATTGGTCCCGACGGCCATCGGGAGGGTGTTGTGTTTGATGTAATCAAGGCTCCACAGTTTCAGGTTATTCTTGCAATCCCTTGGTTAGAGACACATAATCCTCGAATTGATTGGCGAGCTAAGATAATAACCTTCCCGGATTGTACACAAACCTGCTACCCAGAAAACCTGAAGATTAATCTAGCATCTGTAACCTCTGCCTCCATGCAACTACCTCCGGAATACCAAGACTTTCAGGACGTCTTCCAAAAGGAACAGGCCAACACGTTACCTCCTCACAGATCGTACGATTGCCAAATCGATCTGGTGCCCGGTGCACAACCCCCTTGTAGCAGGATTTATGCCCTTACCGAACCTGAGAATCTGCATTTGAGACAATATTTGGATCAATACCTAGCTAATGGTTTTATTCGCCCGTCAAAGTCCCCGGCATCCTCGGCTTTGTTCTTCGTGCCCAAAAAAGAAGGCAACCTTAGAACTTGTATCGATTACCGCGCATTGAACCAGATAACGGTTAAAAACCGTTATCCTCTGCCTCTGATCCCTGAACTCCTTGACCAGGTGAAGGACGCTTGCATATACACCAAGTTAGATCTCCGGGGGGCTTATCATCTGGTACGAGTTAAAGAAGGCGACGAATGGAAAACTGCCTTCCGTACTAAATACGGATTATTCGAGTACCAGGTGATGCCTTTCAGATTGTGTAACGCGCTGGCTGCCTTCCAATACTTCATGAATGATGTCCTTCGGGAACTCATCGATGTTTGTGTTGTCGTATATATCGATGACATTCTGGTGTACTCCTCTTCGGAATCTGATCACAGAAAACACGTCAGGGCAGTACTTGAAAAACTGCGCCAACACAAACTAGTTGCTAAATTGGAGAAATGTGTTTTCCATTCGACAGAAGTCGAGTTTCTAGGTTTCATCCTGACACCCAAAGGAGTCTGAATGGACTCAAGAAAAGTGGATGCCATCCTCAAATGGCCATCACCTAGCTCTGTAAAAGGGGTTCAAAGCATGCTCGGCTTTGCCAATTTCTATTGCAGGTTTATCCCGGAATTTTCACGCGTGGTACAACCCATTACTGCACTCTTGAGGAAAAATAAACGTTTTGAATGGTCTGAAGAAGCCGAGCAGGCCTTTCAGGATTTAAAAGCTAAGTTTACCTCCGCACCTATATTGAAACACCCACGTCCAGATCTCCCTTATGTCGTCGAGACTGACGCATCCAGCCTAGCCATGGGAGCTGTCCTGTCCCAAAGAGATCCCGAAACCAACCAACTGCATCCCGTAGCATTTTGGTCCAGAAAATTCTCGGCACCCGAGGTTAATTATGCAATCACGGACAAAGAACTGTTAGCCATTAAGTCCGCTTTTAAAGCCTGGCGGCATTATCTGCTTGGAGCTCGACATACCATCACTGTGATCACTGATCACCGGAATTTACAGTATTTGAAAACCGCCAAGGCTCAGTCATCACTGCAACTCCGATGGGCTTTGTTTTTCGCTGAATTTGATTTCGTGATTACCTATCGACCTGGCTGCAAGAATGGCAAAGCAGACGCCTTATCCCGAATTGGAATGGGAGAATCTGATACAAACTCAGAACCAGTACCGATAATTCCCGAACAGAGGATTCTAGGTATGACTTTGTTGCAGATGCTTGAAGACATTCAAGCCAGAGTGAAACAACTCCTGGACCCTACAACCTTACAGGATTGGATACAAAAGGGATCAGACTTTACTATAGATAATGGTTTACCTTATTTCCAAGGACGCTTATTCCTGCCACATAAGGAATTACACAAACTAGTTATTTCCGGTTATCATGATACATTAATAGAGGGACACCCCGGTATTGCCAAGTCAGAGGAAAAGGTGAAACGACAATATTGGTGGCCCTCTTGGCGAAAAGATGTTAAATATTTTGTGATGTCCTGTGGTGTTTGCGCCCAAAATAAAAGTCAAAAGAAAAGACCAGCCGGTCTCCTTCAACCTCTAGACATACCGCCAGCACCCTGGCACACCCTATCAATGGATTTTATTACGAACCTGCCTCCTTTTCCGGGGTACAATACTATTCTGGTAATTGTGGATTTGTTTTCCAAAATGGCCCACTTTATTCCTTTGAAAGGTTTACCTTCAGCTTCTGTCCTAGCCAAAGAATTCCTCGAAAATATTGTTCGGCCACATGGATTCCCATCTATACTAATCTCTGACCGGGGAAGCCAATTCATTTCCCACTTCTGGCGCAAATGTTGTCAAATGGCACAGATCGACGTAAGATTATCGACCAGTCACCACCCTCAGACCGATGGTCAGACCTAGAGGACAAATCAGACCCTTGAGCAGTACTTACGGTGTATGTTACAGCAATCTGAAAGCAACTGGAAAGACATTCTTTGGATAGCCGAATACGCATATAATAATTCGGTACACTCTGGAACTGGCCACAGTCCTTTTTATACTTTGTTTGGGCATCACCCTCGAACCTCAAACCTTGACTCACCTCCGAACCTCGGAATGCCTGCAGTAGAACATCTGCATTCTACAATTACCCAAGCCTTCAAAGAGGCAACTACGCATTTACAACAAGCCAAGAGAAAATACAAGGAGAATGCTGATCTACATCGGAGTGAAGCACCTCCGTATCAGATTGGGGATCAAGTGTGGTTAGCTACCAGACATTTACCACTCAAAGGGCCTCGAACCTTTAACCCAAAATATCTGGGACCTTATTCTATTACGGCAATAATTAACCCAGTGGCTGTTAAACTTGATTTACCAGCTAGTATGCAAATTCACCCTGTTTTTCATGTGTCACTTCCGAAACCAGTGGTACCCGGAACCCGACTACTCAAACCTTCAGAACCTATTCTAATAGATGGGGAGCCCGAATTCGAAGTGAAGAACATTTTAGACTCAAAAATGTTTAGGTCAAAACTGTTCTACCTAATTGATTGGAAGGGGTACGGACCTCAGGAGAGGTCGTGGGAACCCAGCGACCATGTGCATGCACCTCGATTAGTCAGGAAATTCCACCGACTCTTCCCAGACAAACCAAAACCCCCGGAGGGAACAACCTTGGAAGGGGCCTTGGGGGGGAGTACTGTCATGATGCCCGCTCCCGGGGAGCCGGTTCAAGCCCTGCGTCCCCGAAAGCGGACATCCAGTCCCCAAGGAAGGACCCAGCAACCCCATATAGGGACCCTTTGGGCAGTGTCCTAGCGCCTATGGCGCCAGGCTCATAAAAGACATCAGTCCTGGCACCATAGGCGCCAGGCTCATTATGGGAGTGCTTGGGTGCACTTACCTGATGCAGACCATGCTGCAGGATCCCGGCCTCCTTGAGGCCTGAAAGGAACTACTTTACCTGTGGGACTAATTTACCACCCGGGCGTGGTCGGGGAAGGCTACATACCTGATTGGAGGAAGGATACATACCTGGAACTTCTTCCAAGGCTATTTAAACCCCACCCGAACAGCCACACGTGCTTCGCGTTGTTCTGCATCTAGCAGCTGGACGCTCACCGTGTCTGCTCCTGCATCCTGACTTCTGCCATGCCTGCCAGCATCCTGGATCACTTGCAAAGGAAGAGAAGAAGAGAACAGAAGAAGGAAAAGTCCTTACCTGCTAAATCTGCATCCCGGAGACATCTCGCCAACAATCCTGAAAAGGAAGACTTTTATTTAAAAGCTCATCGCGTCGATCGCTGCAGCGCCGCATTCCACTCACCTTTTCAGGGCGCCTCCATGTTCAGCAGCGATCATCCGGATTCGCAGTCACGCCCCAGCGCCTAGGGAGAAAAAGACCAGAACAAAAGGTGAGAGAGAGAAGGGAATAAGGAAAGCTAAATCTCCATGTTAAGACTTACCAGTTGATTCATTCCCTCTTCATTTCGGGTCCGCGCCGCATCCTGGCATTTCCGGACCCCGGCCCCTAAGGGGAAAAAAAGACATCAGCGTTAATGAGCGAATGAAAAGACATTACCAAAAAATGGTCATTAAAGACTTACCTGATTTCTACAAGGATTTCACCTCTCATCTCGGGTCGGTGCCTGTTCCCCGGCATTCCGTACCCCGGCCCCTATGGGGAAAAAGACACTAGCATTAGTACATTAATGCATGGACACAAGGGGAACCTCTTATCAAAAAACTTACCTGGAAGCAAAGCAAGTTTGGTTCTCACCAATCCGAAAATCCAGTGAAGTAACTGGATACCAACGCGCCCCTGCATCAGAAGCAGGATGGAGAGCTCGTCCTTCCAGACCCTAAGGTGAGACGCTACGAGGAATCACAGAAGGGTTTCGAGGAGGGTGAGAGGGGAAAGTGGGAGGCCGATTGCATTACCCCGCAGACAGTTAATCCCCTATTTTCGCCCACAGAAGGATACTTCTGCGAGCCAGACAAGCCAGATTTGGGGGCCCGGTCCAGTCCGTCTTCCGAACCCTGTGCATCACCTTAGAAGAGGTCACAGCAGCGCGAACCAGGCCAGCGCCTCCGTGGGAGTCAGGTGAGCGTTACAATATCATTGTTTATTAGTACACTACGAAAAATATGGTTACCAAATCACTATGAATGCAAGCAGACATCCAAGGCCCAACGAGAATTATGTGTTATTATATAGCATTTATGCTAAAGCGCTTCATATAAAACAAATATACATACAATATCACCCAACCTGTGTTGGTACTCATTTATCAACCTCAGCAGGATGAAAGGCTGAGCCGAAACTGCAACATGCAGATCACACACACATTATAGCAGCCAGTGCTCAACCCACTGAGATATCTTACCGGCTATAGCTATCAGAAAACCAGCCACTCCAGAAACAAAGAGCCACATGCTGCTGGCCACAGCGCATGAGCCTTAATTGAAGAAAAGGGGTAGGGTAGCAAGGGAGACCACAGGGGTATCAAGGGAGACCTCAGCGGTTGCAGTTGTGACCCCTGTCAACCCCTTAATGATGTCCATGCTGGAGAGTCACCCATGCTTTCACAGCACCATGCTGCTCTAATCCTGAGATTGTAATTGCACCAGCTTGGACACTGCCTCTGGAGATTGGACACTATCTCTGGTGGACTTCCTCTGTCGACGCGGGTTGTAGTGTTGGTCCACAGATCTGCCATGCTCTCCTAAGTGTGCTGTGAGCCGACAAGTTCCTGAATCGCTCCTTAGGTGAGACTTTCCTGTTTGCAACTCCACCGCTGCCACCGCCAGCCTCGCCCTGCCAGACCCGACAAAGGCAAGGACCTGAGACCAGCACTGAACAGCTGATCGCGCCTGTTATGGGACACACCCATGCTTGTTCAACCCTGCAATTACATTTGACATTTCAAATGCATGCAAATTAAATCCATGATCGTTGGGAGATCAAGTCAATATTCTGCAAATGTGAAGAACAGATTGTCTGCAGCCAATTTCATTTGTGGTAACTGTGGTTGATGATGCATGTGAACATTAAATGTTCTCTACATTTAAGGCACAGATCCTATTACAGCTGGTCATACTCTGACTACTACACATTAGCAAGCTTGTTGACAATTCTGCCTTTGTTTTGTGAATTATTGGGAGCACTCAGCCTGTAAAATGAATGATTTACCTCCACAATTCATACCCACATCTGGGGAACCTGCTGTGACATGGGACAGTTGGACGGATGACTTCTAAAACTATATCACGGCCATTCATGGCCCTAATTTTAACTTGGAAGGCCTCCGGGCGCTTCTTGCGCACTGTTTAGGTTATGAAGGGAGATGCATATTAAAAAGTCATACTGGCCTCTCTACCTCCACACAAGAGGCTGCTAAAGGTGTAAAATCACCAAGTTCTTACAAGGTTATTTAAAAAGAAAAATTGACAAACATTATGAAAAAAGATAAGCAGCATACTACAGATCTACCAATTTAGCCCTAGAGAACATTCTCAAGATGAATCAATTGAGAATGTTATTACTGCCCTAAGGGAACTTTTGAATAAATGCAATGTTTGAAAGTCACACTATGAATGTCTTAGAGACCTGTCCATGTTAAAAGTGAAGGAGAAAAAGATAAGGGAAGAGATATGTGCAAGTGGTGATCCCAGCTGAGAAGAGATGCTGGAAATTGCCAAAAGACTGGAACACATGCTTGAATGTGTGAAGGAGCTTGATTGCAAAGGAAACAAAGATTTCATGCACAAAAAGTCAAGAAATGTGCTCATGGAAAAGAAAAGACATGCTTGCAGGTAGACAACACCCCAACAAAGATGAACGTGAAGAGAATGTGGGCCACAGAGAGGTGTACAACAAAACAGGGGCTAACTTTGACCCTAAATTCTTTTTCAGATACAGCAGTTTCTCCCATTTTGTCAACAACCCGGAGTGTCCGGGTCACCATGTTCGGTGCAGCAAGAGCGACAGCAAGGGGCAATGCACACGATGTTGTCAAAGCACATATTCCAAAGTATTTAAAAAGATTTCTGACAACTCTGAGTGTGAATATGTTGAAGAGACTGAACCAGATGGTGAAGCATGTGGGGTGAGTTGGTTGGAATGTGTGTTGGGACCAACTGCAAGTGTAGATAAAATGTATTTGATGGTTCTTGTTAATGGTGTAGATGTTAGAATGCTTATAAACACTGGTTCTGATTGCACGGTCATTAATAGAGAAACCTGGCAAAACACGATTTCTAATGTGAGTTGGAAGCCGTCTCGTTTTAAAGCCAGTGCGTATGGTGGGGCACAAATTGCCATGAAAGGATGCTTTGTTGCAACACTTCAGTGCCAACATAAGTTTACAAAAGCCAAGGTGTATGCTTTGGATAAGGGTGGATGCTTGCTGGGATGGTATCAGAAAAAAGAAATGGGGATTATAATCAACTCAAAGATCCCAGGAAGCATAGCTGCCATTACCTGAACAGGTGCTGCATGAGGAGAGTTTTTCTGGTGTTTTTAGAGAAACCATTGGT
The DNA here is from genome assembly GCF_040938575.1 of Ambystoma mexicanum. Taxonomy (NCBI): domain Eukaryota; kingdom Metazoa; phylum Chordata; class Amphibia; order Caudata; family Ambystomatidae; genus Ambystoma; species Ambystoma mexicanum. Next base: position 646,350,051 of record NC_090927.1, on the reverse strand, counting down.
TGTCTTGAGGTCTTTGTCAAAGAATTTGAGTAAAACAGTGAGCTATTCCAGTTGTAGCCAAAATGAGATACATACCTCTTGCTGAAATACGAAAGGAGATCAAAAGATGTGTTTTCCGAGGAGATCATTGAGCCAATAGAGGCTTCAGAATGGGGCTCCTAGTGGTCGTAGCACAGAAACCAAATGGCAGGGCCTGCTTGTGCGTAGACCTGAGAACACTCAACAGGAGTGTTGTTGTTGGCCGATTTCCTTTACTCAACATGGAGAGTTAGTTAGTTTCACTGTGGGGGGCAAGTGTTTCTCCACTTTAGACCTGGCGCGTACCATCAGGTCAGGTTACAGATTCTAAAGATCTCACTACCTTCAAGATCTCACTACCTTCATTACCCATGAAGGAACCTTCAGATTTAAAAGGATTCCATGTGGGCTCATTTCAGCCATAGCATTCATTGGTAGGGTAATGAAGGAGATCTTGGGGGGCATTAGAGGAGTGTTCTTTTATCCGGACAATATTTTGGTCATAGTTATGTCAACAGATGGTCATGATATTAAGTTGAATGCTGTATTGAACGAATTAAACAATTCAAGTTTGACGTTGCAAAAAACAAAGTGTTTCAGAGTATCTGAAATTGACTATCTGGGTCATAAGATATCTACTGAAGGTATAACACCCAGGGACAGTTTGGTCAACTCGATAATGCATGTTGCTCTGCCAAAGGACAAGCAATAAGTGTTGTCATTCTCAAGTGTTGTGGAACATTACACCAAATTCGTAGGAAAGTTTGCTGACGAGTGCAAGAACATTAGGTTGTTGTGTACAAAGGATGTGAAGTTTGAGTGGTCGACTGAATGTTCATAGAGATGCCCCAGCTTTAGCATCTTTTGACACTACTAAAGACACGCTCGTCATGACTGATACCAGCAGTTCAGGTATAGGGGCTCTTCTCATACAGAGAGAGAATGGTTTTGAGAGGGAGATAGCATTTGCTTCTAGAGTTCTTAAGGGTGTGGAATTAAGGTACTCAGTTATAGAGGAAGAGGCGCTGTCAGTCATGTGGGCCATAAGAAAATGTAAAATGTTCTTGTGGGGAAGAAAATTCACTGTTTTGACTGACCACAAACCCTTGGTATTCATTTTTACTTTGAAAGGTTTGGATGAGGTGTCACAATGCATAGTTAATTGGGTTATGGCTCAGCACAGACATGATTTTGTGGTTAGATTTATTCCAGGTAGGGACGATGTTGTTGCTGATTTCCTATAAAGACATTTGTCGTTTTCTGGTGAGGAGGTTGGTGAAGAACCAGTCCAAGATGTATTTGGTGTGTTCAGACACCATTGTACAGGATGTATGGGAGAAGGTTGACAGGGAAGACAAATAATTACTCAGAGTAATGAAGTGTTTCCACAACAATTTATCAGCATGGTCAATTGATGCAGGGTTAGGTGCCCTCTACAGGGTCTGAAATGATTTAAGAGAAAAATAAGTTTGTATTTTGCTTGATGGATGCATAGTACCTCCCATATGGGTGTGGAAAAAAACTCTTGGACTTGGCTCAGTGTGGCCACCTAGGGATTTCAAAGACCAAGAATCGACCGAGAGACAATTATTGGTGGCCAGGATTGGCTTCTGAAGTGGATGACTTGGCTAAAAAGTACAACTCGCGTGCAGCTTCTAAGTTTTGTAAAACAAATATTCAGGCCTCTTAAACGATTTGGCTTTCCCAAGTGCCCATGGGAGTACAATGTGCTGGATATTTTAGGACCGATTTGGTCAAAAGAGGGTATTAAGAAATGTTTGTAGACCTTACCCATTATGGGTGGAGATCAAATGTGTACAGGAATAAGACTCTAAAGCAGTGGTCATTTTTTTCTGGTTGTAATATTTCAAAGGGGAGGTTTCCCGAGCAAAATCGTGACTGATAATTGTTCAGTTATCATCAAGGATCATGAGTACTTTGCCTAATAACATGGGAGTTGAACACCACACAACATCGTTGTTCCATCCCTCCACAAATGGTATTATGGAAAGGTGCAATAGGACCATGATGCAGGGTATACGCATTGCAGTCAGTGCTGGCAAGTGCTGGGAAGAGTGTCTTGAGAATTTGGTGTTTGTCTTCAGATTGGCACCTCACTCAACAACAGGCCTGGTTCCATTTGAGGTGTTAAGAAGAAGAAAAGCTGCATCATCTGTGTGTCTGCCGTGGTTAGGCAGGATGCATTTTCTGGAATGGGATGAGGTGGCTCTGAGAGAAAGAATGTTGACAAGGAATGAGGAAACAAAAAAGATTTATGATGACAAAAATAAAGCTAATCTAACCAGATTGGAAGCTGGCGATCGTGTGTGGGTGCGTAGACCATGTGGTGTTATTAAGGGCAAGAGTATGTTTTTGGGTCCCTTGTTGGTGAGGAAAGTGATGGATGATGCAGTAGTTTTGGAGTATGGTCAGACATGGAACAAAAGTAGGATACTATTGAATCCGGTCATGAAGTAGCTCAATGCCAGGGTCACACTCATGAATATGGACGAAGATGTGTTATGTGTTGTACATGTTGTTGTTTACTTATGATTAACCTTGTACATATTTCTTGCCATCACTTTTTTATTTGGTTGCCATGTTACAGGTACTAAGATCATTCATAATTTACCTGCATCCAGGGAAACATAGAATGATTCAAGATCAATGCAAGGAGCTATATAAGGCCTGGTGAATTAGCAGTTTTGCTGGACAGGAGGGTTTCCATTTCCTGTGAATAAATACGTAGGGCCACAGTACAAGTATGGCAGTGCGGGCATACATTGGTGGATATGGAATTACCACCACTGTTCCTACACCACCATACTACATGTGTGGCCCTGTAGTGGGGGATTTATCTTCAGCATCATGCTGGAGGTAAATCCTCCCACTTTCTGCTGAAAAAAATGGCAAAATCTGCGTAATTACCTCAGCAGTAATTCTGCCCGTGATACTTGTGCCAAAAATGCCCCATAGCGTCCAATTGACTCTATAAAAATGGGGATTACCTCTGTCACTGCCACTTGTAATCCGGGGGTAATTCCACCGGACCAAGTAGCAGTAACGATAATTCAGTATGGTGGTATCTATGTAGATTTACCGCCTTGATACCGACAAACTTGTAATGAGGCCCTTATTCTTTTGACTTACTTGGAGCTCATGTTGATCCTCTATAACAGTGTTTCTTGGCATATAATTCACTATAGTAAGGTTCCAATTAGATTCAGAAATTGGAGTTAACTGCAAGTTGACTTGAGTTATTTGCTGGCCATTAATAACATTCCGGAAGGAGTGGGTTTGATTCTACGAAATCATTGTTGGCATACATTCACTATCCCTCTGCCACATTAAAAATGTGTGAACCATCAGCCAATTTCTATAAGACTGTTTCAATATTTTACCAAATTACCTGTATTGTAATGAGTTCAACTTACACAGCATGTGTCTTAGTTCCCTCTTCCTAATAACTATTTCTTTATCAAATTCATGATTCCAGATTCCAGATTAATGTGCAATTAGGGGTTTTAGAATTATACCATGTACTGTTTTAATAAATAAAGAGTATTAGAACATTCTGATGGAGAACATAAATTCAAATTATAACTATCAGAAATAGTATCATAAAAGTCATACACTTTCTTTGAAAAATTCAGAACATTTCTAGGATTCCAAGTTGAATGATTCCCGCTTTATTTATATTAAATCTCGAAAGTGCCACCCAAGGCTTCCCAGTAGCAAAAATCACAAAGAAAATAATACATAATAAAATTATGATCACTCCTAGTTAAATTTATAATCTCAAAAGGAATGATATGATATGATAGTTATGATAGTTTATTTATGTAGCGCCTATACACAAAGGCGGTCATTATGAGTTGGGTGGTAAGGGATACCGGGCACCGGTAACGAGGCCGGTGCCAGTAATCCCTTACCCCCCAACTCCGAGGTCCCTTAGCGGGAACCGCAAAGGACGTGTGGTGGGACCAGGGTGCTAATTACGGGCCTGCTACAATGGGGGCTCAAATGGGAATGGGGAATGGCTGGTTGAATGGGGATTTACCGGGTCCTCCAGGGTCGGAATGACCCGGTAAGTCCTCATCCAACCAGACCGGACATGGACCCGGTATTGGAGGCAGCCATGGTGCTAATAGCGCCATGGCTACCTCCAATCTCGGAATGAGGCCCCATGTGTTTCAAAGTGATTCAAGGCATGGGAGGGAACAAGGGAAATACAATGTCATTCTTACAGGCCATGAACATTAAGGATGTGAAATTAACTATCATAATCGGCCTGATGACATTTTAGATAGTGCAAGTGCTAAGTCATAGATAAGGAAGAGAGGGGGAGAGTGGGAAGGAAATGGAAACAGACAGGTGACTACTGTACTAGGCATGACGACATTTCTGGTAGAGATGGAGAAAAACAAAAGGTGAGGGAAAGGGGTGCAGAAAGGGAGGGGAGGAACAAAACAAGCGACTATAGTACTAGGCCTGATGACATTTTAGATAGTGCTGCAGGGCAGGGGGAATTAAGGGAAGGGGGGAGGAGACAGATGTGGTTGCTATCATACTAGGTCTAGGGACCATTCTGATAGAGTATGTGCATAGAAGAAAGTAAGGCGAGGAGGGGAGGAGATAAGAAAAGGGAGAAAGGGAGAGGAGGAGAGGACAGAGAGTAAGCAGTCAAAAAAAATGGAGAAGCAAGAGAGGAGAGTGGATACAATAGCATTAGTCAGTAGTAACACATAATGTTGCAAGCCAGGATACAAGATGAAGATGTGGACAGCATGATCCAGGGCCACCATGAGTACAAGATGCAAAGGAAGTCCAGCATGAGAGTTGAGAAAGGGTGATGCACCGTGAATCAATGAAGTCCATAAAAGTTAAGTCCAGCATTGGCCACAAGACGGTGATGGTCAAACCAGAATGTATCAGGACAGAATCCTGCAGAAGTAGGCTGGAGGGGGAGGGAAGGGGAGCAGGGTAGAAGAATCAAGCAAAACAGGCAACACCTGGATGCGAGAAGATTGACATTCCAGAAATCAGTGTTTATTCAACCCTGAAGTTCTTTATTATGACGTGAGGCTTACTGAATTTAAGAGCAGTTTATCTGGATGGCATCACCCATAAATGTATTTTTAAATGCTTTAATATCTGTTTGACTCATTTTTATGTATTAGTGTTTTCCTGTAATCAATTTTTTGTAGCACGTTTTGCCTCAGGTAAATATTTTATGATTTATGTGTGCTTTTGTTCATGTTTAAGCATTAATGTATTTTTAAAATGATGCTGTATTCAAATCCATTTTTTCAATATCATCTTACTGTGAATCCTTTATTGTTAAATGATTCCTGTTTGTATGAAGTGTGTTTTCTATATTATATAATCTTACATAATTATGCACATGGTTATGATTTTTTGTTCTTTTATGAAGTTGGTATGTATCATCATAATTGCTGCCAACTCATTGTGAATCATCATCGTTATGTTTATGTTTTCGGCAATTATTTCTTTATCCAATATGTAATTACCAAGGCTAACAATTTTCGATTTAATATGTTTGTTCTTGATCATGCTATTTTACTGAAATAAGTAGACTTTTTAATCTATGTCATGTTTCAGTTGTTTCAAAAGGGTGCAATTACATTATTTCTATATCCTTATTTGTTTAAAGCTCACTGAAATAGATTGCAGTAATTAACTTGCAACTCTTTCATCTCTAGATTGCTTGTCTCAGTGTCTATATTTGCTTGATTTTGAGATTACATTAATGTAGATTGGATCCTAAACACAACATATTTTGTATTGAATGATATATAGTTGTGCTTAGGCAATATATTTCACATGATTTATCAACCACGTATATCTGTGTATGACATTGAAAACATGCAACTTGCACTTAAAATGAATCTGAAAAGGACTTGTCTTCTCAAATAAGAGGACACTTTACAGTTTGTTATTTAAGTTCATGTTCCTAAATTAAGCTTATCCCATGGCAGTTACTCTTTATGGTCTTCATGACATCATGTTGACATTGATAAAACTTTTACACGTGCACATAAGTGCACACACACCCTGGATATTCTCTTCAGCAACTGACTTCAGAAGGTATACATTCTGGAGGAATGTGGCCAATACTGCCAGAATTGACAGATGGATGCACTGGTCACATATCTAAGATGAGCCAACAGCTCGACCACATTGTTATCTTCATGATTTTCATTTTGTTACAAGGTGACCATACCTTGGCCTAGTAAACAGTGCATCAGCATTTGCTATCTATAACGGTACTTCTTTGGTTGGAAATACATCTTTAGATGTTTAGTATAAAAACTGTTACTACTACCACTCCCCTATATATAATCTCTGGGTCGCCCATATTTAGTTGTTGATAGGGGAGTCATGAGGACCATTCCAGTCAGATGTGCAGTATAGCCGTATGCATAGAAATTCAATAAAGCAGGATCATTATGCTACTCTTTCATAAAATGCATGCACCTGACAAGGATTTAAATAAAGAATACAAATGATATGCTAGATATTACCAGAGGATTGTGAGTGGTGTTATGACATTGTTTATGTTATTTTGGTGGATTTACCGTGAGTGGGAATTTCACGTGGTAAATCTGCCAATTTCTGGAGGTAATTTGAAGGATTACCCTCCAGCTTTTTGCGGGAGGTAAATCCTCCACTGTACATTCACTTTCCGAAATCGGCAGTGCATTAAAAGTGGTGGTAATTATATTACCACCAAAAAAGTGTCAGTGACAGAATGATTGCAATTTTTAACCACATGCCCGAACTCGCAATGAGGCTCATATACTATCAATGCATTGGGCCTCATTACGACCCTGGCGCTAATGGGTTAACTGTGCCGTAAAAGGGACCCGCAAAGGGACCTTGGTGCTAAGTACGGTATCGCAATTTGCGGTACTGTACTTAGCGCCTTCCCCATTCCCATAGAGCCCTATGGGGCGAAAATGGGAATGGGGAAGGGCTATGGTTCAATGGGGAATTACCGCCCCGCAAACATTGGAATGGGGTGGTAATTCCCCATTGAACCATGGCAGACCCGTTACAACACCGGCACCAACCATGGTGCTAATAGCACCATGGTTTAGCGCCGGTGTTGTAATGAGGGCCATTGTTGCACTAGGGAAATGCTTGCCCATGTCCAAGATGTTTGCGCTGCATTGCAAGAATATGTTTTTTGAACTACGGACATTTTTGCACGACTTCTAATTTCTGTAATGACACTAACAGGGCCAAATTGCTGGAACTTTGCATCAGTGCTACAGCAATTAGAAGTAGTGCAAAAATTGCCCGAGCACAATAAATATATTCTTTCAATGCATTTTTGCACCTTGTAAAAAGACGTGGACGAGTCTAACATTGGGCCCCATTTGACCCTTGCACTCCCGTAATGAAGGGGGCCGGTACGGGACCGCTCCCTTCATTCCGGGAGCGCGTATTACGAGGTTCCCTTTGCGGGACCCAGACCAGACGTTTGATAAAACCAGATGTCTTTTCCGGGTCCCGTGAGGGGAAGAGGGAGGTAACAACGGGACACTTATAATGTGCCCGTTGTTACCTCCAACCCCATTCCCATTGAGCCATATGGGGGCTCAAATGGGAATGGGGAATGGTTCCTGCAAGGAGGACTTACCGGGTCCTCCTATGTGGGAATGACCCGGTAAGTCCCCATTGCAGGAACCCGGTAAAGGAGCCCGGTTTGGAGGCAGCCATGGTGCTAATAGCACCATGGCTGCCTCCAAACTCGTAATGAGGCCCATAATGTTTTGCCCTAATGATAACTGCACTAGCACTGGTGCAAAGTTTCTGTAGTTCCGCTGATAGAGCCACATCACTGCATTAGATGCATAGATTTGAAACGTTGCACCATCTCTTTTATTGGATTAATAATGAACTGAGAACATGAATAGGAACCATATATTTGTATTGTTTGCTTGATTTTGCCCCAAAAGAAATGTCATTGTGTATTTCATTTTATCTTCTGACAAAGTCCCAATGTATGTTTATTGGCGTTGCTTTGAGCATTGTAGTCATGATGAAATATGTCTACAATCTCTTGAAACATAATGCTTTAGGTGTATTGAATATTACAAGTACATTTGATATAAATCTCCTTAGGAAAGGATACAAATTGGATGTTGATCTATGCCTCATATTCAAAACTGATATGTAGTTTTATTAGTACATCAAGATCGTAAAGCACCCAGGGGAAGAGTGATGGCTTTTCTATAACAGAAACAGTTTGTTTCACAGAAATAAAAAAAAAAACACCCTTGATATCATAAGCAAACCACATAAACATGCTAAAAATACTGTTACTTTAAACATTATTAACCAAATCCACCACAAAACCCATTTTCTTAAAATTGTATTTTGCAATATTTATTACGTTTTGCAGCCTTCCAAAGAGAAAGACAGAAACTTCAGTTTCTATGAACAATCACTTTGCAGGTAATGAAATACACCATATTCAGGTGCAGCGACTAAATAAAGATCATCTAGAGTATTGTACACCAGTTACATTACTTGCACTATCAGAGCTCTTACGTGTCCATTGGCCATGCCTGTGAATGCAATCCAGTGTGTTTTCCCTTTTGGATTCTGGGGCTTCTAGTTTTTTTCTTTCACATTTGAAACCTACAAATTCCAAGTAAAACCAGCACTGGATTTGATTCTCATGCATGGCCACGGGAAACTTGCGAGCTCAGCACTTCATGTGACAAATCAGATGTGAGTTGTGTAGTAAAGGTTGAATGATTGAAAATGAAATAGGAATCTAATGCCATTTTGACTACAAAGATTAAATCTGGTATGAATGTCAGGTCCAGTAATGTCACCTACTCAAATTCCCTTTACACTAATATCACTTACTTCGCACGAATGCACATTTTTGGGCAGTGCACGCCCACCACAAATCTTTAATGAATTTGTATTCCACTAAAATACTTGCACATATCATTGTGATTGCTAATGTATCAACAATAAAGGTAAAATGTACCAGTGACACCTGGTAAATTATTTGGATGTTTGTCTATTGCCCGAAAAAAGGTCCTTCAATGTGCTTTGCTCTATTTTTGTTCAAATGTTTTTTCAATGGAATGTGGGGGAGACCCCCTTACTTCCCCCGCTATCCCACATCTACCAATCATCCACCTAGGAAGGACACTGACATTTTTTTCACAAGATCTGTAGGCAAGCCGTCAAAATCTGACTTGCCTTTTACTCATGAAAACACCTTCTCAGACTCTACTTAAAAGTCATACAGAACTGACTTGCCCTTAAATACCACAGAGAACCCTTACACAGACTTTATATGCATGATGATAAGAAAGGACTTAATTCCCATAAACATGAGAATATTGTGACGAGGAAGTTGAGCTGAGTAATGCAGATCAACGGAGGCCGAGGCACAAGCAGCACTCTAGTTGTTGCAAGCACATACCTGCTGTCATGGAAATTAAACCTGTAGGGTTGGAGAGTGTTCCATGGAGCCAACCGGCTTATTAACAAGGAGAAAGGAAGCTGACCGTGAGCAAGAACACGCTGCAGGAACACCAGAAACAGACAGAAGGTTTTGGGCATTTGCAGATGTTGGAAAGCAGCCGGCTTACCGAATCCCTAATCAATCTAGAAGAGCACGGCAGAAAACGCAAGAGGCAAAGAAGCTGAGAAGCAGAGGTGGCGAGAAGGAAAGAAATACCAAGAAATTGCTGCGACGAGAAACAGAATACACCTGCAAGAGCCTGTGAGTTCACCCTCGGTAAGCAGGGACATCGGGGCATATTGGCAGCCATGCCAAACCAGAATAATTGCTACCGAAGCTCATGAAAGAGAACAAACAAGTGAGCATTACTTTAAAGGGGAGAACATAACCAGTATAAGAGACTTTCAAGTTTGTGAGTGTTTGCAATACACATATAAGAGAAGCTCTGGCAGGATAGTCTACCAGGCAGATACAATACAAGACACAGCAGATATAAGTGACATCAGGTTTGGAAGTGTGCACAGAGCCCACATGGGAAATTCCCTGACAGGTGAGTATACCAGATAAATTAAATGTGCAAGGAAAATACCTATATAAGAAAAGCTCTGGCAGGAGAGTATACCCGGCAGATTCACAGTCACCGGACTATAGATTCATATGAAAAGCCCTGGCAGGAAAGTATAACAGACAAATACAAGTTGCAAGTGTGAACACATATGAAAAGCCCTGGCATGAGAGTAGACCAGGCAGATGCAAGTAATGAGCATGTTAATGTGAGAAAGCCCTGGTAGAAAAGCATACCAGGCATGGTCAAGTTGAACAGTGTGTACAAACTATTACACCAAGACGTCCTGATAAGAGCACATCAGGATTATGATAAGACTGTGGAAACATGTAATAGAGGAAGAAAAACCTGGCAGTATAGTGCACCATGTATCCTAACAAAATCCAGACTATCAGTCAAGTTGTTCTGTATGCCAGTTGTTTTGCTTAGCAAGAGAAAATTAAGGAACTGATATTCTTGAATACGAAGCAGAGTGACTCTATCCTTCTGAACCTTTGTGTTGGGTTTATGTGTTTTCTTTTTTTAACATGTATACTCCACTCAAAGCCAAACACATTTCCCTTTTTACCTTAGAGTTAATTTTGTTAGACTGTGAGGGCCAGAATAGTACTTTGGGCATGGGACCGTTTGGCTTTGGACAGTCTGACATTGACAGACCCTTACTTTTTGTTTTAGGTAGGGAAACCCTCCTTAGAGCAGAAGGAACAGGGAGGCATTTCTCCACCCCCTTTTATTTTAATTAACGTCTTTGACCAAATCGATCACTTTCTTGTGTCTGAGTTTCATTCCTGGCTTCTCGCAGACAACATAACAATACTCATCATGTTGGCTTTTCACTTGGTGGCAGTAAACAAATGACAACAGAGTAAGAAAATATGTCCAGACTGGCTGCACCAATGTTTACCAGTCTGGTCACATAAGAACACTCATCATGCTGGCTTTATCCTTGATGCAAAAATAAAATGCCAAGTTACGGTAAACAAACATGTATAGGCTAGGACCAGTCATGTTGGTCAATATTGTCATGTGTAATCAATGATCATGCTTACTTTTTCCCTTGCTGCCAGTAGAAAATAACATAGAACAGTAAGAAAACATGCCCAGATTGGCTCCACCAATGCAGGCTAGTCTGCCACATAAAAACTCTCACCGTTGATGTCCAGTAGTAAATGCCATGTCACAGTAAAAAAGTCCATACAGACTGCACCAATGTAGTCCAGTACGATGTGAAGGCATCATGAAGAAGGACACAAACAACAGATTCCAGATTCAAGACAATCAGTTTTATTAACTTAAATGTCAGGATGGAAAATGGCCTAACTTGCTCTATGCTAAGGTGGGATTTTCCCTACCCAAAAAAAACTAAGGAAAGTCAGAGTCAAAGAGTTCAATTTAGGAATCTGTCTGTGTCCAAACTTGCACCAATGCAACCACTCTAATATGAGATATTCTCCTTTGTTTGATAATTGACAAATATAATTGTTTCTCAATCCCCAGAAACCATTGGTCAAAGTGCACGAAAAGAAGTGGTGGAACTATTTTCCCTACTGGCATGCACTACTCCCCACAAACCCCATTGCCACGCACCTTCCCTCACACAATACAAACCCCAAAACATATGCTCCTGCTGTTTAGGGGAATGCTCAGTGCAGTGCAGTTAGTGAAAGTTTCAACTTCTTCCTACACTTTTATTTTAAAACAAAACCATTCAGAATGGTTTCTTTTGAAAATAAAAGTATAGGAACAGTAAAACTTAATTAAAAGAAGTAGAGACGCTCCTGACTGCTCCCACCCACTTCAACCAATGCCAGAAACTCACTGCTCACTTTGACAGTGTTTGCATTAGCTCAGATCACACAGCTGCTTCCTTTTGTGTCGGGGCTCCAGTTCCTGCCATTCAGACAATCCTGGGGAGGTCCTTTACCTTAGGGAATGAGTATGTTTAGTAGAAAGGGAAGCCTTACAGCACGGCTCCCTTCACCGGCCCCAGTCTGTTCCAGTGAGTCCCTGCTCCCACGTTACCCCATAGGGTTCTATGCTGCGTGCACCAGCTTCCTGGTCCTTCACTTGTTGTTCCCCTTAGCCACTGGGTTGGTCTTCATTTATACACCTGCAGCCCATTAACAGGCAGCAGGTGTGGATGATTGAATCAGCCTTGCCTGACCACCATTAAGAGCACATGCCCGACCTTCACTGTTCTTAGGAGGCATCTTCCTCGTCCAAGTACTAGAGTTGTAAAATAGCATAATCTTAATTTCTTTTAGTTGCCTCTTCTTTGTCCCAGTACTGTCAAGTGGCAATGTTGGGGAAATTAGGGGAACAAGCTTACAATAGATAGCCCATAATGGTTGGGTAAGGGTTGAATTGGTCATTAGTATGGGAAGTGGGATACCATGTCTTGCCCAAGGGCCCCCCACTCCCAGTCCCCAAGGACCCTACAGCCAAGTAATCCTCCCTTGCTTCTCCACCCCCAGGGTCGGAATCCAATAGTGATGGCCTTTCCCTGGCCACCTGCACAGAGCATCCAACGGGATGAGGAGTGAGAATTCCCTCAGGTTTCTAACAATGGACACATAAGCAAACTCATCATCACAGTGATATTCCCTGGCCCTATTGTGTAGTGCCCCCACTAGCATGGACCAATCCTGCTCTTGGAAAATAACTGAACCTCTCTGGAGCCACATGCTACCATAGGTAGAACATTTTGATATCATTAGACATCTCCACCCCGGCTCAAGTGATCAATCAGTTACATACTGGCGACACAATGAATTATATATTGAGATGTGAAAACCTAAGTGCCTGGGCATTGCAGATTCCCTCAAAATTAAGTAAAACACAATTCTAGAGTCAAAGGGCCTCATAAAGAGTTTGACGGTAACCATGGAGCTCTTAGCTCTATTGGCTGCCGCCAAATCGGGCTCCTTTACCGGGTTCCCTGAATGGGGAAGTACCGTGCCATTCCGAGTACGGAGGGCCCGGTAATTCCTCCCTCTGGGAACCCGGACCCAGACCTTCCCCATTCCCATCTGAGCCCCTATAGGGCTCAATGGAAATGGGAGAGGGTGCAAACAACGGGCCGATTAAGAGCGGCCCGTTGTTTGCTCCCTCTTCCCCTTGCATGACCCGGTAACGACGCCTGGTTTGACCAGGCGTTCCTTACCGGGTCCCGCGAGGGGAGCTTGTAACCATGCGGAATGGAGTTAACGGGTTTGCACCCATTTGCGGAACCCGTTAACCCATTCCGCCGATCTTATAATGAGGCCCAAAGTCTAGAACAACTAGATCAGTCAGCCACTCATTTATTTTTATTTTTTGTTATTTGTTATACGCCCAGACCCAGAGGTATCACGGCATAGGTTACAGAATACTTACTTATCTGGTTAAAAGACAAGGCAAAGTGATAAACAATACAAATGCAATACAAGTGTTAAGAAAAGATTAAGATACTAGTTACACAACAGTAGAATTTGTAAATATGCAGGAGAGATGGTCTAATTCTGAGCAGGGCATGGTTACATTTTTGCATCAAGCAGTACCATGCAATGAGGTTGTTATGGTTTTTCCTGTTAGTTGAAAAGCCAGGTTTTTAACATTTTCTTATAAACCTGATGAGAGGGTTCGCCTCTTATGGTACGCCGAAGGGTATTCCGTAATTTAGGGGCTAGAACTGGAAAGCTATTTCCCCCTGCCTTGTACCTTTGGTAACAGGGAGCGCAGAGAAGTGAATGTTGCTGGATCTGAGGACTCTGATGCTCTTTTTTATAGGTGATGGCATTGTTCAGGTAAGTCGGAGCTGTGTTGTTGAGACACTTGTATGTGATCTAGAGTGTTTTGAAGGAAATTCTGGTTTGATGGGTAACCAATGGGCTTCCCTTCTAATGTTTGAGATATGTTCAGATTTTTTTATTCCTAGTGCTGCTCGCAGTGCTTTTTTTTGTAGAAGTTGGAGTTTGCCGATGTTTGCCTTAGATGCACCTAGCAGTAATATGTTGCAATAATCTAACTTGGACAGGATGAGAGCCCTGGGTAGAGTAATGCAGTTTTGTGGAGAAAGCAATGTTCGAGTGTAAGGTTGGTATCTAAGTGGACTCCTAGCATTTTTGGTTTGGTAGAGAATAGGGATAGGTGGGCCATCAATGGTTATGGAGTTATAATCTTTGTGGAGTGCTTTAATTTTAGCTGATGACCCCACTATGAGGATCTCAGTCTTTTCGTCGTTTTGACAGAGGCTGTTATTGGCCATCCAAATTTGAATGATGGCATAGATTTGTTGACTGTGATGGTGTCCTGCTCATGGTTTCCTGTGATTGGGATAAGAAATTATTAGACCCAGTGTGTGGTTTCTTGGGAGAAATTGAAGTTTGAGTGCAGGGAATTACATAGTTTGTCATGGTCTACCAGATCGAACTCAGCCGATAGGTGTAACAGTAGAAGAATGCAAATGTTTCCAGAGTCTCTTATGGTATCCATTTGGATTTTTAGATCTAGGAGAGCCGATTCGGTGCTGTGGTTGGGTCGAAAGCCTGATTGTCGAGCACCTAGGGAATGGTTGTCCTCCAAATAATTTTGAATTTGGGAGTAGGCTATTTTATCAATTATTTTGAGCAAAAAGGGGATGGTTGTTATTAGGCAATAATGTGTAGATAACGCCGGGTCCAGGGTTGTTTTTTTAATCAATGGGGTGACCAACGCTTCTTTGATGCTGGCCGGGACTTCCATAGAGGCAAAAGAGGCATTTACAAATAGTGTGATTATGGGTGCTTGAGTGGGGGCGCATGATTTGCTGAGTTTGGCTGGGAAGCTATTACCTTTACAGGTGGATGCTTTTAGTTTGGCATTGGTGTCAAGGACTTGCATTTGGTTGAACTGAGTGAATTTAAATTCAGTTGTGAAATAGCTCTTTGGTGTTTGATGCCGTGTTATTTATGTGTGTATTAAGAGCATTGGCTTTTTGTTTTATTAATGTGGATTTGTAAGTTTGGTTGGCTGTGGCAAAATATTTAGCGGAGTCTAAAGTTCTGGTTTTTGTATGGATGTGTTTGTTAATGAATCCAACTGAATAAATGTCTTTTGTGGATATTGCCTGTAAATGTATAACTTCTGCGAAAAGTGCAAAAATGTGTGATCTATTTAAAACTGCATGCAGAAATGTTTTACCCATGACTCCATCAAAGTTTTGTTTTTTCTAGAATTCCGCATTGGGATAGTCTTAGGAAAGGGACCTCTAGACCTGCCTGCAACTTAAAGACTTTGGCCCTTCCACTGAGTGCCTCGTAACACACTATATACTGGCCTTCTTCGTTCTGCAGCTGCCTTTATGAATTCATGAGGATCATGAGGGAAGAAGATTGTATTTATTACTCCACCAACTTTAACACTGGCTGCAGAAGATTGTTGGTTTTCCTGCCAGGACTGGCCTCCCACTGCACCTGCACAGAGACTGCAGGTTTCAGGCAATACTGGCAGTGGTCCCACTGAAAAAAAAGTTGAGGGAGTGTATGCCTCTGTTTGCACTGCAATTGTGCAACAGCCTGACCTCTTCCCCCTTGTTGGTGCTGTACAGCTTTGATTAGATTTTTTATGAGGTTCACCAATCATGGACGGAATCTGTAGAAATCTTTGGAGAAAAAAAACAAATTGTAAATTTGCTCGAATTTTGGCTGTACATAATTTCAAACAAATATACCGCATGGTGGAATTATAGACAACAAGGGGAGCAAGGGCTAGAGGGGTGTCCCCTGCTTCCTATAGAATAGAGTAATACAAAAAAAAGGGAACCTGCCGTGCTGGTTCCCATCCGCATAAGTGAAGGGAACTGGCATTGCAGGGAAACATGGAGTCGGCGACACACAGCAAAGTGTGCTGCCAAAAGGTAAGTGATGGGGTAGGAGAGTGGCCTTTTGCTGCGGTTGATATTTGTGGTTGTTGTATTTCAAAGATTTTATATTCGTAATTTTGTATTCTAAATTTTCTGAATGAAAATAATAATGGACATCCGTCATGGACTGCCCCGGTTTCCTCACCACACATGACCTGTTTGATTCTCACTGCAGGGACATCCTGCTCACATTCCAAGACTGACTTCTCGTCCGTGGACAATTCCGTGTCTGAATGCCTATTAGGTAGCGACAATGTTGCTGGTGACTTCTCTGGCTTTTTTTGTTTAAACAAAGTTTCATGAATGGTTAGATTCTGAAGGAACTTCCTGGAAGAAATATTACTAGAAGCAAAGGAGCGCTTTACAGAGCTATGCAACAATACAGATACACAATAGAGTGCTTTACAGAGGTATACAACAGTACAGCTGCATAATGGAGGACTTTTCAGAAGTAACAACAAAACAGATATACAGCGGGGGTGGGATACAGAGTGGCACAGAGGAGGGGTAGAGCTGTACAGGTCGGTGGATAGGAGAAGGGTGGATGGCATCTAGTGAGTCAATTGGGGGGGCAACATCATGGCCTAGGTGTTGAGGAGCAGAGGCTCCTTGAAGAGGTGGGTCTTGAGCTATTTTCATAATCATAGGAGCATGGAGGTGAGTCTGATGCAGATGGGAAGGGGGTTACATAGTCTTGGGGCATAGGCAGAGATGGTATGTGTTCAAGATCACAAAATGCATCTTAACCTCAGATTTTATGTTTTTGTACAAGGTAGCAAATGTCGACAAAATATAGTTTTGAGACACAATATGAGGAGTTGAGCCGTAAGAGGAAATTGATACATCACTGTCCTCACTTTCAGCTAAAAAAAATGGGGGATTTTTTGGACAGGACTCAGAGCCAGCTGCACCCACTTGTTCAAATGATACTGTGGATTTCAGCATGTCTGCATCAGACACCAAATGAAATGCTTTGGCGGTTCCACCATGTCACTGAGGAAATGGACTGCAACATTCGTGGAATGTTGGTGGGCATGTGGGACTCAGGCACATGCCCAGCTTCCCCTGGACTGTGGCAGAATGTGCTCCCTCGTGACCTTGCATAGCCCCGACCTCGTGGTACCCAACATGGAATTAATATCCTTTTACTGATCATCCTGCTCTGTTGAAAAAAGGCTTACTTAAGAATAAAGTATCAAGCTTGACCGGCGTGATCTTTGAAGTTGCATAGAATTTGCAGAGACAACAACTATCAGTCTCAAAAATCATCAGAAGGACTGGCTGCGATTCCACCAGAGTGTCATCTACATTTTTCTCAGAACCTTTGCTTCCAGGGGTCTAGGCAGCAGCAAACTCCAAGTGGACCCAAATAACCCACTACAAAGTCCTACAGTTTGTGAATTTGACTGAGAAAGGGCTGAACTCAGTGAGGGAGGAACTGAAGGCTTTAATGTTGGTTGCGCTCCAAAATTGGTAGATTTTGGATCTATTAATGGTGATGTAGGGTGATGTTTGTGAGAAAATAGGTGGCAGCTGTTGAACATTTCCACCCACAAGCAATGCGTTCAATTGAACTTTGTCTGAGGCTAATGAAGAACTGTACACACTCCATGACACTATGATATCAGAAACGAGCATGGCAACAACTGACAATTGATACAATAACATTTGTTCCTGGGTACCCATATGGTTGACTAATGTTTTTAACATAACTGTCGCAATCTTCATTTTGGTATTCATGACCTTTTGTATATGTCAAATAGGGCTAGGAATTTTCAAGGGGAGCACGGGCGTGGGGGGCAGATATGCTGCCCTTTAAAGTTGATGGGACAAGAGAAGCAACATCCTGCATACAACACATACAAACACCAACAGAAATGCCAGAATATGGCATCCCAGCAATGTTTACAATGCCACCCCTAGATATAGATAACTATGAGGCCATTGATCTCCAGAAGAGTATGAGGCACGAGGGGGACGCTTGTGCAGGGTAACAAGGGTATGGATTCCAAAGGAAAAAAGCAGGGAGATGAGGGCAAAAAATGTGTCTATTGATAGATCGATCAAAGAGGGGAATTTTGTAAAGGTCCAGATCCAGCGCTGTCGATAGGGGCACAAATTTCAGTTACGCAAGTTGTGTGGTGACACAAAGTGATGTGGTGGGTGACATTGGGAGGGGTGACGCCACTATGCATGATGCAGGTGCTTTAGATATAGTTTTATAAAACACAGGAGCTGGCGCAGAGCAAGAAGTCCCACGGGGGAACGGAATGGAGTGTGTATAACTTGTTTAGTGATGGGGTTGCTGGTGCAGGATGGGCATAGGGTTGGGGGCCAATGTGTCTTATGGTGCATCAGTGTAGCAGGCTTTTGAGCAACATGTGCACATTAATGAAGCCATGTTTTGTAGGCCCATGTTAGATAATCTTGTCTGTAGACAGCTTATAATAAAGGGTGTTGGGAAATTGGAAAAGTTCAAATTTTGCCCACCATACCATTGACTGGGGGGTGGACAAGTCATCATCATCATCATCATCATCATTTCGGTCACTTTCGCAAATTGCTACAAATATTACAATATTTATGGTAAATGAGATAAATGTTACATTTAGGTTACTTTGTGTTATTTTGTGTAGATGTGATACATTTGTAGATGCACATACAAGCAGAAAAATAATGATGAAACATTGTCACACATAGGGCTCCTCCCCTCTCAGGTGAAACAGGAAATCAATATGTGCACGTGGAGTTTAGCTGTATGAATGACGGTCATGAGAGGAGATCATAAAAGGTATACAATGCAGACATAATGGTATACATGTATGGGAAGTATTTTTTGAATTTAGTAAAAGATGGAATATATGCAGTGTGATTGTTCTGTGTATCATGGGTCTTCGTATTGTGGATTAATTAGAATGGTGATTGTGCAGTTGTGACAAAGGCTGCAAAGATCCCTCAGCAGTCAAGGGACAGATTTTGCAAGTTGGTCAATGGGGTGGCTGCTGTCAGTTTGCAGATGGCTCAAGTGCTGGAGGGTGAAGGGAAGATATGATCTCTGGTAAACAGGAGAGCTCATTGTTGTAAAGGATAGGCATTTGTGAAGCTTGCAGGGTTGTTTGAACAGGTGGCGTCTCCTTGCAGAGATCAGAAGTAATACATTTCAGGAGAGCGATTGTGTTGTCAGAGAGTGGGTGTTACTCATGTGAATAGGAAAGGTTAATAGTCATAAAAATCAGACTCCGGACAGGTTTGGGCAATGCAGTTAGCAAACACAAATAAATCAAAACGGAAAATGCCTGTCTTTCTCATGTCGATATTTTTAGGGCAGGTCCGTGTGAATCATTAATAGGAATTCTGTTGTTAAGTAACTAAGAGGCAACGCTGCCATCAAATATGGAGAGGTTTTTGGGAAGGGGTGTGTTAAAAATGCAAACCTTGTAATTATACGTTTTTAGAGGATTGTTTTATAATATCTGTGTCCAATGAACTGTTTTGGGTTTTAGATTTCTCTGTACAGGGCAACTGATCATGTTTGGGGGGATGCTGTTATAACAGTATCTTGGGGAGTGTATTAACTGTTGCAAATTGTATATAATATGTGTTCTTTGTGTTGTTCAGTGAGACCAGGGTTAGTGTGACTGTTAGATGTCATCTAAACCCCATCCCAGACTTCTGTACTATAGACTTGCTTTATGGACAAAAGGCGCACTTACTAATTCTAGAGGTGGGCCTAATTTGGGTAAAGGGGCGGAGTGAAAGGTCCACGCCTACAATGGCTGCAGGATTTTGTCACATCAAAGTTTATTTTTGAATACTCAGCAAAAAGAGTGCATAGTAATGTTGCAAGACTGAATGTTTCCAGGAGAATGCAGCCCTATCAAACTCTTTGCATGAGATACTTTTTAAGGCCACAGAGCTTGGCAATTGAGTGTCAGAGAATAATTGGCATGGAAAAAGGAATCAAGTACAGTCAATTAAAATAAATTCACAATGTTGGCTATGTGTTTTAGAAGCACACCTGGCAGTGAGGTGTGAGAAGGGAGCTGGCGGGCTAGAGTCATGGTGTAGGGGTGTGGAGCATGTAACATGCAGCCAATTAGCAGAGAGGGGTCTTCGTGTTCCTATGGTTTAAAATTGTTAAGTGTCCTGTGTTGTATGGTAGTTTTGTAATTCATGTATAAAAAAATATAGCAGCAGTGGGCTGTGTTTAGCTAATTTCATTCAATTCAGTTCCATGGGGGAGTCTGAACCATATCTCCCAGCTGTTTGGGTCCAATATGACTGTGTCACTTTCCTGTGATTACATTTGACAGAGGTCCCCTGGTACAGTTTGATGAATCATTAATTTAAAATGCATATTGTGATTATTGTGAAATTTTTGGTATGCTATTTTTGTGATGTTATTCCACTAATTCCGAACTATGGTCTCATTTGACATGTGAATAGAGGTCTTGTGATTTTGAAATTACCTGTAATCTCAAGAATGGATAAGTTACAGAAAACCTCAGATTCCATGATGTCTGTTTTATAGATATTCAGTCAAAGTAATGCATAACTATATAGAAGTTCCTCAGCATGTTAATAATAGCCATAATAAACTGTGGCTTCGCAATAGTTTGCAAATGAATGCATGTGGGTTCCTTGTATGTTAGTAATGCAAGCAATATGCACCTGCATTAACTAGCTGCATTGCTTTTGCCCACATGTGACCACTGCTGGTAGTGTGCCACATCCAGAAACGTGTTGGGGCAGTGCCAGCAACAGGGGACTGCTGCTGGCCTTGGTTGTCAGTGCCAATTGCACTAATTGGGCAGACTCTTCCAGAGTACTTGCAGAAAGGTCTCCCAACCTGAGGAACAACCCCATGGCCTCCTACTCCATCTGAATAGTCTCCTGTTCCAAAACAGACATTGTCTACAGGGGGCTTCCACCAAAAGCCCAGACTCTCCTGATTATCTGGGGACCTCCACCAGATCCTCCTTGCCTCTGTGCTTGGGGCCTCCTCAGATGGATAGGACTCCTCTTAAACTCTTACTGCCAGGGCCAAAACAATGCCTCTCCCTTCTTTGCTGACTTAGAAGACCAACAACGCTGTGTGGCTCATGACAACAGGCAGAACAAGGTTCCCTCTTTTCATCAATCACTGCTAACTCATGCTACTACTATGAGGAGAAACATAGACTCTACTTCTCCTCTCCCCTTTTTTTCCCCTGAAAACATCCCAAACATACAATTCTCAAGATAGAATGGAAAATACCTCAAGAACATGGTAACTCACATGGGAAAGGAGGACGTAACCCAATCAGCACACAAGAAGGAAACAACATTGCACAAATGAGTATGACAATCCAAAACAACAACACATAGGGGTACACAAGTACAACAGCAACAAACACACAGGGTGAAATTGAGAAAGAATACATCACCGTTTGTGGTTTATGAGATTCAAATCAGAGACCAGAAAGTGTTTTTAGCTCCTTTTGTTCTTTTGCAACAAATAAGAAAAAGGAAAGCGGAAAGGGCGACATTGGGTTCCTTTTTTGCATGGACAAACCAATGAACAATCAGTTAGCAGACAATGGGGCCCAAACATGGGCAACAAAAATACTCCTAAGAACACCAATCTACACAAAAACAAATTCCTAACTCTTAAACCTGTTCCTTCAACTGCTAAAATCTCTCCAACTGGACACAAAGGTCTCCAGGCACGAGTCTGCCTTTTGTAACATCTTCCATCACAACCAATCTAAACCTGGATCTCTCATGATGATTTGTGTTTCAATCAAGAGCTTCCGTTCTTAGGTTGAATATTGGACTTGTTCATTGGACGCATTGTATTTCTTAAAAGTAGTTTGACTCTCTATAAAAGGGCCATCTCATATCCTGTTCTTTTTGGATTTTGATAGCTTTTGAGGGTTGATGTACACCGCAGTTGTTTGGCATATTTTAGAGTTCTTTGAGCAGAATTCTGTGGAGTTTTAGATGTTAGCTTTCTTCTTGTGTAGTTTGTTGGTTTCGGGAGAGATTTGCTGTTCAATTATGCCTCTTTGTGTTAGGGTTTATTCGGTGCTTTTTAGTTAACCCTTTTGTCATATTAAAAATAAAGAAAACAAATGTGCTCTTAACTGCTGTCCTTTTCCCGTTAATTCCCAAATAAAACTTTTTAAAAAAAAATCCTACCCTCAAATAAGATGGGTCATCCTTTCCCATGTTCCCCCTATGTTTTTGTCAACATTTTTGGAGTGTTTTCCATTCTCAGAATGCTTTAGCAGTGTCTCTGTTCTCTTTAATGGCCAGTTAACTGATGTTGAATGTGTGACACTGGAAAAAGAAAAAGGTGTGAATGGAAGAAGGTTAGCTACATTTCTCCTCACAGCAGGTGATTGTGGTATCCACCCTACAGGGCCAGTGTAAAGGGGTGTGAGGAATAGCCTCTGGAGGTGATGCACATCAGTGGCAGGCCTACCTGAGAGGGAGGAGACAGAGGATGGTGGGTCAGGGGTGTTAAAGGATAAGACTTTCCCTCATCGTGTTATTGTGGTGGGCCACAGAAGGAGTCCCAAGGGTATAATCCCTTGATCCCCCCACACTCTATGATCAGGTAACAGGAGGAAGGATGGTGAGTTCTTCTGCAAAATGAAGGAATGTGGGAAGAAGGTGAGGTTGTGTAGAAAGGCAAGGGTAAGGCCGTAACTTGGGATGACAAAGATGTGATATCTCATTTGCTGCTACCATTTTATGGTGTTTAACATGCAAATGAGTCCCCCCATGCAGCCTATTAGTGATCCAGATGATACCACAACCCCCTCTAGTGGTGGTGAGGGATAATGTTCAGGAATCTTCTTTCCTCTCTCTCCACCCTCTGCAACTAATCCAGAACAAGAGTGCAAGACTTATCCTGGGCCTCAAGCCCAGGGACCATATCTCTCCAGCCTTGACATCTCTCCACTGGCTCCTGGTGGCTGCAAGGATCAAGTTCAAGACCCTTTGCATTGTCCACAAGGCTTTCTGGGGCCAGATCCTGCACTACATACAATGCTCCCTTCCAAAATAGCTTCCTTCACAAGCCCTTCACTTAGCTACCACAAACTCTCTGAGGGTTAGATGCTTCTCCATGAAGAGAGTGGGGAGTAGATCCCTCTCCTCTGCAGGTGCCTCCCTCTGGAATGGCCTCCCTCCCCTTCTCAAACTCGAGCTAGACCACTTGAAGTTCCGGAAGCAGCTTAAAGCTTCCCTTGTCTCCTCTGCTTTCTCTCTCTTCCTCCTGTAAGGAATTAAGGGGCCAGCAGGCCCCCCTCCCTAACTTCTGTAGTACAAATGTGGACCATGTGCCTCTAATGGTGGGGAATGCCCCTGTGCATTTATGCGTTGTCAGCTTTGGGTGGCATAAGCATAGATTGGACCATCATGCAGGACAAAGGGCATCCATCGTTGTGCCCCCTTGATGCCATCTTGGTAACCAGGCCTCACTGCGATAGTGCAGTGACACACACACAGCACACAGTACACATGGCCCCCACCTTTCTTCCTTTTGTGTCCGGAAATCTCTGCAGCTCCATTCTCACGCTGAAGCCGGAGGTAATTGCAACAAAGAACAAATGTAACAGCCCAGTCTTCCTCTGAGATCACTGCCCCGTGTGTGAACTGGCTTGAGCCAAGCATCCATCTTCACAAACCTGTCCATGCCCGCTCACCCTCGCTATTGGAAAATTACTGCCAGTGTAACCCTGTGTCCTTGCAAGGTATTCTCTTGATGTACCAAATATGTGATCCCACCACAATGCTTACCCGACAGACCCCTGACTAACATTGTACCTCTGCACCATATATCGTTTCCAATACTAACGCATGCCAGTGTGCCTTAGATCCTTTATGAGTACAGACCCAAGCTTCAATCAATGCTATCATGATGGTCAAAACCTTTGTAACCGGATGACCCGCTTGAGCCACAATAATCAACTATGTAAATAAATACAAGGCTTTCAGTGATTTGTAAAATTTTCAATAAATATATTTCAAAGTAATTATTTAGTTCATGCTTCATAGAGATGTATTATGTTAGCTTAGTTAGTGATTCCAAAATGAAGTATGAAGGTGGGCACTACGATATTGCTCATATGTCCAAAAAATATGTATTTTTTCTTTTTAGAATAAAAAAAACGTTTGCCTGGGGCTACCAGTTATGAGGAGGTCCTATGTCATAAGGACCAAATAGTAATGAGCAAAAAGATAGAGTTAATCCACTCTATCAAAAACTGGTGCTCTCAGTTGGCCCTAAGGAGGGCTGCACTTTTAGAGCATCCAATACGTGACCTTTTGTTAAAGTATTTGCAATCAATTATCACCATCAACACATTTACGGCTTACAATTTCAGTTGTATGTTACTGATGAGCTTCCTGTGGGTTTTACAGGAGCTCGCACTGCGAACTGTTGCTTCTCACACAAGGTGGAGAAACGTTAGATACTTAAGGTATGAGATCTATTCCCACATTTTTTTGCTTATCAGCCAGAACTAATGTACACATAGTCATTGACAGTTTGTTTCTCTTTTCTCTTTCCTTTTTTTATGTCATCATCATGTTGGACACTGGGATATGGTATGTGTAAAAACATTTATTCAATTGTAACAATGTGGGCACTTAATGGTTTATAATTATGAAAAATGTGTAAATGCTAATTGATAACAGAATGAATGTACCGCCCTGATGAAGGTTTTTGTAACCGAAATGCATTGGCATCTGTACATGCAATCTAAACTAATTTTGGCGCAGCCTCAGTGAATATGATACAACAACAATATTCCTATAAAAAGCTTAGCAAAGGGATGTGAATAAACATTTCCTTGAACGAATTACCGTTGATGGTGATAATTGATTGCAAATATTTTAACAAAAGGTCACGTATTGGATTCTCTAAAAGTGCAACCTTCCTTAGGGCCCACTGAGAGCACCAGTTTTTGATAGAGTAGATTAACTCTATCTTTTTGCTCATAGCTTAGTAAGTGATCACATCGCCTCACGGCAACATGACCTTCACCCCTCCTGGACATGGACAATAGAGCCACGTGATGACCCCCCTCCCGCCAAAGGAGCAACCAATCCAGATGAATCAGCGCCTCCACAACCATATAGTGCTATAAGGACTGTCCAATCCTGCACTGTCATAGTACCCTATGTTAATTACATAATCTATGACGATTTTTCTCTTTATAATGTAATGTAATTGAAATGTTTGTCAGAGCGCTCTCAGGCAGCAGAGTTCTTTGGATGCCAACTAGATCAAATATTTTTTGAACTCAGGCAACCTGTTCTTGTAGCCTTATTCCCCGTCTGGGGAGTATCTCATTTAGTTTTGCACGTCTAAAGACGGGGAGAGTGCCTACATTTTTGGTGACCCCCGCAACGTGATTTGGGACGAGTGCCTCGAGGCCCGTGATGTGCGGCGATATCCGGGACACCCCCCAGCAAAACCATTGTCTCTGCGGCCGACCAGCCTGTGCGCACAACGAGAAAGGGTCAAGGGATCCCGGTTAACGAATACCCAACTTTAAATGCTGCTCGCCGAGGCGGGCCACGGCTTTGTTGGGGTGCAGATCAGATTGTGGATGACCCATGAACGGTGACTCTCGGACCACCCGACTGAACACGTGAGTACCGGTTGCATAAGTTCCCAAGAGGTAAGGGAGGGGTTAAAACTAAAGGGGAACAAGCAAGTGATTTAAAGAAACTTAAGGCTTTACGCCTTACAAAAAGATAAAGTGAATCGACCTGGAAACTATGCCCAAATGATGAGAATAAGGCTAACTTAACTTCTCCACAGGTAATATCCCCGCCAATTTAAAATAATCCTGGGTGCTCCCGCTTCTCAAAAAGCATACACTAGACCCTCTTATCCCTACCAATTACTGTCCTTTTACCACGGTACCATTCCTACTGAAGATACTGGACAAAGTGGCCTACACACAAATTCAAAAACATCTTGAACTACACAAGCTTCTGGGAGCTAGACAATCTGGCTTCCATCCATTACATTGAACTGAAACAGCCCTCATTGATTTAAAGACCCAAATAGATGAACTGAGAGATAAAGGAAAGGCAGCACTCCTACTCTTACTTGATCTCTCAGCTGCATTTGATCTTGTAGACCACAAGGTACTCTGTAGACACTTGGACTCTGCTGCTCATTTCTCTACCCAGGTCATCAGATGGATAGAATCCTTTCTGAGCGAGAGAACTATGCAAGTTTTCTCCCCTTCGGCTGCAGCAGACACCATACCGTTCACATGTGGAGTCCCCCAGGGCTCTTGTGTCTCCCCGACCCTATACAATATATTCACCAAACCCCTCTTCGATGATTTGGACCATCTATGTATCACCTACACAAACTATGCAGATAATACACAGATTCTCCTCCCGCTTTCAGGGGATCATGGTAAGGACAGGGAGTTGGTGAATAGAGTGTATCTCATCATTCAGGCATGGATGGCATCTCATGGCCTATGCCTGAATGATGACAAAACAGAGCTGATCATTCTGGACACACAGGCCAATATCAACAAACTAGGCCTTGACTATTCCGAGTTTAGTATAGA
The DNA here is from genome assembly GCF_040938575.1 of Ambystoma mexicanum. Lineage (NCBI taxonomy): Eukaryota > Metazoa > Chordata > Amphibia > Caudata > Ambystomatidae > Ambystoma > Ambystoma mexicanum. The sequence continues at coordinate 646,323,478 of NC_090927.1, read as the reverse complement.
TGGCAATGTTATTAAGGTCTCTAGGGAAGTAAAAACGCTTGGTTTTTACCTTGATTCTACTATGTCATTCACTAAACAGGTCAACCCCTTAGCATCAACCACAGCCCATACCTGTAAACTTATAAGAGCTGGTAAACCCTTCCTATCCAATTATAGCTGTATGATCCTAGCGAGAGCCTTAATACTCTCCCGACTCGACTACTGCAACGCCCTCTACTGTGGTGCCATCACAGCTATTACCCAAAGGCTTCAAACTTTACAAAACAATGGCCTCAGAGCTGCACTTGGCATAAATAAAAGGGAGCATATCTCCGCTATCAGACGACAACATAAATGGGTTTCTACTGTTGACAAAATTCATCTAAAACGATCTCCCTGACACATAAAGCTCTCAATAATGCGGCTCCTAGCTATTTGACGGATAAAATAAAGAGAAATATATCTAGCAGACCGACAAGAACTGTCAATTCCAACCGTCTGGCTGTACCAAGATTCAAACTTGCCAAAATTGGCGGCATCAGTTTCCCTGTAACAGCCGCCAAACTGTGGAATGCCTTATCACACAACCTGAGAGCATACCAACCATTCCTACAATTTAGAAAGAACTTGATCAAACACTAAAAACTTGCAGTCATCTCTAGATCCGTACCCTAGACTAACTGTATATATGCTGTATTAGAATTTGATCTTTATTTTTATACAACCTCTGCATTCTGTATATTAATTGCTATCAACCTTTTGTCTATACTGTATCAGTGTAAATATGTAAAGTGGATATCTCTGTACTATTGTAAATTTGTAACATTGTAATGCCCAGATTCTGGCAACATTGTAAGTCTCGCATATTCTTGTTCTGCTGTGTCTGGTGCGCATTATAAATAAATAAACAAACAAACAAACAGAAAGTTAGGGTCTGTGTGAATGATACTGAGGCTTTTTATAATCTATCCTTACATGGCCATTAGGTTTCTGAGATAAAGAAGCAAGAGAAGAGTGAGGAATCCTAGCCCGAACGGGGTAGAAGGCGGCACCCCGTAGCATTGTCTCACCCAGTGCAGTTAAATAAGTGAAGATAAAGAGAAACTAGTTCGGGTCTCATATATGTAGTAGAATTCTTGGTGAGGTAGTAAGGGAAAATAAGAGGTGGGGAGTGCATCAGAAAGACAGAAAATAGGGGTGAGAAGCTGAAGAAACAGAAAGGGGAGTAAAAGCGTGCAGGTAGTACATGTTATATGTGGTGTGTCTTCATGTTAAATGTTCTCGTGCACGTCAAGATATTACATGTCAATTTGTCAGTAACTGTTCATATGCCAATAAGCGATTAAGGTTGACTAAGAAAATTGAAAATGCAATGTGTACAAAATGTTTTGAGTAATAATAAGTGACAAATGTTCAGGGTTGAAATAATGTATCGTATCGCTAAGTGGTGAAAGAGTAAAAATTGTGCAAGACCTGTGGAGGATTGAAACGGGTATGGCGTGGAACCAGTCCACCACCCTGTTCTATTTCATAATTAAAAAGAGGCTCTCGAAGGAAGTACAGAAGGCCTTGGAGAAAATATCTGGGATAGAAGCCAAGGGCTGGCCTGAGATTCAAAGCATAATTGTACACCACTGCAGGAGGATCAAAGAAAGATAAAAGGAGATAGCACAGAAAAGGTTGGCAGACGAAGCAAAGTTAGTGCAGAACAAGCTAGTGAAGGTCGCAGCACTGAACGCCACCACATCGACAGATAGGAACAGCGAAGGAGACGATGGAGCAGGACACGCACCAGTGAGGATGGCTGCAGCATTGGCTACAGAAGGGCAAGAACAGTGGGACGGACAGGAGCAGTACGGAGGACCCCAGTGGCAAGGAAGACCAGCAAGAGGACGAGGTGGGTACAGAGGACCATGAGGGGGATTCGGAGGAATGGGGAACAGGGGATTAGGAGGGCCCGGAATGAGAGAAGGGCCATAAGGAACGTGTTGGAATTGTAATAGATGGGGACATTATTCAAGAGACTGTAGAATGCGACCTATGGGTTATTATCAAGGGCAGTCCCCAATGAGAAATGAGCAGCAGTACGGACATCCGCATCCAGGTAGCCCTTATGGGTTACCAATGGGAGGGGGTGGACAATGTGACCAATACTATAGTGAGACACAAATGCAACAGAGGCAACAATCGCAGCCACAACCACCACAGCAGAGGGGAGCACTGCAAACCATGGCCAGACAAAACACAATAGGTGGTGCAAATAGCAACATTTTTGCAACATCAGCTAATGTTGCGCCGGGCCTTTTTGCGGCACAGCGTGGTAGGAGACAATGTTTTCTCAGCACCAGGAACTGAAACATATGCAGAATAGGACAGCCCACAGAGAGCACTTGCGTGTCCAGTCCTATCCACTACCCTATGTGCAGAAGAGGAACCACTAGTGGGAGCAGAGATAGGAAACAAGCAGTTTATCTTCATGGTAGACTCAAATTGTGGCTCAAGGAACGCAGGGGTTCTCTGGGGCTATTTTAGAAGTTACTTACACAAAAGATCTGAACGTAACGGTGGGGGGGAAACAGTGCATGCTCCCTTACTGTATCACAAAACCGCGCCAATCAATTTGCTGGGACCGGACTTGCTAAGCAAGTTAAACATGACCATCTCCTTTACTGAGCGGGGAATAGTGTGTTTGACTCCAGGAGTGTGCCCTGTACAAGCGATGCTAATGATCAGCACAATAACAAATGAAGTGGTGGTAAGAGGGGTACCAATTGTCATGGACATGTTCATTTACGGCATCAGAGTACTAGCTCGAGTGGTACCAGAAATAATTAGAAAGGAATGGAGGGTTCCCGCGGATTTCATTTTTCGTCCAATTGTGAATACAGATGTTGTACCAGGAACCATCCTATCTATAGGTTTAGAGGGGGTTCAGGTTTCAAGCAAACGTATTGCGGTAATAGGACTGGACACGCATGGCTGTGAATGGAGAACAGTGCTGTGCATAGACCCAAATATAATGTTGCACAATTTAACTGGTGAAGAACTTTTCACTGACAATGAGAGTGAGGGGAGATAATAATGGAAATAAGCATACCATGTGACATCATGATTCAACATAGGGAAGTGCACAACCCCCTCATGGCCAGCGTAAACATCCCACCTACAATCTTTGACGAAGTTATGAAAAGAGTACTGCCAGAGGTCTGGACTACAGGCCCACATAATGTAGGGTTATTGTATGACATAACTCCCATAAAGATAAAATTGAAGCCAGGTGCAATACTCCCTAGGGTTAATCAGTACCCAATATCAAAAGAGGCAGAGGAAGGAATAAAAAAAACAATAAGTGCCCTGTTGAGACAAGGGATAATAGTGCCATCCAATTCCCCATGTAATACAGCGATTTTACCGATCGGAAATGCAAAATGGGGGTCATGGAGGATGGTACAAGACCTCTGCCCACTTAATGACGTCATTCAGAAAGAGTTCCCATTGGTCCCTAATCCAGCCTGCATACTGTGCAGCATTCCCAAAGAAGCTACGTGTTTTATAGTGGTGGATCTGAAAAATGCTTTCTTTTCCATACCACTTGACGAAAGCTCCCGTTACCTCACGGCATTCACGCTGCAGCATTTTTAATAGAATTTTACACGAGGATCTTAGAAATATTGATGTAGAGACTGTGTTAATACAATACGTGGATGATTTGCTCATCTGCAGTATAACTGAAGAAAAGTGCAGAGAAGATTCTATAGCACTGCTGAACCTGCTTGCTACAAAAGGATACAAGGTGGATAGACAAAAAAAAAACTGCAATACTGCCTAGCGGAGGTGCTGTGCTTAGGACAGCTCATATCAAAAGATGGTAAAAGAATACTTCCCGACAGGGCAACAGCCATACGCCACATGATAATGCCAAAAACTGTAAAAGATATGCAGAAATTCCTAGGCATCTGCAATTACTGCCATGCCTGCATACTTGATTATGCAGCCTACACCCGCCCATTGTTGCAGGCCTTGAAAGAGTCCCAAAATAATTATACCCCAATAAAATGGACACACAAAATGATGACACAATACTTTAAACTGCAGGACATGATCACAAACGCGCCAGTTCTCGCAAACCCAGATTATGACAGGGAATTTTATCTTTTCTCACACAGCAACGGAACACTAATGACTGCAGTATTAACTCAAAAAACATTGCTAGGTCACCAGCCATTGGCCTACTACAGCGGAACACTGGACACAGTAATGCAAGGTCATTTCGCATGCGAACAAGCTCTCGCTGCAGTGGCCTTCGCGATTGAAAAGAGCGCCACAATTGTAATGGGCTGCTCGGTCACAATGTACGCAGAGCATTCACTCTGTGCAATCTTAGAATGATCAAAATCAACATTAACAGCGTTAGGGGGTAACGTAGTGATGAGATGTAAAACTATAAATCCCGCTACATTCATCACAGAACCATGCACTGTGGGGGAAATGCAGGAGCACGATTGTGCAACGTACGAGGGAGAAGAGGACGACATCCCCAAAGCCAGTGAGAACGCATTGCAGGAAGGAGAAATATATTTCATAGATGGGTCAGCGTCCATAGACACCGAAACAGATTAAAAACATGTAGGGATGGCAGTGGTAAGAATGGAGGAAGATAACTATGAAACAATAATACAAAAACTTCCATCTCATTTCTCTGCACAAGCAGCTGAATTAAAGGCATTAATTGAAGCATTGCACATAGCAAAAGGATGTGTAATAACTATATAATCAGATTCAGCATATGCCATCACAACAGTACACTCAGGGCGATCACAATGGCGACGGAGAGGGTTCCAAAGGGCAGATGGGTTGCAAGTTCAACATGCTACGTTTTTAAATGAACTGATAGAAGCATTAGCAGAACCGTTAGTAGTAGCAGTGGTGAAATGCCAGGCCCATACTAACAACACAGACGTGATCTCATTGGGGAACGAGGCAGCCGACATGACAGCAAAAGAGACCTCGTATTTTAATATACCACCCACCCTTGAATGTATTACTAAGACAACCACTAGAAGAGGGGTGTAGCAACACACCCGTAACTCAAATATTAGAACTAAAGAGGAGAGCACCAGTGGAAGAGCAAGACTATGGGTAAAACGCGGGTGCAAGCAATCACCCACAGATTTGATTTGGAGACAGGAAGTGAGCGGAAAAATAGTGATGCTAGTGGAACTATTAGAAGTAGCATTCCAGCAAATACATTTCCCAGCCATGCAGACATCCAAGAACACTGGTTTATTCCTAACCTGCAGGAATACTTATCAAAATTCATCATACAATGCACCACATGTCAGACATACAACTCAGGAATGACTATGAGAACATTGTGAGGAACTCTACCTCGCCCCGTTGGGGCCTTTTAGAGAGCTCCACATTGACTAAGCGGACATGGGAGAAAGATGTAATGGAGCAAGATACTTGATTGTGGTAGTGTGCCCGTTTTTGAGATGGGTGGAAGCAGGACCGTGGCCCAACCCAGACGCAAAATGCACAGCTAAGTTTCTGGTACGGGAGGTTTTCTTCAGATGGGGGATTTGTGATGTCATAAGATCAGACAATGGCACACACTTCGTGAATGACCTCTTCTAGGAAGTAACATCACTCCTGAGTGTTAGCACAAACTGTGTTCTATTTATCATGCGATGGCTAAAGGGGTGGTGGAGAGGATCAATGGCCTTCTGAAAAGTAAATTGCCCAAATTGTGCAACACACTCAAGAAGAATTGGGTGTATAGAACCACCATTTGAGCCCCGATGAAATTGTAACTGGCCGGCGCATACACACGCCACTATCCCCAATAAGAAAAGCATTGGATGCACATCGAGCTGCCACAGTGTTAGGAGAATAATTCAAGGAATACCTTACACAGTTGACACGTGCAGTATATAGTATAGCGCACCAGATTGCCCCACCATTCACAGAAAATGCTGCAACAGACACAGTAAATGCAGCCCCTGACAGCCTAAATGGCCCGTTACTGCCAGGTACAAATGTGTATGTGCAGTTTTGTGTGGCAGTGGAACTCGCCAAGATTTCATGGACCATATGAGGTAGTGTACTGCACGCCCACCGCTGTCAAAGTAAAGGGACTGAAGTATTGGGTGCACCTCTCAGATGTGAGAAGGGCATGTGATACTTCACTCCCCCAATGTGAACAAATAACCAACACCGAAATGGGGAATATTGCTGAAAAACAATTATGAAGGATTTAAGGAATGAAATGTGTCATAAAAGGCTTACATGAATGTCTGTCTCTCTCTCTCTCTCTCTCTCTCTCTTTCTCTCTCTCTTTTTCTCTCTTTTTCTCACCTTTTTCTGTCTTGGGGGAATTTATAACAGTGCTCAAATGAAGTGAAATTGAACGTTGTGAAAGTCATGAAGTATACCTATGCAAATTAAAATGTTAATATATGCTTGCCACCTAAACATTTTATATCACCCCTGCAGGTAATACAATGGCCGAAAGGAGTGCACTCCAGGGGAATGGTTTACTGTTAGTTAGCGATAGGAATGTAAACATAGCTAAGAAATATAACAATGATGAGTGCATGCTAAAATATTCAGCAGTATTGCAATCTGCAATGTTATTCTTTATGGCATGGTACTACATACTATTAAGCCTTGTACATGATATGCAAAGAGGGGGAAGCGGGGCCCAGCTAATACGGGAAGGTTCAACGTTAGTTTGGAGAGGGGTGAAAACAATGTGGAAAGAAAACTATTCAGCTGATGACAATGAAGATAATACAACACACGTTATGATGCACATTAGTAACGCTTTCGCTGTACCCCTCTCATTAGCTGCTGCAGTAGGAGAATGTAACAACAATGAATGGAATGAATATGATGGTGATTATTTTTGCCCAAATAACCTAACTGAACAAAACATGAATGCACAAACAACCAGTGACCATACCTCATCTTATATTGCTGCTATCGATAAATCCACAGGCCTACCGATTAAAGACACAGTAAATAACATTAATGACACAGCATGGTCTGGGATATTTCCAATACATTATCAAAAAGTGCAAAGCTACAATGGGAGGGAAAAAAGGGTGGTGGATTGGGAACAGTATGACATCTACCATGGCCTGAGATTATATGAAATAGAAGACCCACGCCATCCAGATCAGTCAAATAAATGGTACTCAGACATGAGTGCCACAGCAAAACAAGCATCCAATGAGAGCTGTTACGGTTGCTCTCTTAGTCCCCTTGCATCAGGAACACCCAAAATACTGGTGCCTCAAGAGGTACCCTTGTCTGACGCCCAGTGTTTAATTCATCTCGTATTGTGTAGGATTCGGAGTACCTTCCAGGTGCACACAGTAACAATATAAATGTTGGAGAATGAGAGAACGTGCACCTGCAGGCGACAAGGAGTAATTTACATCAAGGAACCATTCTTTGTCATAAAAGGAACAAGATATACAGAAAATAAATGGCATGATGAAACAATTGAGTGCAAAGCTGAGGCACTTCGAGGACTGTCTGAAGAAAACTTTAATTAGATAAAGGAAACGTGCACGCCTGTATGGTCTCAACACATTGCCAAGCTAACATCATGGATTACAGCACTAGAAAAACCGATCAAAACGCAGAAAGAGATACCACACGAACTGTGCTTTCACAGAGAAGGGAAAGTGCCCATGGGAACAGACAGAAATTACATTAAGACAATCATAATACCAGATATGAAAAAGGGAATAGCCGCCCTCATGGACATGTATTGGATCTGCGGCGAACACGCATATCTGCATCTCCCAGCCTCATGGAAGGGCACTTGTGCCATGGTAACCCTACATTCTGCTGTTATGGTCATACCAGAAGGTCACATCCAAGGTGGAAAAGGAGGATCAGCTGACATACCAGCAGCAGGAGAATCGTCTGGCAAATCGGCAGCAGGGCAACCGGCTGACATATCGGCAGCACCCAAACAAGAAGTAACAGAGACTCCAGCATATGAACTGTTGTCAGAAAAGGGCTTAAAGGAAAGACTCTCTCACAGAAGGAGATCATCAAACTATATCTCCTCCGAATCGACTGCTCTTCTTGCTGCAATTCCATCAAAATACAAGCTTTTGAACTCCGCAGATACATTTTTTGCTTCACTCCTAACACCAGGTCTCCAGACTCGAGCAAATGCCAAATGGCTACAGATTGTGCGCTGGGAACAGATCCGAACTCGCCAATGACACTGAAGAGGGGTTCAATGTGATCAAGGTGGAACTCCGTGCCTTGCGCCTAATGACAATGCAGAACCGATGGATGGCGGTGTTTGCCGAAAAATCGGGAGCATGTGTTGCACATTCGAGCCATCTGAAGACGCAGACAATGGAACACTTTCCCATGTCATATCAGCAGTGCATAGTTTGGGAGAAAGAATGTCAAAGAAGGAGGAGTAGAACCTACTACCTGGTTTGACAACATGTTCAGCTGGATACCGTCCTGGTTCAACACAGTGATGAAAATCTTTGTTCCTGTTATGGTCTTCATAATGCTATTTTTCTGTGTGTGTCAATTAGGTATCCGATGTTGTGCAAAATCTATTCCTAATTCAGCTATGATGATGGTGACAATGGGTCGCCAGACAACGGTAGCAACCATGATAGATGCCCAAATGCAAACTGGGGAACTTAATACACCCAGATATCTTATGACAGCAGTATATCACCAAAATGGGGATAGATTTGACAACCTTTATCACACTACTATAAAAGAACCCAGAGAGTTACAGTGGTACAATGAAGTATGGGTGGACCTAGATGGGTATGGAGGAATATATGTGACATGTACCCCTGATGAGTATGCAAGGAAAGGACACAGCCTGAAGAATGTATGTAGAGCATGGATGCCCATAAAGGGTACACCGCCCTAGGAAGAAGCAATAGCTGAAGCTGAGTATTACCGAAGCGAGAACAAAAGAACTAATAGTTTGTTACTTTCGATGTAACGAAAGTGGGGAATGTATGGGAGTAAGGGGCCAGCAGGTCCCCCTCCCTCACTTCTGTATTACAAATGTGGACCATGTGCCTCTAATGGTGGGGAATGCCCCTGTGCCCTTATGCGATGTCAGCATTGGCAAGCATCAGCGTAGATGGGACCATCATACAGGACAAAGGACATCCATCTTTGTGCCCCCTTGATGCCATCTTGGTAACCAGGCCTCGCTGCGATAGTACGGAAAGGCTTCTCTGCCCTGTTGCAGTGACACACACACAGCATGCAGTACACATGGCCCCCACCTTTCTTCCCTCTGTGTCTGGAAAACTCTGCATCTCCATTCTAATGCTGAAGCTGGAGGTAATTGCAACAAAGAACAAATGCAACAGCCCAGTCTTCCTCTGAGATCACTGCCCCGTGTGTGAACCGGCTTAAGCCAAGCATCCATCTCCACAAACCTGTCCATGCCCCCTCACCCTCGCTATTGGAAAATTACTGCCAGTGTGACCCTGTGTCCTTGCAAGGTATTCTCTTGAAGTACCAAATTTGTGACCGCACCACAATGCTTACCCGACAGACCCCTGAATAACATTGCACCTCTGTCACCATATATCGTTTCCAATACTAACACATACTAGTGTGCCTTAGATCCTTTATGGGTACAGACCCAAGCTTCAATCAATGCTATCATGATGGTCAAAACCTTTGTAACCGGATGACCCACTTGAGCCACAATAATCACCTATGTAAATAAATACAAGGCTTTCAGTGATTTGTAGAAGTTTCAATAAATATATTTCAAAGTAATTATTTAGTGCATGTTTCATAGAGATGTGTTATGTTAGCTTAGTTAGTGATCACATCGCCTCACAGCAACATGACCTTCACCCTCCTGGACATGGACAATAGAGCCACGTGATGACCACCCTCCCACCAAAGGAGAAATCAATCCAGATGAAACAGCGCCTCTACAACCATATAGTGCTATAATGACTGTCCAATCCTGCGCTGACTTAGTACCCTATGTTAATTACGTCATCTATGACGATTTTTCTCTTTATAATGTAATGTAATTGAAATGTTTGTCAGAGCGCTCTCAGGCAGCAGAGTTCTTTGGATGCCAACTAGATCAAATATTTTTTGAACTCACGCAACCTGTTCTTGTAGCCTTATTCCCCATCTGGGGAGTGTTTCATTTATTTTTGCACGTCTAAAGACGGGGAGGGCGCCTACACTCCCCGGCTGACCTACCTGACATACCTGTCTGCTGTACCGATTGGTTGCTTAGCTACCCTCAGGGTCTCACAGGATACCAGGCTCTTTCTTGATCAGTCACCCTTGCACTGCTTCCGGGCCTACCAAGCACTTCAGGGGTGTAACTGTAACCCTACAGTCTAGTCAAGGCATAGTAAGATTGTTTGTCTTGTCCTCCCTCTGTTTTCCCTCCCTTGTCAATTGGTGCCTAGAAGCACTTGTGTACTGGTGTGCTATAAATGAGTTTTCATATCATAACACCAATGGGCTAGGGTGCAGGATGAGGTCACCACCACCTTGCCCAGGCCCTGGTACACACCCAACCACCCAATCAATGACTTTGGCAGCAGCAAGTGCAGCCAGAAGCAGGCCCTGCTCTAACAAGCTGACCCTCTTGGTAGAGGTGATAAATCAAGCAGGTGCTGCATAGAATCATACTTGTTAGCCATGGGAACTAGCACATCTGTAGTTGTGTCTAACATGGAGAGGCTCAAGAAGCTATACCAATCTTCCCTCTGATGCTGTGCATTGGGTAATACATGAGGCAGTCATGGGTGAGGGGCTGGCCTCAAATGGAGACTCCCCACACACAAGAGCATTAGTGGTCTGTACGAGATCCTGGTAACTTTACTGAGGCCACTATCCGTGAATGAGCCTGCACACTTAGTGAGTAGAACTGACAATTCTCTGTGTTAAAGCCTGAGAATGTTAGTGTGGCTGAACCATGTAACAGATGCCTAAACATGGTATTTTCTATTTTCTTAGTTTTTTGTTTACTCTTTATAAAGTACTGCCAAACTTTCAACTATTGTTGACAGTGGTGGTGGTAGTAGTGGTGATGGTATTGTATCAGGGGACCTCCTGCAAAAGTAATCACTGGAACAAAGCACAATCCAAGAAGGAACGTACACCAAGCAAGAAGTAACGCAAATTTATTGGACCCAAGAAACAGCTGGGAAGCACGGTTTAGACAGCCCCAGTGAAACTGAACTGAATGAAGTGAGCTGTCAACTCCGCCCACTGCGGCTGAACATTTTATGCAAACTTCATCAAATTATCGCATAGCATTTTAGTTACATCTTTCAGGCAAGCCACAAAAACTTATAGGTAGGACTACATCAGTCCCCTATAGCCACATATATGTTGACTGATTCTAATTGTTTCTACAACTTTTGGCCACAATTATATAACCTCACCTCAGGAGACCACAAACCTTCCCACTCTGCCCCTCAATTACATGATTGTGCTGATCAGTTGAAAATTAATCATTTTCTGTTGGCAAAGTGCAGAATATTCACACCACATCCGACCAGTGGTGTGCCCCGCAGACATCAGCGAGGACACAGTACAATGTTGCACCCTAGGGACATTGAAAGCTCCTCTTGCTGATTGGCTTCCTGTCCTGTCCTGTGCCTCAAGGCCCCAGCCATCTTCCCACACTTGGCTGCCAATTATAGCATGTAAAAACCATATCACATCATGGCCCTCATTACGACCCTGGCGGAAAGTGACTGACCGGAGCGCCACAGCGTAAATAGCGTTTCCGCCATTGCACGAAGGAGCAAAGTGCGGCCCATTCCGACCCATCGGGCACGAGCACCACGCCACGGCGGAAGTGCAAAGTCCGCGATGGCGGAAATGACCCCAAAACGGCCCACACCGCCGCCGTACGGCGCCCTAGGTGCAATACCGCCACCCCTCTTAGCGGTCACCGCAGTGTGCGCCTACCGGAAAGTACGGTGACCGGAAATATACGGAAACGGAAGTTAAAACATGGGCCCGGAACGGGAAACATCCCGGCGTACACCTATAAAAACACTAAAACCACACAACCACTAAAATCACTACCCTGAAACACACCCCAACCCGTCACCCACCCTAGCGAAACCAAGAAAAATGGGAAAAGTAGCGAAGAAAGCGTGCGACCGCAAGCAGCAGGTCCACTTCTCCCGTGAGGAACTCACCGTGCTAACAGAGACCCTCCAGGAGAATGCTGCCGTCGTCTTCTCCACGCAAATGACCAGAACGGCACTTGCAAACAAGAAGACCATATGGGCTCTGGTGGCACAGCGGGTAAGTGCGGTGGGGACCGCACCCCGCACCCCACAGCAATGCCGCAAGCGATGGGACGACCTGCGGATACGCGTCCGCAGCATACTCTCTGCCAACCGCAACATTGCCACAGCCACCGGGGGAGGTCCTGAATCACCCATCAAGTTGACCCCCTGGGAAGAAATCTGTGCCTCCACCATCGGAATGGAGAGCATAGAGGGAGTCGGAGGGATGGAGAAAGGAGTGCAGACATCCGAAGATTCAGGTAGGTGGGCCAGATAAAACAATGCCAAATCCACACAGTCCATCCATGTGAAGTACCATGCGTCCACATAGTGCAACAGTAACACATGTCCAGGAGAACGTCCACACACATCGGCCTGATAGCGCACGTTAAAACCCACAATAAATACATAAATAATTTAAAACCCCTAATACACGCACTACACGTGCAGCAGGCACACCCCAACTGCAGGCTGCCAAACAACTGCACCCTCACTCCACACACAAATTAAAGCACCTCCAAGGCCCCGACCCAAATCACCCTCAGGTACCACCCCAATGCATGTGATACAATGCCATTCCAATTTCCACAGACCCATCAATAACCCTCGCCCTCCTTTACTCCACCACAGGGTCCGATCCAAACGACGAGCTACAGGACACCCCTACCAGCACACCTGCAAAGAGGGCCAAGACCAACGGCCAGAGACCCTCCACCTCAGCTGCACGCATCAAGACACGGCAGCAGCACAAATCAGGTGGCAGCACAGAGGAGGGAACATCAACAGGCACCCCAGCAGCCAGCATGCCCACAACACCACCACCACAGGTCCCCCCAACGGATGCCACAGAAGGCACTGCCTCTGGTGGCAGCAGCACCATAGGTGACACCCCATTGATGGCAGCATGCTCGGACACAGAAAACGGGGATGCCGAAGTCAGATCCATCCATGACCTGTCCCAATCCCCCTGTCTGTCCCATCCCGTACAACATGAGGATACCACGCAGGGGCACCCACAAGACGACGACTGGCCATCCCCCACAAGCCCTGTGGCAAGGCAACATGAGGACAACAGCCCCTCTGTGACACCCCCGCAAATGGCCATGGCCCAGCAGAGGCAACAGTCCCTCGACCAGTTGATCGAACAACAGCAGCAACTGGCCACACTCCTCAAGGACCATGCCGATGAATGTGGGGGCACTAAGGCAGACATAGAAACATCAACTGAGACACTTAGGGCAGAAATGGAGAGAGGTACAGAGACGCTAAGGGCACAAATGGAGAGTAGCACCGAGAGCCTGAGAGTCCAAATGGAGAGAAGCACCGAGAGCCTGAGGGGGGAACTGCATGCGACGTCCAAAGACGTATGTGCCGAACTTGCCGCAGTGCGCCGTGTGCTCACTGAGCTCTCGCAAACCCTTAGGGACATGCATGGACGTGAGCAGGCAGACACATCATCCGTTGCAAGTTCCGTCCAGGGCAGCCCCCAACGTAGATCTGGAAGGAACCTGCGCTCCACAGGCAGGGGTGCCCCTGATACCCGCAGAGGGGGCTTGCAATAGCGACAGCCCACTGACAATGAGCATCTTTGGACACTGGTGTTCGGGGGGGAGGTAGGAGGGTGGAGGGGGTGTGTTGGGCTCACTTGGGTGGCGGGTCGATAGGGTGTTCAACATGATATCACATATGCCATAAAAAGTGCACGATCAACCAATGAGATGTGTGGACATTGATCTTTGTGTACTAGGCCATCATAGGCGTACAGTCCATATTGTGCATGTCCCAGACACACGCAGTGCCACGAGTCTCGTGTCCATGTATCAGCCACCAGGCGTGAGTGCTAGAAGCATACATCAATGAGATGCTGACGAATGTCACGGGCCTCCGGTGCCTCGCAGACTCCATGAGGTGCTGCCACATCCCCACCCTCATCATGACCATCATCAGGTGCTTGCAGTTCTGCGTCAGGGGGCATGGGCACATTTCTACATACGCACATGTTGTGGAGCATGACACATGCCATCACCATCTTTGCAACCTTCTCATGGCGGTACAGGAGTGCCCCACCAGACCTGCTGAGGCAGCGGAAACGGCCCTTCAGTAGGCCGAATGCCTGTTCTATGACTACACGGGTACGTGAGTGGGCATGGTTGTAGTCCTCCTCATGCTGGTCCTGTGGGTTCCGGACTGGTGTGAGGAGCCATCTCTTCAGTGGATATCCAGCATCACCTGTATGTGGACGAGAAACGTATGATGTGGAATGCCATTGATACGTACGCACACCCCCCCCCCTTCCTGCCAGGTCATTGCCAATTCACATACCCCACATCATCATGCATGTAATGAGACTCACCGAGTAGCCAGGATCTGTTCCCTGCGTGTCGCTCCATGTAGCGTGGTATTGTAGAGTTCCTCAAGACCATAGAATCATGGGTTGATCCAGGGAATCGGGCACAACAATGTGTAATGATCCTGTTGGAGTCACACACCATTTGTACATTCAGGGAATGAAATTGTTTTCGGTTGCGGTACTGGGCCTCCATGGCATGTGGGACGACCAATTCAACATGGGTGCAGTCGATGGCACCAATGCAACCCGGTATGCCGGCAAGTGCATGGAATCCCTCTTTTGTGTTGGTTATTTCCTGCTCCGAGCGTGGTAGAGAGATGTAGTCGTCTGCGTGCTGCAGGAGGGCATCGAGCACTTGCAATAGTGTCCGTGAGAACAGTGGCTGAGAAATGCCATGCAACTGTCCGACTGTGTGCTGGTAGGTGCCTGTGGCCAGGAAGTGTAGTACAGACACCACCTTCAGTAGGGGTGGGATGGCGGTTGGGCTATCTATCATGCTGACAAGGTCAGCCTGTGTCATGTCCACAATGGCGGCTATGGTGTCCCGGTCCAGACGGTAGAGGGTGTGGATCTGCTCATCAGTGAGGTTGAACGGATGTGCTCGGAGGCGTGGTATTGCGGGCTGCCTGCGTGGTGGTAGTGGCTGTGCTGGTGGGCCTTGCTGGCCCTGCCTTGGCCTCCTCCTCCTCCTGCGTCTCCTCCGTGCGGCTGGTTGTAGTTGGTGTTCGTCTTCTTCTTGGAGTCGGAGCACTTGCAGTGCTATCAGGTCTCCCAGGGCCAACATCGCGAGTCCTGCCGGTAGCATTTCGGTGTGGTTGTGGGAGGAGACTGGCTGTGCAATTTATGTGTTTTCAGGCTGTATGGCCTCCACCTGTGGTGATTAATTCCACCTGTGCAAACTGCTCTCCCCTTTGGCCGAGCACGTCCCGCGCACAACGCTGCAATTCGGGGAATTGTATCTTGCTATTGCAATCATGTATTTGTACCCGATGGCCGTGTAAGATTGGTTGATATGTTCATTCTGCTGTGGTCCCATTGTTTCCCATACTATCTGTGCAGTCGCGAACAGACTTGTGAAGGGTCAGTGGAACGTAGTACTCGAGTAACGGTGGGCCCTCATGCATCACTGTACCGAGTTGCAATATCGGGCGGGGCGTCCCATTTGTGGGTGAAGGCAGTTGCCATTTTCACACACAGCCGCACTCGATGGAATAATTAGTGAGTTCAAACGGCCACAGATGCCTTTTCGACGTGATGTTGCAAATGAGGAATTCGAAGGGCGGCGCTTTCGGTTTCCAGCTAGCGGCGAGGAGATGCCCACAGGTCTGACTGCAAATGTAACGTTCTATTGTTCTATGTCCTTGAGACAGGGCCCATGGCGAGGGAGCAATGATTGATATGAATAGTTTGGGATGCGCAATAGCTACGTGGGCGATGAGGCCGTCCGTTCCCAAATACATGTTACTTCACAACACTGGAATTACGGGCTGGGGCACTGTGGATTTTGCAGGCTGCATAACGCACAGACTCAATGGATGTTTCTAATGTTATGTGAGTAATTATTCAGGCGTTTTGATCCCGGGATGAGGGAATGATGAATGGATGCATGGGCAGGTGATTTGATACAGAGTTTGCCATGTACAGGGCTTCTTGGGATCTATCCGCCTCCCCTACGCTATGTGATGCAGGGCTGCCATAGTGGGACCATCGTCTATCTGGCCTTGTTGAGCCCTCCCTGTCTCGAGGCGCCCTCAGACACTTGTGTCCATGCACGTTAACATTCCCATCTGATGGAATCTGTTTTGACAGACGCATGCACAGGTACACTCGTTTGTGATGGTGTTTGCACCTCGATATAGATGGTTATGAGTCGCAAGTGGTTTTGGGGTGGTGATGATCCTTTTGAGTGGGCTAGCATGCATATGGCTGTGGATTTCGTGTGATCATTGAAGTGAGTTGTTGGAATGTAGTTCTGATGGCCATTCTGTTCTTTTTCTTTTCTTTTGGTTGACAGGTATCTCCTCCCCTTTTGCCACTGCCATCTGTATGCCACTCCTGCAGATGGATTTTACTCCCGACACCTGCTGCTTCGTGTTAATCAGTGGAGCAGCATTACGATCTTATGGGACGATCGCCAATGGCCCACATGCCCTTACGCAGTACTGGTGGCTCGGAGCAACATTTCGGCCTTTCAGCTGGACTAGTGCCTCCCCATTGGGACGGCCCTGCGGTTCTGTGCGCTTCCATGTTGCCTTTTCGTACGTGAATGTGGCTCTGTGTACCATGGGGGAACAGGGCGACACACAGGTAGTGGCTGGTCATTTCTTGCGGAAGCAGCCCACAATGGTGATTAGTGTTTTGGAGTTCATGGCCTGATGGCTGTATGGGCTTGGTGACTTTGATGTGCATAAAATTTCTATTCTGATTTGGCCCGTGTAGCGTTTTTCTTTGCAAGTGATGTGGCATATTCCTATTTGGGGGGCGATGTATTGTGAGGAGATCTGCATTGGGTTCCAGCTTCGGGGTTTAGTTGCGTGGTACTGTGCTGGGCGCGTTTGCCTACGAAGCCCAGTGAGGTCAGGGATGGGGGCTGCCAATATGACTGTTTGAATGTTGTCATGCTCAGGGGCGGGGGATTGGGTTTTGTGTAACAGATGCCGGTCAGCCAGGTGGACTGGTGGAATGATGTGATTTTCGGAATATTGCTGGTCACAGGTGCCTGTGTTTGCGTGCGTTTCTTGGGGGGGGACTGTGGTCATGTCCATTGGGATGGCTTCTGTATTCGTGCCATCTGTGCCCTGCAGCTCCCATTGGCCCCTCTTGTGTTTCTTTTGTTCGTTGCCATGCATGGGTGACTTGTACATTTCAATGGTTGCATTGTGGCTTCATTGCACCTACGGGGAGTTGTACTTTGTGGGCAGGGAGCGGTGTACAGGCACTCAGTGGGGCCGTTTACGGTTGATTCGCGATGCCGTACTTCTCGCCATGGCGGAATGGTACATTACGCCATGCCTGATGGCGTTAGGTACATGTCCGCTAGGGTCGGAATTGGCGTACCCTTGCGCCATGGTGGTGTTTGCGGTTTGGCATGGCGCGCGCGCGCGTGCTTGGTGCAGTTAGCGTTGGCGTTCACTACGGTGTCGCTAATGGCTTCGTACTTTGCGGTGACGGGTCATAGTCTCACCGAGCGCTATTCGATGGCGGTATTGCATTTCCGCCATCGTTTTTCGATTTCCGCCAGGGTCGTAATGAGGGCCCATGACTGGAGTTCAATTAATGGTGTTAATTAATGGAAATATTTTTTATTTCCCTGGCAATTATCCTTGTGCACCCACATTCCTAGCTTGATGGCCTCAAAGGTATCTGTTGGAATAACGTTGTCACAGCTGTGTACTCTTGGGAACCTTCAGCCTAGCAACATTTCAGCACACTGTTTCTGCTCAATCTTGAATAAATACCTGCTGTTTGTTCCACCTGGGCCTGCAACTCTTATTTCATGATCTGTCTGCAAGAAATGCTTCATTTATTGTGGGCCTTGTGAGACAGGCATGGTATCAAGAGAGAAACAGACTCAAAAGGGTACATTTAAAAACCTCTATTTACTGAGGTTCCCGGGTTGGTGTAATGAATGACTGGCCCTAATTCTAAAGGGATAGTCCCCTTAACTGATGTTTCTAATGGGCGTCATTTTTCTAATAGTCCAAAGCAAAAGTCTGTCTGTGTCTAAACTTATTCTTGCCTCACTCTTTACAAAAATGTTATAGGAAATCTTTTGAAAGGGAAAATAGTGGTCCAACAAAAAGTTGGAAACCAGAGTTGTTATCAGGTGGTCTTCTCACCAGGTGCAGTTTGGTCAATGCAAAACAAAAGAGAGGATGGCTGGAAGGTTTGGAATTAATCCTAACCTCTGGCATTGCTCTGGGCAACCCCCCAGACCATCGTTCTTTGACTGCCAAGATATTACAAAAGGGGAAAGACGGTATGCAAATCAGGCTTGGTCCCACCCCATAAGGGGCAGTCCAGCCCGAACTGCTTGGTCACATCCCTTCTGTATGAGACCATAAGCATCCCCAAAACATGTTTCACCCTTTTTGGGCCTCATCAGTGAGGAGTAGCTTGGGTCTCTAGGCCCATTAGGCACGGGACCCACATCTGGGCATACCCGTCCCGCTAGGATTGACTTACACAAAACAAAAGAGGTGATGGTCAATACCACAAAAATGAGTTCAATCAACAGGGATGTTCATAAAACTTTCAGACCTTCACCACATGGCCCTTGCAGTGATTTCATATACCTTCCGTGTCTTTGAGTTCCTTGGGGTTCCCTTCCCCAAGCTTCAACTTATTAAAGTTTCAAAAACCACAAAAGAAATGTAACACAGTTCTGTTTTTAAGCTTCTCTGGGTTCCCTTCCCCACGCTTCAATCCTTTCAACACGTATAAAGAAAACTACTAAGTCTCCAATTTGGTTGGGCCTCTTAGGGTTCCCTTCCCCAACTGAGGACCCTTCCAGCTTTCAAACTCAAAGTCAACATTATCAGGATGCACTTTGATTTCCTTGGTAGGCCTCTTCCTTCCTTTCTCCAAGCTCAGGCCTCATCCAGCACAAAACTAACATATTCACAATTCATTTTAGGTTTATCAGGGTGCCCTTTCCCATGCCTAGTTTCCAAACACAAGTTCAGCTTGTCAGGATGTACCTTTTCCTTATATACAGTCTTAATTTCATACCATGCTCTCATTAGATAAAATCAGAGGATTTCAAAAATGCCAGCCTCTTTGCTTGTCCTAAACTTGACCACTCTGATCCTTTGTCCCTTTTTTTATTTGTACTCTTTCTTTATACCTTTTATCTTCAGGTGCTTCCTGCACCCCTTTCCATTCTCTTTGTTGTACCTCATGCACACCCCTCTCCTTCTATCATGCACAGTTGCACTGTCTTGTATTCCTTTCATGCCTCTAGCACACTTTGTTCACTCTTCTGTGCACACCTGCATGTGTTTCCTTCTTTCTGGGTCGCTTGCACCCTTTCCTTTTATTCTGGACTTTACTTCTCCTTCTGTGCCACTAATGTACCTTGTTCCCTTCCTTCTGTGCCACTAGCGCACATTCTCCTTCTTTCTTAAATCTCTTTTTCCTTCTTTCCGCTCAGTGATGCTTTATACATTTTGCTTTTTCTCCCTTTCCCGCTCCAGCCACCCGCACGCTCCCGAGTTTCTCTCTCTTCCATGCAAAACTCACCAGGTAGCTGAGTGGTTTCTGGCGGTCTCTCCAAGATGCTCTGTGTCGAGGTTAGAGTCTCACCACCTGCCCCTCAGATACCCTTGGGACCTGCACACGGCCCAAGGGAATGAGCAATTTCACGGACACTGCCAGCAAGGTCCCAGCTGCCTCATTCTGGTTCTCAGGAGACACAGCTCCCCAGCCACACTGCAGCCCCTCTCCAACACAGGGCCAGCATCATGGCATGCCACTGTCCTGTGGCTCCTTCTTTTTGCAGCTCCCAGCTTCATGGATTTTCTGTTCCAGTATGCTTCCCCAGCTCGCTCATCCATTTGTGCAAGACCACACCTTTTATAGTGAAAAGACAAAGTCAAGTGGAGTCAGGTGTGAATGGTCACTATTAAATGCCTGACCCTGCCTGCTTCTATTAATGGGACAACCTGAGTTCTTTCTAGGGTATGTTTCTTTTATGTTCCCCATATTATTCCTATGAGTAATCTTTAATGATCTTAGTTGCCTCTTGCTTGTCTCAGAATTTGTTGGAAATGGGGACGGGTAGATGGGGGTGAGATTGGAGATAGAGGGAGTTGAGTTATTTTTGGGACTGGGGGAATACCATGGGCCTCATTACGAGTTGGCCGGAAAATCCGGCTCAATTACCGGCATGGCGGGAAGTGCGTGTCCGTACACTCAAGAACCCGCTAACAGCGGCCGATCACGAGTGTGCGAGCACGCGCGTCCCCCCATGCCGGTAGTGGAAAAACCGACATCCTGGTAATGGCCCACCAACCCCCCTATACCGGCATTGTGGCTTGCGTCCACTCCGTAAACGCCTTCAATGAACCACTAAAAACCGGCACGGTAACTCCGGCACGGAATCACTGTATTCACAAAACCGGACCCGGAAATTACGTCATCGCGCAGGAACGGGAAATGGGCCGGTGGCCATCTTTAAAAACACAATCCATTGCAATCCTCCACAACCACCACTCCTCCCGTGTCGTCGTGTGTCAGAATAGCATCATCATGTCCAAGGCCAGCAGGAAATCCACCCAGAGGAAGCGGAAGCAGCGTTTCTCAGATGCTGAGCTCACCGTGCTCGCCAAAACCCTGGAAGAGCATGCTGACATAATCCGCAGCACAGACCTAAAGCATGCGGCCCAAACCTGCAAAAAAGAGGTCTGGCTTGAGGTCGCTCAGAGGGTGTCAGCAGTGGGGAGCGCCCCAAGGAGTGTGCGTGACTTCCGGAAGCGCTGGGACAACCTCCGCCTCCGTGTCTGGAGGATCCGGTCGGAGAACCGGAATGCCGCAATGGTGACAGGCGGTGGCCCACACTCCCCAGTCAAATTGATGCCATGGGAGGAGACGGCAAGTGGTTTCATCGACCCTGAATCCATTGAGGGGATCGCAGATCAGGAGGCCGGTGCAGCAATCACCACAGAGGAAGATGAGTGTACTATCACAACCACGTATTACGACACATGATGTGGCCCAACTGATGGGGAAGTTAGAGTGGGCAAGGTGATGCATCAACATATCCATAGAATAATCATTGTCACTCCCTGCACCACATGGACGCTGAGTGACGACCCAATCCCAACAGAGGTGCCACATGACCCAACCATGCCCATGCACCCACCACACAGAGACCAAACTAATGCTACCCCAACAGCCATGCATTGATTCCCCACATACCCTCTCAGTGCACCTAAAGCAACAACCCAGAAACGAAATGATGGCTGAATGCATGAACATATCCCACCGCGATTCATCATAGCTGCCATTTGACAACATCACTCATGACCTGCATCTCTTCTATCCCCCAGGCACCGATGATGAAGGTGGACCACTGGACAGGGGTGCAAGCACGTCCAGTGCATGCAAGGGGACCAGGGCCACCGCAACCCACCAGGCCAAGGAAATGACATCTGCCAAAGCCAGTGTGCCACGCAAGGCACCAACCCTGCAGGGGACACCTGCACCCACTGTACAACAACAGAGAACCACAACAGTGGGAGCCGAGCCGCCAGCCATCAGGGACGTTGTGTCCACAGAGGTGGAAGATGATGCAGATTTGATGTCTGGCACACCCACCACAAGCCACATTGCCAGCCCCCAACCTCTTGCGGAGTCTGAGTGCCTCAATGATCCCTGTCTACATGACTCCGACCTCGGGGAATCAGACTATGCGCTGTTTGAGGACAGTGCCCCGGACGAGGGCTCCGCGCAGGCGCCTTCCACCACCCTGCCAGCCACCACCCTGCCAGCCACCACCTTGCCAGCCACCACTCTGCAAGCCACCACTCTGCCTTCCTCCACCCTGCCAGCCACCACCCAGCCAGCCACCACCCTGCCAGCCACCACCCTGCCAGCCACCACTCTGCATTCCTCCACCCGGCCAACAACCAGCACACCTGCGGACGACACCTCGTTGGAGTCCCGCCTGACAAGGGTAGAGGCCCGGCAGGAGAAAATTGCTCCAAATCTTGCACCAGCAGGTAGAAGCAGGGAAAGAGGCCATGAGTGCCATTGTAACGGCTATTGCAGCCAATACTGCTGCAGTGGAGGCACATACGCGTGCCTTCTGGGAGTGCATGGGGTCACTGACAGAGGCCGTCCTTGCAGGTAACGCTCAGATGCAGCGGCCACACCTTGCCACAGACAGTGGATTGACAATAGATACCTCCGCAACAACTACCCCTACCACCTTGTCGCAATCCAGTCCAGTGCGTCTGATGAGGAGGAGCGCACGACGGTCGGCCATGGCACCCCCCGAACCAAAACTTCCAAAGAAGTGAAGGGACAGACAATGACATTGTGGAGAACCACATTGGGGAAGGGAGCACTGTTCGTTGAACTTATGGGGACACTCTGCATCTGTGGGGTGGGAGAGGGAGTTCACAGGGGTGTTTTGAGGGTTTGTGGGGTGGGAGAGGGAGTTCACAGGGGTGTTTTGAGGGTTTGTGGGGTGGGAGAGGGAGTTCACAGGGGTGTTTTGAGGGTACTATGTCTGCCACATCACGTTTGATTGAAATACACCGTAGTGTGCAAGCATATCATTGTTTGGACTTCATTCTTTTCAGACATGTGCATTCATTTTCTTTGGTGTACAGTGGGCCAATTGGGAACATCAAGGTGTGCATGTCCTGATTCAGTGTGTCATAGACATATTACTCACATCATCCATGCGTTACTATGGATTGTGTATATTTTGCATTGGCGTACAGCATGTCTATCCCGTGCAGCACGTACTGGCAGGGGCACTCCTTCGCCTCTGTCTCCATCCCCTTCATCCTCACCCAGGCCATGCCTGTGAATGTGAGGTGGCAGTGTTACATTCCTTCAGACGCACATGTTGTGCAGCATGACACAGGCCATGGTGATCTGTTCCACCTTCTCCGGCCTACATGGGAGTGCCCCACCAGGCCTGGTTATGCTTCGGAAACGCACCTTCAGCAGGCCAAAGCCCGGCTCAATGTCTACACGGGTACGAGTGTGCACACAACTGTACTCCTCTTCATGGCAGTTCTGCGGGTTACGCACAGGGGTAAGTATCCAAGGCCTCAAGGGATGTCCTCCATCACCTGCAGGTGGAGATGAATCGGTATTTGTTGCTCAGAACTACCACCTTCAGGGAGCACAGTCATGTCAGCAGCTACTTGATGTGGGCCTGCACATGTCCCAGTACGTGTAGGAAATGGTCACCTAGATGCAATGTATACTGTAATGGGATGTGGTACACTGGATGGGATTGAATGGAAGATACAGGGTCTATTCCTGCATGCTGAGCGTCATGTGCTGTGGTATTGCGACAATGTGTAGTCTGGAGATTCATGAGGGATATTGTTTGCTATGCATGGTCAGACTAGCCGCACTGCCGTAGTTGCTATCCCACTCAGTCATGCATTGCTTGCCAGCACCATGCTGCCCTGGTTGTGCCTCTTACATATTTTCATCCGTATGCATCATTTGGGATGTGTGGCACAGTGATGTGTCCTGTTCCGTTCGGCTGGTTCAGGTGAGGAGTGTTTGCCTCTGCATGCATTCCCAAGTCAGTGGCTATTGGCGCACTGGTGTGCTTTTGCACACACACCTTTCCCACCCTGGTGCAGTGGGCCAACCCCCCTACTGCATCCGCACACATCAGTACCCCACAGCATGGCTATGGCCTTGTGGTTCGATTCAGCAAGCTGCCAGGCACGTGGTCCAGCATGTTGCGACATGTGATGGTGTAGGGTTGACTTGCGCAGTACCATGGCATCATGTGTGGCTCCAGGGATTCGGGGACAGCAATGGGTGATGATCTTGCTTGAGTCACATGCCATTTGCACATTGAGGGAGTGGTATTGCTTGCGATTGCGGGACACACTCTCTATGTTATGGGTGATGATCTTGCTTGAGTCACATGCCATTTGCACATTGAGGGAGTGGTATTGCTTGCAATTGCAGGACACACCCTCTATGTTATGGGAATATTACTATTCTACCTGGGTGCAGTCGATGGCACCTACGAATTTGGGCATGCATGGCAGTGCATGGAACATACTTTGGTTTTGGGTATATCCTGGCCAGTCCGTGATGGGGATTCATGGCTGCCTGTGTGTTTCATGAGCAAAACAGAAAGGTGATGGCTGGAAGGTTTTGAATTAATCATAACCACGGGCAAAGCTCTGGGCAACCCTCCAGACCATCGTTTTTCAGCCTGCCAAGCCATTACAGAAGGGGAAAAACCATATGCAAATCAGGCTTGGTCCTACCCCAAAAGGGGCAGTCCAGCCCGTACTGCTAGGTCACATCCCTTCTGCACAAGACCACAAGCATCCCCAGACATGTTTCAGCCTTGTTGGGCGTCATCAGTGAGGAGTAGCTTGGGTCTCTAGGCCCGGCAGACTCGGGACCCACGTCTGGGCATACCCGTCCCACTCGGGGTGACTTTAGCAAAACAGAAAGGTGATGGCTGGAAGGTTTTGAATTAATCATAACCACGGGCAAAGCTCTGGGCAACCCTCCAGACCATCATTTTTCAGCCTGCCAAGCCATTACAGAAGGGGAAAAACCATATGCAAATCAGGCTTGGTCCTACCCAATGAGGGCATAGTGCACTTGATTCAGCATAGGTGTAGATGGTGGTTGTGAACTGCCATGCAGCTGGCCCGTAGCTGCCTGCGGACAGGTAGTGTAGCACAGACAGCACCCTTGGTGGTGGGGGGATGGTAGTGCGTATTTATACGTGGATGAACATGTATCATGTACACTATGGTGGTGATGGTGTCACAGTCCAACCGGTATAGGGTGTGGATGTGCCAGGGGTTTGGTTGGATTGGCTGGGTCTGGTGCGAGGGATTGGTGGCTGCCTACAAGGAACTGGTGTCTGCGCTGGTGGTAATTGCTGGCCCTGTCTCACCCTCCTTCTCCTCCTGTGTCTCCTCTGTGCTGCCTATTGTTGCTGCTGTGTCAGTTGTTGCTGTAGTTGCTGTTGTTGGAGCAGTATAGGCATGTCCAACAGTGCCATGGTTGCAACTGATACTTGGGGCATTTTGGTGTGGGAAGGGCTGTTGTGCGTAGGTGTGCTCAGTTTATACTGGTTCAGCCTACATTGACTGATTCTGTGCTCCTGTGGCAGCTGCCTTGTATCCTGATTACTGTTTGTGGGTGGTCTGAGATGCCTGTGTGGCCGGCATCGTGCAGCACGTGATTACCGGGTTCACGATGCCGGTATTTCCATGTATGCGTAGGTTGTGATTCCCCCCTTATACCGGCATGCCGGTATTTACTCAATGGAGGGGCACGTGTACGCGCCTATGCCACAGTTAACGGAACCATGGTTTAGGGTGCCATTCATTCGGGGTTTGGGGGTCGGAATGCAACTGAACGGATGACGATGCCGGTATTAGCATACCGGCATCATTTTTCACTTACCGGCATACCTCGTAATGAGGCCCCATGTCTCTCCCTTGGGTATCCTCTTCCCAATCCCCTGTGATCCTCCACTCAGGTGATCCTCCCTCACTTGTCCACCCTCAGGGTCAGGATTCAAAAGCAATGGCCCTTCTCTGTCCACTTGAATGTAAGATCCAGAGGGAGTAGGTGGGAGAATACCATCTGGTTTCTCACAGCCTATACACATAGGGCCTCATTACAACCCTGGCATTGGACCATGGTGCTATTAGCACCATGGTCCATGCCGGATTCCGCCATGGTGGATGCCGGATTTACCGCCCCATTCCAAGGTTGGCGGGGCGGTAAATCCCCATTCACCATGGCCCCTTCCCCATTCCCATTTTTGGCCCATAGGCCTTAATGGGAATGGGGAAGGCGCTAATTACGGTACCGCAAATTACGGTGCCGTAATTAGCACCAAGGTCCCTTAGCGGGTTGGACTTTAACGCCTGCAAAAAGCAGGCGTTAAAGTATGAATCGGGTGTTAAGGGTTGAACGGCGCCGCAGCCTTTTACGGCGCCGTTAACCCCTTAACGTCAGGGTTGTAATGAGGCCCAAAATGTCTCCTCTCATGTTCACCTTTTGCTAAAATGTCCCCTACCATATACCTCCATCAGACTGCCCGTTGTATAGCACTACACAGCGGCCCCCCCATTATGCCCAGAGCACTCTCACCTTGTGAGTTGCCCCATGGGACGTCTTGCGCTGCACCTGCATCTATGCCTTTTTATGCAAGCAGCGCTGAGTTCAATGGCGTCCCTACCTCTGATGTATTTACCTAGGTCGGTTGCATCACCACGCTGCTTATGCAATTGATACCTGTTCCCCCCTTTTCAACGTTGGATCTGGACCCTTACGACATTCCCCACTTTGATTGATCTAGTGTTCGACCTGCTTTGAGCTTTCAGCTGCTTGCTCTTTTCCATTGGTATCCTCATCTTTGTCACCCTCCGCAAGTTCCCGTACTCATCCAGTGAACAACCCATTATTACACACTCTTCCCCATAAGCTGAACAATCTAGCCAAAAGCCCACATAGTTGTTTAGGTCCAAAGGAGGCATTGTGAGCATTCCTGGTTGATCATATTCAGGCATTTTTGTTTGTGTTTATATATGCTGTAGGCGGTTTATACTTTAACCAACCCCTTCAACATTCAGGGGCATCATATATTTTCCTCTCCCCTCTTTTATCTTCCATAATTACAATCCTAAATGACATGCACAGAAGGTGATGAGTACCAGAACCAGTATTGGTACTGTAATAATGTCAAGCGTGGTATGAAGCAACGCGCATAGAGTAGCACTCTCAAGGGGAGGGGGCCTTTTCTCAAATCTGTGAAATTAAAAGCTTAATGAAATAAATAATAAATCCTGGGGCACAGGTAAGTATGATTAAACTTAGTGGTAGAATATAGTGCAGTAAATAGGCCCCAAAGGTTTGCTTTGTTTTAAACTTGTGAGAGTATTTTGTTCATGGCAATGGCCGTGGCAGGTTCATTATCAAGGAGCATGCAATCCCGGGCCAAGAGTACAGAGAAACACACAGTGGTTGTTACTTTTCGAGGTCAACAGATTAGAGTGCACATGGTCTGCCAGTGAAAAGGAATATACAACTAGTTTGATATGATATGATATGATATGATATTTGTAACGCGCCTATACACAAGTGTTTCAAGGCGCGACGAGGCAGGGAGGGAGGGAAACAAGGGGAAGACAGACAAACGATCCTACTAGGCCAGGTGTCATTCAGATCGCGCAAGTGCAGAGGTAAGGGGAAAAGGAGAAAGTGCAGGGGGAGGAGGTGGGGGGGAAGTGCGGTACAAGGTAAGTAGCGTAAAATAAATAAATAATAAATAATAAATAAAAGGGCCAGCTGGTGGCAAGTGCGAGGTAAGTGCAGAGCAAGTGCTGGGAAGGGGGCTGTAGGGATGCAGTGACAGTCCCACAGTGCAGGGGGAGCCAGGGAGGCAGTGCAAGTGGAGAGTGGCTGGGACCTGGACCGAGGTCGCTGAGAGTGGCTCAGATGCAGGTTTAGTGCAGAATTCAGTGGGGAGTTAAGCAGGTTTAGCAGGGGAGAGGGAGAGAGAAGGCAGAAGCGAAGAGGAAGGTTTTGAGGTGCTTCCGGAACCGGAGATGGTTCTCCTCAAGTTTCAGGGAGGCAGGAAGGCTGTTCCAGAGGGAGGCCCCTGCTGCGGAGAGAGATCTACCCCCAGCTCGTTGCTTCGAGAAGCGGCTGACCATGAGGGAGTTGGAGAAGGATGAGCGAAGGGCTCGTGAAGGAAGATATTTAGGAAGAGAGAGTTGAAGGTATTTAGGCCCCAGGCCCCAGAAGGCCTTGTGGACAATGCAGAGGGTTTTGAACTTAATCCTCGCAGCCACTGGGAGCCAGTGAAGAGATTTCAGTCCTGGAGAGATACGGTCCCTGGGCTTGAGGCCAAGGACAAGTCTCGCAGTTCTGTTCTGGATAAGTTGCAGAGGGCGGAGAGTGGAGGCAGGCAGATTAAGATAGAGGCTGTTACAGTAGTCCAGCCTTGAGAGAACCAGGGCTCGGGAGACAGTGAGCTTCTGGGGGAAGGAGAGGAAGGGAAGAATACCTCTGAGGAGGTGCAGCTGGTAGTGTGACTTCTTAGAGACGTCAGATATATGAGGAGAGAAGGAGAGTGTGGAGTCGAAGATGACCCCAAGGTTTTTAGCCTTGCAGGTAGGGGCAGGAAGGGGGCCAAGGGAGGCCGGCCAGAGAGCTGCAGGGAAGGAGGGAGTGGGTGTGCCGATGAGTAGAATCTCAGTCTTACTGGCGTTAAGGCAGAGGTCATTGGCGGCACACCATTCCTGGATAGCAGACAGACAGTCGGAGATGAGGGAAGGAGAGGAGGAGGCCGAGGGTAGCCTGAAAATGAGCTGGGTATCGTCCGCATAGCACTGGAAGTAGGGGCAGAGAGCGGCGATGCGGTGGGCAAGGAGTGCCAGATACTGGTTGAAAAGCCAGGGAGAGAGGTTGGATCCCTGGGGGACACCACAGGTGGAGAAAAAGATGTCAGAGAGGAAGGAGCCCATTTGGACCTGGGAGGGTCGACCGGAAAGGAAAGAGGTCAGCCATGCCAGAGCCTGACCAGTGATACCCAGGTTATCACGGAGACGGTTGAGCAGGATGGCATGGTTGACAGTGTCAAAGGCAGAGGAGAGATCGAGCAGAATGAGAACACAGGGAGTGTTGGAATCGAGGTTCAGGAGCAGGTCCTCACGGATGTTCAGGAGAGCAGTTTCCGTGCTTCGGGCCGCTCTGAAGCCGGATTGATGGTCATGAAGATTACCAACAGATTCAGCATGGAGGTTAAGCTGGGAGATGGCCAGTTTCTCCAGGAGCTTGCCCAGGAAGGGAGTGATGGAGATTGGGCGATAGTTGGCCGGGCAGGAGGGGTCGGAGGAGGGTTTCTTGAGGAGGGGGTGCACAAGGGAGTGCTTGAGGGGGGATGGGAAGACTCCAGAGGCGAATGAGTGGTTGCAAAAGGCAGCCAAGGCAGGAGCCAGGGAGTCGATGTGGTCCTTGATGGTTTTGGAGGAACAGGGGTGAACCTGTTTAGACGAGGCTTTCATAGATCGGACTTGTCTGGAAACCTCATCAGCAGAAAAAGGTGGAAAAGCAGAGAAGGAGGGCGGAGGGGAGGCTGCAAGAGAGCAAGAGGAAGGGCCGGGAAGAGAGGGAGGGAGGAGAGAGGAGGAGAGCGAGGACAGGATGTCCTGAGTTTTTGAGATGAAGTGCGAGGCCAGTGCGGTGCAGAGGGCCTGGGAGGGGACAGGAGAGGTAGAGACTGCAGCAGGGTTGGCCAGCTCCTTGCAGATTTTAAAGAGTTCGGCCGAGTTGTTAGATGCCTCAGAGATGCGGGCTTGGATAAGGGCTCTCTTCTTGGTGAGAACGGAGAGCCGGTATTGCCTTTGGAGCAGGCGGCAGGCCAGTTTGTCAGAGGATGAGCATGAAGCACGCCATTTCCTCTCTGCCACCCTGCACTTGCGTTTTAGGGTGACGAGATCCGAGTCATACCAGGAGTTACATTTGGCTTTGGGCTTCAGGCGGATTCTCATGACGGGGGCAAGGTTTGTAATTTAAAACCATTTATGAAATGTGATTTTCTAGTTAAGCTGGCAAGACCCACAGCAGTTACAAATCACCGGCTGACCATTTTCCCTGGAAAGAGGGTTCGAATGTCCCCAATATGCAACAATTATTTTAAAGTATGTCCGTTGGTCAATGCTCTGATGGTGTAATGGTGGGTAGCTGTTCACATGGGAGACCAGAAGAGGTGACAAGGGCAGAATAATAAAGTTCAGCTGGTCATCTTAAATGTTTCAATAATATCATTTTGTGTTGTGTGAATTGGGGGTGGATTGTAACATCACATTATTGTAATTGAGGGTGGTGTGGGAAGGTTCATGTACCCAATGATCCAGCATAATGTATAGGGTTATATATGACTCCAAAGTGTAAGAACCAATCATTTCTGTGTGGGGAGATTATTTCTATGTTTCACAATCCCAAATGCTAATTATTTTTCTGTCTATAAAAGTATTCACTTTGAGGGCGTTTCTTTGACACCGCCTTTTCATGCAGCTCTGGTGCACGTTCTCTTTGAATTTGCTGTCCCAGCTGCATCTGGGACCTGAATACAATTGCATTACTTATTGCAATGGTGTACACTCCTTTTTGACTACTTTTGTAATTGTTTGGTGAGTGCTACGAGGTGACCTCCACACAGCACAATCACTTTCAAAATGTTTGCCAGCCACATTGCAACCCAGGCAAATCAGGTTGTTGAGCCATTTAGTTGACATTACTGTGCTTGTTTCCCTTGTCATAGTCTTGTGGAGCATATGTAGTTCTTCGATAGCCTCCGTCAAATTTACGTTTGCTGCATTGTTTTCAGGGGAAAAAAGGAACAGCAACTGCTCCCTATTTATTGTCATACACGCCCCTTCATTGCTGTGAGTAAGTCCAATATGTACTGGTTCTTTAGGGCCACTAACCTCACTGCCCTCAGTTCCATCTGCACAGAGGAGAGCCTTTTCTCCATGGAATTTGCCAGGTGGAGCAATTCATACCTGTTAATTTGGAGTCATTTGGTGTTGGTTGCAGCTTGAACACATGGAGGCAGCAGGAAAGCAAACAAGTTGGATGTTTTGGAGAAAAGACAACATTCTGGTGGAATAGCAGCCAGTCTCTCTAATGATTTGTCGGACTAATATTTACTATCCCTTTTGTTTCTCCAGAAGTCCAATGCTCGGATTGGTCATGTGTGCATTCTGTTTTTCAAACCTTTATTGCTTTTTGAATGTTTATTAAAAAAATCTGGATGATTGTTAAATGGCATGAGGTCTGCATGGGACACCACAAAGGCAGGACTATGTAAGATAGCGAGGGAACATATGCTTCCTCAATCTTGAGGGAGCTGCGTATGCCTAGGTTCTGCAGACCCAACAGTGGTCCATGCTGACTGCTGTCCTGCTTCTCTGCACTGGGATACTCATCACCTTTGCACATCCAGTGTTTGTCCCCAAATATACCAAACCCATGCATCTGAAACATAAAGAAAAGCTCATACATTGGTTTATGGGTAGAGGTTTTTTTTTTCCGCATCTATCCGTTAAAGCGCAAACATATTTTTGTATTTATTTTGCTTGCTACATCTTCTTCAAATTCTACCAGCCCTTCAGCCCTGCATTGCAACATTCCTCTCTGCCATTCCCGTCATGAAAAACAGACACCTCTACTCACATCAAATGTCTTGTGTGGTGCAATAGAATATTATGCCCTGTCTCATTATGACACTGTAATCTACTATAAGTTGTGAACTATTGCTCTGCCCTTCTAGGACCTTCTAAGACATAGTCTAAAATGTTATGATTCATTGCTTCCTTTTCCACCATTTTTGTTAACTGCATATAATTGTCAGCATACAAATTCTCCCCATCTTCTATCCACTGAACAGTAATCAAATGTCCTTAAAATAAACCCCTAGTCTAACATGATGGCAAATGAATCAAACTCCCCCCGTCATTGGCTTACACCCCATGGGGAAGAAAGAACTTTGGTGTCACTGTGACATGTGGGATGAGAGAGCATACATAACATGTGTCATTGGCCAGCTGTTGCCCCACCTGTCCGATCTCTTCATACCATATGTTACCAGATTCAGTGCTGTGGCAACCCCTAATGCCATCGTCAAACATATTTGAATTAAATACATTTCTCTTTGTGCGTACTCCTTCATTCTTACTCCTAGTAGGGGCATATTGTCCCCATTCAACTATAAACCAAATGAACAAAAAAGCACAAAAAAACAAAAACACCACACTACACCACCATTTCTTATAAAATGTCCTGCTGCTGCCTGCCACCTCCACCTGCTGCAAATCTTCCGGCTCGCTCCCATGTCTTCTATACAAGTGAAAGGAAGAAAAAAAAAGTCAAGGACAGTTGAACAATATTTCCCATCAGCTGCCCGCCCCCACTGCGAGGGGAGTGGCCATCTTGTCTTGGCAAACGATCGAAAGGTGAATCCATGCTGGTAAAGTTTCTTATCAATATTGGCTCTAACTTTGTGAAGTGAAGGCCAGACGAGTCGAGTATCCAGTGATGAGAAGTTGAGCCTGAAGTTATCCCGGGCCACAATGGGTAGAGTGGGCCCATTTGGGGCCATATAAGAGGGGGCAAAAGAGGGGGCAGTGGCTGATTAAAGGTGCGCCTATTGAACGTGGGGACGTGGGAACCACGGGCCCAGGCTGGGCAGTGAAGTAGCAAGTCCTGTCAGTTGGTGGTTATACACGTTGGGAGGAGTGAAATGCAGCCTCTTTGAGTTGCACAAGCTCTGAGGGGACCTTTCTGTCTTTTTCTGCTGGTTGTTCTCTCCTAGCCCTTTCCCTGCCCGCTTTCCTTCCTTATGCACATTACTGATTAATGCTTATTAAAGACGGTTGTGGCTTGTGGCTTCTCAGTCTGGCTTTTCAGTCTAGGGATTACGAGGTGAAGGGAAAAGAGCACCTACCCGGTGCTGCCTGCAAAATGAGTATGGTGAGTGTGTTTCTTGTGGAGCCCTGTGAAGCCCTGTGAAGCCTGTATACACATTAAGAGTCAGCCTTGTAAAACTTTACAGAAAGATTGGAAAAGGTGGAAAAGGCGAGCACATCTGCAAAAGAAGTCCTTCAGTGCACAAGACGCCAAGCGAGACTGCAAATCTTGGCCAGTGGCTCCCTCTCTTCATCCCCAAAGATATTGGAGACTGTGCCATTGAAGCTGGTGGCATTGGACAAAGGTGCATGCACCTTTACAAATTCAGACTGTGTTTTACAGCTGACTGAGCTAATTCAGTTGGCCCCTGAAATACCCCCTACAGTCTGCACGGAGGAGATTGAAATGGCACCATTAGACCATTTTGTGCCCTTGGAAACTTCAACTTCAATCCCCCCTGTAATTGGACCCAGGGGTAGGGGAAGGGGTGGTGCAACCCTTTGAATAAAAACAAATCACATCGTCCAACGGAGATGGAGTTGGAGACAATGCAGATCCTAGACTCTACCATTGACATCATGGAGGGATGTGGACCAGGATGGAAACTAGTGAAGCTGCCCACAGCGGAAAGGGGGGAGGAAGAAGGTGAAAAACGGAGATT
Source organism: Ambystoma mexicanum (assembly GCF_040938575.1). NCBI lineage: Eukaryota > Metazoa > Chordata > Amphibia > Caudata > Ambystomatidae > Ambystoma > Ambystoma mexicanum. The sequence continues at coordinate 646,290,021 of NC_090927.1, read as the reverse complement.
GGAGAACAGAGCAGAGGAAGATTTTGTTACAGACGTGGCAATTCCACTACATAATGATGAGCACATGATATGTTCGGATGACACACCAAACCATGAGAATAATATAGGGGAAAATTTAGTAAACATTGGTATGACTGGAAACAATCTAGAAACAGATGATGCCACTGCAAAGACTAGCGTCAGTGATGCAAGTGTAACCAACAGGACAAATAACCAAATAACCTTGGTGCTTTCCCTTTCCCCTGTATTCAGGACTAATGGCCTACCCTGGAGCATACCCTTTGAACCTCAGTTGAGATCTTTTCCTCCAACCATCTGAGCTGAGAAAGTTAAAAGACTGCTATAAGCAGACGATCTTGTTTTGATTGATCAAACTAAAATAGGCCTTCAGCGACAGCTGGATAGCCTCCCGAGATACGTAAAGCTTAATTTGCTAAAGATAAACCAAGGCAAGATGAAAATAATGTCCTTCCAACAAGGAAACTCAAAGAGTGAACCCTTTTCTTGAACCCTGGGGGCAAACAAATTGAAACATTTGAGACATTTAAATACTTGTGAGTCACCGTGAATAACAGTCTCGTGGAGACCCCCCAACAACAAGCCCTACTGGAGAAAGCAAAAATATTAGCGACCCAAGCAAAACTAATGGACACCAAATACGGTTGTTTTTCTCTTATGGTGGCTATACTTTTCTACAAGGGTAAGGTGGTCCCCACACTTACATACAGTGTGGAGGCAATTCCAGGCATCCCGCAGCGAATATGGACAAGATTGGCAGCTATTATATGGAAAAAAATTCTAAACCTCCCAAACGATACACCAATCTCTACAATTCATAGAGTATTAGGTCTCCCATCACTCCACGCAACAGTTCAATGGAAAAGTCTAGCATTGCTTCGTAAAATAACTCTTCAAACTAGTCCTATGGTCTTGAAGGTACAAAATCAAGAGCTGACGAAAGGATCCTCCCCTATGTTGATAAAATGGGCAAATGCTAACAGGAAGAAACTAGAGGACCTCGCCTGCACAGAAGATGACCTGAAGACGAATCCGATGAGAGTGAAGAGGAAACTTTTCGAGCTAGATTGGATCACTACAGAAGAAAAGGCAGGAGCCTGCAAGCTGGTTGTAGACCTACCTTTGAATACCAGGAAACAAAACAATCTGCGTGCCTATCTTCTAAAGTTCCCAAATCGAAAATACGGGATACTTTTATGAGAATTTGCTTTAAAATGATCAAAACAAATGAAAGTAAGGACATTTGTGGTATTAGTTCAACTAATGCATGCAGATATTGCTTAGACCCAGAGCAGGTTCAAACAATTAAGCACGTGTTGATGACATGCCCAGGGCTGACAGCAGAGCGAGAACTTTTTCTTAAACCTCTTGTACGAAAGTTCAGTACAATGGATGACGAGAGCAGATGGTCAACTTTGATCAACGGCACCAACACACCTTGGGTTATTGCGGCAGTCTCCTTTATACAGAAGGTTTTTCCACCAGAATGCTGAAAAATGTCAGTGAAGGAACAAGACAACCAGAGCCTCGACTCTAAAGGGATACAAAGATCAGAGTTCTGAGGTTCTGTGGGGGCGTCCCTCCCGGAATGTGTATAGGTTGTAAACTAAATGTTGAACCCTGTCCACGATAAATATTTTGGTTGTAAGGTCTATGACCTTTGGACTGGTCAAGCGCCGGAGGAGCAAACATCTCTTCAGTAGACTGCAAAACCAATAAGGAAAGTTGAAATCAGGAGATGGAATGGAATCTTTCTAAATTCCTAGTTCTTTTTTTTGTAAAAACTGCAATGTAATTAAATAAAAAATATATAGAAGATCATAGAAGAATGTGAAATAAAAAGTGCACAAAATGGAAAGAAAGAGAGAGCTAAGAGGTGGGTCAAGCTAGAAACCTGCATATACTAAATGGCCAAATAACCACAGGCATCCCAAGTGCCCCAACATGACACAGAGGTGACCAGAATTAAATCTTAGACTATTACTTTATCTCGAAGAATGTCTATGACAAGGCAATATCACTGGAAGTAATCCATACACAAAACAGTGAACATGACCAAGTAAAATTGATTTGGAATTAGCCATGGGAGATAGATACAGAAATGTAGCCAGTTAGTGTGTAAGTGGAGACAAAGCGACACAGACTATACATAAATTCAGCTGAAGTTACACAGCTGATCAATAAATATGAGAATGGAGTGAACGAGAAAAAGATGTCTACTGACTACACTCCCTTACTGTTAAGCTTTGTCAAAAAAAGTGTGGGACATAGGCTCCTCAATTTTAAGCCTAAACAATCTTATAGCAATGAGATCATTGAACAAAAAGAGAAAATGAGAAAAGATATTAGAGAAATGAAAAATGTGCCTGCTCTAATATGCCGAAAATGCTGCCGAAATAATAAACAGCAATATAAAAAATGGATGATATCCTATAGAGGTGTGATCATGCAAAGAGACCCAGAGACTATGTTAGATTAGCCTTGTTAAATAACATTAGAGGACTGTGGCATATCCTAAATTAAAGTGAACTCAATCAACAGGCAGCCCAAACTAATCCAGTCCCGGAAGCAAAGTGGCTTGAACACTTCGGAGGCCTATTTGCCAAACCAGATGGTGAGAAGACAGATATCCCTGATTGTATGGATTTGAACATAACAATTACTTGGGAGGGGGTGGTGGATATGATAGGGAAGCCCAGTAGCTCATGCGCCCCCGGCCCTGACAGGCTAATCAATGCAATGCGGAAATCTGCTCCGGGAGAGTGGGCAGAATTTGCAACAGCATTGTTTGCTGAAGTGCTGAAAACAAAGACTGTCTGTGCCTCGTGGAAAAAGGCAGTGGTAGTGGCAATTTTCAAAAAAGGTAATAGCCTAGAGGCTATAAACAAGTGACCAATTGCATCATTAGATGTACTGGGAAAATTGTTTTCAGGGGGTCTATTAGAAAGATTACAGACCTGGGCTATGAAATCTGGCCACTTTGACCAATGACATATGGGATTTGTTAAAGGAGTTGGATGCTCTGTAAACACATTTGGATTGATTTATTACAAATTAAAGTTCTCCGGGAGGGGAAACCATTCTACCTCCCCTTAATCGACCTTGAACAGGCGTTTGATGGAATAAATAGAGAACTCGTGTGAGGAAAGCTAGCAGCTTGGGGATGCCCGATTGGACTAATCCGTGCAATGGAGCAATTGTATTCAAATACATCTATTCAGGTGAGATTAAGCCAAGCAGGCCTCCTGACAAAGGAATTTGGTACCTTTAGAGGTTTAAAGCAAGGCTGCCCATTGGGACCAGCGCTGTTTAATTTCAGACTTAAAATTGGCAATGAAGGAGTCAGGAACATTACCACCAAGAATATCAGGGGCACCGTTGGGATGGTTACTTTATGCTGATGACCTTGTAATTATTGTAAAGACCCCAATTGGCCTGCAGGGAAGGCGGACCCGATAAGATACTATGGTGCAGAGGCAACGTTGGGTGGGTCACGGAAGATTTGGAAAACTCAGGAAGGAATTTTTGGCAAAAAGTACTAGTGCTCCCGAACTGTGTACCAATGGCCATTATCAGGTACAAACTTGGTCTCGTATCATTGCATGTTAGGGGAGTTTGGAAGATTAGGTGTGAAGACAACCCAGCACAGTTTGAAATACTAAACACTGTGGGGATAGGGATGGGACGATGAGGCTGTGGTTCTGTGAATGTTTAAAAATATTAACAAAGATGGGTGTGACAGAGCAGCAATTAAAAAACAAACTCTGACTCTGTGAAAACAGTTTTATTTGCAAATGACTGGACAGAAACGTGGGAGAAAAAAACAGTACACAATGTTTCAGCATCTGAGTGAAGATGTTAAACATTTGAAAAGACTTACAAAATATTTGTGATGACTCCCCAGTAAATACCATTGTGACAGATTCATTTGGTTTTGAATGAACATGCTACCCACCATGGAAATCCTTAGTTGCAGGAATCGAGGGACGATAATCGACAGTACATGTCGATTCTGCAAGAAACATGTAGAATCACTGAAACACCTAATCATGGACTGCCCTGGGATGCGGGACTGGAGATCAGTATGGTTGGTTGAGTTTAGATGGGGAAGCATAGATCAGAGTGATGAAGAATGGTGGGAAGTGTTATGCGGGGGCACAGACTTTAAGTTGACGTGTGATTTGGCAAGATTCCTAGACAAAATCCTTAAAGAAGACAAATGTGTGAATGGAGAATAGATTTAGTACAAGATAGAGGGCAAGGGACAAAACATATGTTTTTAAGATGTAGTGAAGGCAATGGTTGTTTTTTAAAACTGTTAGGATATATTTTTTGTATCTTTTCTTCCATGCAAACAAAGAGAATAATCATTTTCTCTTTGGTTCTGCGTGTTTATGGAATGATGGATTAATGTATAGTGATGGATTTATTTGTTAAAAGTTTGTAATAGACTGTATAATAAATTTGCCAGTTGAACTAAGACGGGATCAGTCCTACAACAGCTTCAGGCACCATACCCGCACCTGGCTCCGTCGCAATGACCTTTGAAACTTGAGACCTTGTGTATTGTGTACTGATACCATACTCACCTCTCCACTCTATCATGTAAAACGTACATAATGCATATCCTGTTTATAATATGTACCTATATGTAAAGTAAAGATTGTATATAATGTAATTACTGTATATAACATATAATACCAACATGTGATAACACTGTAATAACTTGTAACCTGTAACCAAGTTCTAAGTATTCTTGTTACTCTGTGCGCCCAGCTACCCAAGGGTTTTCTGGCACCCTATAAATAAACAAGCAACTATATATATATATATATATATATATATATATATATATATATATATATATATATATATATATATATATATATATATATTTATTACATGGCCACTTTAGTGGCCATGTAGTTATGGTTAAGTTGCTGTTTCCATAGGAAGAGCACTTTTTGGGAGGCTTATAACTTCGCTCTCCCTGGACAGATCCTCACCAAAGTTTGCAAAAAAAGTATTTGGGTCACTCCGAAATGTTTTGCAAAGTTTGGTGAGGATTTGTCCAGGGGGGGCAAAGTTATAGGGGGGTCCCAAAACTTTTTTTTTCCCATAGACTGAATGGGAAAAAAATGTTGCTCGCGTCTACAGCCGAAATCGCTGGACGGATTTTCACCAAATTTGGACCAGGAGCAGTGGCTTGGTCCTGAAAGCGTGCTTTTGCAAATTTGGTGAAAATCCGTCCAGTAGTTATTTTTAAAATGACCAAAAAGTAGGTAAAAAAAATAAGTGATATCTGTGTTCGGTCCGCGGACGGACTTCCCTGTTCGCTCCGCGGACAGTGTCCTGATTGGCCAATCGGCTTGCGTGATGTTCGCGGACATGCAACGTGTTCGCTGATTGGACGGCGTGGAGCGTGAAGCGCGTCAGATTTTCGGTAGCACCCGTCATCTTGGATTTGCGGTCGTCCGCGGACAGCGCGGTGAAACTTTGTTCAAAATTTGTATTTAGTAGAGTGTGTTGGTGTGTAGGAGTGTTTGGGGAGTGTGGGAGTGTATGAGATAGGATGAAAGTTGTGTTTTTTATGTGTTAGATGTTCTTTTTGTGTTCGATTTGTCTGCGGACATCACAGGTGTTCTGAAATGTTCTAAATAAACTGAATGGGGGGTTTTCTGAGGGCTCAATATGTGTCTGTTTTGTTCGCAAGCAAACTGAAACTGTTCTAAGAACACGAAATGGGGGTGTCCTGAGGATGCTGTCCGTATTGTTCGTTGTCAAGTTGAATATGTTCTAAGAACACTCGCGGTGTCCTGAATTGTTCGCAAATACACAAAATGGGAGTGTTCGAAAGACGTTGTCGAACACTCGCTGTGTCCTGAAATGTTCGCAAATATGAATGGGGTTGTGGCTGACAAGTTGAATGTGTTCTAAGAACACTTGCGGTGTCATGAAATGTTCGCAAATAAACAAAACGGGGGTGTCCTGAGGGCTGTCCATATTGTTCTCTGTCAAGTTGAATGTGTTCTAAGAACACTTGCGGTGTCCTGAAATGTTTGCAAATAAACAAAATGGGGGTGTCCTGAGGACGCTGTCCGTATTGTTCTCTGTCAAGTTGAATGTGTTCTTTGAACACTCATGGTGTCCTGAAATGTTCGCAAATAAATGAAATGGGGGTGTTCTGAGGACACTGTCCATATTGTTCGTTGTCAAGTTGAATGTGTTCTAAGAACACTTGCGGTGTCCTGAAATGTTTGCAAATAAACAAGATGGTGGTGTTCTGAAGACGCTTCTAAGAACACTCGCGGTGTCCGGGGAATGTTCGTAGGGGGTGTCCTGAGGATGCTGTCCGTATTGTTCTCTGTCAAGTTGAATGTGTTCTAAGAACACTTGCGGTGTCCTGAAATGTTCGCAAATAAACAAAATGGGGGTGTTCTGAAGACGTTTCTAAGAACACTCCCAGTACCTGGAATGTTCGTAGGGGGTATCCTGAAGGCGTAGTACGTATTGTTCTCTGTCAAGTTGAATGTGTTCTAAGAACACTCGCAGTGTCCTGAAATGTTCGCAAATAAACAAAATGGGGGTGTTCTGAGGACACTGTCCGTATTGTTCGTTGTCAAGTTGAATGTGTTCTAAGAACACTAGCGGTGTCCTGAAATGTTCGCAAATAAATAAAATGGAGGTGTTCTGAAGACGTTTCTAAGAACACTGGCGGTGTCCTGGAATGTTCGTAGGGGGTGTCCTGAGGACACTGTCCGTATTGTTCGTTGTCAAGTTGAATGTGTTCTAAGAACACTTGCGGTGTCCTGAAATGTTCGCAAATAAACAAAATGGGGGTGTTCTGAAGACGTTTCTAAGAACACTCCCAGTGTCCTGGAATGTTCGTAGGGGGTATCCTGAAGGCGTAGTACGTATTGTTCTCTGTCAAGTTGAATGTGTTCTGAGAACACTCGCAGTGTCCTGAAATGTTCGCAAATAAACAAAATGGGGGTGTTCTGAGGACACTGTCCGTATTGTTCGTTGTCAAGTTGAATGTGTTCTAAGAACACTATCGGTGTCCTGAAATGTTCGCAAATAAATAAAATGGAGGTGTTCTGAAGACGTTTCTAAGAACACTGGCGGTGTCCTGGAATGTTCGTAGGGGGTGTCCTGAGGACACTGTCCGTATTGTTCGTTGTCAAGTTGAAAGTGTTTTAAGAACTATCGCGTTGTTCTGAAATGTTCGTAGGGGGTGTCCTGAAAACGCTGTCCGTTTTGTTCGCTGGCAAGTTGAAAGTGTTCTAAGAACACTTATAATGTCCGCGGACATTGAAAGTTTCCATAGACCATAGTTGAAATGTTTGACTCTATGGATGTGATGTGCTGCGGTGGTTGTTGCCAGGGCATAGAGTCATGGGTGCATGGCCATTTGGCCATGCACCCAAGACTGTATGCCCTGGCAACAACCACTGCAGCATATCACATTCATATTTGCTTATAACTTTGGGTGAAAAACAAATGTATAAGGAACAAAGGTATTAGATACTACGGATGTGATATGCTGCTATGGTTCTCCTTATTATTGTATACTTACTGTTTGGTCTAGTAACGGGAGTCCATGTTTTTCTTGTTAATTTCTGTGATAAAAGAAAATAGCATGTTAGTATTAGTATTTTGTAATGACTTATTAAATTGTATAATCAATATACTTTTTTTTTTTTTGGACCCTCATATTTAGTAGATTACAAATCAGAGTACTGTGCTCAGTTTCTGTATTTGTTGCTAAAATCATTGGGTCTGTGGGAGAAAAAAAAATCCATGTTGGATTAAAAAAAAACCTTTTTCTGTTATGCTACAGTTTATTTGTTTGTTTGTTTTCAGTGTTCACTTGTTGTTTCTGGCTAATGCTTAATACTTTGGCTTGTTGTATTTTTTTGGAGCAGTAACATATTATTTATTTGTTTTCATATTATAAAATTTTGGGACAGTTAGATACCAATTGGCGTATTCTAGCTGTGTATTTTTTGGTCTAATTTAGTGGTATTCATTTATCTGATTAGTTGTTGTAGAATCTTTGAGCAGTTAGATAGCTTTTGGAGTATTCTAACAGTTTTTTTTATTTTTTTAACACAAGTTTACTTAGGGTTTAAATACAGTTTAGTAATCAAATTTTGGTTTTAAGAACATCAAATAAGCGTTTGTAAGATTTCCTGATAATCTCTGCTTTAGAGTAATGGTACTATCATTACATTCAAACCATCCACATTTCTTTTTTATATATGCAGTGTAGTGCCCTGAATTGGTTGTGGCTCCTGCGTGGTAGATTATACCTATTGCTGTGAAGGTTTTCTTACCAAGTGATATTTGACCATGTGTGAATCCAGTCAGCTTGCAGTTGTTTTTGGTACCATCTGCATTGTAACGTAGAAGCATTAGTATTACGTGTTTACTATGTGTTTGTATTAATAACGTGGAGCGATTATCTGAATTGCAGGTAGAGCATAATCTACCATGGTTTGCATTTTGTACAAGTCGCTGAAATGGAATGGATTCACAATTTGGTATTGATATATATATGAAGCGTTCATTGGGGATTTCTTCTTGTGTTACATTGTTGCAGAGAGTGCATGTATGTTTCCACATGTATGAAATCTGAAAGATTTCATTTATAGGTATGTTTTTGTTTTCCAGTACTTGTAGTAAGTACATTAGAAATTCTTGTGGATCTTCCTGTGAATTTATAGTGAATTTCACCATTCCAGCACAGTAGTCCAATTGTTGTCTTATTCCAAAAACACTATACGTGTTGTCAGGATTGTTTGCTGCATTTCTGTGAAGTACTAACATTTGCAAACACAATGGGTCTGTACTGTGTAAGTAAATGTTGTCAACAATTGGTGGTAATTGAAATAGAATATTCATTGCTACATTTGCGTAGCAACTTACACCAACTATATTTGAGAATTTAAATGGTCCAGGTAGTTCTGTATTTAACTGCTTTTTTGGAGTTTGTCTTCCTTCTTTAAAGAAGTACTTGGTTTACTTTCCCTAATTGATTCTTTTTTGCTTGTGGTACTTGATGAAGTATTAGTTTCTTTTACTCTTTTTGTAGGATTTGCAGTGACATCCTGTTGCATTTCTGTTTGATTTATTTTTCTTTTATAACGTTTTACTTTTTGTGGAACAGAATATGTGTTTAGGTGGGGGGTGTATAGTGAGCGAAGTCTATTGTATTCTAAAATGCAAGGAATATCAGCGTTTATTTTACCTGCATCAAAGTTGATTAGAAATAGACTGTCAAGTGTACATAAGCGTGATAGTTCTACATAGCTCATGCCTTCTTAAAAGACTGTGTTACCAATATCTATCATTGCTTTGTCTAGGGTAAGACCTTGTGATTTATGAATCGTGACTGCGTATGCAAGAGTTAGAGAAAATTGTTCTCTGCGCACATACATATCTTTGAAGAGAAGGAATCTAGCTGTTGAGCGTCCTATCCTTTTTACTTCTGAAAGTTTGTCAAAGAGTATATTGAGAAATTGAATTTTTTTGTCGCGTGGGTATGTTTGAAAGCCAACAACTGTACCCAGTGCTCCATTAACTAGTCCTTGGTCCACGTCAAGGTTACGTTTAAGCATTACTCTGCAATTTAAGGATAATTTTAATATCTTTTCTAAGCCTGCTGTGTTTGAGATTGATTTTTCTAAACTATTTAGTCTTGTTGTGGCTTGGTCACACATGGGTAGTGTCATACCATGTACATCTAGTTTGTCTGTGGCGCTAATTTCCATGATTGGTTGCATTTCTTTACTTACCATGATTTCATTGAATTTGAAACAGCTTGCAAGAGTTGGCATTAAGGCCATACAATTGACATTTTTGTGGGCTAATTGTTCCATAACATCTGTAGCACATGCATTATCGCCATAAAGTGCATTAATGTGCCGGGTTTTCAATATTCCTTCTGCTTCTTTAGAAAGTATACCAACTCTGATACTTTTTAAAATGTTGGCATAAGTGAGATCTGCAGATTGCCGCATGTTTTCTGTTAATTCTCTGTATTGGAAATGTTGCCAAAGTTTGACATTTCCAATGCTGCCAACAGTTTTACGGCAGAGTTTGTGTCCTAATATTTTAAAAATAGGCTCACCTTTTAATGGTGTTAATTGAAACAGATCTCCAAAAACAATAATGTGTTTTCCTGCAAAGAGCTCTTCATAGTCTGTTTTGAGTACTTCTTGTAATCTGAGGTGAATCAAAGCTAACATCAGGTTTGAGACAATGGTCACTTCATCTATTAGTAGCATTTTCATTTGTTTCAATACTCTGCGTAATTCCATTGCAGCTTCTGCAGAAAGTTTGTAATAGTCTAATTTGTTCTGGTGTTCTACTGGTAATAGTAGTCATCGGTGTAATGTAACACCACCTATGTTGTAGGCAGCTAAACCTGTGGGGGCAGTGACAACAGCTGACAGTTTGTTGTTTGTCAATTGTTGAAGGAACTTACTAATGATTTTGATTAGGCATGTTTTGCCAGAACCAGCTTCACCACTGACGTACAGTAGTATAGGTTTATAATTATGGCAGGAACATTCTTTATTTTCATGTTTTACACCATGTGCAATTTGTTTTGTTACTTTTTGAAAAATGCTACTTTGCTCATTGTTTAGTTTTGATTGTAGTATAGTTAAGTCTTCCTTATCTTCATACTGACACATGGTGTTTTCTACTTCTATCATAGCTAATTCTGCCTAATGTATTATTAGTGGTTCTCCCAGTGGTTCTTGGCTTCCTGTTACAGAAGGTTGACAACTGACATGAGTGTCCTTATCTAGTTGGGCTTGGAGTTCTTCTTCGTGTTGCTGTTCATTGTGCAACATTGTTTTGTACTGTGTAAAGTTTACAATAGTTATAGTGCTTTCATTTGCTTTGAAGCATCCTCATATGAGTCATAGTTATCTAGTAATTGTTCTTCTTTTCTCCATGGTTTGAAGAGTTGTAGCAGGGACATGTAATATACTTCTTTATGTTGAGGAGTTTTTAATGACAATTTGATATGATTAATTAAATGTGGTTTAGTGAGTTTAACTAAGCTGGCTTCACAGTTTGTTACTCTATATTTACCTTTTTTTCATCAGGTTTCATATTATTTTTGTATGTGTAGTTTTGGGCTATGTGGTATAGACACATGTTTTCCAAAGTATTACTTCTGTTTGGGTAGTATGTGTCCAATAAATTGTTTTTTAAAATGTCTTGGCTGTTGGAATCATGTTTGGCTATTGTTTCTATATCTTCATATGATTTTAGAACTATTTTTCTAGATTTAGCTGGACCAAGACTTAGCCATACTATATTTTCAGATTTACCATACAATGCAGTACCAGTTAAACGATCAGCTGCTTGATATGATTCACAGTCTCTATGGGTGAGCATTTTTATGCCCAAGCTGTATAATTTCTGAGATACTGTTTTATCTGATGACAGGTCCTTCCAGAGGTCTTGGAGCTCTGTCTTTTCTGTTTTAGTTAAGTATGCTGTGACATATCGTGCAACTGCAGTAGAATTGTCTACAATGTACTGCACATCTATGTTTGCATTCCATAAGTGGGCAATGATTGCATTATAATCATTGATATATTTTTCTTCTTCTTTTCTTTTTATGTAATATGTATTTTTAAGTGACTTACCTTTAGCACTATGTCTAACTGAAGACATGAGGTTGTTCACTTGACCTGCATTTGTAACTGGTCTAGGGAAACCAAATCGGCATTTGGTGTAGTATTTCCCTTTGTTTTTGTATTTGCGACGACAATATTTTCCACATTTGTGTCTTTGAAATTGTAAAATTTGTGCACGAAGATTACTATTTGTGGCTTCTGATGGAATTTCACAAGTGACATATTTTTCGATAAACTGTAAAACAGTGGCATTACTGTCTTGACCAAATTTAGGAGAATCTTTAATCCATAAAAGCATGTGGATATGTGGTGCTCCTCTGGCTTGGTTTTCTTTTCTCCAAAAGAAGTGTTCCACTTCTCCAAGGGGAGGAACAGTTTTATTACAAATAAAATGTAGCATAGCAATGCAGCAATGGTAAAAATATCTTGAAACATTAACAGGATCCAAAGAACAAAGTTCACCAGGTGTTAGTATATCTATGTTTGTTTTGTTTTAATTTGATATGCGTAGGAAATCATGTAAATCTTCCCATGCATATTCTGCACAACTTAATGTAACAAACCAAGTTAGTGGGCGAAGGTTTCTGATCATACAACGTACATCTCCATGACGTCGAAACCAGTACTCTTTAGTACCACGCATATTTGCTAATAGATTTGTAATATTTGATTGTAAAACCTCATCCTTTTGTTGCACTTTTTCTAATAATTGTGTAGCTGTCATATTTTGAAAGTGTGATCCTGATTTTAATATGTGTGCAACTCCGTAACATAAAGTTGCTAGTTCACTTTCAAAGAGTAGGTGGAATATGTATTCCACATTTTGTCTAAATCTGGGATCTTCAGAATACATCCGTAATGAGCGGTATTCTGAAGCTGAAATTTGAATAGGTCTATCATCATACCTTCCTCCTTTGCCAGTAGGAAAGAGTAGAGGAAAAGCACGTGCTTCTATACTTTTTTCCCAAATGCTGATTGGCGATCGTTTTGTTTGACGCATTTGGTAAATTTCCAGTGCATCTTCTACAGAGTCATTACAGTGCAAAGGATGAATTGTATAATGTCTAAAGTATTTGATATTGTAGCAGGATCTAGTAGCTCAAATTGACCAGCTTCTTGTGTTTCTTGAATTATTTCAGTTGTATCTTTCAAGTTTTCTTCAATATTAATTTCTTTGTAATTTTCATTATTCTCTTTAAGATATTGGAAGGCTTGTCTAACTTTGTAGAAATCTACCAGCTGTTGCCATATTTTTTTGTCTTTTTTAGGTTTTCCATTTAGTAAGATAATTAAAGAATGCTGCATTGGACGTTGCACTCCTAGAGTATGCACATTTTCCTTTAGATCTAATGGTAAATAAACTACTTTTCCACAAATGCCTTTTACCACAAATGCCTTTTACCAATTCAGAAGGAGGTAATTTTGCTGTTTTTGGTTGAAGGCGTATTATTGCTTGAAATGGGTGTACTGTTTGAATTATGATGCTCTCATTTAAATTAAGTTGTTGTAGGGGTTTTGGTACTGGGTATAATTCCAAATTATTTGTAATAGCACGTGAAGGAGTTTGGTTGTTGTCAAGTTTTGTAGTGCAATAACTGCAAAGTATTAAGGACTCAGTTATTTCGTATTTGTTTTCTGCTACAAGGTAGAGAGCTAATTCAAACCATTTAGTATCTTCATTGTCTTCTATTTTGTATGATAGGTCTACAGTTTTTGTATTACTTTTATAAAAAGTTCTACGGCAACATACACATACATGGTTTGGTACTTCAGCTGATGTACTTTTAAATTTTAGTATTTCTTTTTTGTATGTGTTTAGCAAAAAGTTGCCATGTGTAGAATTGTTGCTTAATTGGTTTAAAGCTATTTCATTCTGTAAATGGCTTTCACTTCCAAAATATTTTTTCTGGATATAGTGAATTTCTTCAAGTAGGTCTTTTGCTGTACCATGTAGAAGGATGTTATTTAACTTTGCTAGTGCTAAAGCAGGACTTTTAGCATAGTACAGTTTATAGACTAGGTTTCTTATAGTTGAATGATGTGTTGATATGCTTTTGATATCATGGAAAGTGGTTTTACAAGTAGGTCCTGTAATGCAGGCCAATGAATTTTCCTTGTAGTCCTGTGTACTTGCGCACTGGACAGGTATCCAAATTTTGCATTAATTTAATTTTGATTTTGTCTTTGCTTTTTACATATTTAATGAGGAATTGACGTAAAGATTTGAAACATTGTTTGGGAATGTTACACATTGACGTGCATGGCCATTTGTACACTAGACGTTCTGATTTAGTTGAATGGAGGGGTAATTCGAAGTTTTCAGGGCATATTTTTGTAAGGAGTAAAATGTGGTTCTGTGCTCGTAGTGTGATTCCATTCACCTCCGCAGATACTTAAGAAGTTCTTTCTGTTGACATTTTGCTTATTGAGAAGTCTTTTTTGTAATTTAGTTATTAGTTTTGTTAATGGTTTCATTTTGTTTAACAGTAAAATAAATAACTTTCTTTTCAGAAGAATTGCACTGTCCATCAACGCTTCTAAGATTAATTTCCTACGATAGGTTTTAAGCATTGAACCTGATTTCTCTCCTGTTTTTATAAGATTTTGAAGGACTTTGTGACGGTACATTTTGGCTAAAATACTTTTCTTGGTATGCTTACTTTGCACTATATTAAAATTTGAAGAAGTAGTTTTATCTATAGTGATAGCTGATTTTCTGTTAATTGTTTTTTGGTTTGTTTTAGATTTTGATAGAGGAGGCAAAGTTTTTGTACTTGAAACTTCTTGTGTTTCACTAAATGACTGTATTAGCTGTTTTGTTTCAACTTTTTTTACAAATTCTGCTAGAGATGGATGCTTATGTTGGACACTTTTATTTTCATTTGCTCTACTTTTGCGTTGCTTTCTACAGACTTGACTTTTGTTAGGCATTCTTTAGGGTCTGTTGAAAAAAATAAAGAAGATATGGGTTGTGGTGTTCTGGAATGTATGTGTGCTGTGTGCATGAGTGTTTGAGTAAGATGATAAAGATGTATGTAATGGTGTGTGATTGTGCATTGGGAACTACAACTAGTAGGGATAGGTATTCTTGAATGTATGTGTTACTACACTGGTGTTCAGATGACAAAAAAAAGTAAGCTAGTGGTGTGGAAAAGTACAAATAGTAAATCTAATGCATACAATTAAAACAGTTGTTTGTTCTATAATATGAAAATTGTAGCGGTTCAGTTGGGTAATTTGTGTGTCCAAAAATAGGAATTTGTGGGCCATTCTGGCTGTAAATTGCTGTTTAAGACGTGAGCCCATCAGTGATTTCATCAATGACATTTGTGATGTCATCTTTGATGTCCTGGTTGTTAGTTTTAGCAGTGCACAGTGGTGGCGCGAGTTATAGTTGCTTATCTCACCATAACTGGCGAATTTCAAGGGTTTTTCGGTTTTACTTGGAACCATAACGTCCCTTTGACAAAGTTTTTTCACTGGATTTCATAGGTTTTTAGTAGCGCAACTTAACCATAACATCCCTTTAACAAAGTTTTTTCACTGAATATATATATATTGTTCTACCAAAAACCTGTGTATTTCATTAAAACAAAAATGCCTACCTCCCCATTATGGTTCAAATTAAAACCGAAAAACCCCTGCAATTCACCAGTTATGGTAAACTAAGCCCCCATACCTGCCATCACCACTGTGCACTGCTAACACTAATGCCCAAAACATGAAAGATGGCATCACAAATGTTATTGATGACATCACTGATGACATCACATGTTTAGCCCCTTTGTTTTCGTTCCCTGCCACATATATATATGTACATTCAGTAAAAAAACTTTGTTAAAGGGATGTTATACTTCACAGTGAAACCAAAAAACACTGCACATTCCCCCATTATGGTAAGCTCAGCAACCATAACTCGCAGCATATATGTGGATTGCTAAGACTAACACCCAGGACATCAAAGATGACATCACAAATATCATTGATGACATCACTGATGACATCACATGTCTGCCTCACTTATTTTGGTGCATTGAAAAATCTAGGCCAGGTGGTTTTATTCACTGACAATCACAATATAAAAATTGAAAAGGTGCTGTATATCAAAACGGTAACCTTGTTGTGTGTTCTTAAAGTACTTTCCTTAGGGTCTGGTCTGAGCTCATGATGCACATGTATGGGGCAATAGCAGGCCTGAATCTCACAAATAATGTGTATACAGGAAGATAAACTTTTTGATGATGCTCTTTCTTTCTTCCTTACTTGAGTTTCCCTGTATATGCCTCTGATTTATATGCATTGGGTCTTCATATGTATTGTTTGTACTAGCACAAGTGTGTATTAAGTCTTGAATTGTTAGTTAGTTATTACATATTTAACATTACAAAATCACCCCTGACATCTTGCTACCAACATAATAGAAAGAACCCTTGTAGGTAGGGACTTTTCGTCAACATTATTTTCAAATGTGATGTCATCAGTGATGTCATCAATGATGTTTGTGATGTCATATTTGATGTTCTGGGTGTTAGTCTTAGCAATGCACGTAGATGCTGCGATTTATGGTTGCTGAGCTTACCATAATGGGGGAATGTGCAGTGTTTTTTGGTTTCACTGTGAAGTATAACATCCCTTTAACAAGTTTTTTACTGAATGTACATATATATATGAGGCAGGGAACGAAAACAAAGGGGCTAAACATGTGATGTTGTCAGTGATGTTATCAATAACATTTGTGATGCCATGTCCCAGGAGGATAGCTCAGCGGCAGCATGCTCGACTTGGAAACAAGACGACACGGAGCAACACAGGTTCGATCCCTGGGTACGCGCTTAGACTCCGCGGGGTATTAAGCGCGTTATAAATAACCTATCATATCATAACATATATTTCATGTTCTGGGTGTTAGTGTTAGCAGTGCACAGTGGTGATGGCAGGTATGGGGGCTTAGTTTACCATAACTGGCGAATTTCAGGAGTTTTTCGGTTTTAATTTGAACCATAATGGTGAGGTAGGATTTCTTTTTTTTTTCAATGAAGTACACAGGTTTTTGGTAGGACAACTTAACCATAACGTCCCCTCAACAAAGTTTATTTTGTAGTGAATTTTTCAGGTTTTTGGAAGGGGAACTTAATCATAAGATTGTGTCAATGAAGTTGTTGTGCTGAATATACACTGTCATCATGTGATTGTGGGAGATATGTAGTATAATGTACATACTTGATATACATTTAACATAGAACATACAGAACCCCCTCACTATTGATATTAGAAAGGGACGGACTGAGCGCCTGTTTGCGGACAGGGAGCGGACGGGATGAACATTACCCAAAGATGCAGGGGGTATCTGAAAATGTACTATTGTCTTACCCAAAAAATCTGCAACCTAGAAAAAGGACATAAAGACATTATAAGTAGTAATAAGTAAATATGGAAACCTAAAGGTGTAAAATGAAAACGACACTTTTAATAACCATGTAGAATGAAATGGATGGTACCATAAATA
Source organism: Ambystoma mexicanum (assembly GCF_040938575.1). NCBI lineage: Eukaryota > Metazoa > Chordata > Amphibia > Caudata > Ambystomatidae > Ambystoma > Ambystoma mexicanum. The sequence continues at coordinate 646,272,837 of NC_090927.1, read as the reverse complement.
AAAAAGGATGCCTCCATCGTAAGCACTTCACAGAAACTCTGCAGTCTGGACCGACAGTGGATGGACGCAGTAGGACGAAGGGAAATTACATCAAAACAGTGAGTTGAGTGAAGGTCATTTTTTTGTATGTGTGTGTTCTTTTTTTAGTATGTGGTGTGTAAATAATAATTTCTTTCTGTCGTTTTGACACAGAAATGGCTGGTACTTTGGAGTGGCTGGAGGAGAATTTTCCGCATGAGGAAATGTCTGAAGACAGCGACAATAATGGGACACACTGCTTTGCATAGGCAAAATACTGATCAGTATTTCATAGGCATTTAATATATGTATATTTTTTTTGTAGAGACCAGTAAAGAAAAGAAGAAAGGCCAACAAATGAGACAGAAGACAGGATGAAAAGGATTGAGCAGAAAATGGATGTACTGAATGACAATTTTAAAGGTTTAAGGGAGTTTGTGGAGGACTGTGTGAGAGGAAAAGTCTGTTACCATTGTCCCACCTATACCTGCCTCGCTTCTCCATTCCCTAGTGAACCATCCCCAAACCTTCAAGAAGAAAATAGACGTTTTGATGAAATATCCATGCCTTCTTCCCCTCAGAAATCTTCTCCTCATAACCAGCCCGTGTTGAATCCTAATTCCCCTATATTTGTGTCAGTATCGGCTTCCCCCGCTATTTCTTTGGATTGAAGTGTGTGTGTGTGTGTTTGGAATGTTTTTGTATAGTAGTTGTAGTTATAGAGTTTTGTGGATTTCTTTTTTTTTAAAAAGACTTCAAATGTTCACGAACACCGCGCCTGTTCGACCTATCCGCAAGGAATGGAATGTGGGTGTTGTAAAGGCAGTACACCTACCCTTACGAATGTCAAGTAAGATGGAGTTGGTGTTTGACCGCAACATCTGTGCAAGTTGTGTGCACATAAACAGAAAGGGGCGTCCTAAGGACATTATACCTTGCAGTGCCGCTTACAAACGAGATGAAACATGTTCATAGAACACACCAGGTGTCCGGGATGGTTGTAAATGAGCAAAATGGGAGTGTGTTAAAGACAGTATACCTGTCCGTATCATCCGCATCCAAAATGGTGTCATCCGTAGAAAAGGCGCGGTGGCCGGCAAGTTCTAAGTCAAACAAAATTGAGTTGTCCTAAGAACACTGAACTTGTCCGTACAGTGAGCATATCATGTATTCACATGCGCAGTACAACCGTAAGTATCGTGAACAACACGTCTGTCCCTAACTGTCCGTCTCACTTGTGTCACACTTTGAATTAGTCTGAGAACCCGAACACTGTCCGTAGGACATTTGCACGCATGCGCACGTTTGTTACTCTGCATTTGCTGTCTAGTGGACTCACATTTCTGTTGCGGATGTGTTCAGGATGTCATCATGTGACCGCACCCATGCTGAGCGTGTGGTCTAATATGCGCAGTTTATGTGCTTCTGCAGCAGTACAAAAGAATGTGTAGACACAAGGCAAAATGTTGCAGAGTGTAAAAATATAATTTCACATATCCCAGACAATAGCTTACCAGAGGACTTGTTGTGTAAAGTTTTTGTACCGCTTTGCAGGGATGAAGACGGTCACGAGGCACACCCCTCCACCCCTATAAATGGCCACACCCCCGAGCGCATCTTCATTGTCCTTCTAGCTATAGCAGATTGAGTTGTATTGCCTTTACTGCTGTAGTGACAAAAAGGAAAGTAATCTGCATTGCTTCCATGGCTGTTGTTGGTTCATTAGCCTCTGCACCCTACCCAAACCCGCCACCACCTCCCCAAGGGCCTGCAGAGAGATATACGGGTGAGGATGTAGAGAGCGAGGAAGAAGAGGAGGAAGAGAATGAAGTGGAGGAACTCCACACTAGGAGCACTCGCCGGGAGTCATGGGTGTGGCAGTTGTTTTCCGTTTATGGGAACGTACCAAAAGCACGTGCGAACCTGGTGAGGTGTAACCAGTGCGAGGTGGTGCTGAGTCGCGGGAGACCTGGTGCGTACAGCTTTGGTACAACAACCATGAAGCAACACCTCACTTCGTTCCACACTGCGGACATTCACAAGGTGGTGCCATTTGAAGAGCGTAGTCGATTGAGTTCCTCCACAGCATCCTCTGAGTCTGATGCTCCCACCACAAGAGACACTCCTGTGGGGGATCGCCTCCCTCCAGCTGCCTCACAAGCCATTTGCAATACTGTTGACCCTTACCTTTCAAAGGTGACAATAGTGTGTATGTATTGTGACGTAGTACTCTCTGGAGGGAGAATTTTCGAAGTGCCTTTGAGGCTACGGTCATGGAGCACCGGAAGATCTGCTCCTTACCTAAGTGACTCTCACCCTATATCTTTCTCTGTCCACTTGCCCTTTCTTATCCCAGTAAGGCTGGTGTCCCATTCCTTACCCTCCTTTGGCCTCCTCTCCTAGTGTGTCCTGTGCTGAGAACCAATTAACATGAAAGCAACAAAAATTACAGAAAAGGCTCTTTTCAGAGCCGTCTTTCTCAGTTTAACAATAGAACTATGAAGTGACCATTGTAGACCCCCGCAAAGTTGTAGAAAAGTTTGCGGACAGTCGTAGGGAAAAAAAAGGAGGGTGCAAGGGGTGCAAGGGGAGCAAACACAATGAAGTGTATGCTGGGAGTAAGTGGTGGCTCTGAAAAGAGCCTTTCGGTGGTGTGTTGTGTGTGTCAAAAACTGTGGATTGGAGAAAACGGATTGTCACATAGGTTATTGTGAATCCAAAAGAGGTCACAATGCATTTTGTAGATTGCGAAGAAAAATCTAATTGCCAGCATATGTGAGATAGACTCCATCTCTGCGGAAAATGAACGAGCTGCGAAACAAAATGTTTTCATTGTGGAATGAGGACATGCCAACATGTCTTAAAAAGGCACAAACAGCCTTATTCACATTGCGTCTCGCTTTCTCCATTTGTGGACCAAAACAGAAGAACTCAGCCATATTTTTCTTTGTGCAATATGGGAAAAAAATATTTGACAATTTGGAAACATGTCCATGAGCTTCGCAAGTCCATCCTTCATTGCAAATTGCAAAGGAATTCCAGAGACATGGCCTAAACTGTTTCCTCAGCAATGAATGATAAGTATATCTGGAGGACGCTCTGTCAGTAAAGTAACACAGAGAGGTACCAAGTCCAGTCACCTCATGCCACACACGCCATGCCAGTGCACTTCCACATGAGGAAATCCAAGATCAGCAGATAAACTGCAGCTTTCTGCATGCACCTTCAACCAATGTATCCATGAGTTTCCCAAAATCCAGATAATCTGTTTGCGAGCACGCAAAGCCATGGCCGTGTGGTCTCCTGTCAGGGAGAAGACGGTCTTACTAAATCTCGCCATTCAGAAACACCGACTGTACTTTATTGACCAATCCCTAGGTCCGCACATTTTCATTTGCATGCGTCTCCACCCCAGAATTCCCGTTGGTAATATGCGCTGGTTGCAAACTACCGCCATGTCCGCAGACATGTATAGGATCAGAGTGTGATGACGGTACATTAAAGTGTTATTTACCTTTTTCCCCTTTAAGGTGGGTTCTGAAAAGAGCCGTTTTTTAAACATTTTGGGGAGATACCTTACAGACATGTGTTATTTTGTTTATTTTTTTGTATTTTTTGTCCTTACTTTACTCCTACAACCATTACAGAACATTCTCTAAAGCAAGTCTTACGTTCCAAAAGAACATTGCATTTCCCATGGAAGATAGCGCAACACCATCTGCTTCAAAATAATCCGCATTACTTGGAACAATGTTTTCGTGGCAGCAGAAAAACATACCAGCGCGTAACATAAATGCATGCATGCCACGATTAATGATACACGTCCCAATACTTTGATCTGGACAGAAAAAAGAATTGTTGTCCCATTGTACTCTAGGGAGTAAACCAGAAAAAATTACTTTCGGAGTTGGAAAGACGCTCATGAGTGCTTCAACCAACTGTCCCAAATCTGCCATCAAAGTACGTACAGTCACGTAGCCCAAATGACAAGCATCATAGTGCAAAATTACCACATGAGGAGATGTCATCGTACGTATGTGTCTGCAAACTTACAGAATAGCCGCAACATTGGCATCAGTGTCAGCATTCCACACCACCTACGCTCCTCTCACATCGAAATGGTGTGCCACATGCCTACTCTCTGCATAATGTTGTAAGCCATGGACAAAAATGTCTCCAAGCACCAAAACCCCGACCCTCTCCACCTCTGCCATCTTCAGTGTACGCACCGTCTTTGGACACAAAAGAGTAATGTGAACATCTGATTGGCTGATGCCTACAGTCCCCTTTCCATGCAAAATGTGCTGTAGAAATCCATATGTGACAAGCCCTACCCACGGACAAGCGCTGCCTATGTACGGCACATAACTCTTACCCAGTCCTTTCTCCCTTTCCAAAGCATAGCAAATGGAGTCCCTCATTGGACACAACTAAGCAGTCACACAACCATCCACCAATCACATTGAAAATAGCTAAATGTAACTCTGTCATCAACATTGCGCACTTCAAAATTACTGTCGATAATTCTGAATAGAAGTCGCATATCATTGCAAAGCACCTGCTTCAGAAGCTACTGTGTAAGTGTTGCGAATTTCTACGTACAGCTCCATGCATGCGCACATGCATGAGTATAGAGTACAGGTATTTATATTTCAATTGGAGAACATGTGCAACCTTTATGATGTAATGTAAAACAAATTAATGCTGCTGAATGTGCATAGGCAATACATACCAACGCTCCCCCTTTTAAGTGCAAGATGTCCGATTTATCATTGACAAACCGCACAACTTCTTACTATCTTCTGCATAACCTATACAAACGTTGCAAGGATGCCTATTTAGGGCGAAACTCGATTTTATATTAGAAAATGTCAGAGTTGTATACTGTGTACGACCTACAGTAATGCTAATTAAAATGTAATCGTATGACAAAAGTAAGCGCTCCTAATTGCTGTGGTGACATCTCCCTCTGAGGGTCTCCCGATTTTTCGGCATCATGCTTTTAAATTGCAAGTAGAAAACGTTTTCCCATCTACTACTGTGCCCTATCACTTACAAACCTCTCTCCTATTGATAGTACACCTTGTAAAAAACTAGACATTTTCATAACCTTAAAAATGTTAGCAATTTTGAAGGACTTGCAAGTAACATATTGCAAATACCATGCAAAGCCTGCACAGAGTGAAGTGAAATGCACACATGCACTGGGTTCAAATATGAAAGGAGAATGCTCTGACGAACGATGCACAATTAATGTGTGCAGTATCAGCACTGCTGTAAACACACAAAGTAATTAATTTTGTTTTTTTGAATCGCAGTGAAGACTACTCTCCTGAGAATCAACAGCATCTACACTGCAGACGACATATCCAAAGAAACCTGGTCATTTTGTAACTACTCCTCAAAGAGGCTGCATGGGATATTTGTTTAATTTGGGCACCAAAGCAAACATTTATTTTTGAACCATTCTACCTACAAATATCTATTTATTGAACAAAGAATAACAGGCAGAATGGCTCACAAATCCCTGTGTGTTTGGAACTCAAATAACGTACGTAATCCTTATAAGGTTAGATTTAGAAAAGTAGTTGCTGTTGCAAGTTTATGGCATTTCATTTATTAATAATGCTTCTCGTCACCACTAGCCCACTTTGTAGTCTCATCTGAAGCACATTGTAATAGTATACAAACAGTAAAATAGCCTTACCAAATCATTGCAAGTGTCCAATGCACATTCACACACCATAACAAAGAGCTTCCCCATCAGACTCATACACGCATGCACACAGCACACATACATTATACAACAGACCAAAGTATGCATTCTTTTTTTCACAGACACCAAAGAATGGCTACCAAAAAGCAACTCCGTAGAAAGGAACGCAGAAGTAGAGCAAATAAAAATAAAAGTGCCCAATCTAAGCATCCATCTGTTGTACAGTTTGTAGAGAATGTTGGAAGAAACCAGCTAATGCAGTCGGTTAGCAAAACAAAAGAAGCTTCAACTAGCAAAACTTTACGTCCTCCAGCAAAATGTGTCACAAAACACAAAAATGTTGGCAAAAAATCAGCTAACAGTACAGATAACAATGCTCCTACTAATCCTGATAGTGTAACAAGAACCCATAGTAAAAAAAGTATTTTATCAAAAATGTTTCGTCACAGAGTCCTTCAGAATCTACTAAGAAGAGGACCGAAATGATCCTAACCCTTTAAACCTACCGTAGAAAGTTAATCCTACAAGCTCTCGTGGACAGTGCAATCCTTCTGAAAAGGAAGTTGTTTATATTAGTGTTAAATAGGATGAAAGCACTAACAAAACTAAGTACCAAACTACAAAAGAAACTCAGCAATAAACGGAATGTGAAAAAAAAAAAACTTTTTTAATGTTTATGGTGGTGAATGGAGTTACAAAACAACCACAGAACCATATTTGAATGAAGAAGCATACAAACAAAATCAAACAAACACAATTGCCATCCATAGCAGTGGACGAGGGTATGAGAAAATCAATACTACCATCATGAAACAAGAAACACTGCTCACAAAAGTATCCTCTGTAAACTCAGAATTCCCTCTCGATTCAGCAGAACTGCACCATCCAGTATAAAAATGGCTGCGCACATCAATGTGTGCCATTCCAAACAAAGCTTTCAAATCTTTACATCAGCTCCGCAATCAGTATGTAAAAGGTAAAGACAAAGGTAAAATGAAAGTGCTGCAAAATATGGATATTTGTTCAGTGCGCAAATACACAGGACTACAAGGACATTCATTAGCCTGCATTTCTGGGCCTATTTGCAAAAGCACCTTCCATTGTAGTGTATAAAATATACTATGCAAAAACTCCAGCTTCAGAATTAGGCAATTTAAATAATACTCTTCTGCATGGTACACCCTAATACTAACAAGAAGAAATTGACCGTATTCAAAGAAAGTATTTTGGAAGTGAAAGCCACTTACAAAATGCTATAGTTTGGAACATAGTAGCAACAATTCTGCACATAGCAACCTTCTATTACACACATACAGAAAAGAAATAGTAAAATTTAAAAGGTCATCGGCTGAAGTACCAAACCATGTGTGTGTGTGTTGCCGCAGAACCTTTTACAAAAGGAACACAAACAATGTAGACATAGCATACAAAATAGAAGACAATGAAGACTCTAAATGGTTTGAATTAGCTCTCTACCTTTTAGCAGAAAACAAATATGAACTAACTGAACGCCTAACATGTTGCAGTTACTGTACTACAAAATTAGACAACAACCACAGTCCTTCACGTGCTATTACAAACAATTTGGAATTGTTCCCACTACCAAAATTCCTGCAACAACTCAATTTGTATGAGAACATAATAATTCAAACAGTTCACCCATTTCAAGCAATTATACGCCTTCATCCAAAAACAGCAAAATTACCTTCCTCTGAATTGGTGAAAGGCATTTGTGCAAAGCAGTTTATTTGCCATTAGGTCTAATGCAATGTTCAATAGAGCATTCTTTAATAGTCTTGGTAAATGGTGTACCAACAAAGAACAAGAAAATTTGGCAACAACTGGTGGATTTACACCAGTGGAGTTGGTGGAGTTGTTCTCTAAAGTTAGAGAAGCATTGCAATATCTAAAAGACAATGACGATTACTACAAGGAAATAAATATTGATGAAAGCTTAAGGGAAACAACTGAAATAATTGAAGCGCTATCAGAAACTGGACAATTCGAACTTCTGGATCCTGCTACAGTATCCACTCTTTTGGACCATTACACAATTCATCCATTGCATTCCAATGAAAGCATAGATGATGCACTAGAAATTTACCAAATGCAACAAACCAAAGGGTCACCAATGAGTATATGGGAAAAAAGTATAGAAGCATGTGCTTTTCCACTGCTATTTCCTACTGGCAAAGGTGGAAGATACGATGATAGACCCACTCAGATAACAGCATCAGAATACCACTCATTACAAATGCATTCTGAAGATCCCAGATTGAGACAAAATATGCAATACATATTCCACCTACTCTTTGAAAGTGAATTTGCAACACTATGTTACAGAGTTGCACACATTTTGAAATCTGGAACCCACTTTCAAAATATGTCAGCTACACAGTTAATACAAAAAGTACAGGAAAAAGATGAGGTTTAACAAGCAAGTATAACAAATGTGTTTGCAAACATACGTGGGACAAAGGAATACTGGTTCCGACGGCACAGAGACGTGCGTTGTATGATCAGAAACCTTGGACTACCGAATTGGTTTGTTACGCTAAGTTGTGCAGACTATCATTGGAAGATTTACATGAGTTCCTACGCATAGCAAACAGCAACAAAAACAACATAGATATGTTAACAACTGGAGAACTTTGCTCTCTAGATCCAGTTAATGTGTCAAGATATTTCCATCATCGTTTAATTGCCATGCTACACTTTATATGCAATAAAACTGTTCCTCCCCTTGGAGAAGTGCAACACTTCTTTTGGAGAAAAGAATATCAAGTGAGAGGAGCACCACATATTCACATGCTGCTATGGAACAAAGGTGCACTAAATTTTGGTCACGACAGTGACAACACTGTTTTGCAGTTTATCCAACAATATGTCACTTGTGAAATCCCTTTACAACAGACACATAGTCAACTGCATGGGCAGATTTTACAATTTCAAAGACACAAATGTGGCAAATAATATTGTCGCCGCAAATACAAAAACAAAGGTAAATACTATACTAAATGCCGCTTTGGTTTCCCTAGACCAGTTACAGAAACAGGTGAAGTAAACAACTTCATGTCTAGAGTTAAAGGTAAATCACCTAAGAACACGTATCACATAAAAAGAAGGGAAGAATCAAAATATATCAATGATTACAATACAATCATTGCCCTCTTATGGAATGCAAACATAGATGTGCAGTACATTGCAGACAATTCAACTGCTGGTGCATGATATGGTACAGCCTACAAAAGCAGAAAAAACAGAGCTTCAAGACCTCTGGGATGACCTAGCATCAGACACAACATTATCACAGAAATTGTACAGCCTAGGAATAAAAATGCTCTCTCATATAAAATGTGGCGCCTATGAAGCAGCAGCTCGTTTAACTGGTACTGCTTTGTATGGTAAATCAGACAACATAGTATGGCTAAGTCTTGGTCCTGCAAAATCTAGAAAAAGAGTGCTGAAATCATACGAGGACATAGAAAAAATTCCCAGACATGATCCCAACAGTAGTAGCACTTTGGAAAGCATGTGTCTATACCACATAGCTCAAAACTTTGCATACAAAAACAATGTAAAACCCAATGAAAGCAAATGTAGATATAGAGTGACCGATTGTAAAGGGAGCTTAGTGAAACTTACCAAACAAAGCTTAATTAATCATGTACAATTGTCATTAAAAACTCCTCAACAGAAAGAACTATATTACATGTCTCTGTTACAACTTTTCAAACCGTGGAGAAAAGAGGAAGACATACTAGAAAACTATGACTACTACAAAGATGCTTTCAAAGCAAATTAAAGTGCTATCACCGTTGGGAACTGATGTGAACTGTACACAGTACAAAACAATGTTACACAATGAGCAGCAACAGGAAGAAGAACTTGGGCCCAACTAGATAAGGACTCTTCTGACAGTAGTCAACCTTCTGTAAGAGGAAGTCAAGAACCACTAGGACAACCATTAATAGTAAATGTGGCTGAAATAGCTATGGCAGAAGTAGAAAAAACCAGGTATCAGTATCAAGAAGATACAGAAGACTTAAATGTACAACAAGCAAAACTTAACAAAGATCAGCGCACCATTTTTGAAGACGTAACTAAACAAATTGTACATGGTGTACAACACGAAAATAAAGAATGTACCTGCCAAAATTACAAACCTATACTGCTGTACATGAGTGGTGAAGCTGGATCAGGGAAAACATTCTTAATCAAAATCATCAGCAAGTTCCTTCAACAATTGACAAACAACAAACTGACAGCTGTTGTAACGGCCCCCACAGGTTTAGCCTCCTACAACATAGGCGGTGTCACTTTACACCGATTACTACTGTTTCCAGAAGAGCATCAAAATAAATTAGACTATTACAAACTTTCTGCAGAAGCTGCAATGGAATTACGCAGAGCATTAAAACAAATGAAAATGCTACTAATAGATGAAGTGAGCATGGTCTCCAACCTAATGTTGGCTTTGATTCACCTCAGATTGCAAGAAGTACTTAAAAGTAACAATGAAGAAGTCTTTGCAGGGAAACACATTATAGTTTTTGGAGATCTTCTACAATTGACACCAGTGAAAGGTGAACCTATTTTTAAAACCTTAGGCCACAAACTCTGCCAGAGAACTGTTGGTAGCATAGGTAATGTCCACCTTTGGCAACATTTCCAATACAGAGAATTAACTGAGAACATGCGACAATCTGCAGATCTCACTTATGCCAACATCTTAAAAAGTATTAGAGTTCGTGTACTATCGCAAGAAGCACAAGTTGTATTGAAAAACCGGCACATTCATGCACTTTATGGCGATAATGCATGTGCAACTGATGTTATGGAACAAATAGGGCACAAAAATGTCAATTGTATGGCCTTAATGCCAACTCTTGCGAGCTGTTTCAAATTCAATGAAACAATGTTAAATAAAGAAATGCAACCAACAATGGTAATTAGCGCCACAGACAAACTAGACATACATGGTATGACAGTACCCATGTGTGAGCAAGCCACAACAAGACTAAATAGTTTAAAAAATTCAATCTCCAACACAGCTGGGCTGGATAAAATATTAAAATTATACCTTAAAATGTAGAGTAATGCTTAAACGTAACCTTGACGTCGAGCAAGGGCTAGTTAATGGAGCACTAGGTACAGTTGTTGGCTTTCAATCATACCCACATGACAGCAACATTCAGTTTGTTAGTATTCGCTTTGATAAAGTTTCAGAAGTGAAAATGATAGGGCGCTCAATTGCTCGATTCCTTCTCTTCAAAGACATGTATGTACGTAGAGAGCAATTTTCTCTAACTCTTGCATATGCAGTTACCATTCATAAATCCCAAGGTTTTACCCCAGACAAAGCATTGATAGATATGGGAAACACAGTCTTTAAGGAAGGCATGAGCTACGTAGCATTATTACGCTTACGTACACTTGACTGTCTATTGCTAATGTCCTTTGATGCAAGTAAAGTGAAAGCTGATAGTCCTTGCATTCTAGAATACAATAGACTGCGTTCACTGTACACCCCTCATCTGAAACAATATCCTGTTCCAGATAAAGTAAAATGTGGTAAAAGAAAACTAAATGAAACAGAAATGCAACAGAATCCAACAGCAAATTCCTCAAAGAAAAGAAAAGAAGCTAAAGTTTTAGCAATTACCACAAACAAAGAAGAACCTATTAGGGAATGTAAACCAGAGCCGTCGGCAAAGGAGGAACAGAAATTCTGAAAAATGCACTCAGATACAGAACTAGCTGGTCCATTCAAATTTGCAAATGAAAGTGGGGTAATTTGCTATGCAAATGTAGCAATTAATATTCTATTTCAATTGCCACCAATTGTTAACAATATTTACTTGCACAGTACAGACCAATTGTCTTTGCAAATATTAGTGCTCCATAGAAATGCAACAAGCAATCCTGACAACACATACAGTGTTCATGGAATACGGCAAGAATTGGACGACTGTGCTGAAATGGTGAGATTCACTCTGAACTCACAAGAAGATAAACAAGAATTTCTAATGTACTTACTATTAGTATTGGAAAACAAAAGCATACCAGTAAATGAAATCTTCCAGATTTTGTACATGTGGAAACATACATGCACTCTCTCTAGCAATGTGATACAGGAATACATCCCAAATGAGCTATTTGTGTATGTTTCCATACCAAATTGTGAAAGCATTCCATTTCAGCAACTTTTACAGAATGCAAATCATGGCAGATTATGTACTATTTGCAATTCAGACAATCGCACCACCTTACTGATACAATCACAAAGTGCCTACATAATACCTATGCTTCTAAGTTATAATGCAGATGGTACCAAAAACAACTACAAACTGACTGGATTCACACACGGTCAAGTGTCACTTGGAAAGAAAACCTTTACAACAATAGGTATAATCTACCATGCAGGAACTACAACCAATGCAGTTCACTACACTGCATACATCAAAAAGAAATGTGGATGGTTCGAATGTAATGATAGCACCATTACTCTAAAGCAAAGATTGCCAGCTAATCTTACAAATGCGTATTTAATCTTCTTAAAGCCAAAATTTAATAAATAATGTGTACTTCAAGATTGCCAAAAAATTATGTGAAAGACTACAAACAGTTAGAATACGCCAATAGGTATCTAACTGCCCAAGAGGATATAACAATGACACAAATAAATGGATATTGCAGATTTGTAGGAACAAATGCACAGTTAGAATATGCCTACAGGTATGTAAATGTTGTTAAAAATTGGAAGGAAGGCAACAAACATAACATTAATCAGAAAGATGAAGGAAACAGTATATAACAACGACACAAATAAACAGCCACACCACACTGAATGCGCCTGATCTCATCTGATCTCGGAAGCTAAGCAGTGTCGGGCCTAGTTAGTACCTGGATGGGAGACCGCCTGGGAATACCAGGTGCTGACAAAATAAAAAAAATCGAGGAATCTTAGGGAGAAGACGGCTGGTCAGCTTAACCACATGCAGACTGTGTAACGACCCTGATTCCGTGGAGAACATCCGACACCTTCTCCTAAACTGCCCGACTTTGAATGGAATCCGTGCCCCATTTTTGACACCACTCTGGCTGGAGTCGGTTCAGATCGATGAGTATACGTGGTGGTGCTGTCTGATATCAGGCGAAATGTCCCGATGGGCGGTAGTCACGGCTAAAATATTGGAAGCAGCCTTCCTCAAACTTGGTGGCGCAACTTAAACCGACCGGCCGGTCTTGGATGTTTAATGGCCATCCCTTCTGTGAACACCTGTGAACTTAATACTTTGAGACTGTTCTCTGTGTACTCTCCTTTTTGATGTACAGTAACTGCCATTAGCAACTTCTTGTAAAAATCATTTTAATATTGATTATACACAAGTAAATAAAAAAAAAAAATAATAAAAAAATGAATATCACAGATCTGTAGGAACAAATGCACAGGTACAATACACCTACAGGTATCTACTGTTGTTAAAAATCGGCAGGAAGGCAACAAACATAACATTAATCAGAAAGATGAAGGAAACACTCAACGGAAACAAGGAAGTAGTTAGTACCATAGCAAAAAAGTTTTTTTTTAATCCGACAAGGATTTTTTTCCCCAGACCCAAGGATTAGAAAAGCAAACACAGAAACTGAGCACAATGCACAGTACACTGGTTTGTAAACTAAATAAGGTAAAAAAAAGATAAACTGTCTATTATGCAATGTAGTAAGTTTTCATAAAATGCCAAGACTAACATACCTTTTTTCTTTTATCACAGAAATTAAAAAAGGGATACTTCTGCCAAGTCCGAAAAGCATTTAAAAAATATATGTGGATTCTGAACAGAGTAAGGAGTAAGTATATTGGCAGTCATTTTCTACACATGCAAATCTACACGTCTAATCTATGGTAGTAATATGCTGCAGTGGCTGGAGGCTCGCCCTTGCATCTTCAGTGTCTAATCTACGACCTACGCCTTACGACCAAAGTACAAAGAGGATACTTCCTACCCACAACCATTGCTGCATATCAGAAGCACGGTCCTTGTAAATTAGCTACTTATAAATTTACTGTTGGGACCATCGTCTGCAGCCATGCAGCCAAGATATTACGACGTGCACACAACTAGCGCATTACACCACTCCCATATTCACTTATATCTCCACTGCTTATGACTTCAGTATTGGGTGCATGGCCTTTGGGCATGCAGTCAAGAATGTGGGTCCTGGCCAGAAACACCACAGCATATCAGAACCATTGTGCCTTCTCATTTCACTATATACAAAGTTGGTTTTGGGAGTGAAGTGGGAGAATGGAATAACAGGCTCCCGCCAATCCCCTCTCGCGCTTGGCCTAGAGGATCACGGCCTAGGCACCCGCCACGAGATGAGTTTGCCCATCTACCAGACGACCAAATACCCTGGTACAGGAACCTACGGATGTGCCCACCCACCTGCCCAGCAGCCCGCCCTGCCCATGCCGACACCTGCGGCATGGATCAACTCGACTAAACCAACACATCGTTAGAGATGCCATGATGACCTAGCCAACGGTCAGCACAACTGTACAACCATGCACACTGGACACTCCTACACCAACCTACACGAAGAATATACTCAGCGCTATGACGTAGGTGACGAACACATCCACGGACGTGCATCTTTATTATTTTTCACATAGGCTTTTAAGATGCAGAAACGCAAGACGCACAATGAACTTATCTAAATGGCTTGCTTACGCTTCTCCTAAACCCTATAACCTAAAGCGCCTGTGCACTCAACGGCTCCATCTATGCACCTGATCCAAGTAGGCGGCAAGCAAGAGCTTCCATGAACATTAAATGAACAAGAGTCCGGTTGCTGACCCTGCAGAATGAGCCCGGCGAAAGCAGACAGCCAAGTCACAATGTTGCAATCTCACACGCCGCAAACCAACGTCAAGGCCGCACCTGCAAATTAAACAAGGCACACAGTGGGAAAAACAATATTAATTGTGCAGAATTCTGCCTCAAACACGGTCCCACCTCACGTGACCAAGCCAAACCTGAAAGGATGCCAAGGCCAGGAGGAAGGAGACGCCTGAATCCCACGTTACAAGACACAGGCAGATACAATTAAAAGACTCAATGGACATCTGCGACAGTGGGAGTAGTCGGCCTTCCAGCATATGAATAAATCCTCACATTGTCTGCACGTACCCATAGTGAAACATTGTTGCAAATGACCGGTACACCGCGAGCTGGGAACGGCGATAGTCCCAGACTGGGAGGCTCGCGAGCGGACCAATCAGAACATGGGGCTCTTATCACTGACGCCATTAACATTGACCAATCCTCAGGGGTCTTCATGTAACAATTCTCATGTATCTAATTGTAGGGACAACCCAGGTATATCACCTGACTGACCCTCAACCACTAACACCGTTCTCTATACGTATGCTATACTAACCCTATCCAGAGTGGAGATAGGTTTTTTGCTAACTTTTCGAGGTGACGCAAGTAGCGCGTCATACTAAGGTAAAAAGGGCCTGCGAGCCCCACGATTGTGTGTGTCAGGACGGACGCGTACGATCCTTGACCCATCCCTGCCGTTTGTCTAATAAACAGCAGAACCACCTTGCTTCTTGCGTGTGTCTCATACTCTGTGGTTTTTGGGATATACGGGAGGAGTTGGGGCCTCCCTGCCCGGAGGTCCCCGGACGGCCCAGCCGACCCCGGCAGAATTTCTCCCCAACAAGTTGGA
Organism: Ambystoma mexicanum; assembly: GCF_040938575.1. Taxonomy (NCBI): domain Eukaryota; kingdom Metazoa; phylum Chordata; class Amphibia; order Caudata; family Ambystomatidae; genus Ambystoma; species Ambystoma mexicanum. The sequence continues at coordinate 646,257,362 of NC_090927.1, read as the reverse complement.
GGCACTGCTGAGATCTGTTTAAGGTCTGCTTTTATTTTTATTTTTCCGAGTACTCCCGCTGCGAGGAGGCCCGGCGGCGCGGCCCCCTCTGCCGCTGCCCCCTTCTGAGGACTACAGGACCATCGCGGAACTGCGAGAAGACCGGACAGCGCAATCCGGATATTGGCCTTCGGGAGCCGGTTGAGAAGTTGCCCGCCCGCGGTTGGCGAGTGTCCAGACGTGGTCCAGATGAGGGGAGGTGGCATGCCGCTTGGAGGGGTGCACGCGGTCGAGCGGCCCCGCATCAAGAGAACTTGGTGAGTATGCCACGCACAACAAGCAATGTGAAATTGTGAGGGAGGGGGGAGGAATTAAATACGGGAGGTGGGAGGTGTTGCACAGGTGCGCGGCGAAGGTTTGACAATTTAGTGTTGGCTATGAAATGAATGGTAGCCGAATGAGTGCGAGAGCAGTTGGCTACGCTACGCGAGAGAGGGGGGCGGAGCACGAAAACATCACGTGCGGCCGCTCGTAGACACTGATTGGCCTAGGTCGCGACTGCGTGTAAGGGTGTGTGTGTGCGCGGTTTCCTACGATTTGGTAATTATTGATCAATGAGTAGATGAGGATCCCTATTGATCGAGCAAGAAACTCGATAGGTAGATGACGTTTCCCTGTAGGCGGTAGGTAGTTGGTTGCCCAATACGGAAGATAATTGGCTGGTTAAGCCCTCCTGTCGAGGGGTGTATCACACGCGAGGCGACGCAGCGTGCGCAGTCCGATTATATATTATTGATTACCTTGTTCCAGGCGTGACAGGAAGACAGCTGTGGGGTTAACGGGGGTAGATTGCAAGTGTATTAAGAACCTACTAGTAGTTTGAAGAGATCGGTGATGTCCCCAGTAGGGCTTTCATAGGATATCCCGAGCACAAGGCATCTTCCCTTCTGAGAGTGGGTGTGGAAGAGAGTTGTGGTAAGGGAGTGGAAACGGAGGTAAACAGTAATGAGTTGATCGGGGGAAGGCGAAATGGGGGACGTGGCTGCGCACGGAGAACGCCGGCCACGGCAAGTGTAGAAGAGGGAGGAGGAGCAAATGAAAATAGGACGACTGTATAAGAACGTCACAAGGGGTACGCAGCCGCAGGGGGCTAAGTGCGTCTCGGCCGCATGGGGGCCGTAAGGGTGTTCTGTAAAGGAAAAAAAGAAAGAAGAGAATATACAAATGTAAATACTATATTTTAATAATTTCCCTTAGCGGACTATCGCAAGTCCCCAAACTCACGGGGCCAGGTAAAGGTATAAGGCTGTGCATTGTAAGTGTTATTAAGATAATAGCTACCAAATAGGGGAAGGATAACAAGTGGAGCGATACTATGTCATACGGGGCAGGATCGGGAGGGTGGGGGAACACCCTCACTACCCCACTACAACACATATGTAAAACACTGTCACCCCATAGGGAGAAACTGATCAAGTATAGCATAGAATGGACACAGTGGACGGACAACAAAATGACAACACCATGGCCGCCTAATGGTAGCTTCGATCAATATACCCAACATTCACTATTAAACCATCTGCATAACACATACAAGGGGAAGAAGTTGACAAACCACGTGGAGGTGTTTAACTTATGGAAGATGTTCCAGGGGTCCCGACCAGGACCAAATGGAATGTTCACTGTAGGGGAAACACCGGAAGAAAAAGAGATTAAGGAGGAAGGAGAGAATGGGGAAAAGGAGAGTGAAGGCCCAAAGAACACGGGGAACGGACAAGAGGGAGGAGAAAAGAATAATAACTCAAAAGAAAATGAAATAAAAAAGGAACAGAGCGACGATATACCCCTAGCGAAGGTAGTGAAAACAGAGGGAGGGGGGTTGTACCATTTAAGAGAACTAGGAGAAATAGGAAGAGAACAACTAAGGGCGGCTGAGGGGTACTCGAACCCGGCATACAGCCCGCCACCATATGCAGTGACAGGTGTCCACAGGGGAGGGGAGCGGACTAGTATGACGGGATCAGCCCATAGGAAGATGCCAGAGGGGGAGGGAAGGACTGGAGAAGAGCAAATTGCGGAAATAGGACATGATGAGTGGGTAGCTGCGCAGATACTATTAAAATTACGAGGTACATTAACAGGAGAAGAGAAGGAGGTAGTGAAGAAAATGGAGGAGGAAAATACCAGGGAGAGTGAAATGAGAGGGGAAGAGCTGTTACGAAAAAAGGAAGAGATTTTGGAGGAACGACTAGCAGAGTTAAGGGATGAGCAGGATGAACTGATCAAACAACTCGAGAGGGAGGAAAGAGAGAGAGCGAGGGAAAGGAAAGAAGGTAAGAACGAGTTGGAAAAAATAAGGGAACGAACTGAGGAGCAAAGGAGAGAAGTCGAAAGGGTAAAAGCAGCAGCAGAAAGGGTATCAAGAGCAGTACTACGAGAGAGGAAAAAGGAAGAAGAAGAGAAAGAAAAGGAAATGGCAATGTGGAAGAAGAGACTACTATCAGAAACAACTAGGAAATACGAAGAGGGGAGAGTGATAGAGAGTATATTAGAAAGGGAGAGGGTGAGATGGGAAAGGAAGAAAGAGGATGAAAGAATATTGGAAAAGATGAATAGTGAATTAATGGAGGAATTAAAAAGGAAAAGGGAGGAAATTGGTAGAGAGATGGAGGAGAGAAATGAAGGGGAAAGAGAAGATAGGAGAGGGGAGAGTGAAGTAAGGAGGTATGTATATAGAGATACATAAGTAGCCACAACATCAGCACAAAGGGGAGCGGTTGGTAAAGGAGAAAAGGGAGAAACGGACCTAATAGACTTACAAACAGTAACGATCAAGGGGAAAAAGACAGAGTGGGGGCTGCCACATACAAATGACTTTTGTAGTGAGGAGGAAGAAGGAATGGAGAAGGAAGGAAGAATTAGTGAAAGGGAAAGCCTAGATAAATTATACACCACCCGGAACAATACAGACTCACCATGGAACCGTAGGAGAAAGGATGAACTGGAGAGAAGTGAGGAGGAAGAGCCAGAAATAGCGGAAAGACAGACACATGAAGGCACACCGTCACCATCCTACCCTACATGCTCAACCATCTCACGCTCATTACGTACAACCAAACTCGCGCCCTTCACACACGAAATGACATCCTATGCAGGTAGGCTTAGAGACCTCCCTAGACGCAGGCAGGGAGGACTAATACACACGCCCACATTAAATACAGGAAATGATGAAAGAAGGGGAAAAGATGGAGAAGAAAGAGTTACGAGCAGGGGAAATACGGACGAAATTGACGATGTAGAAGAGAGAGAAGAAGAGGAGGGTTGTGGAGACTCGATTTTATGGAACCCAAAGGGTATAACGAGACACAACTTAATGCCACTTCTGGAGAGGGGAGGGGTTAGACCACAATATGTCCCTTGGAAGCATGTAGACAAAGAAAATATAAAGTGCAGGCTCCCATCATTAAGTGGAGGTGCAGGTAAATGGATATATGAAATGGAAAAACACACCGCAGGACAGAAACTGGCAGTGGGGGATGTAAAGGGCCTTCTAATATCTATATTAGGGGATGCAGCGGATGACATTTGGAAGAGAGCGGGATTCACTGGGGTAACAATAACAAACACATCGCACGATGGGGCACCATTCGCAAACTGCAGACATGCACTATGGCAGGCACTAAGGGTACAGTACCCAGACACATCAGATATAGGAGCAATTACCTCACACAAGATGCGTGAGAACGAAGATCCTGTTGATTATATCCAGGAAATCCAAGAGAAGTGGCGCATGGAAACTAGAGGTCAATGGGACAAAACACCAGCAATATTCTATCATATACTGGTACAAGGGCTCCCAGAAGGAGTTCAGAAGCAGCTGAAGAAAGTGGTGGGAATGGAAGCAAAGCATGGCCAGAAATACAACTGACAATAGTACATCATTGTAGGACATGGCAAGGTAAAATGAAACAAAAGGAAGAGGGCAGGAAAACGGAAGAGGCTAAACTAGTACAGAAAAAACGTACTAAATACACAATGGAAGGGGCACTAATAACTACACCTGCAACAATGACCCAAAGCCCCACACAAGTAGTGGCTGCACAAGATCCCTCCCAAATACAACCCTCCCAGACTATAACACAACAGATGCCGCCACTCCAGCCATAAACGACCAACATGGGAGGAGGATACTCAATGCCAGGAGCTGGGTATTATAATTACAACAGGGGAAGAGGAGGAATAATGAGAGGGAGAGGATACGGATATAACACACAACAGCAGGTGGGAGGACTTAGAAATTCCTACCCCACCGGGCAACCAGTATACCAGGACAACACAGGAAGCTTTCCATGGCAGAGTAGGGAACCACCAGTGTGTTGGATTTGTGGATTAGTAGGGCACATATCACGCACATGTAGAGTAAGACCAGGAACACCATCACGGAGCGAGCAGGGACAACTAAGGCCCACACAGGAACAGCAGGGCATACAGCAACAGCAGACGTTGCAACATGGAAATGAACAGCAACAACTAGTAACACAACAACAGCCACAGGCATTTTCACTGCCACAAGAACAGGTAGCGACAACACAACAACCCCAAGCACAACAAACACAACTGGGTAGGGTGACGGTCCTGGGACACAACCCTTACACAGGAAATGGTAAATCGTTGTACCCTCAATAGGACAGCCCACAGACGGCCTTGGTGTGTCCCATCCTGTCAGTAACCCCTAATAGTGCGGAGGAACCACGCAGAGAGGTAACTATAGGTGACAAAAAATTATCATTCCTTGTTGACACCGGGGCGACCCGGTCTTGCATAAGGGAAGGTAAATTTAAGATGTCAGGCGAAGCCATGAACACCCAAGGATTCTCTGGGGCTAGAGGGTTGGTTCCCTTTACTGATAACGTTCCCTTATCAATAGGGGATTATGACATGTCAGTCCCACTTTTATATTCTAGGGCCTCACCAGTAAATATACTGGGGAGAGACATCATGAACAGGTTGAATATGACGATCTCCTTTACGGAGAACGGTATAATTTGCTCTACTCCAGGAATTAACATGCTCACAGCACGACAAATTATGCAAGCATACTGCGGACAGACAGCGATTAGGGCTGAGCCAGTAGATGGTGAACTATTCCAGTACGGGACAGACATGGCATTTGCATGGATGCCAGGGATAGAAGGAAATATTTGGAGGAGGCCAGCAGCCTATTTGTTCAGACCAGAAACACCAGCCAATGAACCAGAAGAAAAGGTGATTTCAGTGGACATAGAGAGCATTATAGCAACAGCTGACTACACTGCAGTGCATGCCCAAGACAGAGAAGGAAGAGCATGGAGGGCAGTAATAGCACTAGCAGAGAGATGTAGACTCACCCAGGTGTCAGACGAGGAGCTCTTTTCAGAAGAAAAGGGGGAAGGTGAAATGGTGTTTATGATGAGTGTGGAAATATGGCTAAGAGTGGCGTATAAACAAGTGGCACAAAAAATTGCAATGGCACTTGAGGCACCCGCATCCACCCCAGTTCCCTTCTTTGAGGAGGATATGACAAAGGTACCCACATCACTATGGACTACTAGCCCCTATGACGTGGGGTGTATAAAAAGTATAGGGGGAGTAAGGATAAAATTGAAAAAAGGTGCAATACTCCCCAAAGTGAAACAGTACCCACTATCGAAAGAGGCAGATGAGGGCATATATGAAACAATAACGGCCCTTATAAATAATGGCATATTGGTCCCATCAGAATCACCATGTAACACAGCTGTATACCCAGTGCGCAAGGCTAAAGGGGGGTCTTGGCACTTCATACAGGACCTCAGGCCCTTGAACAACATAGTGGAAGCAGAATACCCCATAGCAGCAAACCCGGCCACAATATTGTGTGGCATTCCAGCAGAGGCATCACGATTTACAGTGATCGACCTTAAAAATGCCTTTTCTCAATACCATTGCACGCAGACTCACAAGATTTGACAAGCTTCACGTACAGAAACACAAAGTGGAAACACACCAGATTGCCACAAGGGTACTGCGAGTCACCCTCAATATTCAACAGAGTAATACGGATGGATTTGGGTAACATTGAAGTAGAAAGCACAGTGTTACAGTATGTCGACGACATAATAATTTGCAGCACAAACGAAAGAACATGCAGAGAGGACTCATTAAAGATGCTGACAATATTGGCTGAAAAAGGTTACAAGGTAGACATGGAAAAGTTACAGTACTGTCAGGAACAGGTACTTTACATTGGTCAGCTCATATCCCAACATGGAAGAAAGATTGCACCACAAAGAGCACAGGCCATTTCAAAAACGCCATTGCCACAAACAGTGAGGGAACTGCAGCAGTTCCTAGGTCTGTGCAATTACTGTAGAGCATGGGTATTTGATTACAGCTCATACATAGGACCCCTGCTTGAGGCATTAAAGGAAGCTAACAAAGGGGAGAAAAAGTTGGGGTGGACAATGGAAATGAAAGAGGCTTTTGACGAACTGAAAGATGCAATATCAACTGCTCCGGTACTGGCCACCCCAGATTATGAGCGACAATTTTTCATATTTTCACATTGCGACTCAGCAGTAATGAAAGCAGTGTTGGCTCAAAAAACAAGCATGGGCTACAAACCAGTGGCGTTTTACAGCGGCCACTTAGATCCTGTGATGCTAGGTCATTTTCCTTGCGAACAAGGTCTCGCCGCAGCTGCTTTTGCGGTAGAGAAAGCGTCAGCAATCACCATGGGGTGCCCAACCACACTATTTGTGGAACATGCACTATTTGCAATATTGAATAAACCTAAGTCCACCCTAACCACGCAGAGGGCATCAGGTTATGAGGTCATCTTATCCAGAGCTGAACTATCAATTGTTAGATGTAGCACGGTCAACCCTGCAAGGTTCTTAGCAGAAGTAATTGAGGAAGGAGATTATACACACGATTGTACGCAAATCACTGAAATGTACTCATGTACTAGAAAGGTTGAAGAAAACGCACTAGAGGGAGGTGAGCTCCTGTTCATTGATGGGTCATCAACAATCGACCAAAGGGATGGGATTAGGAGGACTGGGGCAGCGGTGGTAAAAATGATGGAGGTACCGGTGTGTGTGGCGATGAAATGTGTACATCTACCACAGCATTACTCTGCTCAAGCGGCCGAACTTGTTGCACTGATCTTGGCTTTGAAGGAAAGCTTTGACAAACGAGTGACTATATATTCTGACAGCGCATATGTTACGTCCACTGTCCACTCAGGGCTGTCGAAATTTAGAAGAAGAGGGTTTAGGAGAGCCGACGGCACTCCAGTGCAACATGCTCTCTTATTAGCTGAACTAATTGATGTAATAAATGACCCCCAAGAATTAGCTTTGGTCAAATGTACCGCACACACCAATGGAGAAGATCATGTCTCAAGAGGGAATGCAGCAGCAGACGCAAATGCGAAGTATGCTGCATATTTTGTTGAGATATGGAACCCCCCAGAGTCAGAGAGAGGGAGAGGGAGGGGAATAGCTAAGGAGATGTTGATAAGAGAAGGGTACACCCATCTCCCAGCCACACAGATAATGGCGCTACAAGCGGCTGCACCAATGGCAGAAAAAGAAATATGGGTAAAAAGAGGATGCACAATGTAACCAACTGACGCACTATGGCGCCAAGGTAACACTGGAAAGATTGTAATACCACTGGCACTATTGAACACCGCCCTGAGCCAACTACACCACCCAGCCCACACAGGCAAGGAAGTAATTGCAGCACGAATTAGGGAAGACTGGTTCTGCCCCGAGTTAAATTCTCATGTGTCAAATTTTATCAGCAATTGTCTCACATGTCAACAGTTTACGGCCGGTCACACTCTGAAGGTGATAAAAGGTACTATACCCCAGCCAGAGGGACCCTTCCGACATCTCCATATTGACTATGTTGATATGATCAACGTATGTCAAGGAAATAGGTATATGATTGTAGTAGTATGCCCATTCTCGAGGTGGATTGAAGCAGGGCCCTGTTCACACCCAGATGCATTCAGAGCAGCTACATTCGTAGTGAGGGAGGTCTTCCCCAGGTGGGGGGTGTGCGAGGTACTGCGGTCAGATAATGGCCCGCATTTCGCAAACGAAATGTTCCAGCACATCACATCCTTACTGAACATCAAGCATAAATTTGCATGTGCATACCACCCACAGGCCAACAGTTAATGCGAACGCATGAATGGCCTACTAAAGGAGGCAATTGCAAAAATACAGCAAACAACAAAGAAGAGTTGGTTGTATTGCCTTCCACTAGCCCTATTTGAGCTAAGGAATAGACCAGGTTCCGACCACCACCTCACCCCGCACGAGGTGGTTACCGGACATCAAATGCGCCTTCCTCTGACGCCAACATCAAGAGCATTCACCGACCACGAAAATACTGCCACTGTTCTTGGTGATGAAATGTACCAATATGTGTCTTCTTTGATTACTAGTGTAGTGTTTGTGTCTCAACAGCTCGAGCGCACACGGGGCGGGTCTAGCAGTGATCAACAAGAAGACGCAGATAAAGAATTGGAAAAGGAAAGACTGTGCAAAGTTGCTAAAGGTGACCACGTACTACTCCGCAATTTCAACAGGAAGTGGAACAGCCCACGCTTCACTGGCCCCCATCTGGTAGAGGAAGTATCAACGAGAGCAGTAAAGCTACAGGACAAATGTGCCTGGAATCACCTACACGACGTAAAGATCTACAAACTCCAGACCCGCCCCAGCGCCACCGACAGGGCCACTGGGAGAACAACAACAGCGTCACCAACGGAGGAAGAGACTTCTACCACAGTTAACGGCCTAAGTGTTTCCATACCCTGTCACCCCCCAGATTCCCCAGAGACAACTACTGAAAAAGAAAGGGGTGATCCCCATACCGCCCACCCCATGGTCACACGATCAAAGAGTAAAGAGACTTCCGCCAGTTGAGCCCCAAACCCTCTGCCCATCGACTCCCTACCCACTGCAGTAATAACTGAACTGAAGGACATTGTTTTGCACATATACACATGTAAACACTTGAATGTTCTCTTTCTTTTCTCTCGCACATGCAGGTACAGCGTATTATTGTACTGCTAAGAAAGTAGATAACTAACAAATTCACTGCCTAGGAGTAGATGGTACCCTCAGATGATAACTACCCAGAAGAATTGTCACACCAATTTGTATATGAAGTAAAAAGGCCAATGTACCTGAAAAGAAGGAGGGTACGTATCTACTACACAGCATTCCTCTTGGCCATAGAACATTCAATGCCCCACCTCCAACCATACTTGCCTGCCCTAAGAGATAGATCGCTTAGATTGGCGTGGGAACAGCTCTTCGCCTGGGCACTGAATGACTATTTGATAGGGAGAGCTTAAAAACAACAACTAACACTAATAACAAGCATATTGAGAATTTTCAGGCGGGCAACTTTAACGTCGCAAGAATAAGCTGCCGGACTGCAGCAAGGAAAGAGCAAAATGCCGGTGAAATTAGCCTCTGTAATAAAATTGATAGGGATTTTGATGATCACCGGGTTCTTGGCTGAGAGATGAGTATGCCCATCTACCAGATGACCAAATACCCTGGTACAGGAACCTACGGATGTGCCCACCCACCCAGCAGCCCGCCCTGCCCATGCCGACACCTGCGTCATGGATCAACTCGACTAAACCAACACATCGTTAGAGATGCCATGACGACCTAGCCAACGGTCAGCACACCTGTACAACCATGCACACTGGACACTCCTACACCAACCTACACGAAGAATATACTCAGCGCTATGACGTAGGTGACGAACACATCCACGGACGTGCATCTTTATTATTTTTCACATAGGCTTTTAAGATGCAGAAACGCAAGACGCACAATGAACTTATCTAAATGGCTTGCTTACGCTTCTCCTAAACCCTATAACCTAAAGCGCCTGTGCACTCAACGGCTCCATCTATGCACCTGATCCAAGTAGGCCGCAAGCAAGAGCTTCCATGAACATTAAATGAACAAGAGTCCGGTTGCTGACCCTGCAGAATGAGCCCGGCGAAAGCAGACAGCCAAGTCACAATGTTGCAATCTCACACGCCGCAAACCAACGTCAAGGTCGCACCTGCAAATTAAACAAGGCACACAGTGGGAAAAACAATATTAATTGTGCAGAATTCTGCCTCAAACACGGTCCCACCTCACGTGACCAAGCCAAACCTGAAAGGATGCCAAGGCCAGGAGGAAGGAGACGCCTGAATCCCACGTTACAAGACACAGGCAGATACAATTAAAAGACTCAATGGACATCTGCGACAGTGGGAGTAGTCGGCCTTCCAGCATATGTTTAAATCCTCACATTGTCTGCACGTACCCATAGTGAAACATTGTTGCAAATGACAGGTACACCGCGAGCTGGGAACGGCGATGGTCCCAGACTGGGAGGCTCGCGAGCGGACCAATCAGAACATGGGGCTCTTATCACTGACGCCATTAACATTGACCAATCCTCAGGGGTCTTCATGTAACAATTCTCATGTATCTAATTGTAGGGACAACCCAGGTATATCACCTGACTGACCCTCAAACACTAACACCGTTCTCTATATCTATGCTATACTAACCCTACCACTCGAGTAACCAATCCAGAGTGGAGATAGGTTTTTTGCTAACTTTTCGAGGTGACGCAAGTAGCGCGTCATACTAAGGTAAAAAGGGCCTGCGAGCCCCACGATTGTGTGTGTGTCAGGACGGACGCGTACGATCCTTGACCCATCCCTGCCGTTTGTCTAATAAACAGCAGAACCACCTTGCTTCTTGCGTGTGTCTCATACTCTGTGGTTTTTGGGATATACGGGAGGAGTTGGGGCCTCCCTGCCCGGAGGTCCGCGGACAGCCCAGCCGACCCCGGCAGAATTTCCACCCGACAGGAGCATGGCCTTTGGCCATGCTGCCAAAATGCTACGCCCTCCCCACAACCATCTTAATGATGTTGCATAGTACAAGTGTACCAATAGCTGTGATAAGTTGCAGTAGTTTGTAGCCACATGCTACAGACGTGAGTTTGAGGCCATAGAATTATCAATTTATGGGTGTACAGTATATACAATGCACAGTTGCTTACAACTGCAGTTCTTATTACTTTGTTCGAATACTCTGCATCCTGGTCACTACTACCACACCATATGACATCCATTGCAGCATATAAGTACACTACATACAAATGTGCTTTTGGGGGAATGGCCTTCGGCCATATACCCATGATTGCATCCCCTCCCCACAGCCGTCTGGGTGATGCACTGCCACACCATATCACACCATTGTGCCTTGTAAGTACACTACATACAACTGTTCTCTTTGGTGCATAGCCTGCAGCCATGCACTCATGACTGCAGACCCTCCCCACAGCCACCGGACTGATGTTGAATACCAGGGGTGTCTCTATAGCTCTGAAATACTTCACTGTTTGTGGGCAGGGCCTAAAATCTTAGGTGTATGTCCATACATTTCAATATATGGTTGTGAAGTGGCTTATAACTGCTGTGCTTAACAGTTTCCTTTTGGGTGCATGCTTGGGTGTATGGCATACAGCCTGCAACCATGCACCCAAAAGTACACATCTTTGCCAAAACCACTGCACTAGATAAAACCCATGTGGGCTTGTAAGTGAAGAGGAGCCTTTGGCCATGCACTCAAGACTGCACACACTCCCCACAACCATGCAATCGATACGCATTACTACGGGTGTATCCATGGGTGTGACATGCTGCGGTGGTTGTGGACAGGGCCTACCATCTTAGAAGTAAGGCCTCCGGCATTCGGCCAACGGCCATGCATCCAAGACTCTAGGCGCTGGCCACAACCACTGTAGCATGTCACACCCATGGCTGCATACTAATGAATATAATAATACCCATAGGAAAAAGTATTGCAATTATGGCATGTTGTCAATTTCAATGTTCGCTACCACTACACGCCTCCTTACAACAGTAACAATTTTCCTGTTCACTGCATGGACTCAAATGCTACCGTTATTACACCCCTCATTTTCTGTGCGTACAAGGTGGCCATAGAAAATACATCATGAAGAGGTTCTAACTTTGTTATTGGGTGCATGGCCTTCGGTCATGCACCCAAGAGTGCAGGGTCTCCCCACAACCACCTCAGTGTTGTGTGGTAGTGGGGGTTTTTCTATAAGTGTGGTATCCTTCACTGCTTCGGGCCAGAGGCTTCACTCCTAGCTGTATGTCCATAGATATTACATGGGATGGGTGTGCAGTGGCCTGCACGTCCATTACGTACAACTTTGTTGTTGGGTGCATGGCCTTCGGCCATGCACCCAAGACTGCACACACTCCTGTAAGCATATTTGGCGTGTTACAGCACAGAGTACAGCACTACTGCACAGGTAGCAATTTCTTTTTGATGCAGCACCACCACATGGGTGTGGTGCATTGCTATATGTGTTGCCAGAGTAACATGGACATATAAGTAAAGACAGGCTATTCAGACAAAAACGATTTTTACATATAAGATGCAAATCTATTTGTACAGTTAAAAGCACACATGTGCACATTCAAAATTGCACACTATTTTTCACCTGAAATGCCTATGTTGCAAGAGACACATTTGAAAATTAAGGCTGTGATTAGAGTTTTGCTGGGGAAGCTTGAGGAGAGGGGGAGGAATCGAGATCTTGCAGAGCTGGGAGAAGGACCTGTTTCCTGGCTGAAGCATTCCTGCTGCAAAAGCTGAGAATTCCAGGCAGTAACCCCGGTTTGAGAACGGCAGATGCTTGTTTTCACTGGGGTTAATCTTCAAGGGAGCCAAATTCAGAAAGAGAAAATTCATGCTGAACAGATAAGGTAATTACAGAAGTGTGGGAGCTGTGCGAAAGTGTGCGAAACTGTTCAGTCAATGTATTCGAGGGAGTCCCAGTCCCTTATCAGCATATTTAATGTTACCAATTGAATATATTCTCGCAGTTCTCTGTTCATTTTATCACAAATAATGTTGTACCATTTCATTTATTTCTGTAAAAAAAGGTTAAACTGTGTTTAAAGGAAATTTCTATAATACAAAAATATCTGAAAACAGATAGCGAGTGTGTATTATTTCTCTCTTTCATTTTGCATGAGAAAAGGTTTAAACGTGGGTAGATTTTTAAACAGTGCAATTGTCATTTTAAAACAGATGTGTGCATGATTATATTCAGTATGGACAGCTGTGAGTGACTGTTTGTAGCATAGCTTGTTGGAGGTACATGAGCCAACGAGAAGAGAGACTCTCTGGACATAGTTCCATACCGTATATAAGGTAGTGGAAATTACCACAAAAATACCACAATAGCTCATGGTGGCACACAACACTAACACTGAAAATGTGGTATCCCTAAAATGTAGGCCTGAGGTCTCTCTAGTGATCAAGAACAATCTAGATAAAAAACAAGGGATGTTGGATATTGGGGCCACAAATAAACCAACCAACCACGCAAATTATCGCGCACATTATCTAAATAGGTCTGAATTCTGAAATAATGCAATGTATTATTGTTATGTGTGATCCAATATGAATAAGGAGAGTGATTATTGCTAAAGGTATTTTGGCGGTAAGAAAATACTGCAAAGCCCCAAATATCCACAAAATACCCAACATATTTATGGTGCGTTGCAGGCCGGGAAAGTGATCATAGAGTACCTACTGGGCGTGGCAAGCGTGTCTCACACTGCCATTTTCACATTAAAGGGAACCCATTTTATAATAGCAGTGTGCCACTAAAAATGAATTTCAGAATGTCACAAAGGGAAACCACATTTTCAGACCTAGTGCAATATTTAGAGGCAAAGTTGTTTGCACATGGGACGTGGTCGTCGAACAGCACCTTAGAATGGCGTGACCGCATTCAGGGTGAGGTGCAGAAAGAAAAACTAGACAATATTTTTGCAGAAGGCAGCATAATTCAGGTCTGCCTTATAAAGATTATTGAATGCAGCCGATAAAAGTGCAGAGAAAGACTGTTTAATACGGCTATGCGGCAAAATATGGTTTATTTTGAATAAGTCCCTGCAGATGCAGGAGAATGATACCCAGCTAATTAACAGGTTAAAGACTGAATGAGATGGGGCAAGTAAAAATCAGGAAATGTTGCAATTAAAATGCAGAGACTTTGATGCTCAGTTATCCAAAAGCAAGAAACAATTTGAGGATAGTGAGCAAGAATTGGTACACTTAAAAGCCTTAGTGGACCACATTAGACAGGATAAATATGAGGTTGTTTCAGAAATGCAGATTTTAAAAAAAGAACATTGTGAAAAAGAATGTGATCTCCAGAGCGCAGAACAAGAAATGATTAAAATGATTCAAGAAAGAGACAAGAGAAATAAAGAGTTCAATGAATGCCAAATGCAAATATGCGACATGCAGGAGGTGATTAATAAGATGAGTGATGAAAACAACTATTTGCAAAATGAAGCAAACAGACTCCTTAAAAAGTGTAAGGACTTAGAACAGCAAATGTGCATTCCCAGGTCCCAGGAGAGGTGGCAGGGTAAAACATTCAATGGAGTGGAGGTGAATTCTAGCTCTGCCCAAAGAGCTAGTGCTCCAGTGACTGGGCCTGTGAATGAACTTGGTTGCAGCGCCCTTGGGGGATTTGATACTCCCATTGGGGGCAGCCACCAATCTCATAAACCTGAAAACAGGATTGAATCACAAAATAGTGTAATTCCATGCATTGCAACAAGTAGCCCTATAAAAATAATGAAATCCATTAAAGCACTGATCAAACCGTTTAAAAAGGGAGGTGAATGCTGCATTGAGGATCACTTAGAAGCGGTGCATGACATTTGTAAAGCACTCCAGATACCTAAGGAACGGTACAGACAATATTTTCATTTAACTTTAGATGCCCCGACGGCCAGCATCATAAGGGGATTAAATGAACAACAGAATATGACCTGGTTGGAGTTTGAAAAAGAAATTAGGCGTCATTTTTCTCCCTTTCAGTCATTGCAGGAGGCAAAGAAAGTCGCTTACACAATTACTGCTGGACCTAATACATCCCCTCGCCAATTTTTACAAGACTTTAAAAGAGCATTTTCTCGCTTTGATGTATCTTTTGACCCAAATTCCAATGAGTTTAAAACTGCATTATTCTATGGGCTACAGAAAGACATCATATCCCAATTGGTCCATGAATTTGACCGTGACAAGTCCCTTGAATGGATTGTACATCAAAGCACAAAACTATATGAGGTACTCTATTGTCAGGGTAGACTGACTGAGTTCCAAGGGGTCAGAGGGCTGGCTGTGAGAGATAACTAGCTAGTGCTCCCCACACAAGATTACAGAAGCATTTTGTGCTGACACTGGGCCTGCATTTGCGAGTGTAGCAAGGTTGTGCTAGGAACTTCAAAGAAATACCAATTTTGGGAAGAGAAGTGCTAAGTGAGGACCATGTGGAATGCCGTATGTTTGGCTAAGATGTATTACAGTGTAGAAAGGTTAGGAAATTATTGCATGTTTATTTAGCATTATTTTCAGAATGTGGGAACATTAACGCATGTTTTAAACATACCTGCTTGTTCTGATTTGCTTTCTTTTGTATTCTAGAGGATGCTGTAAATAACCATGGTAAGACTTGATGACATGTAAATGAGATTCAATATAATAAGTATCCAAGAAAACAAATCGGATTTTGTGTCATTCATGCATCTGTGAATTATTTTACATAGGTGATGTGTAAGGGGGAGGCTCATATCAGTGCAGTAGTGCATTTGCCAATTTACCAATGCAAGTAAGGTAACAAATAAGAGAAGGTTTGTGTGTGGTATGATGAATGCTTCTTTCATTGCATGTTGATAGGAAGGGATCTGATTCATAGATTACTGGATGTACATAATCCAGTAATGTCTTATGTCACATAGATTACTGGATGTATATAAGCCAGTGATACCAGCAACAAACTGTAGGTGGCGCTCTGAATAAAATCATTGGGTTCTAACAGTGCATAGGTCTGGAGCTCTCTACAGACAACTAGGGGGTATTCTAATAGAAAGGAAAGCTTTGTTTTATGATGGGGTTATAGTATAAAAAGAAAACCATGCTCACAGCTATACCACAGGTCGGTGCGTGCATGTCCTCCTCCTGCTGGGGTCCAGTTGTTGGGGTGGCCACCCCTGCTGGACCTCTGACTCCCAACTGTAGCAGGGATGTGTCCTCCACCAGCCTGGTCGCTGGGTCAGGGACAGCTCCACAGGGTACCCAGGTGATACTTGGGCAGGAAGATGGCACGGAGGACAACTGGTGCATAGGGGGTGCAGTTGAGGGGGTCGGTAGAAGTTCCAGCACACGGAGGAACCCGGACTTGCTGACCCTTCCTTGTAGGTCGATGCTGTCAATGAGGTATTCAAAATGACATGCATTGTCCTCACGAGAACCCTGCACGTCATCCAGAATACCACGTTGACACAACGCCACCCCAGCTAGGAAAGGCTCAACATGGTCCCGGATTGCCACATCTGCAGGGAGAGGAAGGCCAGTAGTTGTGTGTGCATCCCCTCCCATGTGTCTGGACAAAGGCATCCCTGCTGGTGCCAGATGATTCAGTCACAGGATTGGGGACAGGACTACACACAGGCACCTCCGCGGTGGCCTGTGCTGCCTCCTGTCCTGGACTGCACCATTAGCACAAGTGGAATCCCCCCTTCAGGCCCCGTGCATGGGCCTTCCATGGCCGCCTCCTCAACCGAACCCCCACCAACCTGGATGACTCCATGCCATCTTCCTCCATAGGCCCATGTGCAGATTCAGCTGCCCCTTCTGCTGCCGAGGGGTCCACCTCTGACCTCCGCCTCTTGGACCTTCCCTCGGCAGCTGCGGCCGCAGACGCGGCACCAGACTCCTCACTCCCCAAAGAGATGACAACCTGGGAGGGGAGCTGGGCCTTGCGTCTCCAGCTGGATGTGGGATCCCTGCCGCTGTGCTCCACAGCACCATCTCCGCCCTCTTCATCAGTTGACGCTGCAGACAGGGAGAGACAGAACACAGGCATCAGGGCAATGTACAGTGGTCTGATACACACATGACATTTGCACATGAGTGGCAGTGTCAAACTTCACAGATGGCATCACACTCCCCAACACACATATCATTTGAACCCACACACATGCTCAATTAACAGGAATGTTGCAGCAGGCAGCAGCATCCATACACATACAACATCATGAACATCCGAAGATTAGGCTGACGTTACATGCAACACGGGGAGTGCCGAACACATGCACACACACCACCAGACATACATGCATCTATACATCTCCACCACCTCTCACAGTGAAATCATGGGCAACTAGGTCACATCAGCTGATCAGCCTCCTACATGTCAGTGTCACATGCATCCATGGTGTATCACAGTCGCACACATGTCAAATACACAGACACGCACATGTACACCGTGCACGTACATGAAGGTGGAACCAGCATCCATGTGTCACATCCCAACCAAGCCATAGTACATACACAGAAATGCTAGCATGTGTGCATCCCCACATGCATTTGCCCATCATGCATTTCAACATATACACCATTGATGTGCCTCACACATTACTGGACTCACAAGCAGCGCGCTCATGTCCCTGTACATACACATCCATACGTGGGCCTTTCTAGACATATGTCCAAGCTGCACACTCCTGACACACCTCAACATGCACTGCGTCCAAACAGTACGCATGGACACTTACCGCTCAACTCCAGAGGGGTCTGCCTCTGAAGGACCTGGATGTGAAGTGCTGGACGTATACATTCCAGGACCCTCATCTGGTCGTCTGTAAGGCGGACACGGCACCCTTCTGCATGCGCTGCCTCCAAGAGGTGCCTGGCCTTCCTGAGGGTCCTGGGCCTGAAGTTCTCCCAGCGCTTCCGGACTTGTTGTATGTCGCGGGCTGCCAGCCCCTCCACGTTGATGGCAGCCACAATGTCCTTCCAGATACTCTTCCATTCATCCTTGTCGGTGCGTGGTCTTCTGAAGAGGGCATCATAATGCACCAGGACTTGCACCACCAGGATACCAACTTCTACGGCACTGAAGCTGGTAGCCCTCTGCCTCTCTGGCTGGGCGTTGCCAGTGGTCTCTGATGTTGTTTCCCCTGACATGGCAATCCCCAGGCAGGTCTGGGTGGGCAACTGGGTCCTGGTGCTGGGCTGTGGAGCGATGGAACTTCAGTCGGGAATTCTTCTGTACCAGCAGGGGTGGTCGCAGCAACTGGACCCCTGCAGATGGCTGATGTGCAGGCACCAAACAGCAGGGAACATGGCCAGCAGGCAGTCAGGCAGCAGCAAATGGCTGGTGGGAGCCGGCTCGGTGGTCTGGGGGGCAGGACAATGGCCTTCTGGGCAGGAGCATTGTCTTCTGTGTGTTGTAGCGTGGCCAGCTTGATACGGAGTGATTTGGCACGTGAAAAAACAGCATGTCAGCATGTAATTGGAGGAAAGGCCCTTAGCGCGTAAGCGCGTCTGTGACATAATGCGCACAGGCGTTTCACTCCACACGGGTACATAATGATTCCACACATGCGAAAACTGCACATCTGGGTGTCACTGCATGTAATTGGAGGAAAGGCCCTTAGCGCTTAAGCTTAAGCGTGTAAGTGACGTGGCACATGTGGGCAGGGTTATAAGGTACGCGTAGGATCCCATTTTATTGTACATGCTTTTTGTGGAGAGCGAGCGGGTGATTCTTGTACTTCTTGTCAGTTCACACGCGATTTCTTCACAACAGTTGCAGTTCGTACTCCTTGTTTACTCAGACAGTGTTCAATTCTTCTTTTGGCGGGGGTGTTGCCAACTCGCCCACGCGTGTCTTTTTCATGTTCTTTTTCCAGGCAGATGGTGAGTCACGCACGTATAGGCACTGTGGTTGCCCCGTGTGTCGCGTACCCATTCTTTGGTCATTGGAGCCTGCGTGTACCACGTGTATGCTTATTTTTGGTTTTTCTGGGTGCCACAGCGTAGTACGGTCCTTTATTCCACGCACGTGGGCTACCAGGGGTCGCGTGCACGTTAAATTTTGTTTTCCGGGTGCCTGAGCATTGCGTGACCTGTCATCTTCCCCCAGGGGTCACAGACAGCCTTGCTAGAGCACAGGGGTTCGTATTCCATCTAGTACCCTGCCCCCTTCACCCAAATTGCCCAGGACAATTGTTTACTGCACCTCCTATTCGCACAAGAACATCAGTGCAATGGTTGGGAGGCGACCAAGTGGTAAGGGAGGCAAAGGTGGCTGACCTCCAAGATGTGTCCACGGTAGGGGACGGGGCCAAGATGTGCAGGGTGGCCCAAGAGGCCAGTGTGTGGAGGACCAATCAGGGATACCTATGCCCCCCCAATGGGTGGGGGAGATGCAGCTGACACCATCCCAGCTCAGGCCCTGTTAACCCGGCCCATATTGTTCACTGAACTGGCATGGGATGACTCACAGGCCGACTTCCGTGTCACAAAGTCAAAGCCACGTGTGGCGGTGAAAGTTGCTGTCACCAGGCCATGGGATCTGGGGCAGCAATGTCATCTGCTGCCCCAAGTAGCCAGTGTGAGGAGGCTGCAGGGGTGGCTGGAGCTCAATCTACCCCAGTTCTGAGTCACCCAGCTGGGACAGTGTTGGTCCCAGACCATCACACCAAGGTTGGTCCTGGCAACAGCACCCAGCAGACAATGCCTGCAGTGAGACCTTTGGTCATTGTACCTTTGCCTACTTCCAGTGCCCAGTCCACCTGCGCTTAAGCCCCTACCGACCAAAGTGGCATAATCCACTCAGGGTCCGCACCACCTCTCAAGAAGAAGAAGCATGCTCTTGCGGAATAGGCTGGGACCCTAGACATGGCTCACCCCTCCGGCACGTCAAGGAAGCAGAGTTTCAATGATGTGGAACTAGACGCACTTGTGGGCTATGTGTCGGCCCATGGTCGTGAAACGCTGGTGACTGCAGGGTGCAAGACTACGACTGCTCAACATAGGACCCACTGGCAGTGCATCACGGACCAGATTAGTTCCCTTGGATTCGTGAGGCGCACAGCTGATTGCTCAAAGCGGTGGAATGACTTCAAAAGCAGAGCAAAAAACACGCTGGCTTACAATCAGGCCTCTACTCTGGCGACTGGCAGTGGATCTCCACAGAGAAGGAAGTACTCACAGAACATGAGTCAATCGCTGGAGGCTTCATCACAGAGGATCAGATCCAAGGCGTGGGAGACCTACCAGATCTTGAGGAAATGTCCGGTGAGTGGCTATGCATGTGTGTGAAAACCATGTGTATGTTTCTTGGGTGATGTGTTCTGATTGAGTGCCAGGTGAGGCTGTGTAGTCATGACTGCTATAGGTCACCCATGTGGTGCCTCCAAACCATCCCCCCCTTGGGTTTGGGTTTCACAGTATCCCTTCTGACCGCAGTTTGCACTTTGCACCTGATTACTGCACTTGCCCTTCAACTGCCATCATGCCACAACATTGTTCATACTGTTTTCCTGTTCATTCTGCTTGATTGATGAAATCATTTGCATGATAAACACACATTTCTGTGCCGTTCTGCCCCAAATTCACCATACTTCAGACATAGATTTCACCCCACAATGCCCCACATTTGTTTACTTATTATGGAAATGATTTCATCAATCAGGCAGAATGAACAGGAAAACACCTACTCATGCTCTGCACACAATCACTTTGGGGCCCTCTTTCGGGGCCCTCTTTGAATGTTCAACATGACAATTGACTTCTGTCATGTCCAAGTGACCAACCATTGATGTATGCATGTGCCTGCCATCACTGTATTAGTAAACACTGGCTTTGTTGCAGCGTGTCACACATGCGTGTTTTGTCACACTCTTTTGCATGTTCTATTCCATGATGTCCATATCACATGGG
The DNA here is from genome assembly GCF_040938575.1 of Ambystoma mexicanum. NCBI lineage: Eukaryota > Metazoa > Chordata > Amphibia > Caudata > Ambystomatidae > Ambystoma > Ambystoma mexicanum. The sequence goes on along the minus strand of NC_090927.1, from coordinate 646,236,462 downwards.
TGGGAGACAGTACTGATTTCCTACCATATGAGTGTCCTTGTTAAATCTACCATGGCTATGCTACATGCCATCTGTGTGCTGGCATGTGTCATGTATGTGGATTGTCATTTCCACTCACAGGCTAATGTGTGATGCAGGTGTTATGCTGCATGCAGCACATGTGTTGCTTTTCCATATTGGAATCCTCAGTGTCTGCTTTTAGGGTCCCCTTCCACTTCATTGCCAGTGCATGCATGCCAGAGTTAGTGTCATGTGTGACATGTGGCATGTATGTATTTAATGTGTAGATTGTGATACCTATGTGTGTAGGCTATGGTTTTCATGCCTGTCTTCATTACTTTTCATTTATGTTTGTGCAGGTGATGAGGCACTGGATGCTGTTGAGGAGGAGAAGATGGTGCAGGGTCAGGAGTGCTCACTGCCCCAACCAGGCACCAGTGGAGGATGTGGGGTGGTGGTGGGTGAAAATCCATTAGTCCTACAGACCATCCTGTCCATGGGTGTCTCTGGGTACACCTCCGAAGACCTCTATGCCTCAGGTGCTGGATCTGACATTGAGACAAATGTCCCGTCACAGGTGAATGTTTCTGGCGGGGATGCTGTTCTGTCCAACCCACCTGCACTGGGGGTAGACCCCTATATGGGGCATTCAGTGTTGGAATGTCCGCCTGTGGCGGTTACGGAAGCAGGGTCACATTCCACTATATTTGCTCCAGTTCCTGGGCCAGCTGATCAAAGGAGGAATGCAGTCCTGCAGCCTCAGGCAGTGCCAGCACAGCAAGGTGCACATCACCTTGCCCAAACAGGTGTGGTGCCCGCTAACACGGTGGCCGTGCGCCAAAAGGCAATACTGTGTGGGAGAACTCCATGTATACTATTCCAGCACAACAGGGGGCATCATGTGAGATGATGGCTCATGCCGCGGATAGGGTGGCCACTTCCATTCTCCCCCCTGAAAGGCAGGTGGAACTCCAGCAGCAGGCAACAGAGTCCATGTGCCGCTCACACAGGGAGGACATGTTGGCGTCCAACAAGGACCGACAGGCTGGACTGAAGATTGGCGCACAGCCATATCTGCAGAGTCACAGGCCCACAGGGATGCCCTGAGGTTAGACACAGGTCCATCAGAGATACTCTGGGTGCACTTGAGGTGTCCCAGAGTACAAGGTCAGAACAGCAGCTGGAGCAGCTAACACACACAATCTCAGCTGAGCTCCAGGCAACCTGTGAGGAGATCCTGGCATCACGCGAGGCCTTGCAAGCAAAAGTCTGTGCTACCCGTGAGGTGCTGCATGGGGATCTCCGGACCATCATCCTGCAGAACCAAACCTTTCAGACCTGCATGCTTGCTGTCATGGAGGAGCATGCCAGGGATTCTGCCTCCCATACCACGCGCACCTTCTAATGTACCACCAGAGGGACAGCGACAGCAGTTCTTCCAGTATAGGGTAGCCGTGCAGGCCATGAGCCCATGGAGGGTATTTTTTTTTCTCAACATACATGCATGTGGATGTTGGGATGCACCCTGTACCTCCTCCCTCCTGGGTGCCCCCCCGGTCGACACATGGCCATTTTTGATTTTTCTTTATCATTTTTCTTTTTGACAACATAGAATTATTTTTTCTTTTTCTTTTTTGTAGATCATATTTGTTTCCGATTAGAAATTTTTCATTAGAATTAGATTTTTTCATTTTCATTTTTCATTTTTATTTTTTCAGTTTATTATTTCATTTTCTTTTCATGTTTCATTTGATTGTTTCATTTTGTTTTGATTTTATTTATTCTTTATATTTTATTTATTTACTATTTTGATTTTTCAATTTTCATTTGATTAATTTTGTTTACTTTTCATTTTCTATTTTTTTCTTATTTTTCATTTAATTATTTTAAGTTACATTTACTTTTCTGTTGATAACTATTTTCTTTCAGATTGTACATTCATGTTACAGTGTGTTGCTTTGTGTGGCTCCCTTAGGCATCCACTGTGTGTTCCAGCTGGGAACATGCAGGCTTGTCCTGTGTTTGGGTTTGAAACTTGGGTTCCTGACACATATGTCACTTCTGCTTCCCCTTTCCATGTGCTCGCATGATTGTGACCAAGTGACAGTAACTTACACAGAGGAATTGGGCTCCCATAAGTTGTTTGGGCAGTCTGTAGTCCAAACTGTGTATACACCCCTAGTGGGGATTGGTGATGATTTCTCCACTGCATGGTTGATTTGTATATTGTATTCCATACAGGACATTTTGCATATTTGCATGTAGCTTCTTCATGTCTTAACCAGCCGGTCTCCATTGCAGATAGAGTTCATGTTGTATGCAGTACACTGTCACATGTACCTACCAGCAACACACTGGAGATGGGAGTTGTTGATGTGCTGCCTTTGTCAGGTTGTGACATTTGACCACTTTCATTTTTTTCTGTCATAAATTGCCACTGTTGGGTCCTGTACTAAAGTTTTGTCTTGCTGGTAAGTATTTGTTTATGTGTGCTGTTTCTTTTTCATTAGTGAGAGGGAATTGTCTCTGGCCTGTTTCCATTTGGGACGGTGCACTTTGTGACACTTGTGTCATGTGTTGTGCATTCATTTGGTTGCTTTCACATTGCATGCCATGCCATGGTGTGTTGGGTAGCTGAGATGGGGTTAGGCAGGGGTTGGGTGACATGGCACTATATGGGTGTACTATTTTGCAAGGGGGTAGTCCTTCATGCTGCATGAATGTGTGCCTTTTACTGACACAGCATTGGGTGTGTTTAAGTGGCTAGGTATGCACACAATGTATCACTTCCAGGTAAACAATCTCAGGGTGGTATGGTTGTGACAGTCAACTGTCCCTTTTGTCATCATCATCATCAATTGTCAGCTGGTATGTGCCAGGCCTGTGTGCACTTCGAAGGGATGGGATTTTAGGTGAAGAAATTTGCCACAAGCTGGGTACGGGCTGCCTCACCACGTGCCCCTTCCCCTCCCATGCACAACGGCTATGCATGTGGTTGGGGATGTGGGGGCACCACCATATCCACCGGCACACCCCGCCGGGTTGCAACGTTGTGCAGGACACATGCTGCCACTATGATCCTGCACACTACTCGGGGCGCACATAGCAGCTGCCCACCAGAGCGGTCAAGGGAGCGAAAACGTGACTTGAGCACTCCGAATGTCAGCTCCACTATGCGCCGGGTTGCGATATGGGCTGTGTTGTATCTTACCTCGGGTAGTGTGGTGGGGTTCCGTATTGGTGCAATCATGTAGGTGCTCAGAAGGTAGGCACTGTCCCCTCGGGAGGTGATAATGGTTGTCATTTGTTGGGTTTTCCCATTTCTCAGTGTCTGACATGCATGCATGTGCAGAGGGATTTTGTACTCACCAATGAGCCATGTGTCGCCATGCCTCCCAGCTTCCAGGTCCTGGTTTACGGGTGATATTCTTAATATGAAACTATCATGGCTGGACCCTGGATAGTTGGCATATACTGAGGGGATGATTCCCTTGGCATCACATACAACCTGCACGTTGATGGAATGCCAGTGCTTGCGGTTTCGATTGATGTGCTCAGTGGCTCTAGGAGGACGTAGAGCCACATGGGTGCAATCAATGGCATCTAGCACTTTCGGAAAGTGTGCCACCCCATAAAAGTCCTGGACCATGGCCTGCCTTTCGGCAGGTGTTCTGGGCTGAATATGTGCCTGCGGACTGAGGGGCATGCAGTCATGATCGCCAACACCTGGTGTAGGCAGTGTGACTGCGTGGCCTGTGAGACACCCCCAACTATGGCACTTGTCCACTGAAATGACCCAGTAGCCAAGAAATGTCGTACATTGAGCACCTTTTCCAAGGGACTCAGTGCTTGGGAGCAGAGGGTGGGTGATGTGTGGTCATCTTCCCACTCCCTGACCAGTTCTAGGATTATTAGTGGTGGAACCCTGTACCTCCCATAGACCTGGTCATCAGGCATCCCAAAAAGGCTGGTCCTGGGTACAAAAATGCGGAACCTTGCTATCCTCCTTCTCCTGTGGTGTCCCACGACCACTGCTGCGAGGAACGGTATATTCATTGTAGTGTGTGAGCTTGTTTGTTGTTTGCCTGCACTTTTATGCTGCGCGTGGCCGTTTACGCCTGCTGGCGTACGTGTTTCCAGATTAGCACGTCTTTTTTGGCGCACGGGTTTCCCCTATTCGTTTCCATGAATACATGTTGTTAGCGCGCGTGTGGGCCTTGCGAGCATTTAGCTGCCGTACTTCCCCCGTAACGACACATTTTCACGCATTGTTCCCCATTCCACATGTTCTGCCCCCTTTTGTTGTGTGCGCTACACGTTGTGCCCTTTTGCTGTGCACGATGCGCACAGCGTTTAGTGACGTGACGGATTTGGCACACATCCCGGGGTAAACACATGCAGTGCATTCCATGAATCGACAAACAGCTGTGTGCACGGCTTTAGCACGAGTGTGCTGCGATTTTCACGCTTGCGCACTCCTTTTCAGCGCACATTAATTCCATGAATTACCCTGTATATCACAGTTAGTCCGCAAATTTGATCGTGACAAGTACCTTGAGTGAATTGTGCACCAAAGTACAAAACTATATGAAGTGCTATACTGTCAGGGTAGAGAGAGTGATAAAATGAAAGATACTAGACCAAAATCTAAAGAATCATCAGCAACAGTGATGGAGATCAGGTCAGCTAAAATGTCACTTGAGTGCGCTCAAAGTCCAGGTAAAAATAATGTGATACCCGTACAAAGGGGTAATCAACAGAGGTTGCCTCTCTCTGCACCGATGTTTCAATTGCATGATCCTCATAATAGGGAGAGTTACATTAGCCCTAGTTACTTAGGAGAAAGGCTGTGGGCGGATATCGGCCTGATATGTCAGGTATGAACAATAATCAGAGACAAAGCCAGGATCAAAGAAATAATAGTCACTACCAGACATTGGGGACACAGAGCAGATTTGACCCCAACACCATGATATATGGTAATCAGGACAGACCCCGGTATGTAGATCGATTTACTGAAAATGGGAATCAGTATAGTGGACAATACTCACAAACTGAGAGACAAGATATGAGGCAGAGTATGAATTATGCCCCACCTCAATACAATCAATCACCGCCACCAGGGTACTACAACCAAAGGATAGATACAACCCGCTCCCCATCCCACTTGAATCAATAGTTCAGAAACAACCCCAATCAGAATCATTCTCCTGAGAGATATCAGAATAGATTCAACCAGGGGGAAAGCAACCAATATCGGCATAGGCCACAGAGAGAAGATTCTAGAGCGATGGAAAGATTGCAGTGTCTTAGGGCCGAAGTGAAAATGTTGGCTGAACAAATAGGAAAGTTCTGTACGGCCCAAAAACAGTCATCAAAAGAGGGGGCAGAAGGCCATAGTAGTGACCAGGTGGCTTGTCCGGATTGGTGAAATGGGGACTTACCGGTCCAGTCCGACCTTGGCGGGACCATTAAGTCCCCATTCACCAAACCATTCCCCATTCCCATTGAGCCTCTATAGGGCTCAATGGGAATGGGGAGGGCGCAAATAACGGGCCGGCGTATGCCAAGCCCGTTATTTGCACCCAGGTCTCTTAACGGGTCCCGACCATAACACCAGGCCAGACCTGGCGTTAAGGAAGGGACCTGCTAAGGGACCTCGTAGTAGGGCAGTAAGGGATTACCAGCACCGGTCTCCTTACCGGTGTCCGGTATCCCTTACCACCCTACTCAGAATGACGCCTAAATCTTCATGATACCTGCAATGCTAAAAAGACAGATTGCCCTGACCTGGTTTTGCATAATGACTCTGAGACGCCTAATGACTTAAAAATGAAATTACCGGCAAATGAACATGTGACAGAAATTGCAAATACATCTAAAAAAGAAGTTTGGTTTAACCTGGAGTTAACAGTGGAGATTTGCACAAATGAAAAAGGAAACCTAGAAATTCCGAAAGAACAAAGAGACAGATTTAAGAAAGACAACTCCTGCACGGGTAAAATAATTGATCAGGGGGTAGATGTAAATGTTAGAATGCTCCATCTAGACAATCAAGACGCCAATAAAATACAGGCAGAAAGAATAAGTACTCAAAAGGAGGGTACAGATCAGTCACATGAAGAGTTCTTTGAGCCACAGACTGTTGAGGAAGTTAAAAAGATTGGTACCATGCCAAATACCCAAAAATGCCCAGAATTAGAAAATGACAAATTATCAAGTAATATTTCTACGCATATTCAGTTGGAGGATTGTAGTGTGAACTCTGATGATCCCGGATGGAAGGGCGAACAGTGGCCACACTCCAAAGGACCTCTGAATATGGGGAAATGAGTAAGGTTTCTCAAACAGAAATGGACAGAAAGGAAGGGAAAATGTCCTTTCATTTACCAATGTGCTTAGCCAAAAGTGAAAAAGCTCTGATAAAAGTGAATCCTGAAATCAGTAAGAACTCGCACATTTTGTGTGCTAGAATAAGTTGAAGACAGATATTATGCTCCCATTACTGTGGAAGAGAAATGCAATACATTTGCAATGATTGACACAGGCGCACAGGCCAATTATGTCCAAAGAATTGGTAAAAGTATCAATGAAGGGAGATCTCCAAAGAATCAGATCACAGTGAGGCAGAGTGAAGGCCCAGTGCATAACTTTAACGGTGGGTGTCACCAAAATTGACATAACAATAGGAAAACACAGAATGAAACAGGAAGTATTGATCACATCTATTTGTGAAATTCCATTCCTAATGGGAACAGATTGCCTGAAAAGATTGTTTCCTCTTATAGATGGAGTAAATGGGGTACTGTGGTCCTTAACCAAAAACCCATTAAAACCTAAGAAAATAAAGTCCCAAAACAGCAATATAAGTGAATGTCATACTGTTGCCAAAATAAATGATGCAATGGAGGTGTACCTACAGAATAGCTGTGTGCCTAGTGGTACTGTCATTTTGATGTGTCAGGATAAAATGCAAAGTGAAAAAGAAAAACAATCTGTGCAGATTTATTTGGATCCTAGGAAGAAATGGCAAACTGAAATAGATGAACACACATTGACCTTCTATTTAAAAGCAAAGAAATGCAAACAGAACACTATTCCTAAAACAGACACAGAAAAACACATCACCACCCTTGCTGAAATACACATGGAAGATGAGCAGCCATGGATTCACATTGGTGTAAATGACCATTCTAAAGTGATAAAAGCTACTTTGGCGCTTGCACAGGAAAGGACCTTTATTAATGAGAAATTACTGCAGATAACAATGGAAAGGGAGGTGATCCCAACATTTAGAATTAGAAACCAATATGTCTCTGGTTTGGACAATCCAGATTTTGAAAATCGAATTGCAGGAAGGTGCATGCTAAAGATTAACATTGGACAAAAAACCATCTACCACAATGTGTGGATAGTGAGTGGAACACAAAATGATCTTTATATGGGAAATGATATTATCCACAGAATGTGTATGGTATTAGATTTACTTAATCAAAAAATATGGTCCCTGCTAGGCGGGCCTGCACCCAAATTTGAAGATAAGAGAAAGGCTTATCATTCTGCACAATTGGTACCATATGCAATTGAATTACAGGTGAAGAAGTTTATTACTCTCCCTGCATTCACCAAGCAGGTTGCTATAACACTAAAGTGCAAGAGTGGTCAGCAAATGGAGGATTCTGCTGCATGTGTGTGCTTGAATGAATCCATGAAACAGCAAGGCCTGGATTATGAATATACCCCATTGATAGATGTTGGGGAAGGGACTGTCAAAATTATGGTGAATAATAAAGGATGTCAGGCTATATATTTAGAAGAGAATTCTGTATTAGGAATGGCCATACAAAAATCACATTATACTGCAGATTGCAATGACATGGTGATTGGAAATATCCCTAAGAGATATGTAGATGCACAGGGTGTTTTGCCAGTGTATCTGGATTCTCAACCCAAAGGGATCTTCAAAATTCAATCTGTGTACCCTTATGATTCCAATGACACAGTGTGCTGTCACCAAGCGAATTGTAAAGTATTTGATTTAAATGAAAATGAAACAGAAAATCAGCACATTGAAGTGGAAGCTGATATGCCAAAATATCTAAAAGTGGCAGCTTTGCAAAGAGATACAGCCACACAGTTAGAAGAGAGCACAGAGGTTCCTGGAGAATTTCACAGAATTTTCAAAAATGGTAGAGGAGCAGATTCTGTTAGCAGATCCATGTGCTAGTGAAGAAGATAAGAATGAATTAAGGAAAATATTTATGGAGTTTAAAGACGTTTTTGCCAAATATGCATATGATTGCGGCCTAACTAATTTACATGTTGCCACATTACCTGAGGGGCGTGGTAGAAATCCAGTATTTGTGCGCCAATATTGATTGCCACTGGCATGCTTAGAGTCATTGGCAGAGATAATTAAAACTTGGAGTCTAGGGGAATTATCAGGCCCATTCATAGTACCTCCAGATGGCCACTGCCATTCATTGATAAAGGCCTTGCTCAGGTGCATGGGTCAAAAGAATTTACCACATTAGATCTTACATCTGGATATTGGTGTGTGCCTCTGGCAGAGGATATTCAGAATTTATTTTCATTTTCATTTGATAAAACGCAATACGCATGGGCTAGAACACCATTCAGGTATGTCAATAGTGGGAACGAATTTGGTATATCTTTGAGAAAGGCTATGCCTGATGCAGCGAAAAGAGGAATTACAGCTTATGTGGATGATGTCCTGATGAAAATTAAAACTTAAAAAGCCATTTTGAGGAAATTAGACATGTACTTGACCAATTTCCAAAGCCGGGTGCCAGAGTATCTTTGCAGAAAGCCCAATGTTGCAAGAAAAACGTGAATTTCCTAGGTCATGAGGTAACTGAATATGGGCTAAATCCACAAAAGAAAAAGGTGGAGGCCATACAGAGATTGAAAGATCCTAGAAATATGAAAAGTTTAAAAAGTTTATTAGGAATGATGAGGTATAACAGGAAATGTATTGAAAATTATGCTGAAATTACTCAACCATTGACTAAACTATTGAAGCTGAATACACCCTGGAAATGGGAAAAGGAGCAAGTTGCTAAATCGAAGGAATGTCTCATAAAGGCACCGTGTTTAGCGTATCCCATACAAAACAGATGTCTTTATAGAAATGGGTTTCATTGAACATTGTATGTCAGCTGTGTTATCTCAAAAACATGATTTGAACCACAAAACCATTGCTTATGCAAGTAATGCATTTTCCCAGGTTGAGATCTAATTTAGTGAATGTGAAAAGGCCCTTTTGACCACTGTTCAAGGGGAAAAGGTAATTATTGAGACAAATCATCAACCATTGCAGGTTTTACAGAGTAAAAGGATTAGGTCAAGCAATCTGGCACAGTCTAGAATTACTTCATGGACATTGGCTTTGCAAGGCTTTCCTGTAGAAGGTATGGCAGAATGAAAAGAGCCCAGTTGCTCAAGGATTAGCAGATTTACATGACTGTGCAGCTAAATGTGTATCAAACGAATTAGAGGTGGATTCCAGCTTGCAGGAGTTTGAACAATCACCACACAAAGCTTTTGATGAAAATACATGTATGAATTTATCAACTGTATATGTTGACGGATGTGCCTTTCACATTGAGAATGACAGCAATAAACAGTTGATATCAAGGATAGGAAATGCCTGGTTGAAATGTGAGGACCTTCCTAGTATAGGGATGAGAATTGGGGCTAGGAGTAGCCAGGTAGCGGAGTTGGCAGCCATTTATAAAGCATTTACTACTGCAGTTGAAATAAATTTGGTGAAATTGTCCTGGTGACTGATTCTGATTATGCACAAAATAGTTTTGTAGAATATTTGCTTGGCTGGAAAGCAAGTGCATGAACACATATTATAAAAAGCCCCTCAAGCATGGGAAAATGATACAAGCTATAGACAAATTAGTGTCAGAGAATGATTTAACAGTATACTGGAGGAAAACATGGTGGACATTTAAAAACTCCAGGAGAAGATAAGGAGGGAAATGATAAAGCAGACCACTTAGCCAAGATTGGGGCTGTTATGGGAGAGTTGTTACCCATTGAACACTTAATTGGTGAAATACAAATAGATGCAGTTACACGCTCTAAGGCTCCATAGGAGGTAGAACAACCAGTAGTGCAATGGAGTTATGATACACCAGATCAAGATCTGATTAAAGCGCAAAAAGATTAACTGATATTGGGGATCTATTATAATCATTTGATGGACCCCAAAGAGAATCCTTTAACTGAAAATGAGTGTACAGGAAAAGAGGATTTGAGGGTGTTATTAAAGAATAAAAAACGAATTAGACTACAGGATGGACTTATGATCAGGGAATCCATAACAGGACATATACAGTGGGTGGTCCCCCTTTCATTCAGAGGGCTAATGCTACACCATGCACATGATGCAGTAACTGCAGGACAAAGAGGTTCACAAAAGACTTTAGAGATATTGAAAGATTATGCTTACTGGCCACATATGTCCCAAGATGTGAAATTATACACTAGGGGGTACCTGGTATGTGCTCAATTTAAACCCACTCCACCAATGCATAGAGCTCCACTGAGGAAATGAGGATTAACCCTTCCATGGTCAGATTTGCAAATTGACTATATAGGGCCTGTAAAAAGGTTGAGTAGGGGGAACCGTTATCTTTTGACCGTGGTTTGTTTGATGTTGAAATGGGTAGAGTGCATTCCTGCACCAGATTGTAGTGCACAAACAGCAGCTACATTACTGGTAAATCATATAGTTTCAAGATTTGGATTACCACAAAGAATAGAGTCAGACAGAGGAAGTCATTTCACAAGCACCTTGATGAGTAAGGTGTGGCAGATATTGGGGGTGAAAAGGAAACTGCATATTGCGTACCACCCACCTCTTCTGGGAATGTTGAACGCTGAAATAGGTCTGCTGTGGAGATATTAAAGAAGCTTGTAGCAGAGCCAGGTTCCATTTGGGATTTAGATTACATCTGGTATTGATGGCAATCAGATCGACTCCTGCCAAAGCGACAGGTATCAGTCCTCATGGGGTGTTAACAGGAAGGAAGATGGTGCTGCCACAACATTTATTATACAGGACACATGAGCAAACACTGGTGAGTGCATCTACAGTTCACGAACATGTGGAAGAACTGAGGAAGCATTTACAACATGCATTTGCATTTTTGCAGCGAAATTTGGAAAGAGCTGCTGACAGTGCAAAGTCATATTATGATAAAAAGACGTCTGTGAAAGAGTATAATGTAGGGGATCAGGTATATAAATTTCATTTTGGAAAAAGTAAACATAAAAATTCTACATTTCTTGCTGCCCGGCAAGGGCCATTTGAAATTGTGGATAAAGTGTCCCCAGTAGTTTACAAAATATTGAAACAGAGGGTGAAACGGTGACAGAACAATTTGTTCATGTGAACCAAATCAAGCCCTGTCACCCCAAACATGAAATCAGGAGGCTTGAGCAAGTAGAAACAGCTTAAGTACCCTGAAGACATGGAGAGGAGGACACAGTGGCTGTCCTCATAGTGTCCCACTCCATAAAAATAAAAATAAATGTAATGTTTATTGTAGAGATGAATGCAGATAAAAATACCACATTCAAGAAAGGTGCAGTAATAAACATTGATATAAGGTGCTAAATCAGGTGGATTTGCTCTGGTAAAATGTACTAGAATATTTTACATGAGAATTGTTTTGATGTATGATGATGTCATATGTATATGTTGTTTTCTCTTTAACAAATGCTTGGATGCAGGTATTTAAATCATATTTTGAGCAATATTTTTATTTTTGGTGAAGTGGTAGAAAGGGTAAGATTGATGTTGTGCTATGTATGTAAGGACATGTATAGCATTTTATCAAAATGTAATGGCATTTTTTTTATTGCCAGCAGATAGTGGTATTTTGCCAGTATGTAACATAGATTTTTTTTTTTTTTTTTGCCAGTATAACATAGCATTGTTGGTAGCATGCAAGGTACAGGATTTACAACACAGCCAAACCCAACTTGAAACTGCAGATAATGAAATGCACGCATAGAAAAGCTTAGTGCTGCCAGGTCAAACAATGAAGTGCACCTTTTTTTTTTTGATCCCTCCAGTGGAGAAACCTTGCTGAAAATGTTGGGGGGGACATGACCTCTGAAGAAAAGGTGCCAAATTCAAATGAATGGGGACAAAATAGTGTGCCATGAAAGTTGGGGGGGACAAACACCCCTGTCCCCCCCTATAATTATGCCCATGGATCCCTTATACATGGAGACTACATTAAGTTATATAACTGACTAACATAATTAACACTGCTAAAATACTAATTCTAACTTCTCTAACATCATAATGCAGTCTCATATTCAAAATGAGGTGAACATCCATGTTTTAGTGGCACTACTGATATTCATTTTTAAATGCACACTGGCATTTTTTTTTAGCTAGTGGAGAGCAGAAAGAATGCAGCAGCAGGAAGCAAATATGAAACAGTAATTCTGGTCTGAAGCTTCATTGTTCGTAATATAATGGGTGGCACAGAACAAATTCTTTTTAACCTGATTGGGAGGAAGTGTTGGCAGACAAGACACGTCAACAAGGGGGTGGATGAGAGAGCTTTCTTGGGACAAGAAATGCGGAGAAGGGTGAGTTTGTGCTGGGTTGAGAAGACTGACTGAGTTCCAAGGTGTCAGAGCGCTGGCTGTGAGAGATATCTTGCTAGTGCTCCCCGCACAAGATTACAGAAGCATTTTGTGCTGACACTGGGCCTGCATTTGAGAGTATAGCATGGTTGTGCTGGGAACTTCAAAGAAATACCAATCTTGGTAAGAGAAGTGCTAAGTGAGGACCATGTGGAATGCGGTGTGTTTGGCTAAGATTTATTACAGTGTAGAAAGGTTAGGAAATTATTGCATGTTTATTTAGCATTATTTTCAGAATGTGGGAACATTAACCCATGTTTTAAATAGACCTGCTTGTTTTGTTTTGCTTTCTTTTGTTTTGCAGAAGATGCTGTAAATAACCATGGTAAGACTTGATGACATGTAAATGAGATTCAATATGATAATTATCCATGAAAACAAATGGGATTTTGTGTCATTCATGCATCTGTGAAGTATTTTACATGGGTGATGTGTACGGTTGAGGCTCATATCAGTGCAGTAGTGCATTTGCCAATTTACCAATGCAAGTAAAGTAACAAATAAGAGAAGGTTTGTGTGCCGTATGATGCATGATTCTTTCCTTGCATGTTGATGGGAAAGGATCTGATTCATAGATTACTGGATGTAAATAAGCTAGTAATGTCTTATGGCACATAGATTACTGGATGTATATAAGACAGTGATACCAGCCACAAACGCTCTGTATAAATACCATTGGGTTCTAACAGTGCATAGGCCTGGAGCTCTCTACAGACAACTACGGGGTATTCTAATAGAAAGGAAAGGTTTGTTTTATGATGGGGTTATAGTATAAAAAGAAAACCATGCTCACAGCTATACCACAGGTATAAATAACTAAAAACAAGATACCACTAAAATGACCACCAATATAAGCTAACAAGGTATGGTCACTGACATAGTGTGATTCCAAACCCAATATAAATACAAGACTAAATTACCACCAAATTACCGCCAATATTTTTAAGGTAAGAAAATACCACCAAATCCCGAATTTACCCCAATAAGACAAAATATCTTACACCTATCACGAGTTGGCCGCTAAATGGGCTGTTTTACCTCCAGCCTTTCTCTTGAGGTGAAAATCCCCTGTTTTCAGCTGTATTACCGCTGGCTGTATTAGCCTGCATAATTAGCGCTGAAAATGTCCCATTGAATCCAATGGACCCAATGTGGAATGGGGATTTACTGTTAACACCCAACCCGTGATCCGACTGTAATACCGCTGGACCGATCGGTGCTAGGGCTATTACAGTCGAGCTGTATTACAGCTGGGATACAGCCCAACTCGTGGTGAGGCCCTTGGTGTGGTCCAAAATATATACTTTAAACTCATCACAAAGGAGATGGGCAGAACTGTTAGCATCTGAAATTGCACGGGCAGGAGTGCGAGGTGCCTGCATTCTCCTGCCAGTGACAATGCCATGAAGAGTCAAATGATGAACAGCGGCAGGCGAATTGCGTATTGCAAATAAAGCTAGCAGCAACCAATAGAGGCAATGCTTGCCAAGTGTTGCAGACAATTTGGCAATGCGCTCTTTAAGCAGGTCTTTGACGTGCACAGCTATGCTCTTTTCTTGAGGATGGTACATTGAGCAGAACTTGTGCTTGATGCTGAGGAGGGATATAACATCCTTAAATATATTGTTGGAAAAGTGTTGTCGTACCTTGGGAACACTTCATGGACCAGAAATTTGGCGGAAGATTTGGCATCATTGTGAGGACATGGACCAGCCACAAACCAATGTGAAAAAGGACAAGCAACAACAAGAATGTACCTATAAGAGGCACATCTATCTTGCATGTCAACATAGCCAATATGCAAGTGCCGGAAGTGCCCTACTGAGTGTGGTAATGTTGCCCTTAAAAACTCAGTTACTAATTCCTGTAGGTTAGGCACAAACCATTGTTCATTAATTTCTGCACCTACATGCTCTTTGGACACATGTGCTAGGTAATGCAACTCGTCTAATGCCATTTGAAGCAGTTTCTGGGTCATTACTTATTTCCCTGTATTGGTTTGTGACAACGGTCAACCCCTCTATTTCCATAGATCCTGCTCCTGTTGGGGTAATCCCCCTGCTGCTCAACTATTTGGACAATGAGAAGTGTGTTAAATGGCTCCTCCAGTATAGGGGGCTGTCACTGCAGTAGCACAATTAAAGGCATGTTTCCTCTTTTATATGGCATAAACCATGTTTTATTTAATGGTAAATATGTTTCTTCTCTGGCTGCTGATTCTGCTTTATCATTGCATTGTGTAATGAAATCTGTGCCACTGGTATGGGAGGTGCATTTTATGATGGCTAATTCTGCCGGAAGGGGCATTACCTCTGATAACCAGGATAGTAATTCTGCATGCTGTACAGGGGAACCATCACTCCTCCTGAACCTTCTCCGCTCCCAGCAGACCAATCCCTAGTGCACAGTGTACCTGACATAAGCTGAATCTGAATAAATATGTACTGCATGTCCTTCTGACATATTGACAGCTGTTATCAGGGCCGCCAGTTCAGCTGCCTGTGCTGAATAATGTAGTGTCAGCCTCATCTGGGCAAATACAGGAAATTCTTCTTGTTGATAACAGTGACTGCTGCACCCATGTGCAAACAACCAATGCTCAAATCTATTGTTCTATGGGTTTCCTGGTGTACCTGGGGGTTTTCCTCCATCCTGCCCATATACAAGGTACAATCGTGCACATACTCACCTGTCTCTGCTGGTTGCGGTATAAAGCTAGCTGGATTAACAATACAACACCTCACTACCTCAATAACTGGACTGGACAAAATCACCTTATACCATGACGCGCATTGTGTTTTCAGTATGGACTTTTTGAGGATCACAAAGAGTAAATGCTCCACATAGAGCATCACTGCGTAGGCCATTGTTATTGTTGCAGTTTTTTCAATAACAAATGCTGCTGCTGTGTTTGGCTGTTCACATGGAACATGGCCTTGCATTACTTGGTCGAAAAGACCACTTTTGTAGGCCAGGAGCTTGTGTCCCTGTGGCTTGTTTTGAGTGATGACAGCCGTCGTCACTGTGCCAGCAGAATGAGAAAACAGAAAAAAACTGTTCCTATTAATTTGGGGTTGCTAAAACAGGAGTGTGTGCTAGTGCTTCCTTTAATTCTACATATGGCTCAATCATTTCACATGCCCATTTAATGGGGCCATTTGCTTTCTATGCCTCATTTGATCCCTGAAGAAGGGGCCTTGTGAACGTGGAATAGTCGACATTCCAAGCCGTGCAATCATTGCACAGGCCCAAGAAATGCTGCATTTTCTTTACTGTGTGTGGCTGTGGCATGAGGTGTATCGATTCTGCTCTCTTTTGGATTATTCTTCTACCGTCTACTGATATTATCTCCCCCGGTTTATAGCCATAATGTAGAAAAAGAAATGTCGACTTACAAAAATGTCGAAAAAAAATGTAGAAAACAATAATGTCGAAAACCTATACATATAATGAAAAGAGTCAATTTTTAGAAAAAAAATGTCGAACAAAAATGGCAATTAGTACTATCAATAAATAAATAAACAATAAGAGTATCATTTACCCCTCTCACCCAACACCCCCCGGCCACCCCCCCACCCCTCCACCACTCTCTCACCCCTCATACTCAACACATTTTAATTATATATACATTTATTTATTTTTTTTGAAAAATTCGAAAAAATGTAGAAAAAATTCGACATTATTGTTTTTCGACATTATTGTTTTCTAAAAAAAAATTAAACATTTTGACTTTCTACATTATTGCTTTCTACATTATGACTGACTACCATCTACCCCAAGTACATAACTTCCTTCTGTCAATACTGGAGCTTTTGTTATGGTATGTTTCGTTATGTTGATTCATACCACACACTGCTACCACCCATGGCAGGTCTCCAGGTGCTCACATAGCTCTCCAAGAAAAGAGGGAGGTGTGTGTTAGTGAGGATAGGATGATAGCATAGGTGTTCAAAACCAGGAGAAACAGGCATCTGTGTCTGTTGTCTTCCGTGCAGGGTGGTTGTGCAGCCTTGCATGTTGTAGCCATAACGGTAAGACTCAGTGCCTCTGTTGTGTACTAGTGTTTATGTTGGGTACATGAGCCATGAGCCATTAGGATGGAAGTACAATCATGTACACTGGTTTGTTGAGTCCAGTGTCATGGTTGTTTGTTACATTTCTGAGGGAGTTCTGTAGGTGTGCGTGTATGTGTGGAATGGCTGGGGTTTTATCTGTACTGTATGTTCCATCTGAGGTTAGGTATGTTAGGTAAGATTTCAACAGAGCTGGTCAATCTCCCCAGAATATTTTGCTTTTCTAGTGGGATATTTTTCAATAATACCTGAGTGAGTGGGAACCTTTTCCCACACTCACCTAATCTTTAACTCTTTTTATGGGTGTCATTTTTAAGACTCTCCATAGTGTCTTTTTAAAGTTATCATGTTTCACAAACTATTGGCAATAAGTGCCTGTTGTTGCTGGGTTGCCCTAGGGGCTCCCCATTTAACTTTCTTGTGCTAACCTTGAGTGAACTGCAGTTCCCAAGGGTACAAAGGATCTTTGGATCCCTTTTGCATTTTGTTAGGTGAAACCAGCACACCCCACCTTAAGTGGAGTGCTGGGGAGATACAATGTATCCCCTTTCAGATAAAAACTGTAACAATTCTGTTACAGTGACAGCCTTACCTTTAATGGCTGGTGGAAGTGATACATTTTACTAATTTGGTGCACCTTTACTACGGACTGTGATCACAGCTGCAGTAAAGACACCTAAGGGTGCTCATTTTACCAAAATGGCCCCTGTCTTCTTTTTCTGCCATTTTAGTGTTTCTTCTCATTTCTTGTTCCTTTCCCTGACAATCAGGGTGGGAAATTCCTTTGTGTGATTTTTGTCTTCAGCAGGAGTCCTCTGGACACCCCGCCCCGGCTCCAGTCAGTCTGTAAGCACAGGAAGTGGGGGAGGAGTCCAAAACTTTGCTATCCTTTGTCTTACACCTTGCTTCAACTGGGACAAATCCCAGTGGCAAGCTGGCTGTCCTGATTGGACAACCAGACACCCATTTCTTGTAAAATGCGGGAAGTGAATGCAGATGTTGTGCTGTAGTTCCTGATAAATACTGGAAACCTGGAAACTGAAGTCATGTCAACCAATGGAATGAAAACCGAAGAGGATGATGAAGGAAAAGGGTTAGAGATGATTTCCAGCGACCAGAGAGCCTGCTGTGTAACCAGAGCCTGCTGCAGCCCTTCCTTCCAATCAACCTGGGGTCTCGAAAATGAAGACCCGAACCCAAAGCCTAATGAGACACACTAGACTCAAGAAGACCTGCATTTTGAGTCATCCCATGGGTTTCTGCGACATTCCGTTCTTGTAATGCCCCAATACTGTGGGAACTCCTGCCACTGTGCGGTGCACAGTCTTCTGAATTCCGAATCTCACTGAACCTTCGCAGGCATCTTGGTGTGTCTCCAGAGACACGAAATGAGTCTGAAAAGTCCCCTCACAAGAGTGCTGGACGTTTTAAACGACGAGAATTCAACCACAATTGTCTGTCTTCTTCTGTGCTCCTTGAAAAGGCGCCAAATCCGCAGAACCACATTCAACCATGAGGGAAATCTTGCCTAGAGCCTTCTTCATTGATCCCTGCTGCAAAGTCCCTTCTGAGGTCTTGTGTTCAGTCTCCAGGACAAGGAATCCACTGACCGGGTATTTGGCTGCAGTCCCTGAAGTTCTTATGCTGCAATCGCTTCTTCATTGCTGAGGTAGTGTATTGGCTTGGATATATACTTACCTTAAGCCTGTTGGGATTTCTGTGTAGCTTTGGGGTGTTTTCTATGATTGGGGCGTCCCTCGTCCAGTACACCCAGTCCCACTACTAGAATCCTGCTGGTTTTGTTCTGTGAAGTCCCCGGACCCTTGTCTAACCCTAGAAGTAAAGTACTCACCTGTCTGCCCAGTTTTCCTAAGGAACTCTGACTTTTGCTACTAAAGAACTTATTCTAACACTGCCTGTTGGTCACTAGTCCTAGTGACCCTCCTTCTGCCACTGAGAACACTCATGCTCCAAGAATAAGGGAAAGACTTTGAAGGGATTGGGACTTCTGCCTAGAAAAAGAAATGAAGTGTTCTACTTACTTGTAAAGAGTTGGTTGGTAACTGTAATTCTAATAGTGAACAGTTACAAAAGTTCTTACTGATCGGGAATGTGTGAGGCACTGTTCTTAAAAGTATGGTTAACATCTTTTCTTCCTTAGCCACTGTGTTGCCAGTCTAATAGAAAATAGATGTGAAGGTTTTTCACTCTCCTGTGATTAGGTTGTGCCTCTTTACAAAAGTAATGTGTTGGTTTCACCAGTTTAGTCCTGTTAGGATAACTGTATGAGTGTCCCCCAACTGGGTCTTGCTTCCCCTGACTTGCTGCTAGCCTGTCCTTAATAAGTCTACATTAGGTTGTTGCCTACCTAGAATAACTATTCAGTAAAGTGTGACATTGGGTTTTACTTTCCCCTTCATTGTGAAGTCATAGTATGTGGGTTTTACTTACCTTGTGCTAGCCGTGTGCCATCTAAAATAAGTTACCAGAGTTAATGCTTACGTCAACCTGGGGTTCCCTGATTTCAAAAGCATCTTTAATGGTATATTGTATCCTTATGTTTTACTCACCTGGTATAACTGGGTGTTATGACAAAAGTAGTTATAGGTTTTTACTGCACCTAGGATAAGTGTTTCACTAGTCAACAAACTATATTGTCCAGTTGACTGTTTATGTGATTTTTTCCAAGAGTCACTGTACAACTGGAAGGGCCTACTGCCCTTGTATTACTGAATGTAATCTGAAAATAACCATTGGTCTTTTACTCCCAAAGAATAGGCTTGACCTATACTAAATGTGTATAACAAGGTTTTGACTTCCCTAGAACTACTGTTAGGTGTTCCAAATAAGGTCTATACTTGGATCTGTGGATTTCAAGTATAGTGTTGTGTTTTTATACGGTGATTTCATATAATATGTTAGTACTTACTTACCCCTAGATTTATCTGGGCCTACCTGTATTTAAATAAATCAATTATTTTTACAATACATAGGGGGTCATTACAAGTTGGGCAGTAAGGGATACCGGGCACCTGTAAGGAGACCGGTGCCGGTAATCCCTTACCGCCCAATTCTGAGGTCCCTTAGCAGGACCCGTAAAGGATGTGTGGTCTGACCATACGTCCTTGCAACGGGACCTTGGCGCTAATAACAGTCCTGCTATTCGCGAGCCCGTTATTAGCGCCCTCCCCATTCACATTGAGCCTTATGGGGGCTCAAATGGGAATGGGGAATGGTTGGTTCAATGGGGAATTACCGGTCCCTCCAGGGTTGGAATGCACCTGTAAATCCCCATTGAACCAGACCGGTGCAGGCCCGGTAATGAAGGCAGCCATGGTGCAAATAGCGCCATTGCTACCTCCAATCTCGGAATGAGGCTCATAGTGTTTCAGTGTTTCTTTGGATCATTTGTATTACAATTTCACTTGTACTGTGTCTACTGCCCTCTCTCCTTCCTAAGATAAGCCTGGCTGCTCTGTCTATGCTACCCTATACTCAGGTGGTTCAGCCTTACACTAAGAGTGGAGTCTTGTACTGCCTTAGTTGAATGGTTTTACTAAGCCCTTAATTGGACTTCAGAAAAACTGTCCTAACAAGGTCCAGTGTCTCTGAGTTTTAATGAGTGCCAAAGTTGACCAATGGTTGATCAGCGTATGTGTAGTTTAGCTAGCTCATAGTAGTGTTTTGTGGTAGTGGGTAGTGTTGGAGGAACAGTAGTGGGCTGGATTGGTTAGTATGATTGGTTAATCTCTACAGCACCTCATTCAGATTCTGCCCAGTGGTACCCTCCAACACTCCTGGCTGTGGTCCGCTGGCCCCACTTGCCACCTCTCCAGGCTCCAAAGCTATCTTCCCTCACATAGATCTTCTGAGTGCAATAGGTTGGTTGCACCCAATAGGTCTCTAGTTACTCAGCAAGAATTATTAGGTAAAATTGTGCTTCTGTTTGTTGTATGATTGGCAGCTAAATGATGCATGGCTGGTTTTCACAAACCTTCAGGGAGTAATGTGTCTGAAGTTTCTCTACCTATCTGGGGTTATGTATGGTTAGGCTACATGCTTTGATTTGGTGAATTATGTGGCTGGCCTTTCCAGAATGTGGAGATGCTACACGTGGGGTGTCTTTCACCGATATGTCTAAAATGAGGCATGGCTAGTTTTTGTCGATCTCTCATGCTGTGGCGCATGACTGGGGGCGGTGGAAGGTTGTGAGGGTGATTTGGTCCTCCATTACTTCACTGATATTGTTCCTTATATGTGTATTGGTGACCTTATGTATTTCTTTTGGTCCTCATTGCTTTTGCTGCTAGTGTCCCTTTGTGCTCATCATTGGGAGTTGAATAACCATGTTTTTAGTCATTTCCTGAACGGGAGGTGGTCTTCTGTGGTTCTAATTTCCTCAGGCTTTGTGTTTCATAGGTTAGCAGGTAAGCATGAGAATCCAGTTCCTAGGAATCTCCTTTTTTCATATTGTTTCATCTCTATTTGGAGGTTGTTGCTTGATCTTAGCTCTCATCTTGGTTGGTAGCGGATGATCTTGACCTGGAGAAATCCAGCTACTTTTCTGTATAAGGATGTGTGGACAATGCAGAGAGCCTTGAGTTTGACACATTTATTTTACTGGTAGCCACTGTAAACATTTTAGAGCTGGAGTGGTGTGGTCTCTTTTGTTTATTCTCTGGGTTATCCTAGCTGCAGTGTCCTGGACACATTGAAGCTTTTTGGTGAGCCATTCAGGCATTCCTAGGTAGAGAATGGTTTTGCCTAGTCAATTCTTGTTAATATCACGGATAAGATTGTAAGGGTTCTGTGTGGAAAGGAGAGGTCCGTGAGCAACCTACTGATGAGCCTCAGTGGATAGAAACACTTCTTTGTGATAGCGTTGACTTATGGTTCCAAGAATAGTACGTTGTCCATGATCATTCATAGGAAGATTATCACATTTGAAGTTTCCGATTAGGTTCCCATGCCTGGCGGCCAGTCTATTTGTGGATTGGTTGCATTCCCTTGTAGGGGTGAGTCCATTATTTCAGTTTTGTCTGGGTTCAATTCGAGGTTGTTCATTATCATCCAGCTGCAAATGTCTGTGAGACAATTGTTGAGGGTATTGTTTGGTTCTTGGTTTGTGGTTATCTTCACAATCAGTTGTGTGTCATCTGTGTAGGTCAGTCCATTGGTTCAAATGATTTTCATCAAGGGGCAAATGTAGACATTGAAGAGTAAGGGGGAGAGGTTGGAATCCTTGTGGAACTCCACAGCAGTTGGTTTTGGTGCATGAGGTGAAAGATGGTAGCTAGGGTCTTCCAGTTCGATTTGTGGGGAAGAATGTTAGCTATATTAGGGCATATTTTCTTATGCCGAATTTCACCAGTATTTTTATTAGTGTTGTGTGGATAATTGTGTCAAATGCTGCATAGACGTCTAATAGTATGATGGCAGATTTAGTGCCATTGTCTGCATTTATTTTAAGGTCATCCCATATGGATCAGAGTGCTGGGTCTTCCTCTTATTGGTCAGGACACAACTTGCGTGTGGTTGAGTATTCCATTTGTTTAATGTATTTAAGTAGTATTTTGTATACATGGTTCTCAAGTATCTTTGCCGGGTAGGGCAGGTTGAATATAAGTCTGTAGTTGCTGGGATCTTCCGCACTTTCAATTTCCTTTTTTATCTGAGGTTTGAAATATGCAGATTTGAAGGAGTTTTGTTCTATTCCTGTAATTAGCAATAGGTTCTTTAGTTGGCGTCAGTGTGGCGCCTGGGTTTAGTTATTGAGGATTTCATTGTAGATGGGCAGGAGATCCTGCGAGGTAAGTGTGGAGAAAATGTCTTCAGTTATTATTTCAAAGCAGGTAAGTCTTGCTGTGATCAATTTTTCGGCAGTTATCCGCGCTTTTGTGGTTGTGTTTGCATTAGTGCAGTTTGTGTTGATGGTCTATTGCATTGTTTCTATTTTTGCTCTTAAGGGGTTGGTTATGTTGTCATATACTGCTTGTGTTTGGAGGACATCTGTGTTGCATGATGCAGGTTTTTTGTATGGCTTTGATGATCCTGAAAAGTTCTTTTTGTGGACTGGTTGCCAATTTGATTCTTGTAGTGTAGGGTTTTTTTGTTGCTTTCAGTTGATTTGTTGATTTGTATAGTCTGAGTTGTCTTTGGTATTTTATTTTGTCCAGTCAGTTGTAGTGTTCATCTTCAAATATTTTCAGTCTAAGGCCTCAGTGATCCAGTTGCTGCGTCTGTTTTCCACTGAGTTTGGGGTCATTTCATTCAGCTATGTGGTGTTTGGTTGTGTTGATTCTAGCAGACCTGTTTATTTTCTTAGTGGCATTTACAATTGTGTTTCCGGTTGGTAAGCGGGTTTGGATGTAAATATAGAATGGTATCAGGTAGTGATCGCTCCATGCCATTGGTATTGGTGAGGCAAATGCGCAGAGTCCTTCTCTGCAGAAGATTGCAGCCAGGGTTTGTCTTGAGTTGTGGGTGAATACATTTACTATTTGCTTAGAGTGGAGTGTTTCCAGGAGTGCACAGAGCAAATTAGCTGATGTGTTCTTTTTTCTATCAAACCAGATGTTGAAATCTCCCAGCATGAATAGGTTGTCATGATAGGTTGATAGGATGGCGATGAAGTCTACTGGTTTTGTCACAAATTTTGGGTAGTGTGATGGTAGTCTGTAGATCAAGAGGAACACTGTTGGCTTATTTTTGAGTTAGATCTTAATGAGGAGTAATTCACAGTCTTTGATATCGGTTGAGGGGAGTGCCAATGCACAGATGTGTTCTTTGTGTACTATTGCGATTCCATTTCCTATTTGGTTTTTTCTGCTGATGTGTATTAATTTGAAGTTGTCCGATATGACTTCTGGTGCCATAGTTTTCTAGTTGTCAGATGGCCATGTTTCTGCGAGAAAGATCATGCCTGTGCCTCCCTCGCTTGTGGATTTCTGTTGTTTGTTTTGCCATGGATCTTATATTGGCTGAAGTGTAGTTTGTCTTTTTTCACTTGTGGGTTGTTGGTTGTTCTTTTGTCTGTCTGAGTCAGAGTAGTGTAGGTCGGGTTTCCATTTCTGGTGGTTCTCTCCTGGTTGTGCTTGCGGGGTTGGGTTGTTCTTGGAAGTACCATTTCTTCGTCGAGTAGTGTGATTAGATTGATGGTGTGGTTGCTTGGTTTTGTTTTGTGTTTGAGTGTTGGTCTTTTGTTCCAGTCTTTGATAATGTAGGGCATATTATCAAAGGTGCTATCTGGGATTGTATTATTTGTTTTTTGGAGTGCTGTGTTTGGTGTCCCAATGGTGTCAACATTTATTTTGGTTCTTGTATGTGGGTGGACTGCTGGTTGCCTGTTATCTCTTGCGATGGAGTTTCTCTTTTCGTAGTCTGTATCCTTTGTCTGCTTGGCATTGTTTTAATGGGGTTCTTCGGTGTTGCAAATTCTTGAGGCTGTACCCCTTCACATGAGGTTATGGTATCCCTCCTGTTTCTGTTTTCCATTCTTGCTTCTTTGTCTTTCCTGTGGCAAGGCATGGCGTGGTGCTTTGTTGAGTTGTGGGTTGAGCTTCTTGGAGGCTGTTTCCTCTTGGTTGGGTTACATCCTGGTCCGTGAAAGTATTACTTCAGTTTGTAGTTTATTTTGTTATCTTGGTGTATGTTTGTTAATTGTCACTTGTAGTTGATTAATTGTGAGATGTGAGATACCAGGGGCGTGAGCGCTCGTATTTCAGTTGTTCAGTTGCCTCTCCTTATCCACCATGTACCCTTTCTCTGAGAGTAATGTCAGAAGGGTAACTAAATTCTTCCTGCATTTGTCTTCCATGGTGCTGAAAACCAGGAGGACATCCACATACTGGATCACTGCGCTGTGCATTCGCAAGACGATTAGGTCCATTTGATTTAGTCTATTGAAGATAATGGGCGACTCAGAGTACCATTGTGGTAAACAAGTACGCTGGAACCTGGTTCAGGCGAATCTGGATGCAAAGGAATGGAGAACAAATGCATTAGATAAAATAAATGACTATGAAGCATGTTGCTTTGGTGGGTATATTGCATAATAATGTGGCTGTGTATGGCACAGTGGACACTCTGACTCTACCACGTTGGTGGAGATGCTGATTAAATCTCCACGCCCCCCTTTTACTTTCTTTACAGAGTAAATAGACATGTTGCATGGGAATTCTGCTATTTCTTTTATGCCCTGTAGCCATTCTGCAAGTAAAGTGTCATATATACCCTTGTCTGCTTCATAAGATAGTGGGTATTGCTTAGCCTGAGGCAACAAAGACCCTTCCTTCAATTCTATACAGACAACCCATTCTCCCCTGGATACCCATACATCATCGGGTCATTTTTCTACAGTACCTTTTCGACAGTCTTTTGAGAACAACTGTTCGGCAGTCACGTCTGTCAGCCTGAGTGTCGGGTCAATACATAGGATCGGGTGTTACTCTGTTTCCAACACAAGATTACCATCTCCTTTCGTGTGAGTGCTGCCTCTAATTGTATGATGAGTTGTCTTCCTGATAAAATGTCCTTGTATACCGCTGGTCTGAACAAAAATTATGTAGCCAATCAAAATACCTTGGTCTTCCTCCTGGGTACCCACCCTAACAATAGATGTACCTCATAAAGGAATACCTCAGGGTGAAAATGCCACCCACGTAAAGTGATGCATGTGCAAAATGCCTGTATAATGGCTGCAACCCGTGCATAGAGGATACCAGGTGTTGAGCATACTATGCCCTGCTCCAAAAATAAAATGGTCATATTTAACTTGCTCATTAGGTCTCTTCTCAGTATGTTGATGGGAGTGTCTTTTGAATACAATTAAGGTGATACAATTCTGCTGTGCACCTATTTTGATTTTTAAATCTACAGTGATGTGAACCATTACAATAGAACCAGAAAATCCCTGTGTGTCTATTACTTTGTTTGACAAGGGGTGGATACCCTCTTTAATGCAGCATTTGGTGACTCCTGTGTCGACCAAAAATTCTAAATCTTTTTGTCAAGTTTTCACTGCTACTCTCAGTCTTCAGTTACTGAAAAGATTGGGCACACATGTGTTCCCTGTGGGCTGTTCTATTGGGTGGCAGGCCTTGCCCCAGGAATTAAAAAGTGATCCCCCTCAAGAACTGTTACTCCTGTGTAGTGTGGTATTGTGTTCTGTGCCAACAATGTATTGTCACCATGTGCATGTATTTGTGTTAGGGCATGCAAGGAGTTCTGTGGACATGTAGTTTGCTGTTGTGTGTTTGCCCCTGGTGTCAGGATGACTGCAGGTCCTATAGGTTTCACTGTCTGTGGGAGGGGCCTCTGTATGTGCTGTGGCTGCATGTGTGCTTGCAGCAGTGATCAGGTGGGATGTCCTTGTGGTTGCATGGGTTACCCATACATCTGTGGCCCCCTTGGCCATACTGTGGCTATTGTTGCTGTCCATATAGGCACATCTGTGCAAAGTGCCCCTCTGCCCACATAAAAACATGGTCCTCTAAAACTGGGTAATGCTCCTCCATACCCGAATCCCCCCTATCTGTGAGTATCCTGTCTGCGTATAATGCCCCACTTGGTGATAATATCCCTGTTGGTGGTACACCCCCTGTTGGGGATACCCCACCTGCTGCTGAAACCGCCCATGCTAAGGATACACCTCAATGTGGTGCTCCCCCTACAGGAAACCCTCCCAGCTGGGCAGGAGTTACTTCAAGATGGCCTGGGACCAGTACAGCCGAGCCCCTTCAATTTATATGTTTGCTAATCTCTTTTGCACCAGCTTTGACTCTTCTTGGGTTGCATTGTCCACTGTGTCCTTCACTCTCTCTTGTTCACATTTACAAAAACGTACAATAGTCACCTACATTTCTGACCACCCCTTCACCTCAATCCCCACCACCTTCTCTAAGGATATCTGCACATCCATCGGAGGGGAGCCCTGGAAGAAGTATGTGATAGAATATTAGTATGTAAATGCTCCATGATTTCTGTGTCTCTAATGTAAACAACTCCAGTATCTGTCATATAGATTCTGCAGGGTCCTCACACGGGTTCATCTTGCATGACAAATAGGCCCCCATGTTTGATGTTTCTGGGCACATAGTCCATAGGTTCCACCATACATGGTGCAGCAGTTGTTACATGTATTTATTTAGAATTTATAAAGCGCAAACTATGGCCCAAAGAATCAAGGCACTGACGAGGAGCAGTTTTACAGAACAAGAACCACAGCCTATGGAGCAGTGAGAGAACCAAAAAAGGATCGGCCACCCAGAAATTTAGGAATTTTCAACAAAATGTGTGTTTCCGACCGTAGGCTTCTAGCGGGATAGTACATTACCAGATTTTTCCTCAAATAATGAGCCACAACATTATGAAGCGCTCGATGCATGATACACACCATCTTGAGCTCAATCCTCACTCCCACCGACAGCCAGTAAAGCTGGAGAAGCAGAGCAGCAGAAGAGGTCAGTCGTGGAACTTGGAGAGCAAGTCGGGCCGCTGTATTCTGGAGAACTCAGAGTCTCTGAATCTGATGCTTCGGTTGTCCTAAGTAGATACCGTTGCAGTAATCTACAGACCCCATTATCGAAGAGGTTACCAGTTTAGTGTGATTTACCAGAGGGAGCAAAGGAAGAATTTTTTGCAGGGCTTTCAGTTTTCCAAAGCCCGCCCCACATATGGTGGAGATTTGGGCTTCACTCGACCCATCAGGTAAAAATTTCACACCCAAGCTTTAAGCTTTTACCAGAAGCACAAGGTACCGTGCAGGGGCCAAGGGATTCTGCCCAATATTGTGCATTCCAAAGATGATCACTACTCTTAGGGCCAACCACAAGCACCTCGGTTGTGTTACCATTTAGCTGGAGCCAATTAGCTGCCATCCAGGAGCCCACTCTCTCCAGGCAGTTAAGCAACTGACTAGTAGGCGCGGTCAAAGGAGTGTCCAACATCCCTGGAAAGAAAACGGTCTGAGAACGACCCTTCAGGAAGGACTTAAACCAGGCCAAGATGGGTCTTGTGACACCCACCTGCACCAACCTACCCAGCCGAATATGGTGGTCTACTGTAGCAAAGGCCGCAGAGAGATCTAGGAGAATCAGAATTCCAGTCTATCCACGGTCCTGCAGCAGTGCAAAATCGTCTAGCAGCGATATCATGACTCATTCCGTCCTCCTTTTGGGGCAGAAACCTGACTGAAACAAATGAAGACCGTCATTAGTTTCTAGGAAACTCGAGATTTGAGGCGTAATCACTGCCTCCAGCTTCAGCTTCATAATAGCAAGAAGCAGAGAAATGGGCATGCGATTGGCCGAAACTCACGGATCCAAATTGGCTTTTTTAAGTAGTGGCAAAACCACTGCATGCTTAAGAGCATCCGGGACAAAGCATGTAGAAAAGGAATGCTGTATATGGCACGCCATTGTGTATGTTACTCTGTTATAACATGCCTGTTCCCATATTCTGCCCCCCCTTTCTTCTATCATTCCTGCAAATAGGCTCTTCATGTTGCCAATTACCAGGGTATCCCCTGCTGTCTCTTTTGCGAGAGCATAAATCAACGTTCCCGCTCCCACCGTGATTGATGTCAAACTGTATGTTAAGTTATCTCTGTCCATGCTCTGCCATGGTACATACTGAGCTTCTCCCCTACTCTTCTGTAGCAGAGGCAACTGTGTTTGTGACCTGGGGGTGTCCCCGTCTTCGCAGGAGTGGCTACTGCAATTCGTCCTTCCCTGTTTCAGAGGGTCTGGGACTAGTCTCTGCTGTTCTCCCTTTCTTCCTCCCTCTCTCTTTCTCCTTCCTTATTCCGTCTTCTAATCTCCTCCCTTCATCCCAGTGCTTGTTGTCCCATAGATCACCATTGCCTGAGCCTGCCCCTCCAACCCCACCAATGTCCTTGGGTTCCATTCCGGGCCCCACAGAGCTCTGATCCACTTCTTCTGGGGTCTCTTTATCTAGTTTGAACATTATTATCTTGGACGTCCAGCGACCTGGGGCTCCCACTGCCCTTTGCTCCTCAACCTTCTGCCAGACCTGCTTCTCTATCACGCTCTTGGCTACTTTGAAAACAGTATCTAGATATCGCTGCACTCTTTATTCTATGTTGGCCATGTGAATCTTGTTAGTGGCAGCTCTTCTCTCACTAGTATTAGTAACCGTAGCATATGGCTTACCCTTCCCAGTCTCTGCTTTGTTCCTGCTTCAATCAATGGCCCTCTCCACAGGCCCATCCAAACATC
The DNA here is from genome assembly GCF_040938575.1 of Ambystoma mexicanum. NCBI lineage: Eukaryota > Metazoa > Chordata > Amphibia > Caudata > Ambystomatidae > Ambystoma > Ambystoma mexicanum. The sequence goes on along the minus strand of NC_090927.1, from coordinate 646,207,454 downwards.
ATTATCACATACACTGGCTCTCTCCACAGGCCTGCCCACTTATTCTTTAAAGGAATAGTGCGCTCAAAAATATTATTGTCCCAAAAGGTGGGCATTAATCCAAAACATGCATTAAACATAATTTTAATGGAAGATCCTATGTAAACTTTTGAGAAAACGAGGCTCAAAGCGTTTACAAGGGAGCATCCATTTTGCCATTTCAGGCAGCCTCCTCAGCTCAAGTTAAGCTCTGCCCGGGCGGCACTAAACAAGCAGCAAAAGCCCCCTACTGGGAACTTCTGCATAGTGCAGCCAGAGCAGAGCTGCATGAGCTGAGGCAGCTGCCTTCACTTTCATTTTATATTTTCGGTGCTCCCCAAGCCAAGGGAAGCACAGAAAACCTAAAATGAAAGGCAAAAAGCAAAGGCGCAGCAATTATAAATACAACGTTGTTGTATTTCTGATTGCCCTGGTTGGAAAACCACAGCAATCACAAATACAACAACATTGTATTTCTGACTGCGGTGGCTTTTCACTTTGAGTCTCCTGGGCTCCCCCATGTCGGGGGAACCCAGGAGATTCAAAGTGAAAGCAACCACAGTCAGAAATACACGTTGCTGTATTTGTAAATACTGCAGCATTTACAAACACAGCAACATTGCATTTCTGACTGCGGCAGCTTTTGCTTTGCATCTCCTGGGCTCCCCCGGGTAGGGGGAACCCAGCAGACTCAAAGTGAAAGCCTCTGCAGATAGAAATAAAACGTTGTTGTTTTTAAATATGCTGCAGGTTTCTTTCTACGTTTCTCGGGCTCCAGGAAATGTAGAAAGAAAACTGCAGAATTTTTAAATACAACAACGTTGTATTTAGGTTTCCTGTGGCTTCAGCTTTGAGTCTCCTGGGTTCCCCCGACCTGGGTGATGACTCATCATAGTCATCATTATGTTCTGACTTAACAGTGGACAGTGCAGTAGAGATACATGTCTGGGGAGGATCCTTTTTTATATTTCTGTAATGGAAAAATGCAAAGGTTCCCTCACAAAAGTTGGCTTCAATGCAATGTTTGTCATTTCCAAAATAGAGTGTAAAGGTTAAGAGTTAAACATAGGCACATTTACCATTTGCTATCACTTTCGCACATTGTTTTGGAAAAAGTGTGAATATTTTCCGCAATTCACTATCACAGGTGACATTTACAATTGATTTCTATGTAAGCAAACAGATTTCATCAGGTTTTTCTTGCACGTAGCTTACATAGGAATCCATTGCATTGGTGATAACTTTGAAATTCCATGCTCGGAGGAATACTGTCATGTTTCCAAAGTAGATCATAAGGATAGGGGAAAAGCAAAGGTTGTTGCTCATAACCTATCCACATTGGAAATGTACCCAAAGTCTGACATATTAGCAAAAGTGGTGGAAAAATTGTCATAACCTTCACCATCACATTTCCCACCACATTATACAGGCCCAGAAGTTTAGAATGTTTCATTTCCTTGAGCTGTCAATTACAACTCGTGTTGTTACTTAATTTCATCGAATAAGATTTACAGTGCTCCCTCTTCAGCCCCTAAGATAGTGGACAGAATTGAAAGGTCAATTTCCTCTGTGGGTCTCTGATGAAGTATATCATCATGGTGCAATATCTGTGCATTTACTCCAGAGCTCCTGTGATTAGGGGTTTGGAAAGTGATTTGTATTATAGCTTCATCCGACCTGATGCAATTATGATATTTTCACTTCACATAGGAAGTGCTGCTTCAGTTCTGAAAAGACTATGAACATCGCATATGCCTCTTTAGCATTTACATTTGGGTGCTGACATTTTTTCCCAAAGTATCATTGACTCACTGAATTGTATCTCCCACCTCACTTCCTGAAGATATGCTATGCCTCCCATAACAATCACACAGATGTAAGTCTCACACAGGTTTCTGTGCTATTTTCTGCTCTCCTGCTCCTCCTCCCAAGTGCCACCCAATACATGTATCTCATCCAAAAGACAGGCAGTGACTGGTATGTCCCACTTCAACGCCTGGACTTCTGTCTCTCACAAGCTTTCCTCAGATTTCTCTCTCTGATGTTCCCCGCTCCTCGTCCCAAATGTCACCTGATGGTATATTTATTTTTCATTCAAGTAACGTGATGGGCATTCATTTGTGACTGGCATCTCGTGCCTTACAGAATTTTCTGTTAGTTCCTCCGACCAGTGGTGGCTGGTGAAATGTGCTTAATTTGCAAGAACGTGCGAGCGTAGCAAGAGAGACTGAACCAAACCTAGTAGTGTGAGGGGGTTCTACTCCCAAGAATTTTTTTTAAATCATGGGTTAAAATGGTGCTTTTTTCTGCACTTTTTGTGAAATATTTTATAAAAGGCCACACATTGGGGGTCAAAACGAGTTTGGAGTTAGCCATGGTGCTATTTGCGCCATGGCTGCCTCCAGACCTGGGTCCGGGTCCGGTCTGACTGAATGGGGACTTACCGGGTCATTCCGACCTTGGAGGACCCGGTAAATCCCCATTCAGTAAACCATTCCCCATTCCCATTTGAGCCCCCATAAGGGCTCAATGGGAATGGGGAAGGCGCTAATAACGGCCCCTCAAATTGTGGGCCCGTTATTAGCTCCAAGGTCCCTTAAGAGGACCCGCAGAGAACGCCTGGTCAGACCAGCCGTCCCTGCTGGGACCCGCTAAGGGACTCCGGAATAGGGCAGTAAGGGTTTACCGGCACCGGCATCCTTACCGGTGCCCGTAAACCCTTACCGCCCAATTCGGAATGAGCCCTAATGTGAAATCAGTTTTGTATGGTGGCACATGAAAAACCCAAAAGATTCAAGTTACCAACCATGCCCAGGACCATTTCACAATGCATTTTCATTTTGCCTTTTCCCACAACATATGCTAGTATCTAAAATATTCCCATGCTGACTGTGCCTACACATGTCCATGCATGCTGCATCAATATGTTAGAAGTACCATATAAGGTTTCACAGCCAGTAAGAAACTGCCATACCACAGAAATAAAGTATATCCAACCTGCTACACCGGCCTACTTTGGATGTAGGCTAGTGACAACACTTGTCATATTTGCTTTACCCTTGATGCACAGTTAAGATGCACAGTAACTGTGCATCAAGTGCAAAGCAAAGTCAAGTTTTATTATGTGGTTAGACTTGCCTACATTCAGTGTAGGACAGTCTAGCTAAGTAACAACAACAGCTGTCAATTGACCCGAGCCTCGCAGGTTTTACCTGTAAAAAAACAACAAACCGTCAAGGCCTGAAATATGTCAGAAAACCTGCGAGCAGGGCAGGTGGAGAAAAACAGTCATCACATATATATTATAAGAATCCAAAATATTTAGAAACCTTAAAGCGCTTAGTAGACAAGAGTGCACATTTTGATTATTTGAGAAGTTTTCATTTCAACATATGAATTTTGTTTCTCCACTTGACCTTTGGAACAGGATACTAGCTGGGTCTAAAGTGTCTTTGATTTTAGCTGCTATTAAATACTTTTTGCAATTTTTTCAAAATGTACCTAACCATTTTATTCAATCTCCTTAAGTGCTAAGGGCACCTATGTTCATCCTCAATTCTCATAGGGAATCATTGCAGGCACTACCCACTCCAGCAGTTAGTATTGTAGGTGGTATTTTGGTGGTATTTTTGCATAGCTTGTTGGGGTATTTTGTTGTATAGTGGTGAGTCTTAATATAGGGAACTGCCTGATTATTGTTCTTATACTGGGGTCACTAACTTATACTGGGGTCACTAACGTTGAGCCAACACTGGACTTAGTACACTCTAGATCATAATTACATGTCCTTTGAAGAGAGGGTCCCAGAAATCTCCCTCCTCATACCCATGAACAAGACAACCCGAAGAGTCAAGAACGCACAAAGTCACTCATTAATTGGACAGCCCCCAGGAGCACCAGTGACTGACAAGTATGCAGCGAAGTACGCTCTCAGAAAGCCATTGAAACCTTATCCAGTGAATGCCGTAAAACGCCATGATGAGTGATGTTGAATAATGCCAAGAAACCACTGTGCTGACATCAGTAGTGACACCACGACATAGCCACGTTGGTCGTGAAGTAAACTCGTGACCGTGCCCAGCTTTACACAAGCAAACACTCATATACATTAAGAACATGCTTACACAGTTCTGCAGATAGAGGACATATACATATACATACTGTCAAAGCTTTGGTTATTATTCTCATTAGCAAAGTACAGAAATGCTGAACGCAAGGCAACAAAGAGATGCAGAGCAAGCTTGAAGATGCTTATGGCAACTGTCCCTAAGGAATTACAGGATTATATAAGGAGCCTGGCAGGACCAAATATGACTAACCTATAGGAGATATGGCACTATATAAGCATTTGGAAATCACAGTATAAATCTAATGAAAATTCACACAAGGCCTTGAGCATCAGCACAAGAGTTGAAGGAAACAGAACCAGGCTGCATAGAGCAAGAAGGCCAGGGTTCATTGCCAAGGTCAGAGACAAGCAGCATATTCCAAACCTAACATAATAAGGGTCCATCTGCAGAAAAACAGAATAAATCCTCAAAATTGCAGACCAGAAGGGATCGATTTTGTGGCCCTCAACACGTGATCCAGCTGAGCTAGACAATGGTTATTCACCGCGCTTGGAAGACAAACAGTTCTCAGCAACCCAGACATGAAGTGAAGCATGTACAAGTTAACAATGTTGCAATGTTGCAATGTGGAGAGCACTCTCACAGGCAGACAAGGTGTTGCTACAAGATATATTGAGGACACATAGTCATTCACATCACCTTGAAGAGATGCACAGAGGGCTCAGAACAGAACTGGGTCCCAGGCCTGAGGAGACCAGTTCCAGCCAATCAGCAGACAGAAAGCCATGGGTTTATGGCAGGGGGCAAGGGTCAATGGTAATCCTGTGACCCTCCAACAATATAATAGATAGTTTCCTGGGCAAGGGGCAGGCCAGCCACCTGACATGGAAGCACCAATTGGGTAAGATCTATAAGGACGATCTATATTGTCTATCACTCTGGGCCCCTTCGTGACGGCAGTCTGCATCAAAAGCGAGAGACACATTTGTTGGAATTGTGAATCTAGAGATTTGTGAATGATCCCTGTCAGTTTTTGTAATAAACAACAGTTCTAACATACCCTTGGCTGAGTCCTACATTTGTTCTAGGGGAAGGGTTGTTGAGCACTTGGGAGCTGAATGGGTGAGCTCATAGTAACCCTAGACTTCTGGCATACCGTGACCACACCAACAAGTTGGTAGCAGAGGTATGGTTAACTACGCCAGTTCTGCATAGTGCCGCCTGTCCCGCCGCAGCGGCTGGAGGGCTGTGGGGCACCTCGCAGGTCCCAAGATTATAGGGAGTGCACCCCCATACAGGTCATAAAGAGCCAGTCTGGAAATATCCTGCCCATGATCTGTGAGGAGTCCAGCAGACCAGAAGAGTGATGTGGCAGATTTGGGAGACCCGGTAGCCGAACAGCATCAGTGGATCACAGAGTGTAAGCATTGACTCAGCCACACAGTAACTAAGGTGAGTGGGAAAGTATTGGGGGTGCCAGAGTGGAACTGAGCATTGTTGAGTATCTTTGAAATAATGTTGAGTATTGTGTGCAGAAAAAAGGAAGGGGATACAGAAGATGCACAGGAATTATACCCTATGCTGAAGCTAAAGGCAGCAGAGTGGTACACAAATCCAATATACTAACCTCCACCATATACAAAGGAGGAGGAGCAGAATGTCTCGGGAGGATAGCTCAGGGGCAACACGCTTGTCTTGGCATAAAGATGATGCAGAGCATCACAGGTTCGATCCACGGGTCCACGCTTAGAAACCTCTGGGTATTAAGCGTGTTATAAATAACCTAATAAATAAATAAATAACCCATTACAAAAAGGGGTCAGACAGACGGACAGTGGAAAGGGAGCGTGTGGTGAGGCTCAGATGAGCACCAAGGAGGGGCCAGACGGCATAGCCTCGAACGAATGGGTAGGAGGGCAGATCCTCCTGAAGTTGGATGGGAAGACAACGGGGGAAGTAGCAAGGGCGATCAAAGAAATTGAGGGTCTTAAGGGGAGCAGCAAAGCAAGTGAATGGGTGGAGGTAATGGAAGAAGTAGAGAGGAAGGAAAAGGAAGAAGAAGAGAGATGCCAGAGAGTGCGTAGAGACATGCAAAGGGACAAAGCAAAAGAGTGGGAGTAGTGAGAGAGGAGAAGGAGGGAGCTTGCAAATATAGAGAGACAAATGGAAGAAGACGAGAAGGAAAAGCAAGTTTTAGTGAAGACGGAACAGAGAAAGTGGGAAATAGAGCAACTCGCAAGAGAGCGCAAACGCGAGGAGGATGAGCACGCCATCAGAGACATAAGGAAAAAGTGGGGAATGGGCACGGAAGACGACAAAATTGGAGGAAGTAGCCAAACAGATACAAACTTCACTACCACATATGACAGGAATGCCACTCTATCAGACAGGATAGACATGGGGTCCATCGGGGAAAGGGATCGCGAGGACTTAATTGACTTTGGGAGAATCCTAGTGCAGGCACAACCTCTAGGAGGCTGAGCTTCACAGGCGCTTTTTGTAGTGATATGGACAACGACTAAGACAGACACGCAGAAGGAAGTGAGGACAAGGGAAAAGGGCGTCCCAAACATAAATCGAGGGGGAAAAGCGCAGACTGAAGCGTGAGCTGGGAAGGAACAAAAGACACATGGGGATTTAGTCGTGACAGGAACGATCGATCACAAAAGTCCAGAGACGCATTACACAGTCTGGACGACCTGATCCCATATGTGCAGAGGCTTAGAGACCTTTCAGGGCGAAAGAAGGGGGAGCCATCAAAGCCATGCACTGACATTAAGGACACCAACAGCCCTGTTAGAAAGATCAGGCTGACACAAGGAGCGAATAGGGGAATCGGGTTCACACAGTTGCCCCGACTGGAAAAGGGAGGGGAGCAACCTCAATATATATCATAGAAGCACATAGACAAGGAAAGCTTGAGGTGTAGGCTACTTTCGTTAACGATGGGTGCGTGGAAATAGATATATGAAATGGAAGGGATGACAGCGGGACAGAAGTAATCAGTGGGCAATGTTAGGGGGCTACTAGTAGTGATCCTGGGGGAAGCTGCTGATGACACATGGAGAAGGGCGGCGTACCCAGGAGTAACCACGCAGGATACGGTGCACAAAGGCACATCATTTGCAAATTGCTGATTGGCCATATGGTAAGCTCTAAGGAAACAGTACCCAGACACGTCAGACATTAATGCGATCATGGCACGCAAAATGGGGGAAGACAAATACCCCTTACACTACATTCAGACGATTCAAGGTCTTAGGTTCCTTGAAACGCGAGAACCATGGGACAAAACAGTAGCATTATTTTACCACATATTATGCCAAGGGTTGCCAGAGCATATGCAGAAGCTACTCAAGAAACTGGTGGGGATGGACGCAAAGCCTTGGTCAGAAATACAGCTTGCAATAGTACATTATTGTAGTCTACTGCAAGAGAACGTGAGGAAAAAATGTAGGGAAAGGAAGCAGGAGGAGGCAAAGTTAGTACAGAGGAAGCTATCCAAATATGCCAATGAAGTGACAGTATTAACGAGCACAGGAGGACTAGGTGCACCACAGATGCAATACGCACCTCCGTCCACGGGGGAGGATTCATGGGGCAGGGGAATGCGCAGCATGGGTATCGAGGAAGAAGGGTTATCTAGTTGAATAACTTGGTTTTCAGCTCCTTTCTGAATGCCATGAGAGAGGTTTCCTTTCTGAGTTTGAGTGGTAGTGAGATCCAGAATTTTGGTGCTAACATATCAAAGCTAGCACCGCCGGCTTTGGTTCTGTTGAAGGCAGGGATTGAGAGTTGGTGTGAGTATTGGCCACGTTTTGGTCTGTGAGATGGTGCCTGATGTATTCGTTCTGCTGGGTAGGAGGGTGCAGACTGAGGTAAGCATCTGTGTGTGATGGTAAGCGCCTTGAACAGTAAGCGCGCTTTGATCGGAATCCAGTGGGTGTTTGGTCTGGCCTGAGAGACATGCTCTCTCCTAGGGATACTTAGAGCCGCTCTGAGAGCATTATTTTGCATGATTTGCAGTTTGTTAAGGTTTTTGGATGATGTACCTAAGAGAAGGACATTGCAGCAATCCACCTTTGCACCAATGGTGGCTCTAGCAATGCTGAGACAGTTTTTGGCCGATTGGTGATGTTTTACTGCATTAATAATCTTTGTTGTGAGCGCTGCTGATGATGAAATGAAACTGACTTGCCTTTCCATTGACAGGGTGAATCCAAGTATATGCCCAAGGTTTTTACTGCAGCAGAGATTGTGATTAGAGTGTTCTCAAGGCTGAAAGTGCTGTATTTGATGTCTAGTTTGTTCAGGGGCTCTTTAGGGCCTACCAATAGGATTTTTTTTCCCCATTGAGACAAAAGCCATTAGCCGCAATCCAGGCCTTGATGACTGCATATGTCTTCTGTAGAGTTTTGAGATACTGCTCATAGTCACCAGATAGCGGGAGAAGAATTTGTGTATCATCGCATAGTTGGTGAATGTTATGCCAAACTCTTCTAAGTCATTAAATAAGGGTAGGTTGAATAGATTATAGAGGGTGGGGAATGTGCAAGACCCTTGTGGAACTCCACAGCTAATAGGGGATGGAGTGGCTGATGCCTGGTCCGAAAAGACCCTCATGACTCGGCCCTCCAGGAAGGATGTTATCCATGTAGTGGCTTCTTGGGAAAAGTGAGCAGCATCTGCAAGGTGTGTGCGTAGGATCTTGTGGTCGACCAATGCAGAACAGAAGCAGACAATCCCTTGTGTGATTTTTTTTGCTGCGTTGTACCGATGAATGCTGTAGGTTCTAAGGAGCATATCTCATCCTGCTCCTGGGAGGCTTTCTTCTTTTCAGTTGCCTGAGAGCTAATGCGCATGACTTATGGCTGAAAAAGTGCTCTGTAGAATACCTAAATTTGAGTTATTTGAATTGTGTTCCCAGCACAAGAAACTGAACTTATCTAAAAACCTCATGAAATTCTGCATTTGAATTTGAAATACTGCTCTTCTTACTTTGCATTTATTACTTACTAGATGAATCAAGTACTGCTTAGTTCATCATTGTGGTCCCTTTGGACTTAATTTCCCAGATACCCTTTCAGCCTTAAGCTCTGCTGGTGGCGCATTAGCACCAGCGGATGAGCAAGGCTGGTTTTCGCCATATAAATCCAGCGTTTATCTTGGTGATGTTTGTTTATAGTTCCTGATCCCTTGTGTAATTGTTTTTGTTGCATTGACCCGGGTGAATGCTGTAGGTTGTACGTAGCATATCTCATTCTGCTCCTGGGAGGGTTTTCTTCCTTTCAGTTGCGTGAGAGGTAATGCCCATGACTTAGGGCTGAAAAAGCGTTCTGTAGAATACCTAAGTTCGAGTTATTTGCATTGTGCTCTCATTACAAGAAAGTGAACTTTTCTAAAAACCTGCTGAAATTCTGCATTTGAATTTTAAATACTGCTCTTGTTACTTTGAATGTATTACTTACTGGATGAATCAACCTCTGCTTATTTTTCCATTGTAGTCCCTTTGGATTTCATTTCCCATATACCCGTGCAGGCTTAAACTCAGTTAACGGCGCGTTAGTGGCGGCGTGTGAGCAAGGACTGTGTGCGCTGGTTTGTGTCTGGGGCGCATTAGACGCCACCCACGGTATTGTCAACTGCTCCTCAAGGGTCCTAACCAGTTCCAGGTACTTTTACAGCCTGTAATCATCTGTAGATATTAAGTGATTGTACAGGAACCTTTGTATTGTTGTTTCAATATAGTGATACTCATTGTTGTGATTCTACCAAGGGGGTGGATGATGGTAAGCATGGTGGCACCACCAGTGTGCATACTGATTAATACCCGCTCCTTCATAAAACACACAATGTACATTGCAGATGACATAATGGAAGAACAAATAGATATTGTACCATTACAGAGACCTGGGTTCATGAGGCGGCAGGACCTGCTCTATTATTAGCTGTTCCTGACGGGTACACCATTGTTCGTGCAGATCGACACACGGGAAGAGGGGGGAGTGGCATTGATTTACATATCATCCCTCCATATCCACACAATATGTTTGAAAATACAAAATCCATGTGATATACTGCGTGCTAAGGTGCCGACTGACCCAAACATGACTATTGATTTTGTGTTTGTATATCGTCCACCTATTGCCATGGTTGATTTCCTGGAATTTTGGGAGATATACTTTCTCCTTTTATTAAACCTGCCTCGAGGGTAATACTTTTGGAGGACTTTGATTTAGGACTACATGATGAATTGGATCAGGCTGCAGCAATTACAGAAAGGAAACTGTCTAAAATGGGCTTTCAGCACAATGAACAGACTGTGACACATATCAAGGGGAGGATCCTGGATTGGGTTACCAGTTTGAATGTCATCATGGATAAGGTGGATGTGAGACCGGGCCCTTCATCGGACCATATGCTCAACCACTTTAACCTTGTTTGTCCTACCCGGTCCAGGAAACCTAAACCAGAAAGAGTGGTAGTTACATCGAGAAACACACATCGGCACTCGGCAGCAGTTCTAGCCCCCCTTTTTGAAATTACACTAACAATGTCACCTCAACTGGCCAATAAAATAGCTATGGCCTATCAAAATATTCTCGAGAAATCCATGAACATAAAGGATCCAAAAAAGACACACCATTTTCTAAAAAACTGTTGGTATTCGGATAGAATTCAACATCTTAAAGCAGACAAGCGCAAGGCTTTTGAGTGCTGGAGGATGTCTAACTCTGAAGTCAATAGAGCAAATTATCTAGTGGCAGCAAAGCTCATAAAGACGCTATTACTTCTGCAAAAAAAAGTGGCCTTTGATCAAAGGATAAAAGTGCAAACTCAGACTAAAGAATTGTTTAAAATCTTGCGGGAACTGGGAAATCCGGCCCCGGTTGCACCCATGGTTAGTAAAAACAAGGAGTGATGTGACTCCATCCAAGATGCACTGATCTATAAAATACAAAAGATCCAGGATGATATACAAGCAAAACGGGACTTATATGGTAAAGCTATCAGCCATGATACTGCACGGGAGGGTGATGTGAACTTCCCCCCCTTCGAGTTTGTGCCAGTTGTGGAAAACACAATGTTGTCCCTGGTGAACCAATTGAAGCCCACTATCTGTAAGGGTGATGTGTGTCCATCAAGGGTGGTGAAAGCCTGTGCCATTCAGCTGATCCCCTCAATACTGAATTTGTGAATTTGTCCTTTTCGGGGGGCTTTGTGCCAAGCTGTATCAAATAGACATGGATCAGGCTTTTACTAAAGAAATCTTCTTTAGATCCTAAAATACCTTCTAACTATAGATCTATTTCAAATGTGCATTTCTCGCTCAAAATCTTGGCTCACACAGGTCTATTCGGAGGTAAACCAGATCTTGAATCAAAGGCAGTCAGGCTTTCGGAGGGCCCATAGTAAGGAATAGACCTTGTTGGATTTTAAGGCAAATATGTTGGAAATCATAGAAGGAGGAGGCACTGTCCTTCTTTTGCTCATTATTTTCTCTGTAGCCTTTGATCTAGTGGATCACTCAATAACAGTATTGAGGCTCACACATGCCACCCATTTCTCTGTAGTTGCAGCCAAATGGATTGAGTCCTTTTTGTCTGAACGCACTGCTAGAGTTTCCTTTGAAAAATACAAAGCGCAAGAGTATGAAATAAATTATGGAGTCCTGCAGGGTCTTATGACACTGGAAAGTTGAGCAGCGTCCACAATGACATTTTAAGTTGTATTTGTTTCCTTTCTGTAGTGAAAGGATTTATCCATATATGACCATTCATTAGGTTAAGAGAGGCAGCTTGTACCAGTGGATGCTTCTTGTTCGGCAACCAACTCTTTTTGCACTTGATTGTTTAGATCAACTCTGTACTTTGCACTATATATGTAGTTGTTTAGCAAAGGTTTATTTTAATTTTATAAAGCTTACACAAGGGATTATTAGGTTTTATTGTATATGTGCTGTTAGGGTAATGTTTTATTAATGAAATGCACTGTGTATGTTTTATGATGGTGTTTTTGTATATTGTTTTTAGGGTGTATTGAATAATAAAATGTTATGTATTAATATCCATTTTAATGTGTTTTCACTCAGCACCTATTTGGTACATGGACTGAGTAGTCCAAACACACAAAGCGAGTTTGAAGAGACACTTGGGTTTTTAGTTTGAGATTGTCCTTTGCTTGTTGTGGGTCTGAATTCCAGTGTCATTTCATTTACCCCGTTAGGGAGAATTCTCTGTTTAGGCTGAATTTCCTAACCTAGTGAGTCCCCCAGCAGCTTGCTGGATTTTTGGGGTTTATTTTTTTCTCCTGCCAAGAGTGAGACTCTTTTACCCTCACTCTTGGGCATGACTTGAGAGTGTTTCTGTGACTTGCTATGTTCTTATGGGCTATGGGGTATTTTTTCCCCATAGGCTATCATTGGTTTTTGAATGTGTGTTACACAGCACCCTCAGTGCAGTAACACAGGGGTGTCATAGAGACCCCCAATCATAGACTCCACACCCTGGGACTGACTACTGTCTCCCTGGGTCAGTAAAGTCACCATTGACTTTACTAGTCTTAATTTAGGAACTTAACCAGTACAAACCATCATACTGTGGAAGTACTGGTAGGGGCAATTAGATTGCCCCTGGGTCTGTTGTCGAGGGGGTACTGTCCCGTCCCCCCTCGCCGAGTTTCTGGCTGGTGGCAGTGGATACCACGGAAATATTCCACCGGAATATTTCCCAATGGGATTTCCCATTGATTTTAATGCACCACTTTTTGGTGCAATGTTAAAGATACCGCCGGTTTATTTATTTAATATAAATTCACCGGTTGGGATTTTTTGCCGGAACTCGCCGCCAAAATGGCGTCTAGGTTCACTTCAGTAACCCTGAACCCGAGTCGAGCCTTTGTTCCACTTTTGGCGGGCTTCTGAACCCTCCAAAGTGGTGCCATTCTGTCTGGGTACCACAGGGGGTGTGGGAGGGGGTTTAGGCACCCTGGACTGAGTTGCCTTGCCAACTCATGTCGCACTCTGGTGTGATTGGCCCAAGTGGTGAGCCGCCCCGCTCACCACTTAGCATGTTTGAGTGACAGCTAGGCTGTATGAATGGGGGTTTGCTGCATAAAAGCAGGGTTTTTGGGACTGGTTCTTCAGAAGTCGCCACAGGACCTAAGAAGCCGAAGAGGGAGAAGCCGAGCCGACCTGCCAAGATGACACCACCGGTGGAGCCCTGCGGAACCGTCTCACCACTTTTCCCAACGACAGAGGAGATCTTCAGCCGGAGAGTCTCCTTCCCTTGACTGGTGGGGACAACCAGTTTCTGTCTTCTTTTCGCCTCCCTGAAGCATCTCGTGGCCGCCTTGCCTGTGCCAAGCACCCCGGCAACTGGGATACCACTTTTTACCTCAGCCGCGAAAGAGGGGTAACCGCCTTTTAACCGGAAAACTCCACGGCTGGTTTCTTCCCTGGTAGTGCAACGACCTTCAGCTTTCCTCCACGTCGAGATCTTCTCTTCCTCTGGACGACGCCGCGACTTACACCCACTACCAGGAACAACTGCCACCGCTGGAGGATCCTTTCCATTTTAAAGGTACCGTGTTCCGCCCGGCTTCCCTTGCCACCGATTGTACGGGGTAGATTTAGCCCTCGGCTCTCAAACCTGGGTAAGCCTGGGACACCCTAACTAAACTTTTCTAAACTTAGTAAAACCTTTTCTACTCACCTGTAAAGGCTTGTGACATTGTGTGATCTTGGACATCTTTTCGCCTGGCTTTCCCTAGAGTGGGCCTGGCAACCGAACTTCCTTTCTCCTCAATAGACTACCTTTCTAAACTCACTGTGAATCTCTGAAAAGTGTTTTACCTTGCTGTTTTCATTACTTCTGCCTTTTCCCTCCCTTTTTAACTAACTTGTTGGAGTGCCATCTAACGTTAAGCGCTCACCTCTGTTTGGAAATAAGTGGTGTTAACTTAGACTTGTCCAACAAATAACTAGGGATGTACATATAAGTAATAGTGACTGTGTTTTGACTTACTTACCTTTTCTGTGCTAGTGTAATTTATGAGTGTGTCTTTTAAATAAATAATTATATACTTTTACACCTAGCTCTGGTCAGTGTTTGCTTGTGCTACTGTGCCTCTGTACCTATTATGTATGCTCTATATACTGCCTAACTCTTCTTGAGGGAAGTCTGACTGCTCAGCCACAGCTACCAGGTAAATCTTGGTGGTACAGACTGCTACCAAGTGGGTTTACTGCCAAACACCTGTAGACTTAAATCTTTTGCAGTGGTCCCAGAGGGAACTGCACAGGTTTCTGCCTAACACCCCCTGGTCTCTTTTTGTATTAGTTTGGAGTCCTGCAGGGCTCATGCCTGTCCCCGGCACTTTTTGATCTCTTTACAGCACCACTGTTTGAACTACTTAGTGACAGGGGTGTGCTATTCAGAAATTACTCTCATGTTACTCAGTGGCCAATCCCCCTGTCAGGAAACTATACTAGGGACTCTGAGGCAATCAACAGGGTGTATGCCATGATACAAACCTGGATGATGGAAAATGGGCTAGCTCTAAATGATGGGAAGATGGAAATCATGATTGTGGGCACATCGGCATGCCAGATGAAACTAGGACTGGAGTTTAGTGGGTTCCACATAGCCGGGTGTGTTATCCCCACACTCCCGAAGGTGAAGACTCTGGGCATGGTGCTCAACCAAGAGCTTAGCATGAAGGTTCATGTAAGCTTTCTGGTCTCCTCTACATCTTACTATTTAAGAAATTGTTTGTACAGCTGAGGCCTTTCTTGTCGCATGACAATCGGCAACAACTGCAAGGACAATCATTGGAGCTAAACTAGAGCATGGCTCCAGTCTGCTACATAGAATAGGTGAAGGAGAAATGATAAAATGATGCAGTGAGAGCAGTCTAGGGACCGGAAAGGAAAGACCATGTCTTTAAAGCCAGGAGAGCACTGCATTGGCTTCCCATGGCTAGTAGGATACCCTTTCGTCTGCTCTGCAGTACTCATAAATGCCTGTATGGAGACAGTCAGTTTTAACTAGCAGTATTTCTTAGTTCCTGGCCAGAAGAACACTGAGATCCAACAATGTGGTCCTCCTCCATACACATTGTGAAAAACTCGACATGGTAGCCCAGGGCTCCTTTCGTTTTGTAGCGCCAAGGATCTGGAATGCTCTTCCTCCAGATATAAAAATGTGTCAATCGATGGGAGGTTTCAAAGCTGGACTAAAGACTAAGCTGTTCTGCCGATTCTGGATCTGACTTTTGACTTTATGTGATTATCCCTTGTTTTCTCTTGTTTGTTACTGTTGGCGCTACTATGCCTCCAGGCCTGTGAATGGTGCCTTATAAATAAATGTAAATAAATATAAATCAATAAATAGAAGACAATCAAACGATGGGACAATGGCATGCACAGACTCCATGACGACGACTCCCAGTAGGAAACTGGGGGGGATCACTGTAGTGGGAGGCAACCCATTCCTAGGGAACAGGATGTGCCTATATACTTAATAGGACAGCACACATGCAGACTTGATGCGTTCCATCCTATTGATTACACCCAACCCCATGGAGGAACAAACCATAGGGGTGACAATGGGTGACAAGACATTATCCTTTCTTGTAGACACAGGGGTGACTAAACCTTGAATCTGGGAAAAGAAATATAGTATGTCAGGTGATGCCATGATTGCTCAAGAATTCTCTGGGGTGACAGTAGTGGTTCCTTTTACAGACGATATTTCAGTGTCTATATGGGAGAACAATCTATCCATGCTCCTACTTTACTCCCGACAGACACCTGTAAATATACTGGGGAGAGACATCAGGAGCAGGCCGAACATGACCATTTAATTCACTAACAATTGGATAGTGTGCTGCACACCAGGGATACACCTTCTCAATGCGAGGGAAATCATTCAAGCCTATTGTGTATGAAGGGTACAGATGGGGTGCCCGTGGACGAGGAAACATTCCAATATGGGACTGAGATCATAATAGCATGGCTTCCAAGGATCCAGGGGAAAATGTGGTGCCTTTGAAATTAGTACTTTTTCAGGCCAGAGATACCATTAGACGAGGAGGAAGGGATGATAGTGCCACTAGAATTAGAGACAGTAATCCTGGGAGATGATTGGATAGCAGTACATACAACCATGGTGAGCGGTGAAAGCAACAGCTGAAGGGTAGAGGTTGACGACAGTGCAAGAGGAAGAACTATTCATAGACAACATATCAGATCGCAAGATGGCATTCGAAGTGAGCATCACTTACTGGGTGAAAGTACATTACAGAGAGGTATCACAGAGCACCACCGATCTTTCTTGAGGAGGACTTGACAAGGGTACCCAGCATTTAATGGACTACAAGTCCCTATGATGTGGGGCTTCTGAAAGGGATAGAAGCAGTGAAGATAAAGCTGAGCCAGGAGCAATTTTACCATGAGTTGAACAATACCCACTCACAAGGGAGGCAGGCGAAGGTATCTATGAAACCATTACAGCATTAGTGAAGCAAGGCATCCTAGAGCCATCAGAATCACCATGCAACACAGCTTTGTACCCTTTCAAAAAGGCGACAGGGGGTTCATGTCTTTTTATACATGACTTGCAACCTCTTAATCATATTGTAGAAGCAGAATATCCTCTAGGTTCTGAACCCAGCAACCATTTTGTGTAGTATTTGCACAGAAGCTGCCTACTTCACGGTCAAAGATTTGAAGAATGCCTTCTTCTCTATACCATTACACCCAGACTGACAAGACTTAACTTTGTTTCTATATAGAAATAAGAAGTGGAAACATACAAGACTTCCTCAAGAGTACTGTGAATCACCTTCCATATTCAAAAGAGTCTTTCGGGTTGACCTAGGCAACGTACAGATGGAGAGCATGCTCATAAATTATGTAAATGATATATTGATTTTCTGCAAGACAGAAGAACAGTGTAGAAATTACTCAGTACACATGCTGACAGTGTTAGCAGACAAGGGATACAAGGTGGACAAGGCCAAACTTAAATATTGCCAGACATAAGTGCTATACATTGGACAAATGATCTCCCAAAATGGTCGATGAGTGACGCCATACCCAGGACAGCAAAACCCACAACAGTCAAAGAGATGCAGCAATTCTTGGGACTATGTAATTATTGAGCGGCATGGGTATTTGCTTACAGCACTTACACCATGCCTTTATTGAGTGCACTGAAGGAAGCACAACCAGGAGAGAAGATAATATGATGGACAACAGAAATAACTGCGGCATTTCACGAGCTGAAGGAAGCAATATGTATAGCTGCAGTATTAGGCATCCCTGACTATCAAAAGGAATTGTTTCTGCTCTCACACTCCAGTAGAGTAGTGATGACCACAATACTGACCAGAGGACTATCATGGGGCACAAGCCACTACCATATTACAGCGGGAAATTAGACCTAGTAATGAGAGGACACTATCCATGCGAACAGGCTGTGGCTGCAGCTGCAAACGCGGGAGACAAATCAGTGAGTATTAGCATGGGATGCAGCACCACTCTTTACGTGGAGCTTGCTCTCTTTGCAATACTGAAATAAACAAAGAGCACACTGACAACACAGAGAGCATTGGGGTATGAGGTCATACTATCTAACCCAGCTCTCAAAATAGTGAAATGCACACTTGTCAACCCAGCAACATTTCTCGCTGATGCATTAGAGGAGGGTGACTGTGCATATGACTGCACAGCAAACGTAGAAGAATTCAGTGGCACTAGCAAAGTACAGGAGGATGCACTTGAGGGGGGAGACATGCTTTATATTGACGGGTCTTCCACAATCAACCAGACAAATGGGGAAAGACATACTAGGACATCAGTGTTGACACTGAGAGAGGACGGGACGAGTGAGATAGTGACGAGCGAACGACTGCCATCCCATTATTCAGCACACACAGCAGAATTAGTGGACTTAATATTGGCATTGGAGCGCAGCAGAGGGAAGGAAGTGATGATTTTGTCAGATTCAACTTGCCTTCTGGGCTGTCACATTGGATGAGGAACGGCTTCAGACATGCTGATGGGACACTGGTGCACCATGCAATCCTATTGGGCAGTTTGGTAGATGTCATAGATCTCCCAGAGTGACTAGCAATTGTGAAATGTCAAGCACACACAAAAGAGGAGGATCCTATCACTAGGGGGAATGAAGTAGCAGATGCAGGGGCAAAATGCACCACCTATTTTGGGGACATTTTATAAATGGAGGCTTTGTCACACGCATGTGATTATGCAGGAACTTCGATACTTAAAGAGGGGTATAATGTATTACGAGCAACACAAAGTATAGAGCTGCAGGGAGCTGCATCCAGGGGCGAAAATGAATTGTGGCTTAGGAGGGGATTTACAGTATCTCTGACAGATGTCCTATGACGGCAAAATAACACATAGAAAGTGGTTATGCCACTCACATTATTGTACACAGCACTGACACAATTATATTATTGAACCCATACAGGGAAGGTGTTGCTTGCCGCCCCTATATTGGAGAAACATGGTTCTGTCTTTACTTAGTGGAACATGTGGCCAAATTCATGAGTAATTGTTTGATTTGTAAACAGTTTACTGCAGGTCATACATTAAGGGTAGTGAGAGGATCTATACCTCACTGAGTTGGTCCATTTACACATCGACTATGTTGACATGATCCAAGTTTGCCAAGGGTACCGCTACATGATAATGGTCGTGTGCCAATTTTCCTGTTGGATCGAAGCTGGCCCTTGTTCTCATCCTATCTCCCTTAGAGCGGCAGAATTCCTGGTCTGGGAACTATTCCCATGATGGGGCGTGTGTGAGGTCCTGCAGTCTGACAAGAGATGTTTCAGCACATTACAACCTTGCTGGGCATCCAACCCAAATTTTCCTGTGCTTATCACCCACAAGCGAACGGTGTGTGTGAACACCTCAATGGCTTGTTCAAAGAAGCCATAGCCAAGACTAAGATGAGTCTAAAAAAGAATTGGTTGCTCTGCCTACCCTTAGCCCTGTTCACACTGTGCATTAAACCTGGGTCCGACCACCATTTAACACCACATGAGGTGGTAACAGGATGGCACATGCGACTTCCCCTGGCTACTCCCACTAGAGCGGTGAAAGATGCTGAAAGTGTAGCAAATTTAGTGGGTCAGGAAATTAGTGAATATGTGACATCCTTGATTGCTAGTGCCTCTTTTATTTCTCACGAGATACAACAACACCAGGAGGGGACTGAAGCCATCCAGGAAAGCGACAGCATCAAAAGCCAAGAGGACTTACTTAGGTAGCCACCTGTATACCCAGAAGACACGGTTCTCCATTTGAATGTTTCCAGACAGTGGGATACACCCAGGATCACAGGTCCCCACACAGTTGAAGCAGTGACTGAAAGAGCTGTCAAATTAACCTGAAAGAGCATTTGGAATCATTTGTGGGGACATCAAGCCCTACAAATCTGTGGCCCTACCTGGCAACGTCATTGACAGGGCCAACAATCCTCAACAAGAAGAACAAAGAGACAATTGGGAATCAGCACTGCCAAGCAGCGGACACCAAACGGTTACTCACTCACAAGCAGCAGAATTAGGCCAATCACATTCTACACATCCAGATTGAGTGTACACTGTCTGTTATTTTTCTTTCCGTACACATTCATCATGAAAGTGTGACTGTTTTTATTGAATTTCTTCCATGCTGTCCATTTATCCTCAACCTGATACCTTCCAAGACCAATTTGTCCAATTTATCAGAAGATCCAACAGATTCCGAGCACGTCCTCCTAATGTGTATTATCATGTCTTAAACGCATATATGACCCAAGCTTACCCACAACTTTAAAGAGGAAACACATCTGTCATTGCAGTCCTCACAGACCCTAGAATTAAGGCTGTGTGAGAAAAACTATGAATTTGTGCCCGGAAAGATTATATGATTAGCAACGCTTAAACTACTACAACACTTACACGGTAACGCTAATTTTTTGTGCATTTCAGGCGGGCAACTGATATCTTCAAGCTGCACAAGGATCCAAGCAGTACGGGTGATGGAAGGGGTTATTAAACATATGCTCATCTTGTCTTGTCTCTTATTTCCAAGTGGTATTTTAGAATTTCTCTTTTGGCAAATCTCCCTTGTATCTAGTTTTGTCGCTGTACACGCTACTAACACTACCCCAACTCCAGCAGGATGAACAACCTTGTCTGGTGGACAGAGGAGCACTGCAAGCACAGTGAGGAGAGGTA
Organism: Ambystoma mexicanum; assembly: GCF_040938575.1. Taxonomy (NCBI): domain Eukaryota; kingdom Metazoa; phylum Chordata; class Amphibia; order Caudata; family Ambystomatidae; genus Ambystoma; species Ambystoma mexicanum. The sequence goes on along the minus strand of NC_090927.1, from coordinate 646,187,106 downwards.
AGCGCAGTGATGACACAGGCATGGGAGGGGCGGACCTATATCTCAATGACACTGCTCGAGTGTCTAATAATATGTGGGAAAAAGCACATGACCAAAGAAGGTAAAGAAACCACTGGGGAGAGTTGCTATGTCTGCTCACTAATCCCCTATGCCATGAATTCCTCCAGAACCTTTATAGCAACTGAAATACAAGCAGCAAGAGCACAATGCCTTGTGTACCTATCCATGGTCACAACCCAAGGAAGATTCCAAGGGAAGACAGCAACATTAAGTTGGATGTCTCAGGCAATGTTCCCCTATGAAGACAGTTATATAATGACTCTTGACATGATGACCAATTACTGGCAGTTAGACCAAGCTACACAATACATAATTGATGGACACAGAAAGGAGAGACAAAAACAATAACACGGAAAGAATTACCATGCCCGAAGAGGGGGGTCAAGGAAATAGGATGAGAACCAGGATGCTGGCAGATACCACAGATGTGAAGTGTATGGCCAAGTATACACCTTAGAAGGATGGAAAGAGGGAGTAGTAGGAATCAAAGCACACACCCTAGTAAAAGCACCAGTGAACACAGGGCAAGGAGAAAATGATAAGTGCGTGAAAGAATGGAATGCAAGCGATAAATTGATCAACTGGGTAGATGATGAAGCAGGCCCAATGCTCATAATACCACTGACGAAACCAACATCTTGTAACCAGGCTGAAGGTGCAGAGAAGCATCCAGTAATAAAGGTTGGCACAGCAGTATTAATGGACCACTATTGGGTGTGTGGATCCAAGGCATATGAGAAATGCCATCCAACTGGGGAGGAGTTTGCTTGTTGGTACACATCAATATGTCAACACTGGTAGTGCCACAGAAGGACGTGCAGATAGGCGACTTCCCTAAGATATATACTAACAAGAGAAAGAAGAGCTAATTGGAAGTAGAAGAAAACGGAAGAAAGAAACGGTCTGTAGAAGTGAGTAGAGTGTAAAGACCGGAGGGGGGTGTCTGTACTCCTGCTCTCTATACGGCCTAAGAGAGGCCCAGCCAGGTTTCTCTATTATGGTAGCAATGGACGAGCAATCAAGGCCTAGCTTCTCAGGAGGTGATGCAGGCTGGTTCTTAAGTACAGTGTATTCCCCAAGCACCCACAAAGAAATGTCCACACACTGTATTAGTTAAAACACAGTCTTTATATAAATAAGGTTCAAGATTATATAGACAATCACAATGATACTCTTAGTGCTCCGACAATTCTAAAATGGTAAATATATAAAGTTCTAGGTGGTACCACGATTACTCTGATTCCATTAAAATGCATTAACTGTACTCAGTTCAAATGGCATATGAATCAGCACACCAAAAACAATATCAACTATTGACTTAGGAGGAAGACAAGTTGGTTAGACAATTGGCAGACTACTGGTCCTGTTTAGCTAGGCACAGTTCTGTATGAGGATCCCCCCAACTGGGCAACCTGTAAATGAAGATACACTACAAGCCCAGTCCGTATATTGTCTATTAGAGTGTTATCTTCTATTATAGTTCTGCAACTCAAATGATCAACAGGCACTTCTTAAGTGCACTCCCTTTCTGGCAGGAGTCAACGGTTGTCGAACTTCCAAGATGAAGAAAAGGTGAACATTGTCATTGAGGCAGCAGCTTCGGTCCTTGCGGTGCTCGTTGGCGATCAGTCGAAAACATCCTGCAACAGGGGAGGCATGCGGTGCACCTCGACCACGATGGTTCATTCCCACAAAGAGTCAGTGAAGAACTTTGACCCAGCAAGGGCGTCGAGTAGTCGGCGTCTGGCGTCGATGAACGGGACGTGACCACGGATGGCTTCAGTAACTTCGTCAGCATCTCTGAGGTCTTTGAGTAGGGTGAAACCCACTGGCGGATTCTCCTCAGTCGTCGACGGCCTCGACTTTCTCTGGCAGGATGAAAGTGGTCGACAATGATGAACAAGGAAGTCCTTGGATTCAAATGTTCTTAGGCAAAGGGAGCATGGTGGCTCTGGTCAGCGACGGCGGTCGTCGACGGTGGACGGCTGTCCGGTGCTTCTCTTAATTCTCCTCGGTGTTCCCCTTCTCCTGTCGGCAGCCTTTCGTAGGTCTGTCTACCAGAGAGCTTTGGCAAAGATCAGCTGGTGCAGGATGGTCCCTTGTAGCTCGGGGAGAGGTCTCCTATCCAGTTCCTCTCTTGTATCAGTTATTGAAGGCACATCAATATTCAGATTACAATGAAGAGAAAAGCGGTTCACCTTCTTCTTCCGGCTCGGCTTCAAGAGCATCAAGTATCAACTTCAGATTCTGAATGATCTCTAGCAGTGAGAGTCCCCCAGATATACTAGTTGGACTCTAATTCATTCTGCTGGGTCACACTCAGGCAACCAATCACTCAGAAGTGCATTCAGTTAGTCAGGCAAACAATCAGGCACACAGTGCATTCAGACCATTCTTGTCCATCCAGACACTCACAACACAGAATGGGGATTCGGACAAGTACTCTGTCATTTAGCAATGTACACTGCACACTGAGTTTCGGACAGGGCTGTCTCAGTTATTGTGTCAGACACCAGATACTAGACACCAACAACACAGAATGCGTATTCGTCACACACTCCATTCACCCAGGTCCCACCCCATGGGCGTACCCACAACATACAGTTATTGGGAAGGCTTCAGACAGCCTGGCCTGGATTTCCCCACGACACCACATATGGAACTTCCACCCAACAGCCAGTGAGGGAGAAGGGACAGAGTCAGGGCTTCCTGTGACTTCCGGTAAAGTAAGGTAACAGGTGATAGAAACCAAGAGGCCACAGTGGCCATCTTGTTTCCTGTCAGGAATCCACTGATTCCAATGACAGGACATGAACATCCCAAAATGGAGGATGCTCAGGGCACCTGTCAATTCAGCACAGAGCTTCCACCAGCCTGTGCCCTGCTCTGTTGGCCACACACAGGTGCCCAGAAACATACACTAGGCGTACAGGGTCGTTCTCTCACCCATGGGTGCCATAACGGTATCCCAAGGGTCTGTTCACCGAACCAAATACAGGAAGAGCCGCACCATCAGGGGTCCCACAGGAACTCCTGCGTGGAAAACAAGACAGAGCAAATGATAAAAATCAATAAAGGACAAGGGTTCGGAGGTCCTGTCCCTCCGATACATTTCCAGCATCACAAAGAGACAACTATTTCTCATTAGAATCAGAAGCATCATTAGACAATGTATCACCTGAACATCGATTATTCAGCAGGAAATAGATATTTTTCTTATCAGTAGTTCCAGCTGTCCAGACATATACAAAACGCAAAATGGTTGCAGGCAACCAGATGGGAGCTGATGCAGACAATAACTCTACTGTAAATGGCTTCAATATGATAAATGAAGAGCTCTGAGCAGTAAAAATAATGGCACTCCAAAACAGATATGTTTTAAACCTTCTCACAGCTATGGAAGCAGGATGTTGCATCAAGATCGGGAGATCCTGTTGCACGTTTGTGCCTGCCAACGACAGAGCTAATGGCATATTGACAGAAGCAGTGACAAGATTAACAAAAATGTGTCTGATTATTTCGACTCTGCACCGGCTCTTAACTGCAAATATCTCCATTTTGTGGCAGGATGATAGCACCATTTAAGAATGATCCCCCTTTAGGTAATGTATTTTATGCCAATAATATAACGTGTCTTCTTACTTCTGTTATTGCCAATGTATCTGTAACCAAGATGCCATACTGTTTTTCTTTACAACCTTTGATTCAAGCTTACTTACAATTTCCTGTAACAGCGCTTCAATGCCTTTGGGCTGTTAGTGCACTCTAAAAATACAAATGCATAAAATAAATAGATAAATAAATAAAAATGCACACCAAGATGGAGGAAGAAGCCAAAGGGACAGAAAAAGATCAGAGCTGGTTGTCATATATATGGTCCTGGATGCCATCATGGCTTGCAGAGAGATTGAAAGTATTACAAGGGGCACTAATATTACTACTAATGGGACTGTGTTTGGTGAAGATCTGCATTACACAATGTTGCAAAACTACTGAGTAGACAATCGAGAAGAAGGTGATGGTGGATATGAATATGAGAAAGACAAAGACAAGATAGTAGAAGAAACATATAACCTGAGGCCAAGGATAAAGGAATGTTCATTTTCCAGACTGAGATGATAACAATCGACTATCCATTTGACAATAACAGATATCAGGGGAAATGGGCGTGGTGCAACCCAGAAAGAGACTGTAGCTATTTATTTATTTAGTTGATTTAATCAAATTAATGATTTTCACAAACATTGTAGAAGAAGAAACTGTACATCAGAAAAAGTCTGTGTAAGAGGAAGTCCAGGAAGACAGTCCGAAGAGGAAAAGAGGAAGAAGAAGAGAGAAAAGAAGAGGAAAAGCGTTGCTGCAAAGCCTTTCCAGCTAGCATCGCTGTAGCGGCTTGATTTGTGTAGGAGGCTGACTGTGATTTCACAGAGAAAGAATAAATTTAAGAGTCTGTGTTGTGGCAATTGTCCAAGTGTTTCTTTCTCCGCTCATTAAGGGGTCCCACTACAATTCCTCTTCCTTAGTGTATGAAGCCGAAAGGTGCGGTAACAGGAATTTCTTGCCTATTTCTTTTGTTCCTGGGCAATTTAGTAGGAGATGGCGAATGGTTTCCACCTTTGTTTCATTCTTACAAAAGCGACATGTGTCTGAGTTGCTTTGTCCTCTTAGATTTAAAATCTCGTTGGTTTCCAGCAGGTTTAGACGTGCTCTCAGAAAGAGATTTCTGGCTGATTTGTTGGGGAACTTACTCAGGTAATTTGGATCCAAGTTCAGATGACTTTGATAAGGCGGAAGATGACTGACTGAGTTGGCCTTAGCTGCATTGTCCAGGGTTTTAATCCAGTCAAGCTCGCCCATCTTCTTTCTTATTTTTTTGGGATAGCGGACGAGATCGACCTCTGAAGAGTGAATTTCCGATAGTTTCGTTTTGCACGCTGCTTCCCAAGATTTTAACACGCTGCAGCATGCAGCCAGAGTTTCAGCACGTATTGCAGCTAATGGGTGCGGACAGTCCGGAAGCAGCGTTTTCCTGTATAGCATCATGGTTTTTATTTCTGTGGTCCCTCCCAAAAAGAGAAGACCTAGCTCTCTACGGATTAGCGGCATGGATGTTGACTTAGGAAGACCTAATACCGTGCGCCAGAAATAACCCTCTAGCTTCAACCACAGGTGCGCGGGCATGTGTGGGAGGGCTTTCGCTGCGTAAGTGAGGGACGGAACCACCTTTGCACGGTAAAATCGGATCATTGGTAGCAGAGAAAAACGTCCGAATTTCTTGTCCAGTGCACGGGCTTGTGCTGCTAGTTTTTTTGCTTTGTCCATTAGGGAACTCTGCAGGGTTGCATTGATACTTGAGCAGTCCAGAGTTACTCCCAGGTATTTGAAGCTGTGAACTTTTTCTAGTGCAACCCCCTCCAGATACCAGGACAGCTTTTCTTGTGGCCGTTTCATTTTTTCCAGAACCAGTATCTTGGTTTTTGATACGTTAATGGTTAGATCATTTGCTTGAGTATAGGCGGCCAGATTGTCTAGCTGGCGCTGAAGGCCGATCGGGGTCATGTCCATTAAGATTAAGTCATCTGCATATAGTAACCTTGTGGTTTTCTGCTTCCCCATAGACGGGGGGAACGAGCGAATGGATAGTTCAGAGTCCTTGAAATCGCCAAGGTAAGCAATAAAGAGAGTCGGGGCTAATGGACAGCCCTGCTTCACTCCTCGACATACTGGGATTTCTGCGGATAACTTGGTTCAGCCTCACACGCAGCTTGGTGTCTTGATGGATCGCTTGAATCAGTTGAAGAATTTCTGTGGGACAATTCCAAAGTCTCAACTTTTCCCACAATTTCGCTCTGTTTACCTGGTCAAAGGCTTGCGCCAGATCTACAAATGCCAGGAAGACTCTTGGCCCTCCTCCGAGGACTTTACTTTTTAAAGTGCTGAGGAACATGATGTTTGTCGCCGTGCCGTTGTTTTTAGTAGACCCTGTTTGAAACGGGTCGGCACACACAGCGTGTCTTGCCCATCGCTGAAGATGTTGTAGAAGCAGTGCCCCAAAGACTTTGCCAATAGTGTCCAGCAGGGCTATTAGACGGTAGTTCTTTGGATCTTCTTTGCGTCCTTTTTTAAATATGGGCACCACGTTTGATGTGGTCCATGAAGACGGGATTTGCCTCGATTGTTTGCATCGTTTAAAGATTTTGCTAATCAGCGTGGACCATTCTTTTGAGTTTTGTTTGAGGTCGAAGTTGGTATTTCCGTCGGGACCAGGGGCTCTCGATGGTTTGAGCCTTTGAAGAACCTTAATTATCTCTGCTTCATCGCTCAGATCTGCCCAGGGCTCCAGTTCCGTGCTGGTCTCCAAAGAATTTGAGGCCGAGGGTGTCTGGAATAAGTTTTTGTAGAAGTTCGTCCAGTCTACCTCGCTGATTGGGTTTGTTTGTAATACCTCCAGGGGGGCGGATGTGGATCTTAAGAGGGACCAGAACTCTCGCGGATGGTGACCACAAACCAACTTCAACATGGCTTCCGCATCTTGTTGGTATAGATGTGTCCGATGTTGTCTGACCCAAGATTTGTAGGTTAGCTGGACCCTGTTGAAGCTTGCTTGGTTTTCTGGTGACGGATAAGTGCGCAGTTTTCTTCTCGCTTTCCTCACTAGAAGTCTTTTCTCAACCAATTCTCTGCTGTACTCATGCGTGAAGGGTTTGTTTCTGCATCTATAACTGTTGGATTGTTATATAAATGGTACCAAGAAAGGTTGGTAATCTGGTAGTTTTGGAGCTTTCTGTTGACGCAGCTCATTTCCTTTTCTTTGGTTGTGATACTTGATCTTCAAAATGGAAGCCACTGATAATTTTAAGCGGTTTTTTCGGTTGTTAGCCTCTACTTGTGCGACCATGTGCAAATTGTCTGTGGGACGAGTCTTCCACTTCAGGACCAACAAATTGTGGTCACTAGCTGAGGACTTAAGAACTTTGAACGAGTTAGTTAAAGCTGCCAGATGTCTGCTTACAAAAATATGATCGATGTCTGCGTGGGCGTTTCCTCTATCCCAGGTTGGTGGTCTATTTCCTCTGGGGAATAGGTCGCCAGCACAGAGCAAATCTCTTGAGGACATCAGGGACAACCACGTTGATCCTCGTCTGTTTCAGGGCGATGAAGAAGGAGGAGGGACACAATGTGTTTCCTGCGGGGGCCAGGTAGCATTCAGGTCGCCGCAAAGAATCAACAGGGCCTCTGGACAGCTCATGTGAGATTAATCTATAGTCTCTCTGATCAAGGCTATGAAAGATGAGTCACTCATAGCTACGGGGTTCCAGTAAATATTGACGATAATTTAGGGCAGCTGTGAGGGATGCCCATTTCCTCCGCATGCCGCTCCCAGCTACCTCTGTGGCGAGAAAGTATGTAGTGGATCTCAAAATTTTCTTGAGGTGTAGACCACAACCGCAATGGATGGTTGTTATGAGGCCGGAAGAGGGGCGGCCAAAAATCCCTTTAGTTGCTGGAGCACATGCAATATCGTATCCATCAATGGACGGGTGTTCTGTCATCCAGGACTCTTGTAGGCAGATTATGTCAAAGCACCCAAGGTTTAGGTCTCCTTTCTTGGTCAGATATTAAAATCCGCGAGTGTTCCACAACCCCAACGACATCTCTTCTTTCCCAAGGATTAGTCTGGTAGAAAGTGGTGCAGAGACGTGCTTGGTGAGTTGCTATTTATTCTTGCTGAGCGTGAGGGCCTTAGGTATCCAGGCCCATAGTTGCGATAGTGGGGCTTGTTTGAGGGTTTGTTGAAGGCCTGGATCCTTTGATGTAGGGGATTGGGTGACGGTGCAGTGAATTTTTGCCATAGGACCGGCAGGGAATCTTCCTATTCCCACAGGGTCTTTGTACACACTTTCCTTCCTTGGTACGTCTTTCGTGGATAAGTGAGTGTCTGTTGCTAGACGAGGACTCGGAGGCGAACCCCGTATATGGCGGTCCTGGATAGTTGGTTCTTTGATTGGGGCTTGCTGCTTCGGACGGGTCAGCTCCGTAGTCGTCCGAGACGATTGTGATTTGCTGCTTGGGTTCGTGGGGTGAGAACGTTTTCTGGACCGGACCCTCTCAGAAGGTTTTCGTGGTGAGGTGAGCAGAGTGCTCTCTTCAAGTTCGAAAAAGTTGAACCCCAGCTTCAGTAGGTTTTCTGCCACCTCGGAGATCCGGATTTTTGCCCAGTTAGTGTGAACGTACAGGTAGGCGCTGGAGATATTACCTTCATGGAAAGGTTTTACCAGGGCCAGGTCTTTTGTTTCCACTCATCTAAGCGACGGCACACATTTAAAGAGTTGTAATAAGAAGCCTTGGTTCAGTATCACATATTTTTTGTTGTCCGGCAGTTGTTCAATCTTAAAGGTATGTTCTGTTTTAGAGCGAAGAGCCGATCTCCGAGAGGCTTGCTTTGGACTGGCTTTAGAACTGTTCCTGGTCTTGTTTCCCTTATTGATGGTTTCTGGGTACTTTCGTGTGCCAAATAGCCGTTTGGCCCGTGTGGCATGCACCCATCTAGGCGTTGGAACGTTTCTAAATGCAGGAGAGGAGGCGGTTCTCTCAGTTCTCCGTCTAAAGGGAGAGTGGGGTGACCTTGACTGGTATTTTCCCGCTCTAGTTTGTGAAGTTTAGGTGAGTTCCTGGGGCTGGTATTTAGGGGGTCCCGGCCCCCAGCAGGGCTTCTTAATTAGCTTCTTACAACAATTTTCAAAAGTTTTAAAGGGTGAGGTCTCCTCTTCCATGTGATGAGGTTCGCTGCTGTCCACCTGATCGTCAGGTAGCGTGTAAACACTGAGGTTTAGTAAGTCCTCATCCACTGTTGGGACGCTCTCCTTGGTTACTGGGGAGCTACCCATAGCTGGTTCCCCTTCCTTCTGGTTTGCATGCTCCTGCCAGGCAAGAGTTTTTGATGGTTCCATGTGTAAGGATTTCTCCGTCCAAATACGGGGCCCCTCTTCCTTTGATGGAGACACCTCTCTGGTACTGATTGATTGTGAAGAGGCAAGATTGTCTGTTTTCTGTTTTTGGAAAATAGCGAATCCTTTGTTCGCAGGTGCTTAAGCCTTTACTTTAGGATCGTGAGTTGGCTCATGGTCGGGTGAGATGAGAATAGTTTAAATGTAGATAGCACCGTTAGTATTGGTGGTTGTCATCTTGACTTTCCTCCCAGTGATGCCCCTGATGGAGGGTCCTGGTCCAGGTGCTTCTGTTTGCCCCTTAGATGAGGGGATCGGCCACGCATGGGGGGGTCTGAGAGCTCAAGTCGAGAAGTAGAACTCGTGTTGCTACTGTCAAGGTCGCACTTCTGTCGTTTGGGGCGCCGTCTTGGGCTTGCACGGGTGCCTCGTCCACTGAGCGTTTTTCCATTTTGTTGTTAAGTGCATTTATATAGCCCTCTAAAAAAATCAGACGGCTGTTCATCATTGCTATGATGGAGCTATGATCTTTCAACGAGTCATTTATCGACTCGTTCAGTTTGCAGAACGGAGCCATGGCCAGTGTTACTGTAGACATAATTAACCTTAAATCTGTCTTCTTCAGGGAGGAATCTTTTGGTGGGTTGCTTGTTAGCTCACTTGAGCATCTAGCTCTCATAGGGCTAGATGAAGTTTGAAAGCTCGAATTATGGGCCCCTGCAGAGGCTCTGCGAGTGGCTGGGCTGGCGGGTGCCGCAGAAACAGGGCCCACACCCAGCCTTAAGCTTTCTCTGGTGTCAGAGGCTTGGGCTGACAAGGTTCGAGGAGAATCCTTGGTTCTGGTCCGGTGTTCCCCCACAGACGCCCCTAGGGGAGGGGGGGCCCGTGTAAGATCAACGGGGCCAGGTTCTTCCATACGGGGCTCCCGTACAGACGATAGCGGACCGGACGGGTGGCACTCGGTGTCACTTAATCTAGCTGCAACATCCTCCAAAGGTCGTTGAGATCCCAGTTCCGCGATGCAGGCGTAGATTGGGGCGGTGTGGCCACAAGTACGAGAGGAGGGACAGCCGACCCCCCGGCTTGTGGTCCTAGATTTGAAGAGGCCTTCGGAAATGCCTCGGGGCACCTCAGAAACGGCAAGTTTGTGTCCTCCTCCTTGTCGATTGAGGTAATGGTGGACTGTCTAGGCAAGGGGGAGGTGCCGGATCGCGGTGAACCAAAATGCCATCTGACTCTGGCATCGGGTACCGTGCTGGTAAATGAGAAGCGTGCTGGTTCTTGGCCAGGGAGTTTTGGTCCAGAATGACTTTCAAGATCTCGGCGTCCGAAGGTTCTTCAGAGACTGTTGGTTTCCTTTTTAAGAAGTTTGTGAAGAACTTGTTGTTTGCAGCCAGCTGGGTCGTATCCCCATTCTGGGGAGATTTCTGGAGCCTTTCCGACAGTTTGAGGGGTTTTGGGCACGTGGTCGGCTGGGCTTTGAGCCCAGGCTTTTGTCATTGGTGGGCGCATCGTTTTCTGCGTGCCGGCGCTCTCTTTTTCTTTTGGTGGAAGGAGTTTGTGGAGGAGTTTGTGGAGACATGTAGGGGTTTGGAATTACTGCCCTTTGAGTGGTCTCCCACGGTAGTAATGGACAGAGCAGGCTCGATTCGTACCCACTCGTCAGGTGCTGTTTGTAACTCCCCCTCCTCCGCCCAATCTGACGGGGATGGAGCCCCTCCCGTTCGATCGTCCGACGACTTGGGACGGAGGTGATGTAAGATAGGGACCACTGTGATGTTTATCGAGCCTGCAGCACTGTTTTCAACATTTGACAAAGTTTTGGGATCACCCTCCCTGCCTCGATCTTGCAGCCCCTCCATTATGGAGGGAGCAATGGCCAATGGAGGGGGTATGAGCGCAGGCTTGAGAGCCGCACACACTGGCGGCTGGAGGTCAGATGGTTCAAACAGTTCAAGGTCCCCTCTGTCCCGCTCACAGCCTGCATGCACTACCTTACCTTTGGCGGGTGGCGTTTCCTCTCCTCCGAGGGGCGGCACTGAACCTGCCTCGCGTGGTGAGGGGCAGCAAGAGGGAGGAAGAGGCTCGGCCGTGATGAACTGGCGGGTGCCGTAATGAGTCTTCTCGTCATCCGACTGGCGGGGTCCGGGTTCGAGTCCGAGTTAGATGGTGGTGCGGGGCACCTGCCTCACCGTGGAAGGTCCCGCCTCTCGACCAGGGGGAGACGGAAGTAACCCCAAGTGGGCCATTCTTGTTTTGGCACTCCGTAGGCGAGGGCCCTTCACCTCAGGCTGGATAGAAACAAAGTTGGTTGGATCAAGCGGCGAAGTCTTTTTGGATGGAAGAGCGCTGACCTTTCTGCTTGTAGCTCTTGCCGCCCTTGCTGTCATAGACTGCAGAGACTGCCACTCTGCAGCCACTCCGCGGCCACTCCGCGGGATAGAATGGTTTTTGACAAATGTCCCGCCCTCACGGCAGCAAACACTGTGAAAAGACTCCAAAGCACACAGTAATCAGGAAGCACATAGTTTGTATTACAGAGACTGCCACTCTGCAGCCACTCCGCTGTAGCTATATGACCTGCAGTTTCAATGACCAGGCAAATTACTATGGACATCTTGGAGGAGTAACAAAGATATGGCTACCAAGAGCAAGAGTAACAAATATGGAGGATTGGTTGACAGGTCGACCAGAGGGGGGACTGAAGAGAGGATTCATCTGCAGAAACACAGAATCAATCCTCATAATTGCAGAACAGAAGGGCTCAATTTTGTGGCCCTCAGCCAATGATGCGGCCAAGCTAGATAATGGTCATTCACTGCGGTGGGAAGAACAACAGTTTTCAGCAACCCAGACATGAAGTGAAACATGAACAAGTTAACAATGTTGGAATGTGGTGAGCACTCTCGCAGGCAGAAGTGGTGTTGCTACCAGATTCATTGTGGACATATAGTAATTCACATCACCTTGAATAGGTGCACAGCGTGCTGAGAACAGAACTGGATCCCAGGCCTGAGGAGACCACTTCCAGCTAATCAGAGGACAGAAAACCAGGGCTGGATGGCAGGGGGCAAGGGCCAATGGTAATCCTGCATCCTGCAACAATATAATAGATAGTTTATTAGGGAAGGGGCAGGCCAGGCACCTGACAAGGAAGGACCAATTGGGTAAGATCTATACAGGCAATCTATAGCGTCTACCACTCCGAGCACCCAATGAGTATGTGTGGTAGGTTTTTTGGGGAGGGCACAGGTGCTGACACCATTCTGCATCAAAAAAGGGTGACACATTTGTTAGAATTGTGACTCTGGAGATTTATGAATGTCCTATATAATCCTTGTTGGTTTTTGTAATAGACAACAATTCTAACTTGCCCTTGGCTGAGTCCTCCATTTGTTCTGGGGAAGGGTTGTTGAGCCCTTGGGGGATGAAAGGGTGAGCTTGTACTAATCCTCAGACCTCTGGCATACCGTGACCACACCAACACCTTGCAATATTTTATTTACAATACCACATACTGGCCTTTTGCAGGTATCTCAGAATCAATTTACCATGTAACCAAATACTGTCATTCATACAGAGCCCCTGGGAAGAACCCAATTCACAGTGAAAAACTTTGCTTTGTATTTTACCACGTGTGATAAAGAGAATTACCGCCTGTGGCAAAATGAGTTTACCATTTGTTTTTCACAGTTGTCTGTGATAGCACAAAAGATTAGGATGTGTAATAAGCACTGTGAGATACATTCACTTTCTCACTTCTGCTCTATATAGAAGGTTAGAATCATGCAGAATATTTAAAAAAAGCAAATAAAGCACAGTATTCTCTCATAGCATTTTACATCTATGACTCAAAAAATGAAAATGACACATTCAGAAATTCAACTCATCTGGAGCTGCTTCCCCATGATAAATGTGATAAGGATTTCGTATTGAAAAATTCCCTCACAGTACATAGCTTTTGTCATAACCAGCTAGACAGCCTTTGTTTGTAATGAATGCAAATAGTTCTTCAAAAATCTGACCTTGAACTTACTACTAATCCGGGCAGGGCATAAGCTTCTGTTACATCTGAAATTGTTGAATCGACAAAGAAAAATATGAAACAGTTATCCGTGTTTAAAATGCAAACTCACCGTTCTATGCTGTGACTGGTTAAAATGCACTCACGCAGAGCCCTCACAGGACACACACTTTTTAATTTCATGACAGCATTCTTCCAATTACACGACCCTCAAATTGTACTAAACTCAGCAAGAATACTGCTTGACTGTGTTAGCCCCCGGATTTCAAGCGACCTATATCTATCTAGCCCTTATCTGCTTCACTACCCTGTGAGCCTGGAAGGAGTCTACAAAGTCTATTCCCCAGCCTGCCTGCAACTGCTGTGCACTTCTCCCCAAGGACAAAGAGTGATCAAGCAAGATACAGCCTTCTGAGACGATGCACCAGCCAGAGAGAGCCCGAGAGAGAGAGCCAGCCTTTTGCCTGCAATGCTACTTAAACTCTCTGCCCGAGACCTCCAATAATGTATATCTGGCCAACATAAAACGTAATGAAATACCTCCTCCAAAAGTGATGTCATGTGTCGATGAAAAACCACCTCTCTTTGGCAAGCTAATTCATAAGAACGTTCTAAAAACATGCTACCATCCTGCCTGCTTAGACTGCAGCACCGGATGAGAGTGTTACATTTCTTCGCACTGTCATTTCCTGTTCTTTGAATGAACAATGGGCTACTTTGGACAGATCACCTCGCTTGGCTCACATCTTGGCAAGAATTTGCCGCAAAACAAAACGCATTCTTTGTGTTTATTTTTTTGCATGTTTGCATTTAAAATTAACCTTGCACAGCCCAAATGCCTTCACATTCAGTTTATCAATCTGCACCAAAGTTTGCATCCAAGGGTCATGGACTGATCTGCCCTGAATATTAATAGGGGATATGTTAATGGTTAGGGGTTAGTACAATTAATACATGTTTGTTTATTTTCCATTGCACACAGTCCATAGTTGCAGTGCACTGCAAAACTGTAATTTTTTGTGCAAAATCAAATTCAAATTCACCTTTTAGTTGGCATGTGCTTTATGCATTCAAAATACTGAAATATACTAGATTCAACCTAAGTCTCACACTCTTGAGTCTGATACCCTTGCTCACAAAAGGGGTCAGTTTTATCCTTGTCGAAATGCAGAGCACTGATAAACCTTCCATGCAAAATGTTAACAAGCCATAACACAAATTGAAACAACTAATGAATAAAACTGCCAATTCTTGCAAATTCTTCATAGGGTCTGTAAATATGGCACCCACATTAAGATGTATTTTATATGCTTTATCGCGCTAGCTCATCCATGAATGTGCATCAGATTTCAATCCGATGTTGTGTCTGTAAACATGTGTTTCAGAGTGGATTTATGGTCATCTTATGCCTTAACAACATCAAAATGAATAAATAGTGGTTTGAATTTTCAATGCGATCATTGAAGCCGTTGACTACCTTTTGTGATGCCAAATGTGATTTTTTAGAGAACATGAGCTGGGAGTACACACTGGGCGAGGTATTGTTTTGTAGCTAACTATAACTGCCTTTTGTCAGTACTTTTAATATTTTGCATCATGACCAAAAGTACATTTAAGTCAATTATTACTTTGCATATGGTATACTAGTTATTAATTGCTCACTTTCATATGACATTATTTTCATTATACAGTTACATAGAATGAAACTGAATCCTGGATGTTGTGAATAGTTAATAACATGTACCACCCTTAAAACCTTCAGTTTTATGTTCCCACTTTCTTCTCTATTGAAGTAGTACAAAGACCTTTCATTCCATACACTGCCACGCGTGCTGCTCATCATTTGTATTCATTTGACAGTAATGTATGTATGTTTTACAACATGGAAGTTTGTTGATGAACAATATATTAGTGAATTGGTTTCTATCTAGGTTGTATAAAGCACAGTTTGTTCATTACAAACGAATTTCACTTACTGTAAGAAAAGCTGTCACATCATTCAACGGGCAACACATCAGAGCTGCGGTGAGAATCTGTTTGGAAAGCTGTGACATTTCCATCAAAGCATTTTCCTACTTCTCTGATGTCTGAATACTTCGTTGTGACTCTAAAGTGATTCTCTAAGCTCCATTCATATGTTTGACATTCTTCATGATTGTGAACTTCTCTCACTTTACATATACACAAGTAAGGTTTGCCTTGCCACTAAGGCAATGGACGGGATATTGGATATGTTTTTTTTTTTTTTTAATGCAAACGATGAGGCTGTTTAATCAAACACGTGATATGGCTATTTGTTTGCAAAGCAATGGAAAGAGATGTAATCCAGCAGAGTTGTTTGCATAAACGGATGCAGGAGCAAAGTGGACTAATGTAGTAGATGAATTTAAAATACCAGTTGGTTTGATCATTCCCACCATAGTCATAATGAGGCCGAATGCAAAGGTGGGTCTTGCTAGTGCGGCTTTTCCCTCTTTCTGTTCCATTCCTTCTATTTCCTTTACGATCCTGGTTGTGAGTTTAATCAGTAACATACTGAAGCAAATATGTACAATATACACCATACATCATTCATTTTTGTAAACATATGGATTTTTTTGTATTTGTCGAAACTCAATTTTCTAGACTCACCAGGAAGACAATATGAGCGCATGTTTATTATGGCGTTCAGAAAAATGCCTGTGTACAATGCATGCATGATAGATGCTTTTCACTCCATGCCACATTTTCATTCAGTTCAATGATGGAGAAGGGAATGCCACTACTGCTTTAGCCACCTCCATTCTTTCCATCATACAAATATGTTAGCATGTACGCCATCACGCCATTTTTAACCTGGAATAACAGTTGTCGATTCCTATGGAATCTGCCTGCATTGTACACCATTAATACGAAGGCGGATTGCATACCCTGCATTTTAAACCATCAATAAGAAGGCAGATTCCATGGGAAAACGTTGCAAATGCTGCAGGGGACATTTACTCAATGTGCACTTTGATGTGCAAAAGGGAGGCATAAAGGCGTTTTCACCTTCACAAAAATGCAGACCTAAGAGTAAAGAATTATTGAGAGGTTGGCAGAATCAAACGGCTGATTGACAACGAATTGTAAGGGCTGGTGGGGCTGGTGGGGGAGGGCGGTAACTATTTGCCCAAGCATAAAAGCAAATCTATATCACGTGCACGAGTTGTATTGTTTGTACTTACAAATGTTCGATGTGGGCAATTAGTACACATGTGAGGTAATACACTGGTACACTGCCACCATCATTTGAACTTGAAAGAGGGAGATGAGGTTCTCACATTCTATCGCGCTACTTGCTAATCACAGACTACACCTGCATGTTTGGGGCATAGCAACCTTAACAGGTTGACACAGACTTACACAAACCCTGAAACGTTATGACCTATGACGTTTGCTATTTGTCACCAAGTGCAGCAATTTTTCGGAAGCAGACCCTGCACACACTGCTTAGACAAATGTTCTTCAGATTAACTGATACTTTAATAGCACTTTGAGAAACCCGTGTTAGCTGATCGGTTACAGAGCATCACTGTGATACTCATTCAGAGTATATGTGCAAAGTGAGTTACATTTAGTATTTCACATAATCTGGCACCAGGTCCATCGGTCTATTGTTTCAGAATGTTCCACAAATAAGAACTAGAAATTGAAGTGCAAGTTTACACGACTATTACTATGTAAACAGCGGAATGCTCCAAAGATGGGGAAGATCAGGAACATTTAAGAACGTCAGAGATAACAACATGTTGTTATCTATGTGTGGCTTCCAATGGAAGCCAGCATAAACAATCTAACTTTCTGAAAGCTGCATTACCTTACGTTAATGTCAGTCGAGCAGAAATGTCCTTTTTCCAATGCAGTCATGTGAAGACAAAGGAATGGGCCACTCTGCAAACGCCTGTGGTGCATGCAGCAGAGGGCGTTTGCGTTAGAGAGGCCATCTACTGAGCACAGTCGTGCTTTGTATGGGTTCGGGTAAAGAAATGGATCCATGGCCCCAGTGCTGTAAGGGAAGCGTGTCACACTCATTAGTTCTACGCTAAGACTTAGAGGGCTTTTGATGAGGGTGTCATTATTCACTGATTGTGCTGAAGACAGTTACCTCTCTCTTAGCTGACGACATTGTGAGGTATGATGGCATGCTTATGCGTATTTATGCATGCACAATCTTCATGGTCACAGCATTTTTACTGTAGCTTGAGGGTTTGAGATCTTTGAAAAGGGATCAATCTAAGAGCCACTTTTGAGACTCACTTTGAACATTGAACGGACTAAAATTCCCTACCATAAAACACTTCTTGACTAGCAGATGTGGATTTAATCTCCAGGTAAAACAAATGACAAAAAATGTGCTATACTGTACATTATATTTTTTTCTGGAAACAATTAGGCTCATGGCTTGGTAGACAAGTGGATTTGCCTCTGTGCTTGAGTTGATTAGTTGGTTGTTCCCACCATCAAATCAATCTTTACCAGCAATTTAAAAAAAACTCATGGACTCTAGAAACTGTATCACACTTTTTAATTTAAAAATAACTGTGATATATTCAGATGTGCACAACTGTTTTTGCTGTTTTTTTTAAATGTTTTTATTTAAAGCAACAGTCCCATAATACATTGACATGGATATGCCATTCAGTCTAGGGGCTGCTCAGGTGACCTCTGACCCCAAAACCACTATCTTGAAATGTACTTCTATCTACAAAAGGGTCTGCAACTGAGCTGAGATCAACACAGAGCTCATTAAAACACCACCAGATGCACTTATTCTATCTGGGTGAGGCTGCCTACAGAGATCAGGGGACCTACAAGATGCATCCATGTTCAATCTAGTTGCTGTTCTGGAGAACCTCTGTCCCCAAAACTGCCATCTTTGAAAGGTCTTTCCACCTCTAGCAACTTTTCCTGCCCCCACCCGGCACTGCTCCCAGTTTCCCACAGATCTGCTTCTATTTCAACAACCATTTGAAGGCACTGGTCTCAGATCATGTGACAGGGATACTGGAGAAAAAATGGCAGTCATCTTAAAGTGGCTTTGCCCTGTCTCATGATGTGTTAGCTACAAATGGGCATTCAGCCCAAGAACATTTTCAATTAAGGGCGTTGAAGTAAAGAGCAATCTCTCTGCTTCTTCTACTCACCACCTTGACTATAAGCCTTTGCTTTGCTGCATCCTGCTGCTTATCTCTAAGTACCCATTATTGCTTCTTCTCAGCCTCACCCTCACCATGCACTTCTCATGCTATCTCTTTCTTTCCATTCTACTTCTCGCTGTACTCTCCTCGATTCAGAACCAACCCAACTCTCTTCACATCCCTATAGTAATGCAAGACTTAAATCCAACAATATAATCAATCCAAAGAGCCAAAAAGAAATGCATGAGATCCAATCACGGGCTGGGAATACTCAAAAAGACATTCAACGTGGCTTCTGAAAATGGATGCATTTACCATAAACTTTAGAGGTGAGGTGACAACAAATGTTACAGATTATTCACAAATCCCCATTCCTTGGGGAAATGTAATTTCAACTATAGGTGAATGTATACAGTGCCTAGCCATATTGGTTCATTCTACCCTTGTGACCAGGCTAAAATATCAATTGAGACTGAGATCATCTACCGTCTCATAATGCTGTTTGGATGCTACTCTTTATAGTTTGTATCCTCTTGACTTAACTGTTGAATGGCTGTTCCATGAGAAGTATGTGTGGGGTGAGTGACTTAAAAGATTTCAACCCATCCTTATGTGAGGTTTCACAGTGTGGCAACAAAACGCTAACTTTACATCCTTTCCCAAAGACTTCATCAGTTGGCACTAACTTACCGTTCCCACCATTATGAACTGTTCAACCGACATTTGACGTTACAACTCCTTGTTGGAAACATGACTTGCTTCCGCTTCAAAGCTTTCTTTCTTATGGCTAGTGCATGACTTCAGTAGCTCTGCCTCTAACCTTATGAATTGGGAACTAAAGTGTATGTGGACTTCATTTCTCTGCAATTATTTGATTTCTATAAAACATTTTATACATCTTTAAATCAAAAAAGTATGCATGTAATTCTAAATATGACCGTGCATTGATAGGTACATTCCTAAATCCTCTTAAAAGGTCATCAGTGCCTGATCAATTGCATTGTATTGATAATGGTGTTTTATATGGGTCCAGTCTGGGTGGTTGGATTTCTTTCAGCATGATTTTCCCTACATGGTGCAGTATTGCACTTTGATAGTACTTTCCTGATGCACATGCTTTCCATACTGCTCATTGCTTTATCCCTATCAAGTGTGACCTTCATGGTATTGCATTTTGATGTACTGGTTCAAAACATGATTTGTTATATATCTTTTGAACACAGACATGGGAACTTGGCTTAGCTGATGAATCCCAACCATTCTTTGTAAAGTATTTGTCCCTTAACTCTGGAGTCTGTTACTTCGTTGTTGCTTTTGCATGAGCTCACTACTGAAATTTAGGATTGAGATTGTGTTCCCTTACCTGCCTTGAGCAATCACTGTGCAGCAGTCAGTCTTGCCGTGGGAAGTTACTGCTTTGTATGTGTGTGCTTCTTTGCAGGGGCCTGGCTGATATTTTCTGTTAATGGCAGAGTTTGTCTTGTAGCCTACCTATGTGTCATCTATGCAATTAATGTACAAAGCTCACCTTTATTTGATATCCTTATTAGTGCCCCTAACGGTCCCTTGACTAATGTTAAGCATCACTGTGCTTGGCAGGGGTATGTGGTTATACTCATGTGCATTGTCTGCAAGTTATAGTTTACTTGTACTTTGGGGACACTGCTCATTGTAACTCGGTTATTAGCACATGACGGGCCTATACTGGGACTTCTACATGCATGGGGCTGTTTTCTTTATGTTGTGCCTTTCTTCACAGGGACCTTCAAAGCTTTATTTCTGTGCACATTGGGGGCATTGGATGTATTCTCCAACATTCCCCCCTTTCATCCTCTTAGGGAAACATCTTTCTATCTATTCAAGATCTTTTCTATCTTGTTCTTGTTGCCAGTCATATATAGTCTTAGGCAACCTTATCTTGCATACATTCTTTAAATGTCCTCTCTGCTGGCCATACTACCATGGGTTACATCCTAAGAATTTACATTCACTGTCTGCAGTGGGGTCCAGGAGGGATTCCAGGTAGTTTTCTGGATCAGGGGATAATGACCAAAGGGTACCTTCTGGGCCTAGGTGGTGATCTATCAGAACCATTTTTATTTCCCCTCCCTTTCTGGATTGGACAGCTTTCATCTTTCCAATGAGGAGCAGCATCACCTACCATAACTGCATGGAGGCTAGCCTTACTTCCATGGGACACACAACTGGTTATGATTTTTTTGGTACACAACCAGATTATTATCACTTATTTTTAACTTTACTTTAGGTTATTTATAATGCGCAGTCATGGACCGTTAATGGTTAGGGCGTGGACAAAGACCAAGGACATAAAACAAAAATGGAGAGCTCACTGCTGAGCTAACGCTAAAGCTTGGCTCGGCTCAAAGGATCTATTAACAAAAACAGCCAAATGTTCAGTTCTTTCTTAAAGACAGCTAATGAAGTCTGACTCGCAATACGGATGACAGCAAATTCCAGAACTTGGGAGCAGCAATAAAGGCTCCATTCTCTACCTTATTTTTTCTACATCTGGAGAGAAACAAGTAATTCTGATTGCTAGACCTAAGGGTCCTGCCGATAACCTTCTCTGTGATAAAGTCTTTCAAATAAGAGGGCATAAGTCCCAATCTGCATTTAAAGGTGAGAACCAAAAGTCTAAACCTAGCTTGTGCCTCCACTGGAAGCCAATGTGGTCACGGCGGGATAGACCAATGACCACTCTGACTGCTCCATTGTGTACGACTTGAAGAAGTCTGTTGGTATCTACTTTGCAGATTCTGACCAATAGGCTACTGCAGTAGTCAATCTTTGCCCCGATAATTGCTCTCGCAATAGATTCTGTGTTAGCCTGGGATATGAAAGGCCTAAGGTGTGCTAATAATTTTACATAATAGATGGTTGCTGACACCATACTACCCAAATGAGCCTTCATGTTCAGCAACTGGTCCAAGACCACTCCCAGGATTTTCACTTTCATTTACGGGGACATTTTCGCCTCCCCTGGTTAAAAACAATTGTAAGCAGGGTCCAACTTAGCCAATGGCGCTGATGTGCCCATGATCATCAACTCGGTTTTCCCTCTATTCAAGGCAAGATTATTGCACATCATCCAGTTCTCTATCCGGGTGAAAACTCTATTAAGTTCATATTCATCTTGGGAGTGATTGCCTGTTAGAAGGATGACACTCTGGGTCTTTGTAATTAAAGAACATGACCCTTTCCTGCTCCAAAAATGCAAAGAAAGGGGTCATGAAGATGTTATAGACATAGGGGGAAATACTCGCTCCTTGCGGCACCCCAAAATGCATTGAAATGGGAGAGGCTGCTGCTTCCTCGAGACATACCTTGCTTTGCCTATTTACCAGGAAACTGCTAATCCATTGCACTGCAGAAGTGGAGAAATTGGCCACCTCTGGCCATTCCTGCAACCAAAATGGAATTGTCAACCAAATCAAAGGTGGCTGACTGATCCAGAGAAATTAATAGGGAGTTAAGCCCTTTGCCAGTGCGTCTGAGTATTCTAGACCTCAGCTCCAGTCGAGAGGTCTCGATACCGAGCCCTTGTCTAAATCCAAATTGGTAACGGTTCAAGATGGGAAACTGGTTCATGTGCTGTGAGATCTGACTATAGGCTATACATGATCTACAATCTTCAATAAAAAAGGTGTGTTTGTAATGGGCCTAGAATTAAGTGGGTTGTCCAATGCCAGACCAGGTTTTTTCAAAATGGGGGTAACTCAAGCTTGTTTTAGGTCGCCTGGAACAAAACCTTCGAGCAAGGAGGATTTCACAAATTTGCATATAACCTCCAAGAGGGCAGGAGGGCATGACCTGATGATCAAAGATAAGCATGGGTCACCCTTACATCTGGTTGCCTCAGTTACTCAACAACCTTCTTTAGTTCATCAACCAAGATTGGAATAAAGTTAAATAGAGGAATCGATGAGCTTCTGACAAAGGGTTTGAAACCACTATTGCCAGAAGCTAGTGAAAGGAGATCTTTTTTGAGCCTTGTTCTTTCAAGATTTTAAAGAGTTCTTTCATGTCCAAATGAGCATTTTGAATTCTGGATTAGTAGAAGTTTTTTTTTTGCTCCCACTATCGCCAGTTTATGCGTTCTAGCAGTAGTTTTATAGGCTGCCAAGGAAATGGAACTAGAATTAGCTTTCCAACCATGTAAGAACGTAAGTGTAAAAGAAGTTTTGCTTTTTTTACCCACTGTAATTTTTCTTGGCTTCAAAGGGGCGAGAGCATTGAAAATAAGGTCCATATTGGCTGTCAGATGGCGGGACATTGCAGCAGGTGAAGCCGATTCTGCAAAATTGTAGTATGTTCAATTTTTTCTAAAGTAAGATGTTTCAAGTTCTGAACAAAGTGAAACAAGAGTGCTTATTCATTTGTTTAGTGGGAGACGCTGCTATACTGGAAAAATGCACGAAGGCATGATCTGACCATGGGCAAGGGAAAATCTGGATATCTTGAATTGGGACATTAACAATTGAAACCCAGTCCAAAGTGTGACCAATAAGGTGAGTAGGAACATGTATTTTTTGTTCAAACCCCAAGTCTGAGAGAGACTGTTCTAATTCCGCCACTAGGGCATCATCCGCATGACCTAGCCAGTAGTTGAAATCTCCAAGAAGAATGAGGCATGCATTAGGCTTTAAAATGGGTAACAAATAGTTAGAAAGAGCCAGAATAAAATTTTCAGACAGAGAGGGTGGACGATATATCAGCAGGAGGTTCACAGTAGATTTGTCATTCATGCCAACTTTAATATGCACATATTCTATACCCTCCATTATTTTTCCACGAAATTCACAAAAATGAGAATGGGAAATAGAACTCAGCATGTATTAGTGTATTAGTGAGCCATTTTGGCATCCATGACGTAATAACTTACAAGAAACTCTCATCTTTATTAATCCCTTCTGCTTTTTCCATGTCCAATTTCAATTTTGCCATCTGCTTAATGGCAATGGCCAGTGTGCCGATATCTGCATCATTAGGAGGCAAGTGTGTGCAGCAGGTGTGGCCAATTTTCTGCACATGCCACCTTCCATTGCTGTTATTAAATCCAATACTATTCAGTTCTGAAGTGCCATAAATCATAGCGCACAAAGCTCATCACGTTTTGTGCTATATTCATGTTCCGTGGCATTTGAGAGTTCCATCAAGTTCCAACTGACTATTTGGATCCATTTTGCATTCGTAGCTGTTTGTATTCCATCGGCCAGGTGGGAGATAAAGAACGTCTCAGTTTTGGAGAAGAGTCTGTATTGTGATGAATATCGTCTGCAGGGTCTCCTCCTTTAAAATGTATTTAGACCTTTTCCTTCTCCTTGCTACTTAAAAGTTAATGTGTCCTGTGGCTGTTGGGGCACTGCAGCTGACTGGGAATGTCCCTTGAGAAATGCTTTCTGACTATCTGGCACCAGCAGTATGGGGCATGCAGAGTAGTCCATTCCATGAGGGCGGCAGATAAAAGTACGCTTTCGTGCCACACTGCAATAGGAGGTCCATGATTGTGGCAGTTCCCTTGTTCAAGGCTGACATCACATTATTACAATGGATGCTCTGGCCCACTGGCATGCTTCCATTGCCCCTGAAACAAAACAAAGATCGAGTGAGTTTCTGTTCTTTTACAGATTCTTTATGTTGAAGTAGGCTGGTCAATTTGTTCACATGTGATGCCCATAAATTTCAAAAATTCTCATTTGTTCTCGTTATAGCTTCTTCTGGGAATCCCATGAATCCCTCTTCATTGAATATTGCTTACTCATTCGTCCATTTCTTGTTCCAATACGTTTCACCCTCTATGAGCATTTGTGGTTTTGCGAGACATTTTACACCTTCAGTTTTCCCCTTCCCTTTACATTTTTCCTTGGATCTTTCTTCCATTCGTACTGTGAGTCCCTGACATTTCCCCTGCATCTTGCAAATTACTAAATATGCTAAACTG
Source organism: Ambystoma mexicanum (assembly GCF_040938575.1). Classification (NCBI taxonomy): domain Eukaryota; kingdom Metazoa; phylum Chordata; class Amphibia; order Caudata; family Ambystomatidae; genus Ambystoma; species Ambystoma mexicanum. The sequence continues at coordinate 646,162,953 of NC_090927.1, read as the reverse complement.
TAACTTCCTTAGATAGGAAAAGTCTGGGGGTGCTAACCGCTTGCGGAATAACCTGCATATATAACATGACTCATTCACTTGGGACCTACTGATGGCCTTCATTGTGCTGTACCAAATGTCTATTCAAACAGAATGATCTTTATCTAGCACGTTTTTATGTATCCCTGCATTCAGCTGCCTTTTGTGTCTGGTCACAATTTTACCTCTAAGAGTCACTACAGTTACCATTCAATATCATTATTTATTTTACCTCTAATACCTAATCACTTCAATGTCATTAATGCAAAGAAAGAAGGAGAGAAAAGAATAGACAACATATCCCTATAAACACATTGTTAATATTTCTATGATGGTTCATTTTGCCTTCCTGAATATTGGCTACTGCACTGGCTCTGCTGTTCCCGAAAGATTTAATTCTCCTAATGTATTTTCTCATAGTCTTTTAAATTTGTACTCAACTTTTAGATGCTAATTCTTGTTCAGCCCTCAAAGTCTGCGGCAATTCGCAACTGTGGTGTTGTGTTGGTATCTCTTTGCACGTCTGTCAGGAGCACCCAGACATGACAATTCTTTAACTTTCCTGCAGTTGGTGTTGTTTTTCCCATTTCATAGGGTCCTGTGAACTTTGGCTGATTCCAGTGGTGTGTGTGCTGTCTGATGTGGACTCTGTCACCTTGCTGTAGCAAAAGGGGTTTTTCTGTCACTGTGTCGTGTTGATCCATTGGAACTCGATGGTGCACTTTGATGTTTATCTGAGAAGATATAAGCTTAGCACAGGTCAACATGGTTTTGAGATATACATTAAGTTCCACCCCCAACAAACCCGCACTTCTGTGTATCAGACACTGTTTGCGTGGGCACAGCCGGGGTATGCATCCTCTTTCCAATCACCACTTCATGAGGTGACAGGTGGAGGTCCTTGCTTGGCTTGTTGCGCAGACTGAGAGCAAGCAATAGAGCAAGCTCTTCTTTGGCATATCACAAAGCTTTGCTAACTTAAAGTTAAGTAAACAATTCAAATGCCCTCCCACCCCATTTAATTGTGGGTGGTAGGCAATGAAGACCTTGTGTCTGATACCTAGTAATCTTGTCACCTCATTGAAAAACTCATTTAAAAAGTGAGGTCCATTATCAGAGCTCAATATTTCACAAATACCTCACCTGGCGAACACTTCTCTTACAGTGAATCTCACTGCAGATTTTGCATCTGCATTCACACCTGCTTCTGCTTCAATACAACAGGAATATGAGCACACGACTACTATTACATACCTTTATGTGCTGCACCTATTTGCCATATCAATGTAGTCAATGTGGAGCTCATTGAAAGGCCCTGTGGGGCGGTAAAATGTTGGTTTCAGTGTCTTGAGTGTATGTCTGGGGTGAAATTTGTGGCACGTGATACAGTTTGCCAAAAATGTGTTGACTTGTTTGGCCACACCAGGCACTAACCAGTCCTCACTAATGTCAGCAGCAATGTGCTGCTTAGGTGCATGCATGGGGAGGTAAAGTTGCTCAATGATAATGTTCAATAACTCTATGGGAATGGCTACTTTACCTGTGTTTTTTGTGTCCATATGATTTGGGTGAGCGACAGGTTACATCCCCTTTTTACCAATAATGCATGTTTTTCTGGTGGGGCCTTTTCTTGGAACTGAATGATATATTAATTTCATATTGCACTGTAAGCATCTGGTAGTCAAGACCATGTATTTCCCCTCGGAGTCTGCTGCGTAATTCACAATGGCTACTTGAAGGGGACATTTCAGTGTTTCTATTAACCTGGAAAACAAGAATGCATGTTGGACTGGTAACCCATCGTCCCTTCTGTATTCTCATCTCTTCCACCTTGACAAGCCTGAATGTACTGTAGATTTCATGTAAGCTGAGTCTGTATATATGGTGATGTCATCATAAAATGATGCCTCTAGCGGAATAGTGTGAGGCTAACCACTGTTGCATCACTATTTAAAAGTGTTCTTATTGGTCCTCTGTATATCTTATTACTAGTGCTCCAGTGTGTCTTCAGCCTCTCCCTTGATGTATACTCGATGACCATCTACATAGAGAACTTCTCCTGTTTCTAGGGAGTCTTCACTCAGCCTGCTGTATTTGTCTGGTTCTCCTTTATATACTGCACAGTAAGGAACCTGATCTTGCGGCTCTACTGATTTGAGTACGAATGTTGCTGGCTTAACAATGTTGCACCTCACTATGGTGATAGTTGGGTTGGTCAAGATTACCCCATAAGCATTACATTTCTGAGTGTTGAGAATTGATTTGTTTCTTTCTAAAATGGAAAAAAATGCATGCTCAACATACAAAGTGATTGGACATCCCATAACTATGGTGGCAGAGATGTGTACAGCAAATGCTGCAGCAACTAATGCTTTCTGGCACGGGAAGTGGCCATGCATTACTGGGTCTAAAAGACCACTGTAGTATGCCAATGACTTATGTTTCTGTGATGATCACCATGTGAGTACTGCTGTCATGACCTGTCAATTTGAGTGTGAGAATAAGAAAAACAGTTTTTGTAGTCTGGGGTCGCTAGTACCGATGCATTGGTGATAGCTATTTTGAGATCCTCAAAGTAGTTTGTCATTACGCCTGTCCATTCGAGTATGCCTTTCATCTTTCCTGCTTCTTTGAGTCCATGTAACAAGGGTCTGACATGTGTTCAATAATCAAATACCCATGTTCTACAATCATTAAACAGACCTAGGAATTGCTGAATTTTAGGCTGTGGTGTATACCCCACTGATGTGGCTCCTTCTGGGCGTATTCTCCGTCCTTCTGAGGATATTATCTGTTTCAAGTAAATGACTTCTTAATTTACAGAATAGAATGGTTTGGCTTTTTGCACAGATGGTCTGCTGGGCGACTCGTTAATCCACCAAAATATCTTGATAACCACAATGTTCAAATTATGGAAAATAATTTACTTGATTGTAGTAAGTCCATGTAAAACAGAGTGTCACAGTTCTCTGGAGTACAGCAGTATAAAGCCTAACCCATTAATTAATAGTTAATAGAAAATGACTCCAGGACTCTCTGCCAGTAAGTCATAGTTGTTTGAACTTTATCCGTAAATTTGCCAGTAATGATAACACGTGTTTCGGCTCGGCAGAGCCTTTCTCAAATCTGGGTTAATATAAAAGCTAAAAGCAGATACATGTTCATGTATTTTTGTGAATAATCTACACCCCTGGCATAATTGAAGCCTAAGAACTAAGGATTGATGCCCCTTTTTAGGACACACATAACGAGGAATTCATAAATGTAAACACTTTTTCTATGAGGGGAAACACAGATGCAAAGAAGATAAGTGATTCATGCCATGTATTAACACAGTAATCACATAGAATCGACCTGATTAATATATGACAATACAGGTTGGCATTAATTAGACTAATTGGCGAACACAGCAAGCTGATAGTGCAAGTAAACCAACTACAGAATGGAATGGAAGCACAGGCAATAATGGGGGCAATTGTTAATATGCCATTTACAGGAAGGAATTGTGGGATTAATCACAACTAAAAGAAATACTACTAACCAAATGAGTGAAAAGACACAATATTACATTGGGTAAGTTACCCAGTTCCTATGTAGGAATAATTTATATGATGAATATTACTAACATGATGGTTTGAATACTTTCTAACGGGATACTTCTTTTTTTTGTTTCTTTCTTGTTTTTTCTTGTCTTTCTCACTTTCTCCCCCCATATGACTAATTGATTATGATTGCATTTTCTTATTTCCGATTTAATCCTCCCCAATACCAACCCTTATTTTCTGTCACTATATTTGTAATTGCATGTTATGCTTACTAATAACAACTATATGATTTCAAATGTTAACGAATAATGATTTCCAATGGTGGAATATTTGGGAATTGGGGATGCCAACATGGTCAATGTGATATATACCTTATGTTTTGTGAACAGCACAGCTTCACTGCAAGTTGTTAATTCAATTTTGAATATTATCCCAGATTTGAGAAAGGCTCTGCTGTGTCAAAACATGTGTTATCATTAAGGGTACATATACAGAATAAAGTTCAAACAACTGTGACTTACTGGCGCAGAGTCCTGGAGTCATTTTCTATTTCCTTTTTTACAGAACTATTACTTTTCTTTATCCACCTTGTAACCTTTGCCTGCCAGGATTATCAGGAGTTGTATTGTGTCTTATCTGCACTGTTCCTCTGTAGTGCTGCATACTAATTTATCATCTATATACTGTAGCACTTTGCAGGCCATGTGGATGTTTCCTAAATCCATCTGGAGGACCTTGTTGAAGACACTAGGAAGGTCACAGTACCCTTGTGGTAAGCAAGTGTGCTGGATTCTGCATGATATGATAATGTGGTCAAGTACTGGAAGTCTCGGTGTAATGGTATGGTGGAAAATGCATTCTTATGATAAATTACAGTGAAACAAACAGCACCCAATGAAAAATTGCACATTAGTATTCCGGCTGCCATGTTTTTACTTACCTGCAAGCACCCATTGGTGCATTTCTAAGCCTTACCTCAGCAGTAATTCCTCCTCCGATATTCTGTCTTCCACGCGACTGTCCTCAACATTCCTTCCCATTCCATTTTTGCTGTTCATCTCCTCTATGTTGGCATTACTTTGTTTCCTCTTTCAAGTATGAAGGTTGTGCAGGTACATCCATGGATTCTTTCAAAAATTATGAAACCGTTTAATAGAGCTGTCTCTATGGAGGCTCAAATGGCTGAACGCAATTCATACCTGTTTTTCAAAGGTTTGAACCAGCATACAAATAGAGCACTTTAACATTCAGCCTCCCCAGCTTCTAATTCTCTTTACCTGTAGAGAATGCTTTATGCAGAGGGAAGGATGCTCTTTATTTGGTCTTTTTTAATATTGTTTTTGCACTTTTAGTTTTATTTTGTTTTGCAGGAGAACATTATTTTACAACATTACAACTATGTTGTTTCAAGAAACAGAGAACAAGAAACATCAACCAGAAGAAAAAACAACCCACAAGTTCCCCCACTTACACCCCTGCCCCCTGCCCCCAGGTACTGTGTGCTACCTCATTGTTCAGGTTGCAGGCCTTAGTCCGTTAGCTAGCCCATGTTTAGGCACCCTTTAGTCCTCATCCTCACATTTGTCCTTGGTCACCCTCAAAGCGGCCTATTACCACTCTGTTGCTCCCCTTCATTCCCGCTACTCCCTACTTTGACTCCAATCCCCACAGAATCCACCTCCCTTCACCCGGTCTGTGTGTCAGGTAACATGTATCTGACAATGAAGGGCGCCATTCCATCTCATTAGGCACTGCCCTATCATGAAGCCCTGCTGTACTTCTTTCATTAAGTAAATATTTTTTAGGCCACATTGGCCCATTCTCTCTTACTTGGTAAGTATTTGTTTTTCCATTTGGTGGTGACACATGTTCTGTTAGTCAGCAATAAAGGTGCTTCCAGTTTTGGAAGTCTAGAGTATTCCCCCTCCTCCTCTTCCCTCCCAAACAAAAGCAACAGGGGATTGTTAAACGTGGGTATCCCCTCCAGGTCTCTGATCCAAACAAGGACCTTGTCCCAGAAGACCTATATCCTTGGGCAAGCCCACCATATGTGCCCATAATCCGCCCTCCCTTCACAGCCCCTCCAACTCTGAGGACATAAATCGCAGAACATCTTTGACAGTCTGACCGGCTCATACTGCCATCTATGGAGGAGCTTAATCTCATTCTATCTATACTGGCATGATTAATAATAATAATAGCAATGTCTTGAGAACACCCCTACAAAGCCTATCCTAGAGGGTCTCATCAATTTCCACCCCCAGGTCCCTGACCCATTGCCTTCTCAGGGTCTCTGTGGTCCCACCTCCCGCTCCCACCCGGGCCCTATGCATGGCCAAATTCAGCCCTCACATTGTCGTACCTCTGTTAAGCAACTTCTCAACCGGGGTGAACTCTCTACCAGTTTTGTCCCTTACCCTCGCATCTGTGAGTACCCCTTTAAGCTGCAAGAACAAGAATATGGAGCGGTTGCCTATGCCAAGGGCCTCCTCTAGGTCCACTATCGTGATGAAATTGCCCCCTTTGAAGAGCTCCCCTATCCGTTCCAAGCCCGCCTCAATCCAACCCTGAAACCTTCCCGGGTTGGGTATGCTATCTCTAATTCCCAGTACCCACAGGTGTCCCAAGGGTGAAGGCCACGTTGTGACCCCATTCATGTCCGCCCCCTGTCTCCAGATTTACCATATAGTTCCCAGAATGGGTTGAAATTGTATTCTCCTTGGCAATGTGTTCCTGGGTACCCACAACCATTCCCCGACCATGGCTGGGTGCTGGTGGAAGTTGTCCATCGCCACCCATTGTTGATCTTTCTGGGACCTCAGGTGGGGGATCAAGACTGTAAGCTGGGTTGCTTTATAGTAGAGCAGCAGATCTGGAAGGCCTACCCTTCTTTTCTCTTTTGGTAAAATTGCTAACTGTGTCAACGTATGAAAAAGCAATTTTAAAGTATAAAGATGAATCTGACAAATTCAATGACCTTTGGGGTCTGTTCTTAGACACCTATAGTTAATTGTCTCTTTAATTACTTGCTGCATGAACTATATACAGTTTATATGATGCCCCATTGTTCCAACAGTATAATCTGGTTGCATTGCTGTTTCACATATGTGCCCTATTTGATGCATATTTGACGGTGCATTGTTACAACACGTTTTTAAAATTGGAAATGTATGATTATTATTATTTTTTTCATGCATTTGGTAAACACTGCTGAATAGGTATAGCGGTTATATTCAGTTTACAAAATTATATGGTACATTTATAGGATTGCACTGTTTTTGTATGCATATGTCATTTACTTTTTTTGTGCTGACGAAAATAAAATCATTTATTCTCTCTATTGGTAACATTAGGGTGGACCTGGGGATTCTCGCCTTCTTCCCTTGGCAGAGGAACCTATGACATGCCCCCTGTACCTCCCGAAAGAACCCCTGTGGTATGCGATCTGGTGGCATTTCGAAAAAATATAGCACCCTCGGGAGAACCACCATTTTCAGTGCATTCAAGCGACCCAACCAAGAGATCATCAGCTTCTGCCATTTTCCTATATCCGCTTGTATTTTCTGCTTCAGTGGGGGGAAATTAGCGTCAAACGAGCTATCCATGTCCCTAGTAAGATTAACACCTAAGTACCTTATTGTGGTCACATTAACCTCCAGCCCAAGCGGGGCAAACCTCTCAACATCCACATCCCTAACTCTGACCAGGGGAAAGAGTACTGACTTTTCCCTATTTATGTTCAGCCCGGCCATAGTACCATAATGCTCAATCAGCTGGAGAACCGCTGGAAGGGAAATCAAAGGGTCACTCAGGTGAAGCAAAATATCTCCATTTAAGGTGACCTTATATTGCACACCTCCCATTCTAATGCCCTGCACTCCTGGGTCATCCCTAATCCTCTGGGCGAGGGGCTCCATCGACATAAAGTGTTGGGGAGATGCGGCATCCCTGCCTAGGTTCCCTGCCAAGCGCAAACCACCTCGAAAAGCCCCCATTCACCATTACCAATGCCATAGGGGCTGCATAGAGCGCTAGTACCCCACAGAGTAGCCGTTCCCCTATTCCAAACGTGACTAAGACAGCCCTGAGAAAACCCCACTACACCCGATCAAAGGCCTTCTTCGCATTTATTGAAAGAAGAGACGGGTCCCCCTCCTGGAAAGCATGTATAAGATGTGTCTTCCTCATTGTATATGCCCCCTGTTGCCCCGTAATGAACCCCACTTGTTCTGAGTGGACCAGGCTCGGCATATACCCAGCCAGTCTCGTGGCTGTTACCCTGGTGTACAAGTTGGCATCCATATTGAGGAGAAAAATTGGCCCATATGCACCACGGTTCTGGTGATTTCTACCCTCCTTGGGATCACTGTGATCAAAGTGTGAGAGGATTCCAGCGCCCTACCTGTATCTAGTATATAGTTGAACATCTTTGTCATGAAACGGAGTAGGGCAGGCAAAATGCTTTACAGAACCCAGCAGTGAAGCCATCTTCACCTAGCGCCTTCCCTAACGGTATCCTTGCCACTGCCTTTTTGACTTCCTCCTCCGTTATGGGGGCTTCCAACACAGAGGATTCCTCCTCGGAGTGTTCATGCAGGTCAACGGACTGCAGGTAGGTGCCTCGGGGGAAACCTCTGAAGCATATAATTTCTCATAAAAGACTGCGAAAGCTTCCGGGATTCACTCTCCCTTTTCCTCCTCCCATCATTCCCTCCTATTTCCGTGACCCACCTGTGCGCTCGCTGTCCTCTCAGCCTTGTGGCCAGTAGGGGGTCTGCTTTATCTCCTTTTTCGTAAAATTTTGTTTCAGAAAGAACAGGCTACGGATGTCTTTCCCCTCTTCCAAGAGTCTCAATTCCTCTCTCTTACCCTTCGCCTCCTGTATGCTCTCCTCCTGACTCCAGGAGAGTCATGGTCCTTCGCATCCTTGTGTCTTATCTTCTCGCTCTCTTCTCGTCTACCGCCCTTTCCCACTTCTTATGGGCCCCTTCCCGAATTAGGATCCCTCTCCACGTAGTCTTCCCAGCCTCCCATATGGCCTGCACGTTTACCTTCCCATCATCATTAATCTGAAGTATTCAACTATTTTCTTGTTAATCTGAGAGGAAAACATTTCTAAAGCGAGGCATTTCACCTTCATTTTGACCCTTTAGGAGAAACACCTGCCCACTGTATATCCACCGTCTCCATATCATGGTCAGACCATGAGATCGGGACGATCTCCGAGCCCCAAGCATCTTCTCAGATATATTGCGAGATGTACAAATAATCAATCTTCGTATAGGTCCTATGGGGTGGGAAATAAGACGTGTAACCGTATATCCATCAACCCCCACTGACCCACTGATTTGTGAAACTTGTGGTGCCCGGGGCCTGCGTCTCTCATACCCTATCCCCAAGGCACCCTATCCATTGCTGGATCTGCCCATGTTTTGAGGTCTCCCCCTGACATCAGATGCCCCGAACGCTCTACCAGGATTTTTGCCATTATATCCTTAAGAAACCGTAACTGTCCCTGTTTGGGCGCATACACGGTGGCAAATGTGAACCTGTGGGATGATTTAACCCACTTTCTGCTCTGTCTTGCATCACTGTGTTCTGATGGTGCCAGAAACATCAAAATGGCTGCAAAACCCTGGGCGCACCAATACCTCTGAAAATCGCGCTTTGCAAAGCACAAAAAGATGGCTGCCCAATCTGCCATGCATGTTGTCAGTAGTGGAACAGAGATCTCACTCTTGAAACTTGTCACTGGGCTCCACAACATGTGAAAATGGAGCACCAAAGGAAAAATCAGTACTTTGCTAAAGGAAACCTCAAAATCTTGCTTTAAATCACTGTTTCTTTGTTGCTGAAACTGCAGAATGCCGGTACAAAACACCCTCAAACATCCAAAATTCTTGCTGGGTGCTACAATTCACTTAGTGTAAGAAATCATTGTGAACTTACAATGTCCTGAAAAGCTGAAAGCATCAAGGGATTTCCACAGCAAAAGTGGCCTGTCTGTGGACCTGTCAAAATCTGGGCACAGTACCCTGGGCCGCCTGACTGACAGCTGTCAGGGGCCTGTGGGATTAAACTTTAAACATGTATAAACTGAAATCAAATGTTTGCAATCTAAGAGGCCTGTTATTGAGAGTAACGCATCTTGTAATTGTTGTGATTCCGTGATTTAAAATCTTGAATAAGTATTAAGCTGTGATGTGACCCCGTAAGTTTTTTGTATGTTAAGGGAAAATTCAACAGAATTAACAGTTAAAATACAGCTAGGCTAAAGCTACCAAACCGGGATAACAGTTTTCCTCACAGAGGCAAGGCCTCTCCCTCCAGCTCCCTCCACCAGGAAATCACACCAAAGTGATAATTATAGGGTGGGTGAAGAACCTGGTCTGCAGTGGAGAAGGAAACAATGAACAGCTGAAAAGCAGGAAAGGCTAGGTGTGAGGACCGTCGGAAATGGACTCTGCCAAGAGCCAACAGGGAGGAGATGCTTCTCATCTGAAGGGAGAGAAAAAGAGGCGGACCCAAACAGCCATCTGTAGCTGAACATTCACAAAGAACATGTTGTTTAAATACATATAACTTGCCACTTAAAATGGTAAAAAACACAAAAATAACAGAATTGTAAATCTAAATTTTGGCTGCACATTTCAAGAGGCAGCAAAATCGTCTGACATATTTTGGAAAGAAACGTCAGAAAATGTGATTTTACACCAAATGTGTTTCTGCTAGAAGTATGAAACTTTATACACTTATGCCCATGTTATGTGTGCACACTTGTAGACATTTGCTGAGGAATTGGACATTGTGTTCCTGGATGGAAAGGGCAAGATTCTGTGAAAAACAGACAGAAGATCCCACTGCTACGGGGTTTGGAGGAGTAGCTGCTGGACAAAATATGTAATCTGTATATGTGATTGTTATAGAGGTTGCACATGTGTAAATAGGTATTGTGTCAAAAGTAGATTTTGTGCTCAAGTGGCAGGGGTGGACTCTAAGCTTCATAAAATCACACCATAAAGGTGACACCCTGTTTTTCTCCTACTACTAAGGCAGAGAGGAGACTCTGACCCAATCAGCTGGCATAGGGCGAGCTTAGGATAAACCAGCCCACACACCCCTTCATCATACCATAAATAGAGACAGCTTACCACTCAAAAAGATAGACAGATTCACCAATTATATGAATGCTGGAGGAGCACCCTGCTCCAGAACTTTACATCTTCCTTGCTCGAGACTCTAGAAACTTGGCAAAGCAGAACCCATTGCATAGCTGAACCATTTTCAGCTAGGCCTCAATTTCCAGAACCAGAACCAACCCCACAAACCTAAGTGGAAGCATCCTAATATAGCCGGGCTGTGCTGTACTGCTTGCCTGCTGAAATAATCATCATCAGAACCAAAAAGGGCAGATCCAATCCAGTCCTGTACCATGCTGTGACCAGAGTGCATTGCAGATCCAATCCGATGTGCCCAGCTGTCTGTCCCAGAACCAGATTTCCTTCCCTGACCAGAATCTTGACGGACCAGAATCCTGACAGTTCCATTTAAAAACATATCTAGTGAGTATCTATAGATAGAACTGTGTCACTAGCCTATGTACCTTGCTTAGTTAATCTCTATCTTAAACCCATCCTATCTTGTATTCAGAACCTTCATTGTTAGGAGAATTGTTGAATTGTCTAAACTCTCTATCTTATCCCTCCTATCTTCCTCCTGTGCTAGTATTGTTAAAACTATCTTTGCGCGGATCTTTTCTCATCTGAAGAAGGTGGGACCACTGCAGGCAGTCATTCTGATCAAATGGCTGTGTTCTCGTGTGGTATTCGTTTTGTTCATAGTCATCCTCTAGTGAAAGAAATCCTTTTTTGTCATTTTAAAAGTGCATTCCTGTTTTCCATTCTTGCGCCTATCTCGAAAAAATGACCTCCACTAAAACGTCCATAGCTCCCTCCGTTTTTGTGCTAGAAATAGAAACAAAATGTCAACTTCTGCTTGTAGCTAACATCCACAGCTTTCAATATCTAAAACCGCATCCCAAATCCTTACAGTTCTCCCGTTATCACAATTATCGCGCAGTGAAAAGTTTGCAGCGAATTACGTTTTTGGCAAATTCTGACACGTGTAAAACAGCTATTGATTGTTCCCAACCTGAATTTTAGGATTTCAAATTGTTTCTTGGTATTTAATCATTGTTTGTGTTTGTGTGCAACCATCCAACGCGGCTTCCATAAGAATTGATAGAAATATCAGCAATTTTGACCATATTAGTGTTTTTGCCCAATCCATTCTCAAGATAACTTTAAAAGCCATTGAGACAGCTTGATGGTCAATTTTGTTTTCTCTTGTGTTTGCTGGGGGAAAGTGGGATTGTTATTTTGGTTGAATTCTGCCATTCCTGAATACCTTCTCTCTCCTCCTATCTCTTTACATTGCCTATTGGTGGGTTAAGGGGTGTGCAGGGGGAACCTTTAACCACATTGCTATTTGACCTGAGCACACACAAAAGTCTTATTTCTGTGCTGAATTGTTTTGCTCACTATTACTCCTTGTGTATTAAAGAGATTATTTAGTGTTACATTACCCCATTGGTGATTATTGTGTACCCATTAAAACATAGTGGGCCTCAATATGAGGTTCGCAGAATGGGTTAACGGGCTCCGCTAATGGAGGCGGACCCGTGAAACCCGACTGGCGAAATTACAGGGTCCCCTCGCAGGACCCGGTAAGGACGCCTGGCAAAAACAGGCGTTGTTACCGGGTCCCGCGAGGGGAAGAGGGAGCAAACAACGGGCTGCTCGTCATCGGCCCATTGTTAGCTCCCTCTCCCATTCCCATTGAGCCCTATGGGGGCTCAGATGGGAATGGGGAAGGCCTGGGCCCGGGTTCCCAGAGGGAGGAATTACCGGGCCCTCCGTACTCGGAATAGCCCGGTAATTCCCCATTCTGGGACCCGGTAAAGGATCCCGGTTTGGCAGCAGCCATGGAGCTAATAGCTCCATGGCTACCGCCAAACTCATAATGAGGCCTAGTGTGATTAAATTGTAAATACATAAATAAATATTTTAACTTTGCAAACCAGCCTGATTCCTGGTTCAGTGTGACCGGGGGGGTGTTCCAGGAGAGGGGTGTGATATGAGTGGTATATCGTTAAGAATAAAGAACTTTTAGACAAAAATAAATAAGGATTTCATTTGTGCATTACATGCTAGGCGTTGACTTGGGTGTGTGCCGGATTGAAATCACTTACAAACCGCTTCTTCCTAATATCCCCTTAGACCAGTAAGGCTCTCCATTTACCTTGGTGACCTCCATATTCAAACCCTTCTGTACCAGAATGCCCACCACGCACTTCTCGGATGGCCGGAGCCCCAGAACTCTCGGCTGATGCGCCCACAGGGGACCCTTCTTTCCTCCTCCTTGGAGTACTTGGTTTCCTGGAGGAACATAACATCCAACTCTGACCTCCGGAATTTCCTTGCCACCATAGATTATTTGGTGGGTGAGTTCAACCTTTTCACATTCAGGGTGCCAATCCCTAGGCAACCATTCACTGGTCCATTTCCCAATGATATGATCATGTTATCCCTGTCCAAGTGTGGCCTGCACTCCTCCTCTTAGACTTCAATATATCCACCTGAGCTCTACCCAAACATAACTCTACTATTGGAAGACCCATAACAGTTGGCTTCCCCCTTGCCCCTGTCCCTAAGCCCCCTACCTCCTACCCCTCCGGCGCTCAGCTCCACCCTGTTGATATCACCGGGTAAAAACTGAACCACCTGTGGGATCCCGCTCCTAGAAAGGGCCCCTTCTTGCCACACCTTTATTCTTGAGGCCCCCTACTTACACAAATTTGCATTAATTGCCCCCTTAAGGTTCCTTCCCATTGTGCATGCCCCCACCCTCCATCCGTCTGATCCTTGAGCCCAACCGCCCCCTCAATTAATGAAACACTTAGCATATAATGCCCCCACCTTTGGGCGGGGACAGGGATAGTTGCCTGGGCCCTGAGGTCCGGGCTCAATTGGGCACTCCTCCTCGATGGCGCTGCCACACCATGGAGGTCCGCCATCACATGTTGCCTCAGGTCACCTCTGCCGGGGAAGTGTTCAGCTTCCTGAACTTCCATGCCCCTGATTCCCATCCTCCTTGTACCTGGAGTCTCCCACTGCCCTCCGTCCATCTTCCTTTCCCTTGAATTCTGGGGGTTCTCTGCTTCTCCCATCAAGCCGCTCATAACCCTCTTAATCTCCTGCTCTGAAGTGAGTCTGTATTTGCACCCCTCATATTCAAATGGGTCTCTATTTGCACCCCTCTGCTTCAAACCTGTATCTGATCCCCATTTCAGTCAGCTGCATAGTGAGGGGGGCGCAAAGACTTCTCTTCGAGAGGGCGAGGGACGATAGGTCTTGAAAAACTGTCACCTTTTCTGAGCCATATATCACAGAGACCTTCTTTCTTGCCTGTTCCAGGATTTTGAGTCTATCACTATAATTGTGGAAGTGGACCAGCACTGATCTGGGGCCACTACCCCCCCCCTCGGCTCTGTGTATCCACTCTATTTTGACCTTGTCAATGGCGTCATTGTCAAAAATAAGTTTGGTGATGGGGAAAAGGGCCCTTCGCAAGTCTTTCTCCGTCTCCCCCTTTTTCCCAGGAACACCAAATAAAGGGAGGTTGTTGCGCTGCTCACAATTCTCTAGGCCATCGACATTTAGGAGGATTTCCTCCTCCCTTCTTTCTACCTCGATGAGGCACACATCATTCTGGGTCTCCAATGTGTCCATGGAGGACTGGTTATGTTCCACCTCCACTAGCCTTTCCTCCATCTTGTCAATTCTGTTGGTGATGTTGTCCACTTGCCCCCAATGTCCGCCCTCATGCTTCTCATCTCTTCCATAAGGGCCGCCACATCCTTTTTGGTGGCACCAGTGTCTTCTCCCATCGCTGACCCTTGGCCCCAATCAGGCTTTCTCCTCTCCAGGGCATGTGGGCTATACTCAAAGGGGGCCAATTTATTCCTCACATCCATGTACCACCACTTCTCGCCTCGCTCGTGCAGTGGGTCCTGCAAGATAACCTGCCAGAACTCGGCCCTGCGGACCTAATGGTGTCCCTCTCTGCCACCCTGTACTCTCATGGGGGCGCCCCCAGGGGGTCTCTGTAGAGGTCCAGGCTGTCTGTGGTTGGGGGAGGCAGTTACACGCCGCTGCACTGTTCCATGGGACCCACACCTCTGCCTCAAGCTCCCTCGAAGCCGGCTAGTCCCCCAGTGCGACTGTCTCCTCCTGCTGGGGGTGACCCACGGTAGCTGTGTCAATTCAGTTCACCTGGGGGGGCTAGATCTCCCCCCACTCCTCCATGGGCCTTGCGCCACCAAGGCCACATCTCCCAGTGCTGGGCGAGGCGGGCACCTACAATTGGCACCTATGGCATCCCACCTTGTTTCCACAACCTATGGTTCCTCTTCTCCTTGGTAGAATCAGGCTGGGGGGCCCAGGTCTACGCAGGTGCTAGTACGATGAGGGGGGGGGGCTGCAGCTGTCTCAACCACCCCCCCAAGTGCTCCCTTGTCTTTTGGCTGGGGTGGGCGCTCCCATACTTAGCTAATGTCCGGTGAGGTGCAGTCCCACACCTCTTGCCTTGGTGTGATTACCTCAGTGGCCACAAAACCCCTCTGCTTGTGTTTTAACGGGACAGTGCTTGCACAATTTGGAAATGACTTTTGTGGGGAAGTAGTTCACCCACACTATCTGGGGACTCAAGGATTTGCATGCCCCATTCTCTCCAACCTCTGCTGTCGTGAAGTCGCCCTGTTATGTATCCGGAGCCCTGGGTGATCTGCTGGGGCTGCCAATCACATCCACTCCCCAATTCGGTGCCGGGGCCTGCACCAGGAATTGTGGTGGCGGGCGAGATTGGGCTGCGTATATGGCTGTATGTAACAGAGCGCTGCTGTGCTTTCTCTACCCCGGTGGGGGTGTAGACCCTGTTTTCTGTGGCCTGCCTGCCAGCTAGTGCAGCAGAACGGCAGTGCTCACACGCCGCAGCTAGGCTTCCTCCATCTGCAGATCTGCTCGACTTCACCTCTACATGCGAAGGGGAGAAGGGGAGGGGCACCTCTCTGCAACTCCACACTCCGGTGCCCATCAAGTGCTGGCAGTCCCCAGGCCGAGAGGTGTAACGGCAACACTCCCCCACACTATAGGCCTCTCTCTCCGGCCGTGTCCTCCGGGGCTCCACCTCTCTTGGTGACACGGGGGTCCGCCCGGACGTATGGGCGGCCGGGCCATCCTTCCCCTGCACCACGGTGTGTTACCTTCCAGGTGCCCTGTGTCAGCTCCAGACCATGAAACTCTGCGTGGGCTGCAGCTGCAGAGTTTCAGGTTTCCTGCACCCTTGGTCTCGCAAGTTGGGTGTGTTGTCCACCGTCGGGGGCTTCTTGGGAGGGGCTCAGCCCTCAAGGAAGCCCTATAGTGAGGAGGAGATCACAGAGACATCTGCTTCTCTGTGCCCCCTCGTGGGCGTCTGTTCTTTTTTAAATTTGAAGTCCACTGTTGATTGGGTTTATTGCTATATTCTGATTGATTTGATTTGATTATTAGGCACATTGTTATATGATGATGAATTTCACATGAATTATATGATTGCGTTATTTACGGTGTGTAAGGTTTAATAGATAAACTAAATTGCACGTAAATAAAAACAAATCACAAAGAAGGTACCAAGTGTTAGCGATCAGTGCGCCTCAAGTCAGGCAGGCAGAGCGCAAATGGTGCTGTGCGTATCGATTTGTGAAAAAGGCCTCTTTTTGGTATCGTGCTAAGGTATATGACCAGAATGTGGTGACAGCGAAATAAACTTATTTTACTAATAAGGTTGTGCAAGCTCTTTACCAATCAGGAACTTTTTCAGTGGTTAATTTGTCCGCAGTAGTCCTGGCATCCCAAGTTTTATGTGACTCTTTGTCAGTTTTTTTACACACTAAGGTAGTGAATATTCGTAATAATATTGCGGCCAGTCAGCAGGTTTTAGCTACGGGTCTGATTGGTGAAGGGGTGCCCATGGATAGCATGGGCTGGAATCATTTTCCCCAATTCTCAGAAAATGAGGTTTTGCAGGCAGTGGCACGACTTAAGTCATCGTACCTGTGTGACCCCATTCCCCTGGCCACTCTTAAAACTATCTTGCCGGACATGATCCCTTTGGTTGTGGAGGCAGTGAATTCCACCTGTCGAACGAGTATGATTCCCACCGAGCTGAAGCAGGCGATTGTGATTCCACTTCTGAAAAAGCCTTCTTTTGATGCGTCGGTGTTATCTAATTTTTGTCTGATTTCTCTACTTCCTTTCTTTATGAAACTGTTTGAGTCTCTGATAGCACCCCTTCTCTCTTCTATTTTAGAATCCTCATTAGTTTTTTCAGTCGAGGATCCGGCCGCGACGGGGTTCCGACAGTGTCCTGGTGTCTGTGGTGGATGATCTCACCATGTTGGTGGATCAGGGCGGAGTGGGGGCTTTGATTTTGTTAGATGTATTGGCTGCTTTCAACACAGTACATTTTCTCCTCAGAGTGCAGCACAGAGTTCTTCCTTTTTAGCCTGAACACCTGCGGCCTCGGTAGCCTCTTTAATTACCAGTCAGATTGACTATATTAATATGCTTCATTTGGCACAACCCTTGGGGCTGATATGTCACCTACAACTGCTGCAAGATCTAGCAGCCAGGGTGGCAACCAACTCCCCTTACGTATCTCATATAAGTCCTGTGCTTCGGTCTCTCCACTGGCTCCCTGTGGCCAAGAGGATTCCATTTAAATCTGTACACTGTGCTATCTTTAGACAGGGGCCGGAATACCTTCAGGATAAATTCCCACCCTACATCCCGGGTTGGCTGCTTCATTCAGGCAATGGTAACCTAGTGACAGTCCCGATGGTCCGTCGGGCTCATGTGGCTCATCAAGCTTTTATATATGCAGCCAGCAAACTATGGAATGGTCTTCCATTGGCCCTTAGAAGTATGGTGACCCACTTATTGTTCAGGCGGGTGTTGTAGTGGGCAGTATCCTCACGTTTCCTCACGCCAAGATGCCCCTGGGCGTGAGTGTGTGCTACAAATGCAGATAACATAACACAACATAACAGTGCTGGCAAGGAACTTAAATATCAAGGGTGCAGTTATGCAAACTGTACTGGGTTGAGCAAATAACCAGTATTTTCTTGAATGGAATGTCTTTTTGAAGAGGAGCAAGTTACACATGGTGAAGATACATTGTATCAAGTTACATGTTGCAGTTGTTATGAGTGCTTTGCCGTTTTTTGCAAAAGTGTGATCAATGAAAGCTCACATCGACAACGCATGAGTACACATACATTTGAAACAAGTGAATTGACTATGGCAAGTAACCAGTGGTCGAAGTGGGTGGGTGCGCTTGGGTTTGTTGCTCCTCTACTTTTTTAAATAACTTTTAACTGTTCCTATACTTTTCCTATACTTTTATTTTAATAAGCAACAATCCCGGAATGGTTTTGTTTTAAAATTAAAATGTAGCACTGCACTGAACGTTCCCTTAAACAGCAGTCGCCTGTGTTTGGGGGTTTGTATTGTGCATGTATTAGCCACCTCTTTTCCCTCTCTCATCTCTGACTGTCTGTCCGCCATCCAGGAGTGGTGTGCCACCAATGATCTTTGGCGCAATGCCAGTAAGACTGAGATTCTCCTCACCGGCACACCCACTCCCTCCTTTCCTGTCACTCTCTGGCCAGCCTCTCTTGGCCCTCTTCCTGCTCCCACCTGTGAGGCCAAAAACTTTGGGGTCATCTTCAACTCCACACTCACCTTCTCTCCTCACATCTTTGACATCTCTAAGAAGCCACACTACCAGCTGCACCTCCTCAGAGGTATTCATCCCTTCTTCTCCTTCACCCAGAAGCTCACTGTCTCCAGAGCTCTGGTTCTCTCTAGGCTGGACTATTGCAACAGCCTCTTTCTAAATCTGCCTGATTCTACTCTCCAACCTCTGCAACTTATACAGAACAGGACTGCGAGACGTGTCCTTGGCCTCTAGCCCAGGGATCGTAACTCTCCAGGACTGAAATCTCTCCATTGGCTCCCAGTGGCTGCGAGGATTAAGTTCAAATCCCTCTGCATTGTCCACAAGGCCTTCTGGAGCCTCAAAACCTTCAACTCTCTTTTCCTAAATACCTGCCTTCTCGAGCTCTTCGCTCATCCGCTTCCAACTCCCTCAGGGTCAGTCGCTTTTCCAAGCAACGAGTTGGTGATAGATCTCTTTCTTCGGCTGGGGCCTCCCCCTGGAACAGCCTTACTGCCTCCCTGAAACACGAGGAGAACCATCTCCGGTTCCAGAAACACCTCAAAACCTTTCTCTTTGCATCAGCTTTTTCTCCTCCTCTTCCCTGCTGACTTCCTGGCTGACATTGCACTGGTTACCTGGCCACCCTCTGATCTCGGGCCCAGGTCCCCTCCCCTGACAGTACGCACACCTGCACTCCCTTCCTGGCAACCCCTGCTCTTGGGGACAGTTTCTGTATCCTACAGTCCCACTGCCAGAACATGACACCTGATGTCTGCACTTACCTTTGCACTTGCCACCTGCTGGCCGTATTCTATTTATTGCGCATTTATTCTAATATCCCATGTACTGCACTGCCCCCCCCCCCCCCCCGCACTTTCCCATTTCCCCCTTCCCATGCACTTGCGCGATCAGAATGACACCTGGCCTTATATGATCATTGTTTGTCTTCTCTCTGTTCCCCCTCCCTTGCCTCATCCCGTCTTGAAACGAAACACTTGTGTATGGGCGCGTTATAAATGCCTTATCTTATATCATATCAAATCATATCATGGGAGGGGGCATGGCGATGGGGTTTGTGTGAAGCGCAGCAGGCCAGCAGGGAACATTGTTCCACTACTTCTTTTTGTACGCATAGATCACGGCAAGTAACATTTTCACTTTTTTCGTTTACCTGTACAGTTGACGATCCAAGTTTACAATAGGTCCCACTGATATCTCTCACAGGAATGCAATTTAGCACATCAACTGCTGTTGCCTGTTCTTAGACTTGTGGGACACACATGACAGAACACCTTGATGTGACTCTGCTACGTCCTGAGGTCACAAAGTCTTATTCAGCATTTTAAAGGACGATAGGTGACAAGTGTTGTGGTTACATGCATGATGTCGACCACCCAAAAAGTAGAAAGGTAAAATGCACACTACTGTCTTACACGCTTTACCCTTCAGCGTATCAATTACTTTTACGTGTTTATGATTTCATACTTAAGATTAATTGTATTCACAAAATCGCTTTACAAATTGGACATCACTGAAGGAAAAGGCTTTATTTGAAAAAGTGATGCCCAAAAGCTATGTTACTGCAACTAATATTGCACACACACATATAATGAATTGCTATTCTCGAGTAGACGCCTAATTTAAAAGGCTGCCTAATTAAAGGGAGCGTCTTCTCATTACCTAACTTATGGGAGTGACTGAAGAATTTTATGAAATCGCAGACGAGCTGATGAGTAGGAGGAGACAATGCAAAAACAAATGTATAAAAATGATTCATGACGACTTCGTGTGCGCTATGATTGCTGGAGAGGTTTCAGTGGCGTGCGCACAATATATTAATTCGGCAGCTCTTTCACTCTGCACTCGTGAGCGAGCGTCGTATGTGAAACCCACCCCAACTCCCACCTTCATATTATGATCCTGCTCCTTCTGCCAGTTGAACTGTGTGAAGCAGAAGCCACCAAGTCCAACCTGAATGCAATCTGTGTTTTAATTAAAGTGATTTGCGAGGTCATTTTTATTTTAAAGTGTATCAAAGCAAGTATACACGGTTCACAATATTCATTAAAGTGCAATGTCAAGGGCAAAATTAATGGGTGAAGGTGTGATTAGACAATAACACTAACACAGTATCAACATTGGAAACCCCTATTGAAGTGGATCTATTATTTAGTAAAGTTGTTGCTCTTCAGGCAAGTTGTCCCTGAAAAAAACAATAGTCATTGTGAAAGAGTTGGCTTTTTGTAAGGATAGACCTTGTCCTCAGAAGAATAATGGTACACACATGCAGCACACACAAACAACAGACACCCTCACAAGCGCATACACACACACACACACACACATATTGTACCAGACCGGCAAGTACGCATTACTAAGACAAGTAAACATTTTGTGGAACTACTTAAAATATCAATTGACGCACGTTTTTTGTTAAGACCTAGGAATTTTCAAATAGGTGCTTCTGTGAATGATATAGTAACCACAGAAAAATAAAAAATAAACGTTGGTAAGTAGATTTAAGGTATTTAAATGTAGGCAGTGTTGACATAATTATTTAATAATGTACTGAACATGTTCTTATTTTTAGAAGGATACATAATAAAGGAATCCAAACATTTAATGATGTTTCAAATCATTACATCAAACAGAAAAATGGCAATGTATGCGTCCATTGTTTATAAAAATTAAATCAAGATCTGATCAAAACAGCGGCATTATTTCTGGTTCTCTGCAGATAGACTAAATCCTCGTACATTAGCAATCTTCTTGTGCCCATTTAACAACTGATTTTGTAGATTCATCTCACAGCCTGGAAAATCTAAGCCTCACAGCTGTATGTATTGGTGTTTTGTTGACATTGTGACCATCTGATTGCAAATCCGCTTCATAGGTGCATTTGTTTCTTTGTGTGGCTTTGAAATTGGCGTTCACTCACAGCTCTCCGTTTTTCTACCCACTAACACTTCCAGGAATGGTGCACATATTGCACTCAAAGGGCCTTATTTACAGAACAAAAAACAATCCACCCACATGCAAAGGGCACCTACACCCACCATTCCCACCCCCATGTATAGCCACCAAATTAAGCCACCCACATGCACAGTGCACAGATACCCACTATTCTCACCCCCTGTACCAACACCAATCACCAAAACACACCCATAACCCCACCCCCACGCTTCCCCCTCAAAAGACAAGCACACACGGTGCACCACAAAACCGCACAACAGAGCACCCATGAAACCCCCATGAATCCAAAAACAGGCCACAAGTCCAAACCATATACATGCCACATGGCTGTCACCATCAACACCCTGTGGGGGTGCACAACAATGGATGTGAACTAACAACCCCAGCTAGCGGTCGTGTGGAGCAGCATGTGGATGCCCCTCCTGCACCTGTAGGTGCGCAACAGGAAGTCAGGAAGCCAGCCACCCCACACATGTCATGTGTGCCCAAAGTGCACGCGTTGCCCTAGTGCCCTGAGGACAGATTGATGTTATGTTACTTGCCATTTATATAGCGCATTCTGTATCATTGGTATGATCTCAAAGCGCTAGTTATTTGAACACCCTCGGGAACCGTAGTTCAAGTCAGTAGAGAGGAAGAGTCATAAGGTGCATGTGTGCACAGGGTATGTGTGCAGCCGGTGCGGTAGTTGTATGATAGCTGCTTCTTAGCGGTAGGTGTAGCGGTTGGGAAGTGAGGTATATGTGTTCATTCTGGAGGAATGACGCCCAGACTGAAATGTGGCTGCGTTAGGCCTGAGGAGACGCTTAAATTAGGGGTGTGCTTAGCTGATGTTTAATTATGATGATGTGGAGTATGTGGCGGGTGTTAGTATGAGAACAGCTATACCGAATGTTTCATAGTATTGCTGTGTTCTAGTTGCGTGTTGGTGTATAGGAGAGAGTAAGCGTGGTAGTGTAATAAGGTGGTTATCAGTTCCATCCACTCTATCGGTTCCATACACCCCATCCATTCCGTCCACTCCATCTGTTCCGTGCACTCCATCCGTTCTATCCACTCCATCCATTCCATCCACTTCATCCGTTCTGTCCACTCCATCCGTTCCATCCAATCCATCTCTTCCATCCTTTCCATCTGTCCAGTCCACTCCATTTACTCCAACTGTTCCACCCAGTCCATCTTTTCCATCCACTCCATATGTTCCATCCATTCCATCTGTTCCATCCATTCCATCTGTTTCGTCCATTCCATCTGTTCTGTCCACTCCATCTGTTCCGTAAACTCCATCTGTCCCGTCCACTCCATCTGTTCCGTCCACTCCATATGCTGAAGATAGACCCAAAGCTCTGAGCCATGTGGCACCCTGCCCCTGGCAGGAGTACCAGTGAAAAAGCATGATGTGCACTGTGAGGTGGACCATGACACATTCTGCCATCAAACCTGACCACTGGCACCCACCAAGCAGAACAAAATGCCCATAGTTGAATGTGAATTACAACTAACCACATCAGCTGGATGTACAGGCAAGGAGGATGTAGTGACAGCTGGACCATGGGCCTGGAAAGGGCCACATCAGGCTGAGTACCCCTGGTACTGCACCACAAAATAACCCAGGCCTGTGGCCACATGAAAAATACAAAACAAGCCAGTTCCTAGGCCAATAACCAACACATTTTACTCAGAAGTGTCACCCCCTCCAATGTGCAACCACAATACCCTAAATGTTGATGGACATTGATCAAACATCATCCCAGCTACAACCTGTGTGTATTACAATACGAATCAGTGTCCACAAATTGTGATGCAACTGATAATTGTGATAACCTCCATTACGTACATTGTCACTGTATGTATAACTTCTGGTCTACCATAACACCCCCCCTGAGCAAATTGACTCCCATTTCCCGCCACAAAAAATGGTGGAGGACTACCACCTGAGTGTCTCAGCACATCCATATGAATGTGTTGACAAATCATCCCTAGTAGTAAGAGTGATCAGTTGGCCATGACACCCCACCCACCCTAGTACACCGGTCGGACAGAAAAAAATACTACCCAGATTTGTCCCACAAGATGTATGCCATAGAGAAACCAAAGTCCACATACATTGGATCCACAAATGGTGGAGCAGACATGCATTCACCAGAAACACATGCACAGCCACAAACACCCTTGTGCAAACATCCATCAGACCTACAGATGTCAGGAAGCCGTTTGGTGAGTAACACATGCATCAGCACCCATGATGCGTGAAAAGAAGGAAACCCTGCACAAAAGTACCAGTCCAGGAGCACAAACATTCCCACTACACATACTGAGCATTTTAATGACCTTCACTGCTATAATCAAAATCACAGATCAACAAACACCATCACTGGTAATGTAACCAAATCCAAGACATCTGTGACACCCATGCAACATCAAAAAAGCCTTGGCGATTGAAACCTCATCCATGAGAGAACACCCAGATCCATGACACAATCCCAAACACATATGAGCAGTGGGGCCATATACATCAACCACATCACATCTATACATGTGTATCCAGTGCAACATCCATGCCCACAGCAAGGCACAATCATCATCGTCGCACATGTTGAAACATAGACCTGTAAAGGCAAATCACATGGATACACGACAATATGTGCAAGGAATATAATGCAGGACAAAACCCAAAACCACAATGATGGACATCACAAATAAAACACCACCAACACCACCCTCACATGCATACAGCCACAGACACACATGACAGTCTGCACACCACACAATAACATGTACCAAGCCCATGCATATGCATCGACTAGATGCACGGACTTAGAAGGCCACAATGATATCATCTACATATGCTGAGCCATTGGCACATGTCTGTGATCCTGACAACTGCATACAGCACACATTTCACTTACTTGTTGGCAATGTGCACACGTAAGCCTACATCCCACATGCACAGTGTACAGATGCATGTGCCAATACCACACATAACCTTGACAACACAAATCTATGAAAGCCTGAGTGTTGACCCATGAATCCCAAGAAGCACCCTCAAGAACAGACGAGTGTGACATGCACTACAAACGATGTCTGCACACACACATAAGCGTTGTAGAAATTGATTCTCAAACAAAAATTAACCACATGATTTCAATTGAACGAAAACCATACTGTATTGGAATTTAAACACAACAAAAATCATGGAAAAAAATAAATATATACAGGAATCCTTAAAAACAAAACAACGACACAACCAAATAATAAAAGAAAACATCACCAGTCACTGCGTCAGTCCAAGTCCTGATAACTCCAGCTGCAATGCTGCATCAGACTCTTCCGCCAGTTGCCACAGGCATGCCTCATTGATGTCCCTGAGGGCCTGCAGGCTCTGCCGATTTGATTGCTCAATTCTGTCAGCAGCCCTCCTGATCTCCCCGAGAATGGTGGCACTCAACTACTCCATCCTTGTACATGCCACATTCCTGGCCCTGGTAGCTGAGTCCTCTATAGGCTGCAGCCTTTCTCCCTCCTGCTGCCAAATGTGCTGCAGTTGGCATGTTGTTGCCACATGAATCTTTAATTTTGCCTGCTGCCTGCCTTTCCAGATAAATATTGGCTGCTGTGTTCTCCGTGACTCGAGCCATGCTTGTCTCTGTTGCTGCAACTTCTCCTGCCGCCTTTCAGCCCACCTCTGGCTCTGGGCCTCCCTCGCACAAGATGACCGACTCCTGGAGGGGAGTACTGCCTCACCCTTTGCCTCAATTGCCATGTCCACCTCCACCGCCTGATCATGAGAGAATGACATTCCAGACCATGGTACTGCCGGAATGACCACTTTGTCCACATGCACCCCCACAGAGTGAGAAGGAGGCACCAGACTAGTAAGTGGGTGGATATGGGCAGAGGAGCCTGGGCTGGTTACCACCATGGAGTCCACACCTGTGTGTGTCTGGGGCACTGCTGCTGATGAGGAGGTTGGTGTTACTTGTGCCACCTGTGCCATTTGCACCACACACAGCAGCACACAAGCCATCTGCGACACCATGTAGTACACCTGCCCACATCCATGGACTCAAGTGTGGCCACCTACATGCTATGACCCAATATCAGCAAGGGAAACACTCCATCCCGGACTGCATCAGCAGCATTCACTGACAGGGTAGTCAGTGTAGTGGCATTGACAAATGTGTGCATCCATGCAGAGGATGGCCATGGGCCAGTGGCAATAGCCGCCCCAACGAATCTGTCCTGCCCAATGTCCTGTCTCAGAAAATGTCCCCCTCCACCACATTGGATGATGTAACACCAACAGACACCATGTATGACCAGGCTGCCAATTGCACCCTCCCTCTCAACCACTCCAGGCCCTGACAACCCAAATGGCACCTTTATGGCAACTGGCCTGTATGTGGGATGACAGAAAAAAACCTGCATCCAAGCCCCTGTGGACTCACCCTCCAGGTCCATGCCAACATCCTTTATGTCATCCCCAGCGCCATCAGAGGATGTATCCTCGGCAGCAACCTGTTCCTCCGATGATGTCAATGATGGTATCCGTTGGCGTGGTCTATGCCTCTGTGAATGTCTTAGCCTTGTGACTTTTTCATCCTCAGTGCTGGACTCCACATCAGAATTTGACACTGGGTGGGAAGGCAGAGAGTTTAGCATGTGTGTAAACATGTGCATGTGCAATATCGGCATGGTACCATGCCACCATCTCACACACAAATGGCACGGCCCAATCACAACATCACTGCGATGAACCACCATGAACAGACAGACATGTGAGAACAAA
Source organism: Ambystoma mexicanum (assembly GCF_040938575.1). Lineage (NCBI taxonomy): Eukaryota > Metazoa > Chordata > Amphibia > Caudata > Ambystomatidae > Ambystoma > Ambystoma mexicanum. The sequence goes on along the minus strand of NC_090927.1, from coordinate 646,136,811 downwards.
ATACAAGATGACAAACCCCTTCAAATGCATGCATGGAACTGCAGAGTATGAGCATTCACCACTCCAAGGTCACAGCAGTCACCATGTCCAACTGGGAACATGTATAGGGCATACCTGAGGATTGGAGCATATGACCAAGACATGCAGCCATCATCATTGCACTATCGACACAAAATAGCCTCACACTTCACTGACTGAGTTACCTCCTACTGCATATAACCATTGCACATGGGCATGGGTAAGGTGGACATGGTATACACATCCTGCCACATTAAACTGACAGTGTGGACTCACCTGATGCCTGTATCTGGTCCTGCAGTAAAACGACCTGCATGTGAAGACCCGGGTTCACCCTCAGCAGGATCCTGAGATGCAGAGGAGATATGCTATGCAACCAGACCGAGTGCACCTCCACAGAGGGTCGTGCCTCGATGGCCGCCTTGGCCTTCTTTTGGCACCGGATCCTCAAGTTATCCCATCTCTTTTTAATGTTTTCATGGATACGTTGATTCATACCCTCTACATTAACTGCAATGGCGATGTTCCCTTAGATCCTCTGCCGCCCAACCTCCCCAACCTGCTGCCCAGGGTGGAACAGGGCATCATAGTTCTGCAGCACTTGTCGCATAAAATGGCCACTTCTTCCACTGCTGCCCTCATCTGTGCTACCCTTGCGGTGGAGGTGGCCATGATAATGATGTTGACGCTGGTGGTCTGGCACAGGTTCTGGATTGCACCTGTAACAGAGAAAAAATGGTAAGGACCTTCAATGTTATGACATAACAATACTATGTTTGATCGACTCGTAGCACACCCACACCTCATGGTCCAATATATGCTCCCAGGACATCTTCTCCCATGCCTGGCCCAACATTGACTTAGCCGTTCAAGGCAAATCAGGCACTGCATACGTACATGCAAACATACAGTCACACTTGGGAGACAGATTTTGTCAGAGAAATCAGGAGATGTAATTTTCCCCATAGGAATGCATATGCACTGGAAATAATTCAGGTGGGTGAACGTGAAAAATAGCAATATTTTTCACTCACAGGTCGGGCGTCTCCCGTCTAAATTGGGAGGGTTGACATGTTTGCATATATGCCAGGACTTACTCCTGGTCATGGACAGGCACACTAACACATGTGCACATCATGTCCAGCTGTACATGTCCCTGCAGCCCACCTAACTACGGACACTTGGCAGCACCGTCCATGCATCTGATGCAGCAGATCCCATATGCATCAGTGTGAAATTACAGGCAAACTAATAAGCATTGAAAATAAAAAAACATGCAACAGGTGCAGATCATTTCATATGTATGCTACCACATGCAAGACACTGAGCCTGCATCACCCCCCCAACTGTACCCCTTCAATGAGTGCCACCATCCCACCCCTACGGGGCAGCATGCACACAGTGCCACCACTTGCCCATGTCCGATCCCTCCACTCACTTGCCCATGTCCGATCCCTCCACTCACCTGCAGTGAGTATCAACAGGCAGCGATGCAGCGTGAATTGGGCAATGGCCCATTTGCAAAGTACTGCAAATTGAACAAGCTGTCCACAACATATGCCACGGAGTATTTGGAACAGTTGGCAGGAAAGCTCCCTGTGTACTTAAGCAACTCCAGATGGAACAGATGAGCTGGTCTGTTTCATGTACATTACGCACGTCACAGCATGCATACTATGCATGCACGACCAACTACGAATACGGTGCACATGCATAGGGTGCATCTACACGTCTTATTCTCGATGGTCGTCTGATGCTGAGCAGTCCTATGCTTGGTGATAGCAGAATATGCAGAGAATATGCGGCACAAGAGCAGGACAGCAGTAATTGCTACTGTACATCTCCAGGGACATAGACATCGATGGGAGGGTTACTGGCAGAGCTGGGAGACAATTCAAGGCAGGGGCAAGAGCACATCCTCACATGCTGGGGATGCATGAATGCAACAGGCAGGCACCAGCACAGCAACTGAAGTCAGCACTGGTACACGCCAAGGGCCGCCAACACTCAGTGAGAATGGGCCAAGTCGTAAGTGCAAATTTACTGACAAAGAATTGCAGATCCTCACAGAATTTGTTGAGGAGAACCAGTCTGAGATGTACATCTGGGCTGGGAGCACAGTAACAGAGGCCCAGCGCAAGTGGAAGTGGCACGAGGCAACAGACCTTGTGAATGTCTGTGGGTGGAGCGGTGCATTGCAAAAGAGGTACAGAAGTGCATGGATGACCTGACCAGGCGTACAAAGGAGATGCTGGGAGAGAATGTGTCCTCTGCACAGGCAACTGATGGTGGTCCGCCACATATAAAGGAAATCACACCTTTTGAGGAGGTAGCCTCTGGCCTCATCCCAAGTGAACAGGTAATTGGCGTAGAAGGAATCAACACATTTGGACATGCTGCAGGTGAGTGATATGTGTGCCTGATGGCTGTGATTGTGATGCCACACTTTGCATGGCCAAGTGGGTGTGGATTTCTGTGTTGCCAGGTGGCGTGCACGGCATACACGATGCACATACATAGGTAACAATTTTATGCAGGGTGCATTGTAGCCGTTGGCTGTGTAGGGTAGACATCACTGCACCTTGCCAGTGTAGATATGAATGAATTGTCACCATGGCACTGTGTCCAGTTGCTTCATGACAACATGCAGAGCATCTGTGACATGCCTGTGTAGTGTGTACTGTCAATGTTGCACGCAATCACAGGGCTCCACCAATGCCATTGGCTCATGTATGTGTGTCATTCAATGCACTGGTCATACAGGGATCCAGGGTTGTGTCCAATGGTAAAGTACTGAAGGGGAAGCAGGCCATGACCTCGGACCCCCATAATGGTAGCAGACTGGCCAGCCATGCATATCCACAATGCATGTGCATGCAGGAGTCCAGGCTAAGTTTGGCATGAAGGTGCACAGCGGTGACATCCATGTGGGTCCTCAGCGATTCATGCATGTAGTGCATGTGTGTGCTGGTCCATTTACTGTGACCTTTGCAGGTCAGATTTCCCATTGGCGTCATCAGGAATGGTGATAGCGGATATGCACTGCCCTCTGTGGATGAGTAAACAACAGTACTTGACGATGAGATTGTGTGGTATGGTGGATTGTATTGGATGTGACCCCCCTTGTGTGTTCCTGTGTGTGCTGGCTGATGCTCACCGATGAGCCACTTCTTCCTGAAGGTTCCTGATGCAAGTGCCTGATGAATGGGGGAATTATGTAGTACATAGCTGTCGTGAGTGCATCCAGGGTAGTTTGCATTGACACGCATTATGAGACCTTTGGCAACACAGATTACCTGCACATTCAGCAAATGCCAATTTTTCAGTTCCGGTATATGTGTTCTGTGGCTCGTGGGGGCTGTAGTGGCACATGGGTGCAGTCTATTGCCCCAAGTAGCCGGTGGAGGTGGGCAATAGCATACAATTCTTGTGTCACTCTATGCCTGCCTGCACATTTCATGGCATTTATATGTGGCTGTGCACACGTGCATTGATGGAGCTTAGGACCTGCTTGAGGCAGTGTGATTGGGAGGGCTGTGAGATACCCCCAACAATGGCTGTGGTCCTTTGGAATGTTCCGGTCGCCAGAATGTCTAGTTTAGTTTGGACTTTAACCAAGTCTGGTATTGGCTGTGAACACATGCTTTGTGAAACCAGGACATTCTCCTCCTCCCCGACCAATTCAGGGATGAGATGGGGGCGCTAGGGATATGTGCCATACACTTCCTCTTCAGGTATGGCAAAGATGGTTGTGAATGTATGGTAGATGATGTCCCTCCTGCTCCTTCGCCTCCTCCTTCCATGTAGCAATAGGCATGCAAGCAATGACAGGATGGGCATGGTGGCGACCTTTCGCTACAATTGCACAGCGCAATCTCACTTTGTTCCTGGTCATGGGCGGCAGAAGGATTTTTGTGCTATTTGTTTGCGCAGATGCAGGTGGGATTCTGTAAATATGGGTTTGTTTGCACTTCATGGGGCGTGTTTGTGCACTGTCCTCGTGCCTCCCTCCACGCATCAATGTTATCCCTCATTTCTCCCATTTAATGAGGGCTTTTGCATATTCTGCCCCCTTTTTGCTCTTTGAACTGTCCAGTCCAGGCACATCACACAAGGCTCGCTGACATGGACCATGGTGCAGTGAACCAGCGCAGAGGCCGATCCATAAATCAGGGCCAATATTTTTGTGCGGCACATTGTGCCTTTTCTGGTGCAAAATACTCATGTGCTGCACACAAATATCTGTAAATCAGACCCAAAGTCATTTCTGTATCGCCCTGTACCTCTTGATCCTTTCATGTTATTCTTAACAGTTGGAGGTTTGTTCTGGATTTTGAAGTTTAGAATGTAGTTTGGCTGACTGCTAAGTGGTCTTGCCGGAGTTCTACTGATCATTATATAGTCACCTCAACCTCTTAAAACGTTTCCAAATTCATCTGACCTCTATCTACTACCTTACCACACATGTGTGCCCAGTGTAATGCAACAAGTAAGCATGTCCACAGTACATGTTAGTGTCAACAAAAGACCATCACACCTCGAGAAACGTTAATGTGGATTTGTTCATCATGGGATTCGTGTATTGTTTTTTTCCATGCTTTTTAATAGGATATTTTTATTAATTTCATTTTGGGAATGTATTGGATATGGAATTAGCTTCAGGAACCAATTTGACAAATCTTGTCTTTTTGGGGTTCAGATATACATTATATGTTTACAGTCTCTTCTCTTTGCACAGTATGTTATCTTCACTCTGCTCAGGCAGTGTTCTTTGTCAATGGAGGAAGCTACTATAATGGGCATCTTAAAAAATTTGAGGCAGGGCTTAATCATTAAATAATTCTGGAAAGGGCGATCATGCACAAGTTCATTGCTGCATCGGAGAGAACCCCCTAAACTATGACCACCAGTAGCCCTTATTCTCTCCAAACTTTCTGCTTCCTACGACACAGTGACCCACTCAATTCTTCTCTGCCATACACAACATTGGGCCTCATTACACGGTAGGCGGTGAGCCATGGCGCTATTAGCGCCATGGTTCATGCCGGTAAAATACCGGCACCGCCTTGGTGGAAAGGGGATTTACCGCCCCATTCCAAGGTTGGAGGGGCAGTAAATCCCCCTTCCACCATTGCCCTTCCCCATTCCCATTTCTGCCCCATAGGGCTCTATGGGAATGGGGAAGGCGCTAATTACGGCACCGCAATTTTGCGGTGCCGTAATTAGCTCCGAGGTCCCTTTGCGGGTTCGATTTTAACGCCTGCAAAAAGCAGGCGTTAAATCCCCCAACCCGCAAAGGGACCTCGTAGTAAGGCGGTAAGGATTTACCGGTACCGGTATTTTACCGGTACCGGTAAATCCTTACCGCCATCCGTGTAATGAGGCCCATTGTTTGGGTATTAACGAGATGATCAGAAATGGTTTGATTTGTTCTTCGAGCAGATGCACTTACTTCTAAATCTGAGCCATGCCATGTCCAAGAAATGGACCTCCAGATGTGCAGTCCCCCCAAGGCTCGTCTGCCTCCCGTTTTCTCCTCAAAGTGTACAATCCTTATCATTGACATTTGTAATATTGGCTGATACATGATGCACTCTGTGTTAGTGTTGCTATCGGAGAGGGAGCACTTAAATGTAGCAATCTTCTTTTAATGGCATGGTTTATTTTGGCGAATCCAAAGCCTGATATGACACTGGGTATACGTTGGATATCTGGAAGTAGTCCTCCCAGATAAAATAGTGTCAATGTTCTGATGAATCCCTAAATAACCAATGACATTTTCCCGCTTTAAACAGTAGCAGACCTAGTAATACCGCTAATGAAAACCTTGAAATGTGCACAGCTATTTGAAGAGCCCATTTGGGAGAAGCAACTTTATTATCATCCAGATGAGTTTTTACATTCACATTTTGTAATATATTCATGTATATGTCCCAGAAGGCATTAGACAGACAGCTGAAAACTCATGCATATGGTGTACTTTAGTGATGAGAGGATAGGCGCATAGCCACACTTGAACCCATGGCCTATTGTCTAACAAAAAGTGGTGCGCTACTAGTTGATTTAAATATATATTACTGTTTGTAAACAAACTGACTGATTACTAAATAAAGCAAATATATGCAATCAGTGGTTGATTAAAAGGATGAGCTATAAGGAGGAGCAGAAGTGACCACAAGCAGTACTGTACATAACATCCTACGATTAACCATGGTATATGTGCTCAACCCACTAGACCACCCTTGCCTATTTTTATAGCCCCATTTCATGTGCCATTGGCCAGTATCTGTGACATCGTGGAACTCTGTGTCTTTGCTGATATGCAGTTCTCACATGGCATTTTAATACTGAGCGTTTCTCCCTTCGGATATGGAATTATGTGGTAACCTCGTGCAATGTACCCTGCAATGCTTCCAGCCTTCGGCAGGGTGATGATTTGCACATTCTCAAATGGGCGACATCTCTCTAGCATTGATGCAAAGGTGTTTTAGTCTGTTTATTTAGGCACTAATGGATGCACTTATCACGGTACTCTATGAAACAATTCCTTAACCCAATAGTATTGTAAAGGGCACCCTTTGAAGAGTGCTTATGCATATATTCTTGTGCATTGCAGCTTTCGAGGTAAAGAGGCCAGGATACCATCTGATTTTTATTAAAGTCTCCAAATACCTTCCAATGCACAGTGGTATAGAGAGAGCGTCTATGGGCATGTGTGGAGACATGCACGGTTGGAAGTCTAGTCACATAATTTATTCTATGGGTGCATGTCAAACCTTACTTCTGTGTTCATTTTTCAGCTGATATCCTACATCAGCACTCAATGACAACGTCAACGCTCTTGCCTCAAGGCCATACTACAGCTATGATTCTGTGCTTCAGGAACACAAGTACATCTAAACATTAAAAAACCTCACAGCAGCCTTGTTGATTGTGTCTTGCTCTGGAACCAACACTTGCACATGATCTTCTGCCGTGAGAAGTGCTGTGCTATCCTGGCTTTTGTGTTCATGTTCATGCTGGCTAACCCTGCAACCTAGCTTGCAACCCCCATGGGTATGTCCAGTATGTACTGTTTGTTGATGCTTTCCAGCTAGGTTTGCATATTATATATCACATACATACATATATTGTGGGATCATGTAACAGTGTTACTCAAGATAATGTAACGTCTCCATGGTTGCACGATGCACATTTCTCAATGCACAATGCCCTTCACCATCTTGTCTTATGATTTCACAGTTCTTCACTGGTACTGTACCAGTTGGAGTTGACATGCCTCCCGTCGGGAATACGACCATTGCATACTGTACAGTAACACTATAGCGAAGTTGTGTTCATAATAAGCAAGCATGGCTTCGTTAGTGGGCATGGTCAGAGCAAGCGAGACTTTCATGATAAGGGGGGAGTTCCATGCTTCCTTTAATTTCGGTAGGATAGAACTGCTTGAGAAGGAGGAATTGACAAATGGAATAGGGCTACTGCAGTCTTTCATGAGATGCACTTGACAGGCATTGCCCTGGAGCTGATGGTTTCAATCCAGCAATGATATTAGAGATTTCGGATTGAATGACAGGCTGGAAGCTGAAGGCCGTTTCAGTGGAGGAAGTTGGGACTAGTGGTGGGGGAATGTAAGGTTCAGATGTATGTCTCTTGGAGAGTATAGTGGCTTGGCCTTTTGCAATTTTCACTTGGAGGGTGTCAATCTTGTGGACAAGAGCATTCTGGATGTTTTGGCACCAGGTGTTATCTTTAGTGCAGTTTGCAATAGCTGTGACAGGGGTTTCAATAATACATGAGTGCTCTGTGAGTGGAGGAGAAGTCTCCTACAACCAGGTATCAATTGTGTCCTAAGGTAGCCTATCACGGATGTTTTGTCATGTCATTTGACAACCTTTTTTCAAATTTCCCAAAGGTCTCACATCATAAAGCTCTTGTTCACAGATAGATAGGAGCAATCAGACAGAGGAGCTCATGTTGCTCTGAAGAGTAATTTGGCAGTATGGAGCAGCTATTTGTAGACATTTACAATTAGTGTATGGTAGGCAGCGTTTAATAGTAATTGTAATTACTGCCTACCATTTGAGCATGGAAGGCAGAGTTTAATTGTAATTGTACATTCTTTCTGCCATGCCAGCATGATAGGCAGCGTTCACTCATTTGCAAGGCAGAGTGAATATGTTGGTCGGTAGGCAAACCTTGTTAGTAGCTGTGCTGGAATATGGTTATGACCATGGTTGTGATTGTTAGTTGAAGGACATCAAGGACACCTTATTCGTGTTCAACACATTGAAATTTGTATATGTTGAATATAGTAACAATTGTTCTGTAATCAGCACCATCGGGCTCCAGACTAGCTGCTAAGCCGGCCGACAGTGGCTACTCAGCCAATCCTATTAGGAACCGGTATTGCTCCAATCCCCAGGCCGCCGACATCCTTATGGGAGGGTGGAAATACAATTTTAAGTTTGTGGTTTTAGCGATTAACCGCACCTATGGACAAACGTTCATGAAGGGCTGTTGTATAACACACTCCCACTGTAACACACTTCAAAATCCCCATTGGATGTTCATAGTTTATCTATTTTTTATTTTATTGTGCATTTGTTAGGCCCTTTATACAACTGAATAGTGTTTCAAAGTGCCACAAGGCTAAATGGGAATGGATCAGGGGAAAAATAACAATAGCAAAACAGTAAAATATATTCATGGTCCTACTAGGCCTTTTGGCATTCGGGCATACAAGTGCAGTGAGAGGTGCAGGAGATAGCGAGGGAGAGGGGAGTAGAGGAGTGGCAGGTCCTGGGAGGGAAGTGCCAACGGATCTTAGGTGGAGAACCTTGGGCTAAGAGCAGGTGCAGGCGACTCCCAAGAGTGGAATGCAGAGCCACCAAAGCAGGGAACCTGAAGGGCAGGCCAGTGGGTTGAGGGCTGGCATCACCTGGGAAAAAGGCATGGAAGCTCGTGAGATACACGAGGATAAGGCCACGAGTCACAGTGGCAGTGGGGTGATTAGCAGGGAAGGGACATAGGGAGGGAGGTAGAGAACAGAAGTTTTTAGCAATTTCTGGACCTAATTTCATCATGTGCATTCGAATGTGGAGTGACTCTGTCCTCCCTACACCGACTGCCTATAAAACACCAGGCCACGCGCACATGCGGAGAGTGCATGAGGAGTGCAATTACACAGTTGAGTGGAGGGGATGAGGGTAAGACTATGTTTTATTACATAATTTCTGATAGTCATTGTTATTTGGAATTAATTGCGGGCTATTGACCTGACAACTCTAGTCACTATTTTTTATTTAAGGAAAACACTTTGCACCTTACAATTGTATTGTACATATCTTGCCTGGACACTTTGAAAACTGCCATGCCGCTCTGACAAGTTTTGCAAGGCTCTGAGGTGCATAATTCACCTGCTAGCTTGCACAAGACGCTTGTAGAGCCCTCAACACGTTGTAACGCTTTCTCCAGGTCTAATCTGCTCAATTGCTTACATTCGATATCAGAGACTTTTGCAAACCTCAAAGTCCTGTGTTGGACAATATTCCTAACAGTGCAGTAGGCTTGCATAATGAGGTGGGAGAACAAAGTGTGTTACTTGAGTTCACTGAAATCTCGGATACTGCTATCGTGGCCATTTTTCCTATATCTTACACTGAATTGTTACCCAAGATTTTGGCTAACAAGCTGTCTGCAACTGATACCAACAAAGAGACAATGGAGTCACAGATGCATAGACCAACTACTCAGGTGCAAGTTCATATAGAAATTAGTACTGATTTGTCAATTATTGAGTCAGCTCTGACATATAATACAGAAGAAAATTTCGGGGAGCAGGACCTTGTAAAAACCCTGCATACGCTGGGAAGTGAGACTACTGTCCCACTTCCGACTGTTATTACCAATCAAGAGATTGCTGAAGCTGTGTTAGTTCCAGACACACAGGTTACTTTACAGGGTCCTCCTTCCCCAAATTTCTCTCGTTCCCCTATTTTATAGGCTGAGTCCTTTGATTAATCTGTGTCCTGAGACGTTTCCCATGTAAATCCAATCTCAAGAAGATCATTGAACAACAGGCAAGAAACATCCCAGATGATTAAAATCACGCTTGCTGTAATGAATTCTGCTTTTATGTCTTTGGATAGATTATATGAAGCCTTAAACACCAAGGTACTCAATCAGAACCCAATGTTGACTAACCTAATAACTGATCTTGCAACCAGAGATGAGGTCATTAAGACTCATAATCAAATGATAAAAGAATGTTACTGTGAAAATAACAAAACAGCACCACAGCTACATTTAGACCAAGAGTCAACTGCTATCACCGCCAGTGAGACAGATCACGCATTGATTTTCACAGATACAAGTGAACATGCGAGTAGTGGTGCTCTAAATACTAGTGAGGAAGTGGTGGACGTCTTGCTACCGGTTGTTAAACCTGCTTTTGAGATTTTTGCAGGCACAAAGGCTAGTCTAAAGAATGCAAATATTAAAATGACTAAAAAGTCTAAAACTCAGAAATTGCACTCTAAGGTTGCTCAATTTGACTCGAGAAAGTTTATACCGACATTCACAACCCCCTTGAAATGGACAAAGCATTCTACCTTCCTAGCAATAAAAAGAAATAAGCAAATCCTCCAAACTCAGAAGGTCAAGAGGACACCCCCTCAGGAATTGGTAGCTGAGCTGACTGACCATTCTGACTTAGATTACGAGCCTTTAGATGAGCACATGAGGCAGCATTACATTCAGTGCAAAGCATGTCTACTACTATATCTTCTAAATTATTTGCAACACAACTTAGACAATGACTTACATAATGCTAAATTGCAGTCTCAAGTAACTTACTTTCTTACTCTGTAACAGAGGAGGCAAGATATTGAAGCATCGTTGAGATCCTTCAATGGAAACCTCAGAGTCAAACACATTTGTAATAAGTTTCATATGGAACCTAAATTGCCTAAAATAATGGAGCCACTGAGATCAGTACCATCTTCTAATTTAAGACAAACTCGACCAGCAATCCGACACATTCCCCAAACAAAACTATTGTCATAGTCTAACGTTGCAATGGTGAGGGGGCCCAGACCAACAATATGTGCTGAATGAGCTTAGTGATATTCTAGCATTGGTAGACATACAATCCTGTGACATAACACAAGTTGAACTTATTAATGACATTGATCTCGAAAAAGTAAGATGTGTATTCAATCAGGGAAAGTGCTAAACACACTATGGCTGGCTAGATCTCAGTTATATCATTTGGGCTGTATCCTAGAACAAGATCACTCAACTGATCAACCCATTATGAATCATGGCACATCCAAACACCTAAGCGAGAACCATAAATTGAATGGAGATCGATTCCCTGTAGGTAAGACCAATTTTGATAACTCCCTTAGAATAACATGTCGACAAGATGCGTTTAACACAGAGAGACAAGTTGATTATGTCCACTCATGGGACTCAACCCATATACTCTTGATGGCAATCACTCAAAATACTAAATTAATACCTAGCAAATAACAACTCGCCACTCCAACCACTGTGACCTACAAATTGATTAGCTGCAATAACAGACATTGCCATTGTAATGCTACAAGAGACATGGCTTATTGAATGTCCACTATGGGATGGACATGTGTTGGTATTACATCCCACAATGAAAAAAACGATGTGGTCTAGCAGCACGGCTGCTAGTTGCAATAAAGATTAACCATGGGCTCACGCTCGAACCATGAGCTTCACCAAATATGTTCACGCGGTTGGTTAAGCTCACGGCGAGACGCAATGGGAATTCAGCCTTGTTAAATCTTTATTGGAACCACACGCCCATCATGGAAAAAAAGTTCCTCCAAGGAGTAGAAAATATGCTAGACTTGATTCTAGATGATCCGAGCATTCATTTTGTGATCCTTGGAGGTTACTTAAACATTCATTGCTTTTGTAGCGGTTGTGTGAAACCAACTGTTACAGCTTTTAAATAGCTTGCACGCATGCACGAGAGACAGTTCAAAATGGTCTATGGTGCCTTTCTAGGAGACATTCCCCCTACATTCACTTGCAGGAAAAGCAATTTGTGTTCAACCATTGATTATTTGGTTCTGCAAAAAAAAATATGTGTCAAGTTGTTAAACAGTTTCAAGTCATTCCATAGGAACAAAGTGATCATGATGTGCTTAGTCTCACTTGGGAATGGTCTCTCCTTTTTTTGGAAAGTCCAATGTTTTACCGCAGCCATTTAACGCTTACAGGTGGACGAAATAGGTTCAGATGGACAGATGAATCCTTAGCTGACTTCGGTACATACCTTCAAACTGAACAACTAGGTCTGAACACACAACTAAGTGATTCCGAAGTTCATTATGTTGCTGTAATTAATTTATTTAAGTAGCAGCCATCATTAAACAATAAACCGTGCTGCAAACCTAAACATACATTTAACCCTGAGTCATGAAAAAGAAACAGCTAGGGAGAGAACATAAAAGCACTACAGCATTGTGATCCACCAATTAAAATATCTCTTATACAAAAGCTAAAGATGCGATACAAAAATTGGTCAAAATCTGATCAGGCCCCTAAAATTACAGCGAGAAGGAGAACTTATGTTAGCAATCCTAGCCGCAAAGATACTGCACAGATATGGGCAACCTGGAACACAGAAAATTGGAGACTCAGCTTCCCTTTCAAATCAATCCAATACACAAGACAGTTTTGGCTCAATATTAAAGCAAATTACATGCTGCACTCGACCTGCCTGAAGAGAAAGTAGAGAGTGTGTGGGCCGATTGTGAATCGATCATCTTTGACAGAGAAGATATTCTCTATCAAATATCTGTGCTGAGTAAATCCATGGCCCTGGGTCCAGATGGCCTTACCAACTTTATAGTAAAGGAACATCTGGATGCTTGGGCCACAATCTTATACATTATCTTTGATGCTATCACGAAGGCAAATTCCATCATGGAATAGATCAATGGAATAGATCAATTCTAATCCCAATATACAAAAAAGGCTATCAAAATGTACTCATTAACTATTGCCAATGCATTGTTGGATGTTCCAGGCAAAATATTTGCATGTTTGCTCCTTAGAGATTTTAACAATTGGATAAAGGTTAGAGCATTGGCCGACAGGTTTTAAACAGATTTTGTTAGTGGACTGGGAACCACAATACATCTATTAGCCATATCTACAGTTAAAGCTCAAGGCCACTCTTCAAACCAACCAATTTACATGGCCTTTGTTGACTTTAAAATGGCCTTTGATTCAGTCCCTAGATAACTTCTCTTTACCAAAATAAAATAAGCAGCCTGTTCATCATACATTCAAGCCCAGACCATGCAATTCTACTCAGGCACTTCTGTGCAAATTCGACTCTCACCAAATGGCAAAATTACGTTGTCCATTCAAACTAACAGAGGGTTGAAGCAAGGCTGCATTCTAGCATCTGCCCTATTTAATTTTTATCATAGCAGACATTGGCAAACACTTTAAAGCTATCATTTCTGAATCTCCAAAATGAGTCCATGTCAACTCTCATGATTATTATGTGCTGACGATTTAGTTCTGATTGCAAAAACTCCTAAAGGACTCCAGAATCTACAAAAAGAACTAGAAGCATATGCTATATCGAATCACCTAGTCCATTTGGAAAAAACTAAAATACTTATAAACACTTCTAAGAACAACATAACAAAATTCTCATTTAAATGGTTGCACCAATGGACACCTCTTGAGATAGTCAATGAATATCACCATCTGGGCATGTATGTAAACAATGATCCTGCAGACCTTACCTATCATCTTGGGCTGAGGAATTTCTGTTTGATTTACTGATAAATAATCCAACTAGAGCCAAATACAAACTCTGGGTGATTGGCATATGACTTGGCCACAATGTGGACAGTATCAATCCTTTAAGATTGGTAATTTTAAATTGAAGTGTTTTAATCTACCTGAGTTTTATTTGTTTAAACTTCCTGCTTGGAAAGATCAGAACTTTTTTATGAGATTTCGACTAAATATTTGGCTGATGAGAAACGTACAGGGAATCAAGTCCAATGTGACGTATGCGCAGAAAACATGCAGATTCTGTGCTAATCTTTCACAGTTGGAGACATTAAGACAAATTGTTATCTATTATCCAGCTTCCTCTTATATAGGAAATGATATCTACAACCTATGTTTTACTGAGGTTTATCTAATGACAATTTATGAGAACTAATCTTCAACACATGAAATTGTTAGAATCATTGTAGCTTGATTACGTCTGAATATTACCTTCTAATGCACATATTTTCTTGTGCCCTTGCTTTCTGTGCTTTTATGTCCTTATCTACTTAATTGTTTTTAACTGAATGCAAACATAGCTGAGACTAAATGTTAGCTAGAGCTAGCTAGATTAACATTGCTTGTAATATCTTAACTGAATAGCAGTGAACTGTATAACTGTAATGTACCCTTTTTTAAATTTTGCAATTCAAAATTGTAACCATCAACCTTTTACACTCTTGTGATTAGAAACATAGGGCCTCATTACACGGACGGCGGTAAGGGTTTACCGTTACCGGTAAACCCTTACCGCCTTACTACGAGGTCCCTTTGCGGGTTAGGGAATTTAACACCTGCTTTTTGTGTTAAAAACCAACCCGCAAAGGGACCAGGGAGCTAATTACGGTGCCGCAATTTGCAGTACCGTAATTAGCGCCTTCCCCATTCCCATAGAGCCCTATGGGGCAACAATGGGAATGGGGAAGGGAAATGGTGGAAAGGGGAATTACCGCCCCGCCAACCTTGGAATGGGGCAGTAATTCCCCTTTCCACCAAGGCGGTGCCGGTATTTTACCGGCATGAACCATGGCGCTAATGGCGCCATGGTTCTCCGCCATCCGTTTAATGAGGCCCATAGTGGCTAAAACACATGAGTGTAATTTTGTAACAAATGTGAAACTTGTGCAATATTGAGAGGTTTGATTTTAAACCAAATCAATAAAAAAATAAAAAATACAAAAAAATTGAGCTTCTGGGGAATGGTGAGGGAAGGAAGAATGCCTCTGAGGAGGAGGAACTGTAAGTGGGCCTTCTTAGTAAGATCCATGACGTGGGGGATGAAGGAGAGTATGCAGTCCAAAATGAACCCAAGGTTTTTAGCCTTACAGGATGGTGGGAGTAAAGGGCCCAAAGAGGGCTAAGGTGTCCCAATCAGATGGTTCTCTGTATTACTGGCATTAAGGCAGAGGTTGTTGGCTGCACACCATACCTGGATGGCAGACAAACAGTCAGAGATCAGAGAGGAGTAAGAAGAGGAGGTAGAGGGAAGTTTGAAGGAAAGTTGTGTGTCATTGGCATAACACTGGAAATTACAAGAGAAGGATGAAATAATGTAGAGAAGCAAGATATATATTGAAGAGCCAGTCGATAGAATAGAGCCCTAAGGGATGCCACAGGTAGAGAGTGGGGTGGTAGAAGAGAACGGGCCCTATTGCAACTGTGAAGGGTGGATAGTGAGAAAATAGGTCAGCCAACACAGTGCCCGCTCAGTGATGCTGAGGCCTTCACAGAGTTGTTTTATGAGGGTGGAATGGATGACGTATCAAAGGCAGAGGTGAGATCAAGGAGAATGAGAACAGCAGGAGAGTTGAAGTCCTCTGGATGCTAGAATCCAGATTGAAGGTCATGAAGGCAACCAACAAGATCAGTGTGGCAGTGGTGAGATCTCTTTCCACCGACACTAGTCTCACACCCTCTGTCAGTCCTACTCAAGGTCTCTGCACCTCACTGGTGCAATATTTCACCACTAAAATTTACAATATATGTACCAACATTGCACGGGCTAAGACCACAATACCCACACCTGCCCCTTCATCCGACCCCCCTGCTTCTATAAGTCTGTCAGTATCGGAAAGCAGGTCATCCTTTCCTCTCTTTACCAAAGACGCTGTATGTACCACTATGCAACATATTAAGTCAGGGGCTCCATCTGATACTATCCCTTTTGTTGTGATAAAGGACATCTCTCCTGGGCTGCTGTGTGAAATCACAGGGGCAGTCACTATCTCTTGTCAATCTGGTCTCATTCTGCTGGAGCTTAAGGCCGCTACTGTCATTCCCCTTCTTAAAAAAGCCGACACTTGACCCTCTCTTACCATCTAATTATTGTCCTATCTCACTTCTACCATGCTTCATGAAACTCCTTGAGTCACTTGTCTCCCCCCTGCTCTCTGCTTTCATGGAACCCAGTGATCTTTTCGACCCTGCTCAATCTGGTTTTGGGCCAGGTCAGGGGTCTGCGAGTGTATTGGTCTCTGTCCAAAATGACAGGGCCAGGCTGGTTGATGCTGGAGGGGATGGGGCCCTGATCTTATTAGACCTTTCAGCAGTATTTTACACCACAGACCACCCAATCCTGCTCACCCGCCTGGCCCAAGCTGGGATCTCTGGCCAGGTGCTTACTTGGTTTGCCTTGTTCCTGGCCAATAGAACCCAAGTTAGACAGTTAACGGCTCGAGGTAGCGGTCGGAAGCAGCTGACATTCTGTACACTGTGTTCGAGTTATTGTGCAGATCCTCAGTGCGACTTGACTGCCTGTGACGTGCCAGTACCAGTGCCAGGTCCTTTCCTCTAGCAGGAATGTTCCAGGAAGTTCTCTGAGCTTTTTGGAGAGCGGCGGCGTACTGAGGAGGGGAATCGAGCCGTGCACTGGGAAAAAGTGCACGATTATACCAAGGGGGTTTGCCGGGGGGGGGGCAGAAGCCGTGACAGCCCAACGACATCAGCCCAACGACACCCAGTGGAGAAGCGGTGAGGCGTCAGAAGGCCCGGTATCCGTACTGGTAGGTCTTGAGTCGCATTGCCGCATAGTCAGTGCTGCAGATGGAATTTTACTAGATTACCCAGCTCAAATATTAAATATGTCTAAGGGAAATAAGAGCCAGGATCCGAAAGAAGGAGATTCAACTCTTCCAGCCTTAAATTTTGTCCTAAACTCCCTGGTGAAAGTTTTTGACCTTTTGAAAAGAGATGTGCAGATACACACAGGGATTTTTATTGGAAATGACTAAGGATATTGAACAACTCGAATTCTCAGTGATAGGTCAAAATAATGTATTAACTGTTCAGTTTTGCCCATGATGGTAAAAATGGAAGATGGACTCACAAAGTACAGTGGAGACCTAATTGAAATTAAGCAACAAATGACTTCCCTGCTGAGGGACAATAAGGAGATCAAGGACTTGCTATTACAAATGAATACAAGAAATATATCAACTTCTCCGCCAAATGAAGAATCAGTAATTAAAACAAATGATTTAGTCCCTGAATTGAATATCTCTGCGGACGATACTCCCCTAACCGAATCGGTAATGGAAGAATTCTGCCGATTGGCACAGGTGGCTGAGTTAATGGTGGAACAGCCGACCGAAGATTAAGAGGTAATCACTGAGATTCATGAAGAAGAGATAGAAAATTCCAACATGTGGTAGAAGAGTTTGCAGCAAACTTATAAGAGACGGAGAAGAGAAAGGCGGAGAAATCAAAAGTCAAATCACACGACTTCAAAATCACGAGGTCGACAAGAAAAGAAAACAAAAAACATGAAAAAAACATGAAAAATCCTAGAACAAAAAAATCAAAGGTAAATAGTTTTGTTAAGGGGATTTTAGATTCTGAGAACATCCTTGAGAATCAAAATATCTTAGATAAAAATGAGTTTGGGTAATGATTCCCTACAGCAAGAAGAGAACAGAATTTTAAGAGTAAATAAATCCAAAAAACAACAAAGGAAAAGAACTGAGACTGACAGAATCCACGAAGTAGAGGGAGATGCACAAACGGTAAAGAAATCTATGAGTACTCAGACAGAAGGAAAAACCTCAGATCTGGACAAAAATCGACAACAACTTGATTTGGTCAGATCTGAGATCACAGGGAAGTTGCTAAAAATAGCTCCTATATTCCTTCATAAACAGAAAAATGCCTGTAAAGTACCAATGCAGACTCAGAGTGGTTTAAGAATTGCTCCAATATTCAATCGAACAAGAGCTAAGATTGGGGGTTTGGTGGCCCCCTCGAACTCTACGATGGGTCACGTAGAGGACATAACTCGTGACCAAACATCCTCATTGGAATTGGATAACCAAGATCAATCTGTAGAGGTCGGTAGAGAAGAGAATGTGAACGCTCCGGTGGGAATTCTATCCTCTGCATTGGCAACTCAGAGAATAACAACTCCTCAAGATGATCCAAATCCATATGCAATCCCGAGACTCTGGTTTATTAACGAGAAAAATCGAAAGTCTGGTATACCATTGAATAGGAGTTCAATTTTGTCACTGGTTAAGAAACTCCCAGAACTATACTTATTTTCAACAAAAGATATTGAATATGCACGTTTTCCTAAACCGGACTGTATTAGTTTAGTCGAAGTTGGATTTGTTTCCAAGCTGGGGGTAAAAGCTTTTCTAAACTTACAAGAAAGATTGCGTGGGTTGCGTTTAAAAGTGTATGAGAAATTGCCATCTTACGCTGCAGAAGTGGATGAAATTGAGAAATATGAGTTAACCCAGGGGAAAGACTTTTTATCGCATGATAGCCATTGGGAAAAAAATGAAAATAGCAACAAGGAAGGGTCACAACCATCATCTTGGTCAATGTTAACAGAAATAATCATGCAAGTCTGCCAGAAGCTGGGGGTATCGCAAAGATCTCTTTAATAGTGAAAAATTGAGGATTACTAGTTGGAACTCTCGAGGGTCCAGCTCATTTAAAAATAAGAAAATGAGAGCGTTGTTGTTCGGGGGGGAATGACTTGATCTTTCTACAGGAAACTTGGTTAGTAATCACCCCGGAACTCAAAGGCTTTAAATTGATAACACAACCAGCAAACTGTAAAGCCAAGGGTAGACCGACGGGAGGTTTGCTGATCGCTTGCAGAAAGATCTTATTCAAAGAAATTGTACTCCTATTTTGTAAACAGGAAGGAATTCTGATGGTGAGAGCGGTCACTCCCCTCGGAAGCGCGCCAGCTAGGGAGATAATAATTGTGAACTTGTACTGGAATCCCTCCAGGGAAAAACTATCAGAGTTTTTAGAATCAATTGCGGTGACCCTTAGCGATATTAATATAACATACCCAGGGGCACATATAATGGTTGCAGGGGACCTAAACTCGCAATGCATTAATTCTAAATGCCACACAGGGAAAATGAAACAAAGTAACAACTAACAGTAGAAAGTGGTTGAATTTATTTGATGATTGGGACCTAAAACTCTTAAATGCGTCCATAGAAGGTAATGTCCCATTGGCCACAATGTGGGAAAGGGGCCCGTCAGCGTCAACATTGGATTATATGCTTTTGTCAACAAAATGTTTTGATAGTTGCACACATTTTTCAGTGGTAGACGGTGGAATAAGTGACCACAAGCGATTAGCTGCCCATTTGAACTGGTATTGTGAGGATACAAAAGAGATTTGGGACCATCGAGTAGTAGTTAATGCTCAGAAAAATCGGTTGGTAAAATATAAGAGGGAAGGGGAGCGGTTAAATAAAGCCCTAGATGGACTTTCTAATTGGGGAGATCCAAATATTTTATATCAACATTGTGGTCCGCTACATTTTCATGATTTCTTGTGGTCAATTGATCCTCCACCGAGTACCAAGAGGGGCTTCCATCGAGTTCACAAACATTGTTTCGAAGAAGCAGTCTGGGTAAAAAAATGTGAGACACAAAGACAGCTAAGACTGGTTAAGAAATGGGCTAAAAATCCATTAGAATTAGAGACAGAATCAAATAAAATTAAGAACGATTTAAAGAGTTGGTCCAGACATCATAGAGAAGAGTTGTGGCAGAAGGATGGGGAAGAGATGTTGCGTGCATTGCAAAATAATTCCTCACAAAATTTTTGGTCATTAGTAAACGCTACCCAAACACATCAAGTTATCGTTCAAACGAACAATGTGTCAGAAGTAAATTGGATGACTCATTTTGGTGTAAAATATCAGGAACCAGTGGGAGAACAAAAATATAAAGGAGACAATGGAAATTGGGGTTTAAATTTTGATAAAGAGGATATCCTGAATCTGATTATAAAATCCTCGGCGTCAAGATCTGCGGGTCCAAATGGTCTAAATAACCAAGTTCTTAAAGGAAATGGGATATTGTGTGCTGAAATCCTGTACACTTTGTATAGGAGAGTGATTGAAAATAGAATAATTCCACCTTCCTGGAAGACCGCAATTATAATTCCAATCTTCAAAAAAGGGGATCGTAGAAACCCTATAAGTTATAGACCAATCACGCTGCTTGACGTGGAGAGCAAGTTATTTACCAGTTTGATACTAAGAGAACTCGAAATATGGGCGGGAAATAACAACATAATCCCCAGACAACAGACAGGGTTCAGAAGAGGTCATTCAACCTCCTTGAATGGTATAATACTTGCCTCATTAACAAATCAAAAAGATAAAAATAATGCAGAAAGACTTCATGGAGCGTTTATTGATTTGTCGAGTGCTTTCGACATGGTAAATCGAGACAAACTTTGGAGTAAATTGGAGCAAAAAGGGGCACCGAAAACTTTAATTAATCTACTAGTAAAACTTCATGAAGGAAATACAGCCAGGGTAAGACTAGATATCCCTGGACACCTGTCAGATTATAGAAGTATAGATAGGGGGTTAAGACAAGGTTGCATGGTAGCTCCATTTCTTTTTAAGTTTTATCTGGAAGATTTTGGTGCCGCCTTAGAAACTTCATCATTGATAAGTCCAAAGGTGGGGTCATTAGCGGTAAGATGGCTCATCTATGCGGACGACATATTGCTTTTTGATAGGACTCCTGTCGGTCTGCAAAGATTGTTGAATGCACTTCACTCGTATATGAAAATAAACGACCTGGTGGTAAATCCTGAAAAATCGAAGGTCGTAATTTTTGAGAGAAAAGGCCTTAAAGAAGTTAAATACCGTTGGTCAATCGGCAATTACCCGATACAGGTGGTAAAAGAAGTAATGTATCTGGGTGTTACTGTGTATGTGACCCCTACAGTTGGAATGCAGTACGGGGACATTTTGGCCAAAGGGACACAATTAATAGCCCAGATGAAGAAGATCGCTAGCCTTTATGGTAAATTCTCCATTATGCCAGTTATAAAGTTCTATGTTGCCAAAGTGATTCCTGTACTACTGTACGGAATTGAGGCAAACCCTCTTTTGTGGTCAATAGACTGGCAAAAAATAGAAGGTCACATCTGGAAACAGGTATTAGGCTTGCCTAAAGGACTGCATACGGCAACACTCAGATATGAGTTAGGATTAAAATCTTTAAAGTATGCAGTGGACTGGAAACTTCTTTCCCTGTACAGATCCATTATTGAGCCAATGACCAACATACTATTTGAAAACCATTTATCCTCACTAACCCTGAGAGAACTTAGAAAGACGGCAGAAAATTTGTTGATTCACTGTAAATCAGATAAATTTACACTAATTTCAAATCCGTTGAAAGTTAAGAAATCCTTATCTTTGAGAGATTGGATCTCAACAGGGGATATGGTTAGATCATCTTCCATACCTGAAGGGTTTTTTAAGTATGGGAAAAAACAGGGTATCGTACCAAGGTATTTGATAAAGTTCCCACATTTAAAAGGAAGGCAAAACTTTATGAGGGTACGGCTGAACTTGATTAAGACCGGCTCAGTATTAACCAAATGGGGTGTCACTGGAGGAACTCGGAGTCTATGTACGGAATGCTCGGATTTAAGTAAACAAACCTTAGAGCATCTTTTAAGATTCTGTAAAGGCACTTGGAAAATTAGGGTGGAACATTTAGGGAACTCAGTCGGGTCATTGGATCGACTTCCCTCTGATGCTTTTTGGGAAAGAATGATCGCGGGCTATGAAACTGACTTTAAACATTTTAAGAGTTCTGCAATTGACAGGTTTTATATCACCAGAATATTGGTAACTGATTATTGAATTAAGGAGTAAAATTGTTTTATAGATATTTTTGATTGATGTGAAATGAATTCATTTTAATCATGTTAAATGTATAAGACTGTGATGAATTAGTTTTAAATGTTAAATGAAGGAATATTATTTAAATTGATATAGTTCATAATGTGATGTTTATATGTATATATTCTTTCTTTATATTGAACCTAGAATGTGTAAAAAAAACAAATGTCGTTATATCACAATAAAAAAAAAAGAACCCAAGTTCTTTCTCTCCCTCCTTTTCTTTCTGGGCTTTTTTCTCTCTGTTGGGTTGTCCCACAGGGATCTGCCTTGTCTCCCTTTCTCTTCAGCATTTACATCTGGCCTCTTGTGTGTCTCATCCACTCCTCTGGCATCAGGTACTATACCTATGCCGAAGACACACAGATCCTGATCTGCCTAGACCGGGATCAGGCTGAGGGGTCGTTATGCTTGTCTCAGTGCCTGATTACCGTGGGGGCACGGATGAACCACAATTGGCTGAAGCTAAATGGAGAAAAGACACAGGTGTCGGTGGTGGGTTCTCCCCCCGACCCTTCACTCTGGGTGTTCTCCTTCTGGTCCTCTTCTCTTGGCCCCCTTCGAGCCCCTACTGTCAAAGTGAAGAACCTAGGTGTTATGTTCTCTGCATCGCTTTCAATGGAGGCACAGGTGGTGGCAGTGTTGTTAAAGAAGGTTCTGCCATTTATTCCTTCTCACCTTCGTCCCCCGGTTGTTACAGCCCTAGCACTAAGCCGCCTGGACTACTGCAATTCATTATATCTGGCTCAAACAAATGGTTTAGTCGAGCAGCTTCAGCAACCTCAGAACATGGCTGCCTGGATGCCTACCAGCTCCACCTAAGGATCTCACATTACTCCTGCTCTGCGATCTCTTCATTGGCTGCCTGACAAACAGCACATTTTTTCAAGGTCCTTTGCTTGGTGCATCGTGCCTTATATGATCAAGGGGCAGAGTAACTTTGTGACAAGTTCACCCGCTATTGCCCCACACTGCCTCTAAGATCGGCGGATGCTGGTCTCCTTGCAGTCCCCACTTTCCAGTGCATTCGCATCAGAGGCCGGCCGTTCTCAGTAGTCTCAGTTCAACTCAGTTCAGTTCAGTCTCCCTTTGGCCATGAAAATTCTCTCTAATCATTGGGTTTTTAGAAAATCATTGAAAACCTATTTGTTTGGTTAATCTTCCCTCCTTTTGGATATCTGCTTCTCCTCTCCTCCATTGCCATGATAAACGTGTGCGACTGTGCACTAAATAAGCTCAATTAACATAACATAACATAACATAACAGTGTGGAGGGTCAGTTGAGGGAGGACCCACTTCTCCAAGAGTTCACCCTGGAAGGGGGTAGCGGAAATAGGACGATAGTTCGCTGGGGAGGAGGGGTCAGCAGACAACCTTTTTAAGAGGGAGTGTGCAAGGGAGTATTTGAGTGATAGAGGAAATAACCAGTGGTGAAGGAGTGATTACTGAAGTCAGCAAGAGTTGGGGCGAGAGAAGAGATGTTGTCCTTAATGGTTCTGGAGGAGTAGAGGAGCACCTGTTTGGAAGAAACCTTAATAGAGCAGACCAGCCTAGAGACCTCATTTGGTGCTATGGACAGGAGGGAGGAGAGTGATGGGAGTGGAGGAGAGTAAGGACAAGATGTCTTTGGTTTTTGATGTGAAATGGGAAGCCAAAGTGGTGCAGAGAGCCTGGGATGGGAGGAGAGAGGTAGAGGCTGCAGCTTGATTGGCGAGTTCCTTGCAGATTTTTAAAAGTTTGGCCATGTTGTTAGTGGCTCCAGAGATGAAGGCTTTGATATGGGTCCTCTTCTTGGAGCAGATAGAGTAGCAATATTGCATTTGGAGAAGGTGGCAGGCCAGTTTGTCAGAGGGTAAACCCAAGGTCTGCCACTTCCGTTCAACAGCTCTGCACTTGCATTTCAGAGATGCTAGATCAGAGTCGTACCAGTTATTGTTCTTGGAGGAAGGTTTTAAGTGGATCCTCATGACTGGGGCAAAGATGTCAAGGGTGTTAGTAATGGGGATGTGCAGGTTAGCAAGGACAGAGTCTGTGGTATAGTCAGAGTTGGGGGTGGGAGGGGTTTGAAGGTGGAGGTGAAAGCAGCTGCTGGCACTCGCTTCATAGGTCAGATAACGGTGAAGGAGGCTGATAGTGCTGGTGATGGCTCGGAGAGGGGCCAAGGGGACCCAGGTGGGAGGAGAGGAGAGAGTGGTCAGACCAAGAGTGGGGTGGTGACCAGATTAGAAATAGGGATATCACCATAAATTAGGGCATCCAGGGTGTGACAATCACAGAGGATACGGAACTGGGAGGTGGATGATTCAAGGGAGTCAAAGTGGATGTTGAAGTAGGCAAGGAGGAGGAGTTTGGAAGAAGAAGTTGAGAGGCCGGACATGAGATAGGGCAGGGGCCTGTAGATAGAGGCAATGGTGAGGGAGAGAGAGAGTAGGTGAGACCCCACGCTTGCAGACATGGCATTCAAAAGAGGAGTAAGATTGAGTAGGTATGATAGAAGCAGGGACCCACTGATGGAAGTTCAGGTCCACTCCACTTCCAGGTCTGTTGGGTCTGGGTTTGGAAAGGATGTTGTAGACCTTAGGATTTAGAGTGTCAAAAGCAGTGACATAGCTGGCATTGAACCACGTCTCAGTGAGAGTGAGGTTGTCTAGGTCAAAGTCTTCCAGAAGATGACAGATTTCAGAGGAGTCCTTAAGAGCAGAGCAAGCATTCAGAGTTGCTAAGTGAAGCAGGTTATCACCTTTGAAGGTTTTCCAAGGGGGGGGTTCAGGGGTGTGGTACTCCCATCGTTAGTGGGCGAGAGGTGAGAGGAGAGGAGGAATCAGTAGCAAGAGAAGGGAGGAAGTTAATGAGAGAGGGAAGGCGCTGGTCAATAAGGAGAAGTGTAAATTGAGAACCTTGGTCCATGATAGTGCCATTGTGATAGACATTATTGATACACCTAGAGGAAGAGAAGTATGCCAGGAGTGCTTCCCACCTAGTGCCATCATTATTGGGTGAGGTGGAGAAAGGAGAAATGATGGAGACCAGATAGGGGGTCCATTGGTCAGGAGAGGGGACAGTGAAGAGTATGGGCCTCATTACGAGTTTGCCAGTACAGTAACAACAGTACCGGTAAGCTTGTCGGTACCATTGTTACTGTACCAACAAACTATGAGTTCTGTTCACGGGTGCCTTGGCAGCCACCAGGTCTGACCTGGTGGCTGTACTGGCACCCACGAGCAGAACATGATGGTAGTGCTGGTACCGTTATTAACAGTACCGGTGCTACCACCTTCACCATTCCCATTGAGCCCTATGGGGCTCAAATGGGAATGGGGAAGAATTTGTTCCCACGCCCAGAAAAGGTCAAATACTGGGTCCGGCAAGGTCGTGATGACCCGGTAACTGCCCTTTTCTGGGCACCAGCAAAAATGAATACCGGCGCCAGCCGTGCCTGTACTATAGGCATGGTTACCGCCAGCCTCGTAATGAGGCCCTATGTCCGTATCAGTCTGCCGGTAAGTGGCATTGACGTAAGTGTCAGCGATAGGTAGACTTGGATTAGAGTCCAGGATAGATTTTTACGTTTTTTTCTTCCAGATTTTGCAATAGAAGAGGATAAGTAATAGAATGGCAGATAGAATAGATATGAGAGATAGAGAATGACATTGGAATAGTGGGAGAGAGAGAGAAAAGCAGGGGAAGTGCACAGTGCACAGGAGCTTGCAACAAAAGTGCCCTATCAGCGGGGCAGGCACAGAGGAGGAAGTGTGCAAAGGAAGACAATGGGCCTCATTACAAGATTGCCGGTCCAGATACAATGGTACCGTAAGCTTGCCGGTACCGTTGTATCCGGGCCAGCAAACTCAGAGTTGTGCTTGCAGATGCCTTTCATTCCACCAGGTCTGACCTGGCTGAATGAAAGGCACCCGCAAGCACAGCATGTTGGACGCACAGGCACCGTTATAAACAGTGCCTGTGCATCTGGCTTCCCCATTCCCATTGAGCACTATGGGGATCTAAGGGGGAATGGGGAAGAGTTTTTTCCGGCGCCCAGAAATGGGCAAATACTCGGTCCGGCAAGGCCGTGATGACCCGGTAATTGCCCATTTCTGGGCACCGGAAAAAAAATAATACCAAAAAATAATACCAGCGACAGCTGTGCCTGTATCACAGGCACAGCTACCGCCAGCCTCGTAATGAGGTTCAATCAGTGTACAGGTTAAAAGCACACCAAAATTTGAATTTGCCAAAAATAACTAAATACAGCATAAACTGGAGGATGCAGCAATGTAAAAGCACACCTGGATTCCAATTTGACAACAGATACTAAATACAGCAGAAAATTGAGGATGCAACAATTTGAAAGCACACCTAAATTTGGATTTGCCAAAAATCACTAAATATAACCAAATGGAGGTTGCAACAATTTAAAAACACACCTTAATACAAATTTGCCAAAAAACACTAAATACAGAACAGAATTGAGGATGGAACACATTTAAAAGCACACCTGAATTTGAATTTGCCCAAAAGCACTAAACACAGCTCAACATGGAGGATGCAACGTTGTTAAAGTCACTCTTAAAGAAGCATTATGGGTTTGGCACTAACAGGGAGCAGCAAGCGAACTACATGTGAATTGAGGCAGATAAACATATTATGTGGGAAGAGGTTACATTTTGGAGTCAGGCTATAGGGAAAGGGAGGCAGGATTCAGCATGCAGCAAGGTAGAGGGTTGTGGGCCAGGAGCAAGTGATCTGGGGCGCTTACCGGTGCAATGTAGAAGCCAGGTTTTCATGGTGCCAAAATGCAAGGGTATGATATGTTTGTTCGGTGTGCAGCGTGGACTTGGGGCAAGTTGTAGGAGTGGTGGCATGGAGGGGAGCTCCCTCCAGTGCCGGACAGGGCCAGACAGGGGTCTTATTGGAGACCTTTGTGCAGGGGGGGCATCTCTCTCCCCTTCAGCTCACGATTGGCCCAGATAACACACAGGCAGCAAATCACAAGCCTTGTTGAACAGGCTCCGTGGTAACCCTCATAGGCACTCTGGTACTGAGGTTGAGGGCGGCCATGATCGAATGCTGAATGAACAGCTTCCTTAATATGGCCTAAGCATGTGCCGCAGATGATAAAGCGGCGCTCTGATGTAGCGAGATGAGTCAATGTGGTCTCCTGAACAGCCCACAATATTAGGATCTGAAAAACACATCACTATGCTTACCCACAATCAGGGGCTTACCTAACGTGGTAGGCACTCTGCAGCCCTGGAAGATGTAGAGCTTAGCTGGGTGAGTTGGCATGAGAGAGACAGAAGCTGCAACCACCGCACACAAAGTGAAGAAAGGAATGGGAAGGCTCATTCAGGGCCAGACAGTGGCCTTAGTCGAGGGCCTTTTTGCAGGGGAGCCAGTATATTTCTGAGTATAGGGAAGATGGGGACATATTTACACAGAGTAATAGTTAATTCAAAGTAATTTTCCTTTTTTATGACAACATGTCACATTGATAAAAGATGTAGTTCCTTACTCCACAGGCATAAATTCACATCTGGACAGTCAGGATTAATTGGCAAGATAATTTCTAATAAAGGTATTCATATTTATCAAGTTTATAATGTTTAATCAACATAGGAAATTCAAATAGACTATGTATATAGAGAAGTATCTGGTCCCATTACACTCTTCATCTTATTTGTAACTGGTATGATTTCAGAGTTACCTTACCCATTATTTTTTAATGCAAGTTTCTATCTATTTAAATGGTGAATGGTTTCTTATGCAGTCTCTGCATAAGTTTTATTTCTGGAGTAATGTAATAGGTTACCACCGGACTCACAATGAGGCCCTCTGTATTTCTTTCACTCGCCGCCTGCCTTCTTTCTTTCTCTCTACCTCCTTATGCTACTATTTTTGTTTGTCTTGCTGTCACCTCTTCCTCTTTTTCTCTTTCCCAAAGTTACTATTTCTATCTCTCTTTCTAGCTCTCGCTTCTCTTCTCTCTACTAACCGCTCACTCTGTTATATGTCTCTGTCTTTCTTCATCTCTATCTTACATCTCTCATACACTTCTTAACAATCCCTATCTCTTTGTCATCCTTTTCTGTATCTAAATTACTTCCATACTCTCCCCACGCTCAAATTGTCATACTTTCTCTCAGCTCCCTCTCCACACACATTGCTATGCTGAGTGGGTCAGGGAACATTTTGCTTGACGGGCCGGGGTGCAGCTCAGCAACCCCCTATTAGCAACACTCCAGGAGCTTGCTCCCCCTACCTCTTGGTAATACATGCACCCCCATGCAATTCTCCATTTTTTCCCCATTTCTCCCACAAGAGTTCTTCCACGTGTGGCAGGTCTGCCACGGTTCATGCACACCCTCCCGGGCTGCACTGTCCTGCATGGCTGGTCTGCTTTGGACAACCGTTGCGTGACTGCTACTCCCAATGCAGACAGAGTCTGTGAGCTTTGTGCCTGATGGCACAATTTAAAGTGACATGATAAATTGGTGAAACCTTTTTTCAGACACCTCACACCTAGACTTCATGGGTCATTCCTTTTGGTCTGGCCCAAAAAAAGGAACTAATGCCATGCAAGCACACATAAACCTACTCATGCATCGGCATGTGTGCAAGTCTAACACCAAGTGCAGCAAAATTCAATGAATACATTAATGTAATACAAAATAGAATTACCTATGCCCAAGGAACAAAGAAATGCTGTCCGGGAAGTTCTGGGAAAGTAGCACTATAAATTCTGCAAATGGTAAGAAGTTTGTGTTGCTTTTATTGCCAAAACACTATGCATCAGTTAGTCACGACTGCCATGTGCCAAAAATGACTTTGGCCCTCAAATAAAAATCATCTGTTGCCAGTGTAAAGGTCCTTTATCAGTACAGATGGGGCGACACTTGTCCCTCTGTGACCTGTGTAGGGATACATGGTTTGAATAAAGAGAAGCTGAAGGTGA
The DNA here is from genome assembly GCF_040938575.1 of Ambystoma mexicanum. Classification (NCBI taxonomy): domain Eukaryota; kingdom Metazoa; phylum Chordata; class Amphibia; order Caudata; family Ambystomatidae; genus Ambystoma; species Ambystoma mexicanum. Next base: position 646,107,819 of record NC_090927.1, on the reverse strand, counting down.
GAGCCTGGTCCTTTCTGGTCACCCTAATGTAATGTAATGTAATGTAAAAAGAATGTATAAAGCACACCTATACCAGCTTGGGCATCATGGTCACAAGGGTCAAGAGACTGAAGCAAACAAAGAGAAAAAAATAATAAAACAGAAAGAGCCAGATTAGGCTATGAAAAGATGGTTATTCAGCACCTGACGAAAGAAGAGATGATTCTCTGTGGCACGCAAAGAAAAAGGTATGGCATTCCACAGCCGGGCCACTGCAACACATAAGGTCTGGCTACCCATGAGAGCCAGCTTAAATCAGGGTGGAAGCAGAGCGCAGTGACCGTGTAGGGAAGTATGTTGAAATTTCACCTGCAGAAATTCCGGCCCTCTGCCGTAAAAAACATGTGATGGGCCACGCAGAGGGCTTTACATTTAATAAACTTGGCCACCGGTTGCCAGTGTAGTTTCAGCAGAATTGGAGTAGTTGAGCAGAACCGTTGAGCTACCACTGCTAATTGGGCTGCAGGATGTTGCAGTATTTGCAGGCTCAGAAGAAGATGAGCTGGCTGAGCCAGGTAATTTTTCCTTCAGTATAGCTCTGTTTGGGATTTGGAAAGAAATAGAAAGTACATTTAAGTTTGAGCAGGAGGAGGTCAGAAGCTGCTGAAGAATCTGTAATTGTTTGCTGGATGGTTAGTTCATAATACTCTGATTTGATAATAGAAGTATTGTATTACTTTAAAATGTAAATATTGAATGGTTTTTTAACAAATGTTATATTTAATTATTATGTTTGTGATATATGAAATGTAGATGTTATATGTGAGAGGCTCAGAACTAAAACACATTAATAAAAAATAAAAATGCATGCTAAAGCAGCGGTTCCAAACACTAGCCCCAACAACCAAGCACAAGCTTAGATACTTCCTAGGGCTAGCAACTTACTGATTGTTGGAGGTTTATCCCAAACCTCTTGACCTTTGCTGCCTGTCTGATAAACAAACTTAAGAATTTGCAGCCTAAGAGACTTGTCTGGACTTGTGAAACCCAGAATAGCCTGGATGCCTAAAAGAAGGCCCTTTGCAGTGAAGCCTATGCTTAAATGCTCTCCTGTCAGAGTTGCATGAACATCATGAACAATCGGTTTTTCACACCATCCGGAAGCTCTTTCCCCGGGAACAAAATGATGCAGTTTTGGAGTTGGAAGAACTGTGCATTAAATGGACCATCACAAGTTTAAGCTATTGCAAGGATCTATCCTCTCCCCTGTTCAATCTGTACATGGACAAAACATCCACATCCACCACTATGCAGATGACTCAAAGCTCTACCTCAATATATACTCCATAAAAAACATCCACAGGCTCAAGGACTGCCTCTCATTGATCCAATCATGGATGTCTAGTGCTCACCTGAAGCTCAACCCCTCCAACGTTCTTACTGCTGGCCAACAGCGCCAAACACCCAGACATCCAGGACTGGCTTTCAGCTATGCACCTCAAGGGCTTCACACACCGGCTGGCCACATGTGCCAAGTCCCTTGGATTAGACACAGTCAGACAGCTCTCCTTCAAAAGGCACATAGCAAAGAAGACAGAAACGGCTTGGTATCCTTTTTCTCTCCCACTGAAAATCATGCCTTTCATCCCAGAAAACTATTTTTTTATCTGCTGTCCAAGCCTTTTTCCTCTACCTCCTTGATGGTGGCAATGCCCTATTGTAAGGTCTTCATCCAACTACCCTGGGACCCCTGAGTTTTATTCTGCATGCTGCAGCGTGACTCATCAAAGGACTCTGCAAATTCAATCACATCAACCCGACCCTCATCAAACTGCATTGGCTCCCGCTGCAAGCCAGTATCATGTTCAAATCCTGCTGCATCATCTACACGCATGTCACCCTGAAGTCCCCAAGTTACCTCACTGAGAAATTCAGCATCTCCAGAAGTGTACGATCCACCAGAAATAATGGGATGTGCAGACTTGAACTCCACCGGTGTAGGAGGGAAAAAACCAGAAGGAAGTCCTTCTCTGTCTACGCCCCACAACTCTGCAAACTCCTCCCCATCAATGTGCGACTCACCCTCTTATTCTACAGTTTTGGCAGGAGCTCTAGACCCTCCTCTTGAAAGAGTGGCTGCTCCTTAAGAACTAGTTCCATGCACAATCCACTCCCTACCATACCTGGGACTGGGTGTTCTGATCCCCAATGTTTCCATCCATGGTTACTTATAGATTAATTGCTTACAATTGCTTTTCCCACTCTCTTGTTTCTATGCTCTCTAACTTTGTTCTTCCCCCTCTGATTTTAAAGAGCTCTGTTGCTTCCCAAAGCTAGGTCTGTGAACTATAAATACCCTAATAATAATATGAATAACATGTCCTTACTGGCAGAAAGTATGAGATCATAACCAACTACTCTCTTTTAACCTGGATGTATTTACAAAATGACACAGACTGAGGTTTTTAGACCAAAACTTGCTGCTTCATCTTTGAGCAAAGGAAGGGCACAGAAAAACAGAACGAGGGTTACCTCAGTCGTTACCTTGAATAGCAGCTAGAGGAGGGTCGTAATAAAATGTTTTGGGTATCTGACAAATTCAAGGAGTTTGTCAACTCTCCCCAAGGGGGATCCATGCAGTTTGAGACTGGGGAGGAGAGACTACTGCACTTAACACCCCTTGGGAGACTGGGCTTTGTGGGATGTTTTAACCCACTCTGCTCTGCCCTGCGTGTGCCAGTGGCACAGTGGCACCAGAATCAGCAAAATGGCCGCAAGAACCCCATGCATGCCAAAACCTAAGGAAATTGCGCTCTACCAGGCACAAAAAGATGGCAGCCAAATCTACCCTGCCTGTGTCAGTGGTGGAACGGAGACCTCACTACTGAAACATGCCACTGGGCTGCCCACCAAGTAAAAATGGAAACTGCATGAAAGGCAGTGTTTTACTGAAGAAAACCCAGAAATGGTTCTTAAATCCCTTTTTCTTCGTTGCTGAAAATACAAAATACCAGTCCAAAACATCACAAAACATCCAATATCCTTGCTGGGCGTTACCCGTCACTCCATTTAAGAAATCATTATGAACCTACAATGTAATGGAAAGCGGAATCTGTCATCAAAATATCCACAGTAAAAAGTGTGCCTGCCTGTGAAAATCTGTCAAAATATGGGCACAGTACCAGCGGCCGCCTGTATGACAGCTGTCATTAGTTTGCATCAGAAGTTTAAACTTGTGCAATTGAAATAAAATGTCTGGAAATTAAATGACCTGTTATTAAGAGGAACCTAGGTTGAAACTATTTCATTTCCATTGTTTAAAAGCTGGAATAAGAGTTCTAGCTGCTTGTGTGAAAATTGCAAGTTTTGTTTTAAACCAAGAAAATGTAAGAACATGACATTGAATTTAAGCTGACTCAAAGCCACCCAAACAAACCAGATCCACAGCTTTCCCCCAACACAAGGCATCTCTCTCCTGCTTCCCACCAAGGCCAGGAAGTAGCACCTGTGTGAGAATTAAATCAGGGGAGGAGATCTTGGGCTGCACCAGAAAGAGATAATGGACCTTTCTTGGCTGAAAGGATATGCAGATTGTGAGGTGTCAAGAGTGGCCTCTGCCAGAAGGAAGGGGGTGATTGCTTCAGACCTGCCAGCAGGAAAAGGAGGCGGGGACAGACAGTCACTTGTGGATTCACAAGCACAGAAAGCATATTTTTGAAAAAGACTGATACGTGACTGTGCAAATTTGTAAAAATTATAGAATTAATAGCATTGTTAATGTGATTTTTGGGTGCACATTTCAAAAGATGCCAGAACTCTGTGCGATGTTCAGGGAAGGCACAGTGAAAATTCTGGTTTTGCAGCAAACGTATTTATGTCAGAAGCATGAAACTTCACACACTTATGCCCATAGACAATGCGCACACAAATTAGATATTGTGTCCCGAACAAAAAGTGTGAAAGTCTGTCAAATCCAGATCCAAGAACCCACAACAACGGGGGTTGGAAGAGGGTTTGCTCGACAAAATATGTGATCTATGTATGTTATTGGTATAAAGATTGCACACATGTAAATAGGTATTATACCAAAAATAGATTTCTTGTTCAAAGGGCAAAGGGGAGGATGTTTTGGCTCATAAAACCACATCATCATGGTGACACACTTTTTTCCCTCCAATCCAGGGAGAGAGCCGGATTCTAGCCAATAGCCTAAATAGGGGGTGCACCTAGGATAATTCAGCATATCCACCCCTTTAGTACATGCATAAATAGAGACAGCTGAGGGCTTAGAAAAACAGATCACCCACCAAACGATTGCTGGCGGAGCACCCTGCCAGAGGACCTGACATCTCCATTGCTCCAGACTCCAGAAACTTGGCAAACAGAAAGGGCCATTTCCAGAGCGGAACCATTCTCAGCTTGGCCTTTAAAAATTCCAGAAACCAGAATTTACCCCAGTCATCTAAGGGGAACCAAAGAACAGCCTGGCTGTGCTGTAACTGCTTTCCTGCTAAGAATTATTGCCAGAATCCAAAGACCCAACCCAGAAGAGCCGTGCTGTGACCAGATAGCTGTGACCAGATAGCTGTGAACCAGAGCCATTGCAGATCCAGTCCAGTCCTACCGTGCGGTGACCAAAGTGCCTTGCTGTTGCAGAATAGAGCACCTTGCTGTCCAGTCCGGTGTGCCCAGCAGAATTCCTGTCCAGAAATCTTTACTGACCTGAATCCCTGATGGTTCTGTTCAAACCTGTATAGTGAGTATCCTTAGAATAGGACTGTCACTAGTTTATGTACTGTCCATAGTCATCCCTATCAAAACCCATCCTCTCTTATATCCAGAACTGCATTGTTAGAATATTTTTGAACAGCCTGAACCCTCTATCTCATCCCTATTATTATCCTCTGTACTAGTAGTGTTAAACTGATCTTTGCGCTGATATATATTTCATCTGAAGAAGGCAAGTGTCTCGGCAGGCAAAAACCACTCAGAGACATCCTGGGCTGATGGCTGTGCTGTCGTGTAGTTTGCATCTTCATAGTCCATCCCTAGTGTCAAGAAATCCTGTTTGTCTATTTAAAAGCACATCTTTATCTTACAATTTGCCTCTATCTGAGAAAGGTGACCTCCAAGAAAACGCCCATAACTTCTTCAAGTATCATGCTAGAAAATAAATGTAAGTGTCTGCATGTAGCTAACATCCTAAGCATCCCAAATCCTTATAGTTCTCCCGCGATCGTGATTACCGCGTGCAGAAAAAGTGTGCCGCACATTTTTCGATTTGGCAAAATATATAACGTGTTAAATAGCTTTTCATTGCTCTGACCTCAAAATTAAGTTTTCTCATTGCTCATTACTATCAAATCATTGCTAGTGTTTGTCTGCAACAATACAAAGCGGCTCCCATTAGTATTTAAACCATTTCAGTAATGTAAGCCCATATTTAGTGTTTTGCCTATTCCATTTTAATCCAACTTTTAAAACCATTTTGACAGTTTGCCAATTAGTTCTATTTCTCTCTTGTGTTTGCTGGGGGGAAATTGGGATTGATATATTTACTTGCATTCTGCATTCCTGAAACCTGTTCTCTCTCCTCCTATCTTTCTACATTGCATATTGGGGGATTGAGGGGTGTGCAGGGATAAATAGTAACCACATTGCTATTTGATTTGAATACCCACCAACAAAAGTATTATATCCGTGCTGCATTGTTTTTGCTCATTATTACTCCTTATGATTAAAGAGATTGTTTAGTGTGACTTCTCCCCATTGGTGATTATTAGATAACCATTAAAAATAGTGTGATATATTGTGAAAATATATAAATAAATATGTTAACTTTGCAAACCAGCCTGATTCCTGGTTCAGTGTGACCGGGTGGGGGCTGTTTCAAAAAGAGGTGCGTGATATTAGTGGTACATCGTTCAGAATAAAATAATGTATAGACACAAATAAATAAATAAGGGTTTCAGTTGTGCCTTCCACACTAGGCATTGATTTAGGTGAAGTGCCGGATTGAAATCATTTACAGATTGGGGGCTCGTGCCAGGATTTCTGAATTAGACATACCACTTGTGACAGTCTAATACAATGTGCTAACTGCAGGGTTACATAAACTCTGTTGGGCTACCACACTGTTCTACACTGTGAAAGCACCCTTCAATAGGAACACTCTAAGGAATTTGGTCTGTTTTGAAAAAATAAAATCACTCCTGTAAATCAGAAAGGAAATTAATATTTCTGGAACGGCAATCTTGGTAGAAATCAATATGGCACAAGAACACCAACTGCACAAATTATTTACCAGGGGTGAATGGACAGAGCAGGATCAGAATGTTTGGTTGTAGGAAATCAAAGAACAGGCCACTGCCACAGGATTAGACTCATGGAAGGATCAGGGTCCATTACACATGGCACTTAGTGAATTGTACATGGCCCCTAAGGTAAAAGAATAGCAAAGTAAAATTGCCAAAATAGCGACACATCTGTACCTCCATATTGGAGCAATACAGGAAAAATATGCCTAAAACCTTTATCTGGCAAATAGGGGGGTACAATCACTAGAAAAAGCCCAAACTGATCTTGACTCTGCAGAGCAAAGGCTACAAAAGAGTCTAGAATCAGAGAATGAAACCAGGCCGTACCTGATAAAAATAAAAGGAGGCCTGGATATCCGGAAGCAGGAGAAGGTAGAGCAGGATACCAAAGTACTGGCGCTGCAGAAAGAGTGCCAAGAAAGTTCGGACTCTCTACTACAGAGCCAACAAAAGCTGGAACAGCAAATACATTTTAATAGGGCCTGCGCAGAGCAGGTAGTCACCCTGCAAAACCGCCTAGACCAAGAAAAAGAAGAAAATAATACATTATTCTCAAAGACCTTGACACCCAGACAGAATTCGATGAAGCGCACCAGAAAGCTGGTGCACTCCGAAAACAAAGAGATGACCTGGCTGCACAGAGGGGTACTCTCATTCAGGAAAGGGACATCTTGGGCCAGGAGGTCAGTTATTTAATAGCCAAAATGGAAGAAAATCACCTGGCCCTTCAGGGACTGGGTGAACTCCAAAAAACCACGGAAAACTGTTAGAGCACGCCAGGAGGGTGGAAGATGCTCTAGCCAAGAAGGACCAGGCCAGTAAGGACAGGACTCAGGAGGTAACCCTCCTGCAGCAAAGATTTGCCCAATATTCTAGAATTACCCAGGAAGCACAGAGAGACAATGAGGCTCTCTGTGAGAAAAATGACAGGCTCCACAGACAGGCGGCTATGCAGGAACAACTAATAGAGACTAGTAAGGCATTGATAGAAGAGCAAAAGGGGCATATTCCTGCATGGCAACAGGGAATAGGGGCTGAGAGAGATGAGGTCCACTGGGAGAGGGAAACACCAGAGCATGACCTCAGGAACCCTAGTACCAGAGGCTTTCATCTCTTCAACTCCATGAACATTTCCATCCCCATGTCCACTGGCGCACATGAGCCAAGGGCAACAGGGATGACAGACTTCAATCCAATGAGAAATATGGGGCTCATAGATCAGCACCTCCCAGGAATGGATGGGTGGGCATCTGTTTATGGGTTCCCAAGTGCTAGGGCCATCTTCTCTGATCAGGGAGACGCCAATGAGGGGAGGGTCAGAGAAATGGATCCTTAAAAAGATAATTTACCCAGAGACCAGATGGTAACATTTAGTGGGGAACTCCATGAGAGAAGGCCCACTAAGGGCATCCTGAAAACCTCTTCCCAGCTAGGAGAGTGGTAGGGTACTTAGCCAATCCTGGGAGCAAGAAAGAATCAGAAGACTCTTCTGAGCTCCACAGGACTCAAGAAACTAGGCCCCCTGCATTCTGCCAGCCATTGCCAAGCTCGCAGAATCCGGGAGAGCATCGAAGACCAGACAGGCACCTCTGGTAACAGTGTTTCTGAGTCAGAGGATGTGTGGACAAGGGTCACCCGAACCAAAAAAGTCAACCAGGTCAAGAGGGCCTTGTTCAAGGATACCCTAAAAGAAATCTAAGCCATTAGGAGCGTTATCACACCCTATCATAAAAATGCAAAGTATTCGGTTTGGGAGCACCTTGAGCTATTTGAACAAATGATGGCCACTTTCCATATGAAGGACAGCCAAGGCTGTATTCAATATGTAAAGTGGACCTTCTCTCCCGAGTACTCCAGCTTCTTTGCGGGGCTGGAGGATCAGAATCATTCCAGATGGTCCACCTATAGGGCGACCATCTTGAAACACTTTTCTATTCACAGGAATCCTCAGGAGGCTCGCAAGGCAGCCTATAATTTGCAATGTGGGGAAGATCAGGCCCCACAAGAATTTGTTCAAGAGTTAAAACATGCCTTTGCGCAGACCACTAGAAGGGTGCGCACTGACATCAACGAGTTTGTAAAAACTTTCTTCTGTGCTCTCCCGAAGTACATCATGACCCAGTTAGTGAGACACTTTCACGAGAAAAGATAACTAGACTGGGTCATTGAACAAGCCACGTGCATTAATGAGGTGCAAAAGCCAGTGGAAAACAAAAACAATCCAAAAAGCCCCAAAACAACTAACACCCCTGCTGCTGCGAAAGTAGCGGAGGTGAAAGTTGCCCCCATTTTAGATTTAGAGATGGGGGGCCTAATACCTGCCCACACAGAATCAAAACAACCCCAAACCCAGAAGGCCCTCAGGCCAATCAAAAACAGAGAGCCAGGGAGGTAATCCCACAAATAGGACCCCTAACTTTCCTGACTATATCAGCCCACGCTACAAGGGCAATAGACCTATCCTGGGTTATGTGTGGACTCCTCCAGCCCAAGGGGGGGGGTCCAACCAGACAGCAGCTAACCCAGGGAACTTCCCTCCTCACTTACCCCAGGAGGGCAGTAATCCCCCAAATACTGGACAAAATCTCTTTCCAAGAGACCCGCAAAATTCCAACCCCCAAAACAATCCATCCTTCTTTTCCCACTTTCCTGAGCCCAGACAACCCAATCCGGGAGAGGGGAGGCCAAGGGTGGAGGGGTACCCAAACTTTCCTAACCCGGGGTATTTTGGGAGAAGGGATAGCTACCCTTCCCGGGATCAGCCCAGGGGAGATATGAGGACCCTGTACCAGCCAGAGCGGGTGTCCCAACTAGAGCGCCAGGTCCAAAACATGGCACAGGATCTGAGTTGTATGCTGAGGGCTCAACAGAACCCTCAGATGAGCATGGTGGTACAGAATGCCTCAAACCCATGGTGCTCAAGATCAATGACAGGGAAGAACCCCGACAACCCACCGGTTTCCAGGGAGAAGGCACAAGGGGAAGGGGGGTGTAAAGCCTTGGAGGAAGCTTCCTTCCCCACTTGTAAAAAGACCCTGGAAATCCAGGAACCGGAACCAAATCTCCTGCCCCCGAAAGTCTGCCACCCAAGGAGCAGAGGAGGGGGGGGGGTAGGAGAAATAAAGAGCCCAAAAAGACCCATTTTGTGGAGGAGGTACAAGTCTTCCAGTTTGAAGGAGAGAGATCCTCAGAGGATCCTGGGAAAAGGATCTTCTCCTTCAGGGATGGGGGAACTCCTCCCAAAGAAAATTGGGTCCCAAAGGATCCAAATCCAGATTGGGTAGATGTGGGGACTGAGTTAGCACCACCCATCATCAAACCCCAGAATCACCAGCATGAAAATCCCCTGGTTCAAACCCATCCTGGTGACTGCCTCCAAAAAGGGGGGAGGGCATCCCAGAACCAGAAACAGGGGAACCCAAAACCTCCCCCATATCTAGCTGTCACTTTTTTCTTTCAGATTCCCAAGACTCCATACAGAATCCTGCCCAAATCACCTTTCTGTCAGTATCCAAAACCAAGAAACTAACCCACCAATTGTCCAAAAATGTACATTATCTTTGCCCCCTTGAGGAAAGGGGGGGAAGATCTAATGCCCCGGTCCAAATACAGGGGCAGTGTCCAATTTTGGCACTGGTGGACACTGGATCCCAAGCTACCCTTCTGTCAAAAAGGGCCTTTGATCAACTGAATTCGGGAGGGGGGGAGAAATACAAAATTCCTCTCACCCCTCTTCCTGGACAACTTCAGAACTTCGACGGGAAGGAAATTCCCATCGAGGGGACAGCAGATTCGGACATTAAAATTGGGCAACATAAGGTGAAGCACCCGGTCATAGTTGTGACTCCAGAGGGCACACCTTGTTTACTAGGGAATTACATCCTACGAAGGTTGTCACCCCTCATGGATAGTGTAAACAAGGTCCGCGGGACCCAGACTAACCGACCAATAAAATTGAAACATAGTGTCAACCATGTTAGTTTAAACGGCACATGCCACATGGTTGAACAAAAACCTTACCAAATAGAATTTCATTTCCAGAATAACCAAATCCCAGACATGACAGTAATTGCAGTAGAACAACAAACTATTTCAGAAAATCAACCTTCCTTCCAGTCTAAGGTGGCATTCCACACTGGAAGGAAACACTCTGAAATTCTTTACAAATTCACAATCAGAAAATCCCACTCCTATAGTCCAGAAAGATCAGAAATCAGCTCAAAGGTTGGCTGATATTCAGGAAATTGGAGAGCAGTTGTTCATCCCCATTGAGTTAAATGTAGGGAAGGACCCTGTTCTTGCCCGAGTATGTGTGAACAACGGTAAGTGCTTCATCAGCGAAACCATGTTCGCAAACACCCAAAAGATCCAGCCATTCCCACATTTAAACTGCTAGACAAATGGGAAATGGACCTGGAAACACCCATTTCCAAATATCTCCTGGCTAGCAGGTGTATGCTCAGAATTTCCATAGGCAACAAGAGCATAGTCCATAAGTGTTGGGTCGTGCAAGAAGTCCCTGCTGCATTTTACTTAGGCAGTGACATTCTCAATCGCTTTGCCATTAATTTGGACCTAATAAACTTCAAAGCTTGTTCCCGATTAGCAGGTAATCCCATGGGCTTTGATGACCTAGAGAAAGCATTTAGGTCAGCTCAATTGCTGCTTTATGCAGTTGAAATTCAGATTGGAGAGGAAGTCACCATCCCAGAACGGACCCGACAATTCTCAATGGAAGTGAAAGTTAAAAGAGGAAAGAAATTGAAAAACCCTGATGCCTATATTCATCTCAATGCCCATTTTCAACAGCAAGGGTTGGGGGGTAAACCCAACACCACTAGTCAACATAGAACATGACACCATTCCAATAGAGTGGATAAGAGCGACTTAAAGAGTATCACTCTAGCCGCAGACATCATTATTGGAATGGCGGTTGATGACCGACATTTTTCCATAGATTTAGGTAATGAACTGTTAGGACCAATCCCCAAGGACTGTTTTGAAAGTGATAGCGACGATGACGCAACACCAGACAAGATCTCCAACCGGCATGGGGGGAATTTCCTGGTGTACACTTCCTGCCCTTATGGTAAGGAAGATGTGACCTGTGACTTCAGGAGGTGAACTTTCAGGACCGCAAGGACTGCCTTCCCCACCTGAAGCCACCAGTCCAAATCAGCACTTTGACCAGGGACTAATCCACCCAGCTGGAGGAGGCAGCTGAGATAGCAAAACCGGAAGTCTTTCCAGGCTTCAGGCAGATGGTTGAAGAGAGAGTCAACCTAGCTGATGCCTGTGAGACTCTGGAGCAAAAGCAACAATTGAAACAACAATTAAAACAAGTTTTCTTAGATTTTCAAGATCTCTTTGCAGTGGACTCATATGACTGTGGTCGCACCGACATCCACACAACAACAATTCCCATGGACCCTGTCATGACTCCAGTGTTTGTGAAGCAATATCGCTTGCCTCTCGCATCAATGGAGTCCCTTACTGAAATAATTAAGAACCTTGCGTCCCATGGGATAATTTGTCCAGTCCACAGCACCTTCAATAATCTGGTGCTGGGGATTTTGAAGCCAAACGGCCAGTGGAGATTCTGTGCTGACCTTAGGGAGCGCAACTAACGGGTCCATACTTCCAGATGGCCTCTTCCCTACATTGACCAAGGGCTGGCCCAGATCCAGGGGTCACAGGTATTCACTGCAATAGACCTGATCAATGGGTACTGAACGGTACCTGTAAGTAGGGAGGACCAATACAAGCTGGCTTTCCCCTTCGGGGGGCAGCATTACACATGGACTCGGACTCCCTTTGGATACTTTAACTCCGGCAATGAATTTAACATTTTTCTACACAAGGCCATGCCCGACCTGGTTGAAAGGGGGTTACCTGGCCTATGTAGATGATGTTTTAATCAAAAGCTCAACTGTGGAGGAACACATAGTGGATATCTGTTATGTTCTGACACAGTTGAGGGCTGCTGGAGCAAACCTCTCCTTTCAAAAGGCACAGTGGTGCAGAACCCGTGTCAATTTCTTGCAGAATGAGATTACTCCTCAGGGTCTCTGTCCCCAGGAAAAGAAAGTGGAAGCACTCCAGAAATTCAAAGACCCCATAACTCTGTGGAAACTAAAGAGCCTCCTTGGACTAACTAATTACAGCAGAAAGTTCATTGAGGATTACGCAGAAATCACAAGACACCTGATCCATCTTTTGAAGGGGGGGTCAAGTGGGAGTGGGGTCCAGAACAAGCCGAGGCAGTAAGACAACTCAAAAGAAGCCTCTCACAAGCACCTTGCCGAGCTTACTCTGTCAAAAACAAGGAGTTCTTCTTGGAGACGGGGTTCTCAAATACATGCTTGACTGCAGTATTATATCAAAAGCATGAGAAGATCAATAAAGTAATCTCCTATGGAGTAAAACTTTATCCTCTATGGAGGAAAAATTTGACGATTGTGAAAAGGCACTCCTGGCAACGGTGTGGGCATTGAAGAATTACTGCCCGTTTATCCAGGGGGAACACATCATAGTGCAGACTCCACACCAGCCTCTGCAATATCTCCAAAGTGACAGAATCTGGGCCAGAAATGTGAGTAATTCCCAAATAACTTCCTGGATTCTGTCAATGCAAGGCTTTCCTATGGAGGTCAGATATGGCCAAAACAAGAAGAGTCTCCTCGCGCAAGGTTTGGCTGAGTTACATGATTGTGCCAGAGAAAACTGTTTCGAGGATGAAAGTTTAAAAATCAAGGACAACATGGAGGCATACCTCAATTCCCCACACAAAGTCTTTGAAGAAGACCAGTAAGAGGGAATGCCCACTGTATATCTGGATGGATGCTCATACCATGTTGACAACAACAGGAAAAAAGAACTTGTGGCCGGCGTAGGGAATGCATGGGTGAATGATGCCCCAGAACCCTCCACTGGGTACAAATTCGGTCCCCAAAGTAGTCAAGTGGCAGAGTTGATGGCTGTGCATCAAGCCATCCTCACTGCTGTCCAACACCAACTCCATGAACTGGTCATAATCACAGATTCAGATTATGTACGGAATGGGTTCGTGGGGCACCTGTTTATTTGGAAAACCAGAGGCATGCTTTGTGCTAATAACAAACCATTGAAACATGGAAAATGTATCCAAAATATTGATGATCTGGTCACCTCGAATGGGATGACCAACTACTGGAAAAAGATCAAGGGTCATTCTAAGGTAGAGGGACCAGACAAAACTGGAAATGACCTAACTGATCAGCTGGCCAAAACCAGAGCCATGCAAGGGGATCTACTTGAGATCGAGTCCCTGTTGGGGGAAATCCAGGTCACTACTATCACTAGATCCCAGATAAATGCTCAGAATGAACTCTCAACTGTACAATGGAGTAAGGAGATGCCAGATGCTGATTTGATTACGGCTCAAAAAGGGTATCCAATAATTGGTAAGTTTTATCAACACATTTAGGTCCCTGAGAACTTTCCCCTGACGGATATCAACTACATACGGAAAGAGGACCTCAGAGTTTTGATGAAATGTCAAAAAATGTTCCGAAATCCAAGACAGTTTGTTGGTGAGGAGATCCCTAGCTGGCCATGACCAGTGGGTGGTCCCCATCTAATTCTGAAGCCTGATCTAAGTCACGCCCATGATGCGGCCACAGCCAGTCATCGGGGTTTCATACAACACTTAAAATCATAAGAGAGGTTGCATACTGGCCACACGTGGGGCAGGACCTCGACCAATACTTGAAGGGGTGTCTTGTGTGTGCACAATTTCATCAAGCATCCCTCACACACTGTGCGCCTCTCCAAAAGAGGGGAATGACATTGCCTCGGTCAGATTTACAAGTCGATTTTATCGGGCCCGTGATTCGCTCTTCTAGGGGGAACAAGTACATGTTGACTGTGACATGCTTGTTCACTAAATGGGTGGAATGTCTCCCGGCCCCAAATTGCAAGGCAGAATCAGAAGCTCCCCTGATGATCAACCACATCTTCTCGTGTTTTGTACTACCCCAAAGGATTGAGTCAGACCGAGGTAGCCACTTCACTAGCGAAGTAATGACAAAGATGTGGGAGATACTTGGGGTCAAAAGGAAACTGCACATTGCTACCGGCAAGCCTCTAGTGGTGGAGTTGGGAGATACAACAAGACAACTGTGAGCATATTAAAAAAGTGTGTGGCAGATTCTGGGCCAAGTTAGGACATTTCATTACCTCTTGTCCTGATGACCATCAGATCTACCCATTCTTCTGTGACTAAAGTGTCACTATTTGAGCTGATGACTGGACGAAGGATTGTGCTTCCCCAGCATCTTCTCTACAGAACCCAAGAGCAGACCTTGATAAATGCCTCCACAACTCATGAGTTTGTTGAAAATATGAGAAAACACCTTCAACATGCTTTTGCCTATGCTCAGCGGAATCTAGAAAGATCTGCAGACAGTATGAAGACCCACTATGACCTTAAGACAACTAGAAAAGAATACCAAGTAGGAGACCGGGTCTACTTATACAATTTCCAAAGGAACCAGGCCAAATAGCGCAAATTTCTTCCTAGCTGAAGGGGACCTTTTGAAATTGTAGACAGAATCTCACCCGTCGCCTACAAAATCCATATCCCAAAGGCTGTTTGGCAGAAGGGGGAGGATAAGTGGGTCCACATCAACCAGCTGAAGTGTTGCCATCCTCTGAACACTCTGCACCAACTAGAGGATTCATCTGGAAACCCAGAGGGGGACATTCCAGCTCCCTAGAAAATTCTGATTGTAAAAACAGTTCCATCTGCTATAATTAGGATTGTCACGTATCTATCCAATGTATCCGTCTACCCCACTACATAAATAGTGGTGGGAAAATGTCTACAAATATGCTCTTTTTTGTCATCCTAGGACTGAACGGATGGATCCTAAGCCCAAGGAGGACCACTCAGGGACCAGGAGGAAAGACCCAAGGGACCCGGGGTATCGCTCCATACACTTCCATCTGGAACCGGCGAGGAGAACCTGTCGATCCACCACTGATGGGAGAAGCAGACACATTGTTCCACTTGGACGAAAAGAAAACTGAACATCGCAATCACCCGACTTCCCTTGACTTGCGGTCAAAAGTCAAATCGTGAGGGGGGGGCTTTGTGGGATGTTTTAACCCACTCTGCTTTGCCCTGCAGCATCACTGTGTGCCAGTGGCACCAGAATCAGCAAAATGACCGCAAAAACCCTATGCGCGCCAACACCTAAGGAAATTGCGCTCTATGAGGCACAAAAAGATGGCTGCCAAATCTACCTTGCCAGTGTCAGTGGTGGAATGGAGAACTCATTGCTGAAACATGCCACTGGGCTGCTCACCAATTAAAAATGGAAACTGCATGAAAGGCAGTGTTTTACTGAAGAAAACCCAGAAACTGTTCTTAAATCCCTTTTTCTTGGTTGCTGAAAATACAAAATACCGGTACAAAACACCACAAAACATCCAATATCCTTGCTGGGTGTTACCCGTCACTCCATTTAAGAAATCATGATGAATCTACAATATCATGGAAAATGGAATCTGTCATCAAAGTAACCACAGTAAAAAGTATGCCTGCCTGTGAAAATCTGTCAAAATATGGGCACAGTACCAGCGGCCGCCGATATGACAGCTGTCATTAGTTTGCATCAGAAGTTTAAACTTGTGCAATTGAAATGAAATGTCTCGAAATTAAGTGACCTGTTATTAAGAGGAACCTAGGTTGAAACTATTTAATTTCCATGGTTTAGAAGCTGGAATAAGAGTTCTAGCTACTTGTGTGAAAATTGCAAATTTTGTTTTAAACCAAGAAAAATGTAAGACAATGACATTGAATTTAAGCTGACTCAGAGCCACCCAAACCAGTTCCACAGCTTTCCCCCAACAAAAGGCATCTCTCTCCTGCTTCCCACCAAGGCCAGGAAGTCGCACCTTTGTGATAATTAAATCAGGGGTGGAGATCTTGGGCTGCACCAGAAAGAGACACCAGAAAGAGACAATGGACCTTCCTTGGCTGAAAGGATATGCAGATTGTGAAGTGCCAAGAGTGGCCTCTCCCAGAAGGAAGGGGGTGTATTGCTTCAGACCTGCCAGCAGGAAAAGGAGGTGGGGACAGACAGTCACTTGAGGATTCACAAGCACAAAAAGCATATTTTTAGCAAAAAGACTGATAAATGACTGTGCACATTTGTAAAAAATATAGAATTAATAGCATTGTTAATGTGATTTTTGGGTGCACATTTTAAAAGATGCCAGAACGATGTTCAGGGAAGGCACAGTGAAAATTCTGGTTTTGCAGCAAATGTAGTCAGAAGCATGAAACTTCACACACTTATGCCCATAGACAATGCGAACATATGGACAAATTAAATATTGTGTCCCGGACAAAAAGTGTGAAAGTCTGTCAAATCCAGATCCAAGAACCCACAACAACGGGGCTTGGAAGAGGGTTTGCGCCACAAAATATGTGATCTACATATGTCATTGGTATAAAGATTGCACACATGTAAATAGGTATTGCACCAAAAGTAGATTTCTTGTTCAAAAGGCAAAGGGCAGGATGTTTTGGCTCATAAAACCACATAATCATGGTAACACACTGTTTTCTCCGCCAATCAAGGGAGAGAGTGGATTCCAGACAATAGCTTACCTAGAGGGTTCACCTAAGGTAATTCAGCATACCCACCCCCTTAGTACGTGCATAAATAGAAACAGCTGAGGGCTTAGAAAAACAGATTCACCCACCAATCGATTGCTGGCGGAGCACCCTGCCAGAGGACCTGACATCTCCCTTGCTCCAGACTCCAGAAACTTGGCAAGCAGAAAGGGCCATTTCCAGAGCGGAACCATTCTCAGCTTGGCCTTTAAAATTCCAGAAACTAGAATTTACCCCAGACATCTAAGGGGAACCAAGGAACAGCCTGGCTGTGCTGTAACTGCTTTCCTGCTAAGAATTATTGCCAGAATCCAAAGACCCAACCCAGTAGAGCCATCCTGTGACACAGATATCTGTGACCAGATAGCTGTGAACCAGAGCCATTGCAGATCCAGTCCAGTCCTACCGTGAGGTGACCAGAGCTCCTTGCAGATTGAAGAACAGAGCACCTTGCTGTCCAGTCCAGTGTGCCCAGCAGAATTCCTTTCCAGAATTCTTGACTGACCTGAATCCCTGACGGGTCTGATCAAACCTATATAGTGAGTATCTTTTCTTATAGGACTGTCACTAGTTTATGTACTATCCATAGTCATCCCTATCCAAACCCATCCTCTCTTATATCCAGAACTGCATTGCTAGAATATTTTTGAACAGCCTGAACCCTCTATCTAATCCTTATTATTATCCTCTGTACTAATAATGTTAAACCGATCTTTGCACTGATATATGTTTCATCTGAAGAAGACGAGCGTATCGGCAGGCAAAAACCATCCAGAACGTCCTGGGCTGGTGGCTGTGCTGTCGTGTAGTTTGCATCTTCATAGTCCACCCCTAGTGTCAAGAAATCCTGTTTGTCTTTTTAAAAGTGCATCTTTATTTTACAATTTACCTCTATTTTAGAAAAACAACATCCACTAAAACTCCCATAACATCTTCAATTATCATACTAGAAACTACACCCCAAATCCTTATAGTTCTTCCGCTATCGTGATTACCACGCGTGGAAAAGTTTGCAGCAAATGTTTTGTTTTGAAAAAATCTATAACGTGTAAAATAGCTTTTCATTGTCCTGACCTCAAAATTAAGTTTTGTCATTGCTCATTACTCTCAAATCATTGCTAGTGTTTGTCTGCAACAATACAAAGCGGCTCCCCTTAGCATTTAAACCATTTCAGTGATGTAAACCCATATTTACAGGCTGATTCATGGAATAATTAGCGCGGCGCAAGTGGGCAAAAACGTGCGAATCGCAGTGGAATAGCGAAAATCGCAGTGCAAGTGCGAAAATCGCACGAAAAGCAGCGCACGTCGATTCATGGAAGTCCGTGCGCGAGAAAACCAGCGGATGTGCGATAAAAAGTGCACCGCGCACGTTGGCATATAACAGCGTGCGCCAGGTCACAGCGAAAATCGCACAGGCCACAGCGAAATTCGCACATAGCGCGGCGCACGCAACAAAAGTAGGCGGAACACGGGCGTAACACTCGGAATGGGGAACAACTTGCAAAAACGTGGGCGTCACGGGGGAAGTACAGGGCACAAGTGCGCGGAACGCCCACACGCTCGCCTACAACACGTATTCATGGAATAGAATAGGGCAAAAAAGCGCACGCTCAAACCAGCGCACAGGCACAAACACGACCGCCACAAGAAAGCAGGCGGTAGCGTCTCTGCGGCTGTAAGAAATGTGCGCCAAAAGGTGCGCCAACAAATAGCACCCATATACTGCCTTGATGAATGTCCTATACTGTGGCCCTCCAGGACAAATGACGTGCAAAGGGCTACCCACAAACACGGACACGCTGACAAAAAATACGTGTGCGTGTATACCGGGGTGCGCGGGAAGTCTCACACGCGATTTGGCCGGGTACGTGGATTTCAGGGGTGCGCGGGAAGTTCCACACGCGATTCCATCAGGGTAGGTGTATTTCAGGGGTGCGCAGGAAGTTCCACACGCGATTCCATCAGGGTACGTGTATTTCAGGGGTGCGCGGGAAGTCCCACACGCGATTACAGCAGGGTACGTGTATTTCAGGGGTGCGCGGGAAGTTCCACACGCGATTCCATCAGGGTAGATGTATTTCAGGGGTGCGTGGGAAGTTCCACACGCGATTCCATCAGGGTACGTGTATTTCAGGGGTGCGCGGGAAGTCCCACACGCGATTACAGCAGGGTACGTGTATTTCAGGGGTGCGCGGGAAGTTCCACGCGCGAATAGCCTGGGCGCGTGTATTTCAGGGGTGCGCGGGAAGTTCCACGCGCGAATAGCCTGGGCGCGTGTATTTCAGGGGTGCGTGGGAAGTCCCACACGCGATTACAGCAGGGTACGTGTAGTTCAGGGGTGCGCGGGAAGTTCCACACGCGAATAGCTTGGGCGCGTGTATTTCAGGGGTGCGCGGGAAGTACCACACGCGAATAGCCTGGGCGCCTGTATTTCAGGGGTGTGCGGGAAGTACCACACGCGAATAGCCTGGGCGCATGTATTTCAGGGGTGCGCGGGAAGTTCCACACGCGAATAGCCTGGGCGCGTGTATTTCAGGGGTGCGCGGGAAGTCCCACACGCGATTACAGCAGGGTACGTGTATTTCAGGGGTGCGTGGGAAGTTCCACATGCGAATAGCCTGGGCGCGTGTATTTCAGGGGTGCGCGGGAAGTCCCACACGCGATTACAGCAGGGTACATGTATTTCAGGGGTGCGCGCGAAGTTCCACACGCGAATAGCCTGGGCGCGTGTATTTCAGGGGTGCGCGGGAAGTTCCACACGCGAATAGCCTGGGCGCGTGTATTTCAGGGGTGCGCGGGCAGTTCCACACGTAAATAGCCTGGGCGCGTGTAATTCAGGGGTGCGCGGGAAGTTTAACACGCGATTTCAGCAGGGTACGTGTATTCCAGGGGTGCGCGGGAATTTCCACACGCGAATAGCCTGGGCGCGTGTATTTCAGGGGTGCGCGGGAAGTTACACACGCGATTAGGCTGGGTGGGTCCTCACAGGTGTTCCCTGTACACCCTCGACGGCCCCTGCAGGCAGCCCACAAAACAGGGGACTACCCTGCACACCTGCTCATGTCTCCCACCACCCCCACCCCCCACCATCCAGGGGCACCCTCCACCAGGCCCCCAATCATGTCTCCCACCACCCCCACCCCCCAGCAGTGCAGGGGCAGCCTCCAACAGGCCCCCACTCATGTCCCCTATCACCCCCACCCCCCGCCACCAGGGGCACCCTCCACCAGGCCCCCACTCATGTCTCCCACAACCCCCACCCCCCAGTCACCAGGGGCACCCTCCACCAGGCCCCCATTCATGTCTCCCACCACCCCCACCCCCCACCATCCAGGGGCACCCTCCACCAGGCCCCCACTCATGTCTCCCACCACCCCCACCCCCCAGTCACCAGGGGCACCCTCCACCAGGCCCCCACTCATGTCTCCCACCGCCCCCACCCCCCACCATCAATGGGCAGCCTCCACCAGGCCCCCACTCATGTCTCCCACCACCCCCACCCCCCACCATCCAGGTGCACCCTCCACCAGGCCCCCACTCATGTCTCCCACCACCCCCACCCCCCAGTAACCAGGGGCACCCTCCACCAGGCCCCCACTCATGTCTCCCACCACCCCCACCCGCCACCATCCAGGGGCAGCCTCCACCAGGCCCCCACTCATGTCTCCCACCACCCCCACCCCCCACCATCCAGGGGCACCCTCCACCAGGCCCCCACTCATGTCTCCCACCACCCCCACCCCCCCAGTCACCAGGGGCAGCCTCCACCAGGCCCCCACTCATGTCCCCTATCACCCCCACCCCCCGCCACCAGGGCCACCCTCCACCAGGCCCCCATTCATGTCTCCCACCACCCCCACCCCCCAGTCACCAGGGGCACCCTCCACCAGGCCCCCACTCATGTCTCCCACCACCCCCACCCCCCACCATCCAGGGGCACCCTCCACCAGGCCCCCACTCATGTCTCCCACCACCCCCACCCCCCCAGTCACCAGGGGCACCCTCCACCAGGCCCCCACTCATGTCTCCCACCACCCCCACCCCCCAGCAGTGCAGGGGCACCCTCCACCAGGCTCCCACTCATGTCTCCCACCACCCCCACCCCCCCAGTCACCAGGGGCAGCCTCCACCAGGCCCCCACCCATGTCTCCCACCACCCCCACCCCCCAGCAGTGCAGGGGCAGCCTCCACAGGGCCCCACTCATGTCTCCCACCACCCCCACCCCCCCAGTCACCAGGGGCACCCTCCACCAGGCCCCCACTCATGTCTCCCACCACCCCCACCCCCCAGCAGTGCAGGGGCACCCTCCACCAGGCCCCCACTCATGTCTCCCACCACCCCCACCCCCCCAGTCACCAGGGGCAGCCTCCACCAGGCCCCCACCCATGTCTCCCACCACCCCCACCCCCCACCAGTGCAGGGGCAGCCTCCACCAGGCCCCCACTCATGTCTCCCACCACCCCCACCCCCCAGCAGTGCAGGGGCAGCCTCCACCAGGCACCCACACATGTCCCCCTGCCCCCAGGTCCTGACGATACTCAATCATGGCAGTAATGGGCAGCATACCCAGCACAAACACCCAGGCAAGGATTGCATCCACCCACATAGTGAATGCAATTACATGATACAACCCCAATGGCAAGTATGTAAATGAACACATGTCCGTCACACACACACATACACAACGGGTGCAAGTGAATGTCAAAACCCATATCATGACATGTATGAAACCAATGAGAAAATACCACAAGTGAAAGTTAAAAAAACATGTATTAAAGATGAAAAATAAGTAAACAAATCAAACATACAACAATGGGGATAACAAAATAAATGGTCCATGTCCGAGAAAATATGTAAAAATAAAAAAAAAAAAAGTAATCCAAAAACAAATGTAGTCCAAAGCAATGTCATGTGGAAGGAAAATAATGAACAACCATTTCCTCATGGTGAACACAATAATCAATAAAAAAAATTATTCTTCAAAAAGCAAACTATATACACGAATATTCCAGGGTCCATGAGCCCAACACCATAAATGAAACCTCCTACTACCTAATGAAAAAAATATCTACAAAAAAGTGGCCATTGTCCGAGCGGTCCAAAAAAGATAAAAATGAATAAAGGAAACCTAACACTAACTAACTAAATAACTATATACAAAGGCAGTGGGCAAGTCCTGCGGCTCACTCGGTGATGTTGCTGGCCAGGGCATCATCGAACTCCATGTCGATGTCCTGGAGGCGGGACTCTGTCCTGGCCCCGAGGTCTCGCAGGGATAACCCCATGTTCAGCTCAAACTCCCTGCGAGCTTCCTCGAGGCACTCAGCCCGCCTCAACGCCTGACGCATGGAGAACTCCGCCGTGACCATGGTGAGCCGCTCCTCTTCCGCCCGCTGCCGCTCCGCACCTATCCGCTGGACCAACTGCTCCCACACGGAAGACACCACCATCCCAGGGTTGCCCTGCCCTCCGGCCGATGCCTGCCCCTCTGATCTTGATGGCCCCGAGCCATGATGCCTCCCACGTCGAGCCTGCTGCTGCCTCCGACGCCACTGCCTCTGCCAGCACAACAGCATCCAGGCTGATGGAAACCACCGACGCCGTCGTGCACGTGCCCTGCCCGATGATGCTGTCACATCTTCCATCTGCTGGGGTCCAGTTGCTGTGTTGTCCACCCCTGCTGGACCTCCGACTCCCAACTGTGGCAGGGATGGGATCCCCACCGAGCTGGCTGCATTGGTCGGGGCAGGTCCACAGGGGGCCCTGGTGTCATCTGGGCCGGAAGACGGCAAGGAGAACGACTGGTGTATAGCCTGCACAGAGGAGGAGAGGGCCGCCAGATTGGCCAACACATGCAGCAAACCCCCGAACATGGCCGATCCCAATTGGGCCACGTCGGCATGGTGCACTTCGTGATGACATGCGTGCTCCTCCCGGGAAGCATGCACGGCATTACGAATCACAGCCGTGCGCATCGCGACCCCAATCAGGACCTTCTCCACACGGCCAGGGGTTCCCACGTCCGCAGGTGGAGGTGAGTCAGGTGACATGGACATCCCCTCTACCTGCGGACGGGCCTGGGACGGGGCATCCCTGCTGGTGCATGGTGGTGCACTCACAGGGTCAGGGACAGCGACATGCACAGGCCCCTCCACGGTGACCTGTGCTGCCTCCTGCCCCTGGCCCTGGACTGCACCACTTGCACCAGCAGGGATGCCCCCACCAGGCCCCATGTGTGCCCCAGTGGCGGCCTCCTCCTCCTCTGTGCAAACCACCAACCTGGATGGCTCCTCACCGTCTCCCACCATAGCAGGCCCCTGTGGGGGCTCACCCACCCCTTCCGCTGCAGCCGTGGGGGCATCCCCGCCACCTTGCTCCACAGCGCCGTCTCCGCCCTCTTCTTCACTAGCCGCTGCGTAGAGGGAGACAAAGAACACAAGCATCAGGGTACTGTACAATGGTCCCCTAGACAGCAAGCAATAGCAGATGAGCACCACTGTCAAAGTACACTTCCATCATGTCCCTCCACAACACATGGGTCAGTCCAGGCAAAACACACACAGTAACAGGCATGGTGCATGCCATGGACATTTCCATGCATGTCCAATGGACTCTTGAAATATTCAATGATATGTAACTCACATGCATCATGGCTCATGCCTATCACATGCACACACTTCACCTCAGTCACATCCATCTGGCCCCAAACACACCAAACACAGCGGATACAAGGGTAATTTGGCTGCTTCACTGAATCTGTGCATTGTCACACACATGTGTCAAGCATCCATGGCATGCACAAGTCACAGACACGCAGGTCAGGCACACAGACATGGCTACCATATATGTACCTGGCATCAGCACCCATCCCTCACCCCCACCCATGTCCAGGTACAGAGACTGGCATGCTCTCATGTTCAAAATCTGCATAGCGCTCCCCATGCGGCATTTGAACACATGCAACAACCATGTGGGTCACACATCACTGGTCGCACATGCATTACTATGATGTCCCTGCACACATACATGCATACATGGCCTATGGCACACATACAGGCAAGTATCATAGAACCAGCACACCGCAACATGCCCTGTCTCACACAGTAATGCTTGGACACTTACCGCTCAACTCCAGACGGGCCTCCCTCTCAAGGATCTGGGCGTGGAGCGCTGGGCGTACGCGTTACAGGACCCTCATCTTGATGGAACTCATGCGGCCCCGGCCCCCCTCCACGAGGCGCCGGGCCTTCACAAGGGTCCTGGACCTCAAGTCCTCCCAGCGCTTCTTGATCTTCAGGACGTTGCGGGTTGCCACCCCCTCCGCGTTGATGGCAACCACACAGTCGGCCCAGATCCTCTCCCGTCCTTCCTTGCTGGCGCGGGACGATCCAAAGAGGGCATCATACTGCCCCAGGACATGCTCCACCAGGACACCAACTTCGGTGGCAGTGAAGCTGGTGCCCCTCTGCCCCTCTGGCCTGTGGTTGCCACTGGTGCCAGATGTGGAAGTGCCCGACATGGCAACCCCAGAGGCAGGTGTGGGTGGGCAACTGGGTCCTGGGGCTGGGCTGTGGAGCGATGTAATCCCAGACAGGAGTCTTCAGTTCCAGCAGGGGTGGACACAGCCACTAGACCCCTGCATATGGCTGATGTGCAGGCACCAAATGGCAGGGCACGGTGGCAGCAGGCAGGCAGGCAGGCAGCAGCAGATGGCACGTGGGAGGCTGCTCGGGGCACTGGGGGGCAGTAACTCGGCCTTCTGGGCAGGAGCGTGGTCTTCCGTGTGTTTTCGCGTGGCCAGCTTGATACGGAGTGATTTGGCACGTGAAAATCCTGCACGTCAGCGTGAAATCCGAGGAAAGGCCCTTAGCGCGTAAGCGCGTAAGCGCGTAAGCGCGTCAGCACGCATACGCGATTCTATTGGACCAGAGTCCCTCAGCGCGTAAGCGCGTCTGTGACGTGACCCGCACGGGTGTTCCCCACTCAGCACGTGATGACGGAGCACACGTGGAAATACTGCACGCCAGCGTGTAATTGGACAAAAGTGCGCGTACACGCGATTGGCCTATGTACGTGTATTTCATGGGTGCGCGGGCACTTACACACGCAAGTACGTCAGCGCACCCGTATCCCGTGGTGCGTGGGAATTTCCACACGCTATTGGACTGGGAACTGGATTCCAGGGGTGCGCGGGTCACACGCTCGCCTAGAACACGCGCAAAGAATAAATTTGCGCACTTTAACAATAACAAGCTCAGACGCCAGGATGAACATACCGTTCCTAGCAGCAGTGGCAGTGGGCTACCAAAGGAGGAGGAGGAGGATAGTCAGGGCCAGAATATTCACACCCAGAACCAGCTTTTTCGGGATGCCTGATGACCAGGTGTATGGGAGGTACAGTTTTCCACCACACATAATACTGGACCTGGTTAGTGAGTGGGAGGATGACCTCACATCACCCACCCGGTGCTCCCAAGCACTCAGCCCCCTGGAGAAGGTCCTCAATGTACTGCACTTCTTAGCCACTGGATCATTTCAGCGGACAAGTGCCATAGTGGGTGGGGTGTCACAGGCCACCCAGCCACGCTGCCTACACCAGGTCTTGAACATCATCACTGCACGCCCATCAGTCCGCAGGCACATATACCTGACCAGAACGCCTGCAGAAAGGCATGCTGCCGCCCTGGATTTTTACGGTGTGGCACGATTCCCCAAAGTGCTAGGTGCCATCGACTGCACCCATGTGGCTCTACGTTCCCCCAGGGCATCTGAGCACATCTATAGGAACCGCAAGCACTGGCATTCCATCAACGTGCAGGTAGCATGTAATGCCAAGGGAATCATCACCTCAGTATATGCCAACTATCCCGGGTCCACCCACGACAGCTTAATTTACCGAATGTCCACCCTAAGCCGGGACCTAGAAGCTGGGCGGCATGGCGATACATGGCTTCTTGGTGAGTATGTATGCCACTGCACATGCATGCATGTTGGATACTGAGCAAGGTCACAACCCCACCAATGTTACCAATCTCCACCTCCACAGGGGACAGTGCCTACCCTCTCAGCCCCCACATGATGACGCCAATTCGGAACCCCACCACGCCACCCGAGGTAAGATATAACACAGCCCACATTACGACCCGGGGCATAGTGGAGCGCACATTCGGAGTGCTAAAGTCACGCTTTCGCTCCCTTGACCGTTCTGACGCTCCCCCAGTAGTGTGCAGGATCATAGTGGCAGCATGTGTCCTGCACAACGTTGCAACACGCCGGGGCCTGGCCGTGGACATGGTGGTGGCCCCACATCCCCAACCACATGCACAGCCGCTGCGCATGGGAGGGGAAAGGGCACGGGGGGAGGCAGCCCGTACACAGCTAGTGGCTAATTACTTCACATAGAAATCACACCCCTGTGGAGTGCACACTGCCCTGGCACATGCCATCTGACAATCAATGATGACTCAACCTGACACTGATCCTGAATGTCTGGAGAATGAACCGTGAATACCATATCAGCCTGAGATTGTTCACCTGGAAGTGTCACAATGTGTGCATCCCTACCCACACAGGCACCACCAATGCAGTTTTGTGGAGTTACACATTCAAGCAGCTAAAAAGAATACCCACTTGCAAAATGCAACAAGAGGACAGTGCCATGTCAGCCAACCCAACCCCAGCACCGCCACACGACACACCGTGCCATGTCATGCTATTTGCAGGTAAACAAAGTAATCCCCACAACATGACACTAGTGTCACTATGTACAGTGTCCCTATTAGAAACCTGCAACACCTGAAATGCTCACAGCAATGCCGGACCAACAACATACTTGAGCACGTACTACCATTAACATGACATCACAAATGTTACATATTAGTAGTCTCACCACCTGGAAATGCCTGCACTCCCACCACTACCAACTGTGCAGTGTTGGCGCCATGTGGAGTTGTAGGTGCACTGCTGCCAACATGGACCCCATCTCCAGACTAGAGGTCCTTGTGTAGACATGAGGAAGGGACCTGCAAAATGGGAGGTAGACACAGAAGATGAGTTACACATCAATGCAACATGCAGTGTACAACACAACAGCAATATGCACTAGGAATGTATACACAGTATTGACTACAGACTGCCCACACAGCTCATGGGAGTCCAACGTCACTGTGTAATTCACTGTCACTTGGGCACACCCTTTGCAAGCCCATGGAAACGGGAAGCAGGAGGGGTGTGTGTGACTCAAACCCAAGCATCTGAACCAAATACATTACAAGCCTGCATGTGCCCAGCCACAATGCAGCGTATGCCCACAGGAACCACGGAAGCCAACAAATCGTCCCAAAAAAATAGGGAATAAAATAAATAAAAATAAAAATAAAAATAAGAAACAATCAAAAATGGCCATTGATGGGCCCGGGGGGGTTGGGGAGGCCACCCAGGAGGTCCGAGGACAGGATGCACACCAGAACCCACCTGCGTGGATCCTGGGAAAATAATACACCTCCATGGGCTCATGGCCCACACGGCTACCCTGTTGTGGGAGTATCACTGCTGTCGCTATTATCACCCTGTGCAGCTGCATCCGGAGGTGGTTGCACTATGGGAGGCAGCCCACGCAAGGCCCTAGTCTGCTCCTCCATGGCTGCAAGCATGCGGGTGTGGTAGGTCTGGTTCTGGAGGATGAGTGTGCGGAGGTCCCCATGCAACAACTCACGGGATGCCCGGACCTCCGCCCTCGTTGCCTGCATCTCAGCTGAGAGCGTACAGGTGAGACGCTCCAGCTGCTGTTCTGTCCTTTGGTGTGTTGAAGCCTCAAGCTCAATAAGAGTCGTCCTGAGGTGAAGGAGCTCCTGCCTCAGGGCTTCCCTGTGGCCCTGGGACTCAATGGAGATGGCCTCCTGCAGAGTCGCCAGTGCCGCCCGCCTGTCCCTGTTGGACCCCAACATGTCCTCCCTGTGTGACTGGCAGATGGAGTCGGTTGCCTGCTCTAGTCGCTCCATCAGCCTTTCTGGGGGGACAATGGAAGTGGCCACCCTATCCATGGCCTGAGCCATCATCTCGGATGATGCAGCCTGTTGGGTTGCCATACCGTAAATGGATTGCTCCCATGCGGTATTGCCAGGTGGCGTACGGCCACCACGTCGGCGGGCACCACACCTGTCTGGGGCAAGGCGAACTGCGCCTTGCTGTGCCGGCACTGCCTGAGGCTGCAGGACTGCATTCCCCCTCTGGTCTGCTGGCCCAGGAACAGGATCAGATGTCACGGAGTGTGACCCTGCATCCGTAACCACCAAAGGCGTAGCTGCCAACACTGACATCCCCATGGAGGGTTCTGACCCTGGTGCAGGTGGGTGAGACAGAACAGAATCCCTCCCTGGAACACTCACCTGCGACGGCACGTAGGTCTCATCCGAATCAACACCTGAGTACAGCTCGGGGGAGGTGCAGCCAGAGACACCCCTTGAGAGCACGACCTGCAGCACTTGTGGGTTCTCCCCCACCACCACACCTCGTCCCTCACTGGTGGTTGGTAGGCCCTCGGACACCTCCTGGGTCTGCACCATCTCCACAACCCCAGCAGTATCAGGTGCGTCTTCCCCTGCAAAGACATGAAAACAAAGAAATGGAAACAGGCATTAGCACCATGGCACACAATGAGGGCTGAGATGCAAGAGAACCAGTACTTGATTGACACATGTCCCACATGACTAAAACGCTCCCATGCATGCACCCTCACTGCGTATGAAGTGCAGGCAAATGGCACACACTGATGACACCAAGATGGAAGATGAACACATTTTCTGCATGCTGCCTGGCAGTGGCATCACACATTGGCCTGTGATTGCCAGGTGAAACACACATGCCATCACACAGATGGCATGTACCATTGCTATTGAGTGAAGATGGAGAGGAGGGCAGCACCTATTCATTCAGTCCAGTTCCCGCATGTAATTGCTTTTCTAATTCTAACAGGTCAGATTTTTCACCTGGAGCTGCCAGTCTGAAATGGTCCAATTGCACAGGGACATGTGTGTACAAATGATATACAGGTAACAAAGTCACTCCACTTTACCATAGCCATGTCAGACATGTGACTAGTGGACAGCAACATGGCTAGTAAAAGTGGGGGAATGCAAACAATCTGACTGAATGAACAGTGAAAAATAAGCAACTATGTTGTGGCAAGGTGACACTTCAAGGGCAACTGGCGTGCAGTTGGGCTAGATGTCTACTGTTGGCAGAAGGGATACTGCTATGGCCAAATGCAGCTGCGCAGGAAGTATTGCATGAAGCACATGGCTGACCCATACGACTCAGGCGCACACACTCTCACCTGGCACACAAACAGAAGCCCTCACACACACACCATGCACATGGATGACACACACATGCATGTGCACTCACCGGACAATGCCTCGTAATCAGCCAGATCTCCCACGCCTTGGATCTGTTCCTCCGTGACCTAGGTCCCAGCGACTGACTCATGTGGAGTGAGTTCCATGTCTACTACTGGAGACCCACCTCCAGTCACTAGAGTTGCGGCATGACTTGAGGCCAGCTTACTCTTTGCCCTGCGCTTTAGGTCATTCCAGCGCTTATAGCAATCATTGGCTGTGCGCCTCACGATTCCAAGGGGACTTACGATGTCCGCAACGGTCTGCCAGTGTGCCTGGCGTTGTGCAGGTGTGGTCTTGGATCCTGCAACAATGACCATCTCGTTGTCATGTCCGGACACATACTCGACAAGTGCATTCAGTTCGTCATCCCTGAAGCTGGGCTTCCTGGACGGGCCGGACTGTGTAGCCGTGTCTGGGGCATCAGCCTGTGCCGGACGAGCACTCTTCTTCTTCCGCTTGGATGGTGGTGGTGATCCTGAGTGTCCTGCGCCGCTCTGGACACTAGGGGCAGGAGCCCTGGTGGACTCTGTATCAGGAGTGTGGGACTGCACACTCAGCATGGGAGTTGGTGCAGGCATTGGCTCTAGTGTGATGGTGTCAGGGGGAATGTCAGCAGCATGGACTAGGACCGACACTGTCCTGGCTGGGTGTGTGAGGGCTGGGGTGGATGGAGCCGCAGCTGCCCCTGCAGCCTCTCCGCCCTGCCTCCTTGGTGCAGCAGATGACCTTGCTGCCCCAGATCCACGTGGCATGATGGCATCAACGTGCACCAGCGCACGTGTCGTAGCCCTGCTGACCTGGAAGTCAGCCATGGAGTCAGCCAGGTCTGGTGCCACAATGGGCTGGTCCAACAAGGGCTGAGCATGGATGGTGTCAGCCACATCAGCCTCAACGGGAGGGGGGAGGGGGGGGATTATGGGTGCCCGTGACTGGTCCTCCACACATGGGGGGACAGGCTCACCCTGCAAGTTACGACCACGTCCCCTACCGGATCCACCACTGCCACCACTTGTGACTCTTCCACCTTTGCCACCCTTACGGAATCCTCGCCTCCCAGCCATGGCACTGATGTTAATGTGCGTATGGGAGTGGATGTAGACTATTGTCCTGGGCAATTGGGGGTCAAAGGGGTTGGGTACCAGATGGTAATTGTACCCTAGTGCTCTAGCAAGGCTGAATGTAACCCCTGGGGAAAGATGACGGGTCACGCAACGCACAGGAGGCCCAAAAAAGGGAGATGACGTGCACGCAACCCCTCCTAGACCACGTGTGCAGAAAGAAAAACCTGCACTACGCTGTGGCACCCAGTAACACAAGAATGAACGTATGCGTGTCACACACAGCCTAGAATGACCTCTGAAGGGGTAGGCTACACACGGGGCAAGCACAGATGTTAGATACGTGCGTGGCTCACCGTCTGCCAGGTAAAAGAGCGTGAAAAATGAGCGCGTTTGGTTGGCAACACCCCCGCCAAAAGAAGATATGTACGCTGTCTGAGGAGACAGGACAACAGTAGAAGGGAACACTGTTTGAGGGAACAGGCCCAGGTAAACCAGTACAAGAGAAAAAATAGAAAAAGCTGTCAGAGGTAACAGGGAGTACGAACTTGAAACGCCGTGAAGTAAATCGCGTGTGAAACGACAAGAAGTACAGAATTTACCCACTCGCTCTCCACGAAAAGCAGTACAAGGAATTCGTGTTCTACACGTACCTTATATGCAGGCCCACACGTACAGCGTCACTTACGTGGCGTGTACGTGCTAGGCCCATTCCCACCAATTACACGCTTTGTCACTTCTGCGTGTAGGTCCATTTGCACCAATTACACGCTTTGTCACTTCTGCGTGTATGTCCATTTGCACCAATTACACGCTTTGACACTTCTGCGTGTAGGTCCATTTGCACCAATTACACGCTTTGACACTTCTGCGTGTAGGGCTATTTCCACCAATAACACACTTTGACACTCGGACGTGTCACGCAACTTTTTCCTACGCGTGCACGTGACTTCATAGACGCGCATACGCGTTTACGCGCTAAGGGCCTTTCATCGATTTACACGCAGACGTGTGGGATTTCACGTGCAAAATCACTCACTACGTATCAAGCTGTCCACGCGTTCACACACGAAAGACCACGCTCCTGCCCAGGAGCCCAAATTACTGCCCCCCAGAGCCCTGAGCACGCTCCCACCTGCCATCTGCTGCTGCCTGACTGCCTGCTGCCCACGTGCCCTGCCATTTGCTGCCTGCACATCAGCCAGGGGTGCTGTTGCTGTGACCACCCCTGCTGGAACCAAAGGCTCCCGACTGCTTTTCCGTTGCCCCACAGCCCAGCCCCAGGACCCAGTTGCCCACCCACTCCTGCCTCTGGGGTTGCCATGTCGGGCACTACAACATCTGGAACCAGTGGCAACCCCCGGCCAAGGAGGCAGAGGGGCACCAGCTTCAGTGCCAGGGAAGTTGGTGTCCTGGTGGAGGATGCCCCTGGTGGCTGGGGGGTGGGGGTGTTGGGAGACATGGGAGGGGGCCTGGTGGAGGCTGCCCCTGCACTGCTGGGGGGTGGGGGTGCAGGGGGACATGAGCAGGTGTGCAGGGTAGTCCCCTGTTTTGTGGGCTGCCTGCAAGGGCCGTGGAGGGTGTACAGGGAACACCTGTGAGGACCCACCCAGCCTAATTGCATGTGATTATTCCCGCACACCCCTGTAATACACGTACCTGGCCAAATCGCATGTGAGAATTCCCGCGCACCCCTGTAATACACGTACCCAGCCAAATCGCGTGTGATAATTCCCACGTACCCCTGTAATACACGTACCCTGGCCAATCGCGTGTAGAACTTCCCACGCACCCCTGTAATACACGTACCAAGCCAAATCGCGTGTGATAATTCCCACGTACCCCTGTAATACACGTACCCTGGCCAATCGCGTGTGATAATTCCCACGTACCCCTGTAATACACGTACCCTGGCCAATCGCGTGTGATAATTCCTGCGCACCCCTGTAATACACGTACCTGGCCAAATCGCATGTGAGAATTCCCGCGCACCCCTGTAATACACGTACCCAGCCGAATCGCGTGTAGAACTTCCCGTGTACCCCTGTAATACACGTACCCAGCCAAATCGAGTGTGATAATTCCTGCGTACCCCTGTGATACACGTGCCCTGGCTAATCGCGTGTAAAACTTCACGCATACCCCTGTAATACACATACCCTGGCTAATCCCGTGTATAACTTCACGCGTACCCCTGATATGCACGTTACCCGCTTTGCGTTCCTTGTTTGGCAGCCCTGTAGACTGGTCCAGGGTTAGCGCAGCCCTTTGCGATGATTTAGCGATTTTGATGGCTTTTCCTTGCGCGAGGGCGTTCTTGGGGGCGTTACTGGCGCTGCTGCAGGGTCGCTGCGATACTCTGCGCCACGGCTGGTTTGGGAGCCTAAAATCCATGAATACGCTGTGCGTGGAAATCGGTTTTAGCGCACGTGCCTGGCGCAGACAATCGCATGCGGACACTCTGCGCCAGCCGCTTGCAACACTTTTCTGCGAAATTCTATGAATTACCCTGTGTGTGTTTTGCCTATTCCATTTAAATACAACTTTTAAAACCATTTTGACAGTTTGCCAGTTAGTTCTATTTCTCTCTTGTGTTTGCTGGGGGGAAATTGGGATTGATATATTTGCTTGAATTCTGCATTCCTGAAACCTGTTCTCTCTCCTCCTATCTTTCTACATTGCATATTTCGGGTGTGAGGGGTGTGCAGGGGGGAATAGTAACCACATTGCCATTTGATTTGAACACCCACCCACAAAAGTATTATTTCTTTGCTGCATTGTTTTTGCTCATTATTACTCCTTATGATTAAAGAGATTGTTTAGTGTGACATCACCCCATTGGTGATTATTACATAACCATTAAAAATAGTGTGATATGTTGTGAAAATATCTAAATAAATATTTTAACATTGCAAACCAGCCTGATTCCAGGTTCAGTGTGTCCAGGGGTTTCAAAGAGAGGGGTGTGATATAAATGGTACATTGTTCAAAATAAAAGAACTTATAGACACAAATAAATAAATAAGGGTTTCAGTTGTGCATTCCATGCTAGTTATTGACTTAGGTGAAGTGACGGATTGAAATCACTTATAGTATGTGGGATCCCTATGGAGTTGACTCCCCCCTTAAGTGACAGAAATACCCCAGAGAGGGAATTGAGACACCATTCCTCCCCTCGGACACCAACACCTATATGGAGCTAAGGTAGATGAAAACCATATGATCCCTTTTCTAATGGTTGGTTCGACTTCTGGCCTAAACTCTACTCACTTCTTGTCAGAAATAACAGAAAGACAGAAAGAACAACCTCTTGGACACATGTCATATAAAGAGTCAATCTAAATAGAGAATCTGCGAAGCCCGCAGAGTTGAAGTATGTTGCAACACACGCACAGTGGTGTGGCCAACAGGAGAGAGACAACACCAGACAAGGCATCACAGGCCACGGTGGGGACCTGGCGAGTGCAGTAAGGACTAGCTGAGGAACAGCTAGAACTGCCCTGCACTGCCATACGAGCAATGGCAGAGAACCTCTGAAGGCCAAGGACAGGCCCTGAGGAGGCGCTGACAACTGGTCCACACACAGAGAGACCAGAAAAGAAGGAAGGATGCCAACCAAAGTTGAGTCCAGTTGATGAGTTACATGATTGGCTCCTTCACGAAAGCAGTTCCAGACAAAATGCACAACCCTCCCAAAGGACACCACTCATCACATGCAGGTATGCAGTGGCTCCAGCAGAATAAAAAGTGGGCAGCACCTCAAGATACAGAAACCCCGGGATGAGGTGTAGACAGATCCCATCCTTGCTGCAGGGACGGATATGATAAACCGCAGAGTGGTTAAAGAGAGAGAAAAAAGCTGCTGAGTGAGGACAGAACTCTAGGCTGGGGAAAAAGACAGAGCAAAGCCTCAGAGCGGGGAGAGGTCAGAGAAGCCCCAGGGTGGGGAGAAAGAGAGAACGGCCCCAGCTCAGGAAAGAACCAAGCAACCCTAGTGTAGGGAGAAAGATAGTAACAGGTCCTGGAGTGAGGGTAGATCCAGGAAACCCCAGTGTGAGGAAAGAGGCAGGAAAAAAGCCCTGCAGAAGGGAGAGCTCAACTAAATCCCAGGATGGGAAGAGAGAAAGAGACAAACCATGGTGTGGGTAAAGAAATGAGGAGAAAGAGTGAGACAAGCCCCAGAGTGGGAAGAATACCAAGAAGCTGTTGAGCGGTGAGAGAGACTGAGACAAGCAATAGTTTTGAAAAAAAAAAAAGTGGAGCCCTAGATGGGGGAAAGAGTCAAAAACTCCAAGGTGTGGAGTAAGAACAAATGGAGCCAAGAGTGGAGAGAAAGATACTGAAAGATTGTGAGCTCAAAACAGAGGAAATCTGCCCAAAGAGAGAAAGACTTTGAGATGCATCATTCAAAAGAGAAACCAATGAGACCTAGCTGGAGCTCCGGGTTGGCACTCCAGCAGTACACGCACTATATGTTTTGGGCTGTAAGGCAAAGGCTTATGGTACAGAGAAATAAGGGTGGGGGCCAGAAACCATCAGCCACCCTTTTCATTCTGCAAGTCCAAAAGGTATGTCTTGGTTGTTTGATGTTGTTGTTTTATTTAGTAGTAGATAGAGCAAGTGAGTTAGAATAGGATTCTGGATGGAGGACTTCATTTATTTTTAACCATCTTGACACCCTGACATCCACCCTTTTTGACCTTCATTTTTATAAAGGAGGGCTTGGTACCACAGACTTAGAAAAATATGAAATGTTTTGAATAGAAAGAGGGAATACACTTTATGAAATCATGTCTCCTTGTATGTCTCATAATTCCGACTTACCACACAAGACACCACTTCAAATGTTTGCAGACAATTGCATTGCACTAATGTTTTCAGCACTTCTCACCCTGGATTGATCGTTAATTTCAAATGTTCTTGATGTTTGGTAAGCTCTACGCCATTTGTCAGGTGTTGTCTCTCATGATGCAAGGAACTGATGAAAATACAAATGAATAAAGAAATGCATTATTTTAGCGCCTCTCGCTTTACATTGAGGCAGTCGCCATGTAATGTGTTGTGGCCAATGGTGACAATCTCAATAGTTAAAATAATGGCCCGAGTAGCTGACCCCCCTTATTGTGCTGCTGATGAGCACACGAAGTTGAGAATTCCTGTGTCCCAATCTCTACTGGTGTTACTTTACACAGATTCTTACTGGTCAAAAGGTGCTGCCTTTTCTACTCAGGGACTCCAGCCTAAACCTCCTTTTTCTAAATTCGTGACAATACCCTTTTGGACTGAAGGTTGATTTTACCTACAGGCTGAGATTTACTGTTCCCTTTTAATTAGCGTCAAACGATGCACTTGGCTATAGCCATTGGCAACTGGAAAGTGACTCTTGGCAAGTACGAAATTGTGTGCTTTGTGCACGTGGAGTAATTAATGAATGTATGCCAGGTTGGTAGCAACAATCATACAGTGGCTATGGAATTTAAAATGTGTGTTCCATCCAACAGCTCAACATCTGGAACATTGGTATTCGATTAGCAAGGAAATGATTTGAAACCACAATCTCATAGACAACTGAGTCTCGGTCAAGGCAGGTTGGGAATCGCAGAGTCTGTCACCTGCCTCCACTGAAGCTGCTGCATGGTATTGATGGCAAATTCCTTAACAGTTTACTCTGAGAGTTACTATTGGTGTGAGATCTGGGTCCAGTGCTGACTGCTAATTCCTATTTCCCTGATGAAACGTCCAGTGCGTTTTATTTCTTTTATCTCTGGTACCTTCTGTATATTGTGCCTTTGAATTGTGTCTTCTATAAATTTCATTTTCCGCTTCCATGGGTGGACACATTCAGGTCTGAGGTTTCACTACAAAGCAACATGTGCATATTAATTCTGTCCAACTGTTAAATTGTCACACAAATGACGTTCCTATCCATGCCCGACTACTATTCATGCTAGGCTATTTTAATGTAACAGCACTCGTTATCTGTGGTATATAAGACAATGAACGTTTTGTACACTATTTACAGTTTTCTATCACTTTCAAGACCTTTATGCCTGATCTTCAGAGTTATAGTTCGGTGCTAAACTAGGATTCGATTTCTGAAGTCCTTGGCATACAATCTAGCACAGTGGATTGTACATGGCTTGGAGCCACTGGCTGTGTGGAACTGGAGACTAGGGGCCTGACTCACAGAAGCGTTTCCTGTACTGGCGCAATCCCGCAGGAAAACACTCTGTGAATCAGGCCCCAGGCGTTCACAGGGATGTGTTTATCAGACTCCTTATCTTGGTGGTGGATGGTAATTTCCGTGGCATATCAAGTATTTGAGGCTCAATTAGAAGTTGCATATGTGTGTTTTTGTTGTTGTGAGGAATCGAGACAGACAGGGTTGGTATGCTATTTGCATGCACGTGTATGCTTGTTTTATCTTCATATCTGCCCAGGCTATGGTCTGCCATAGGACATTTTCATTCAACAATGCTTACAGGCCAACTCACTCATAGAGGGGGCGCTCTTTCAATATCAAGGAACATAATCTATCATGAGAGGACTTCTCACACAAACTCAAGGTACTGCTTGATGTAGTGCTCTGCCTGACCCCCTAACTTGGCAAATCAATGAATTCTCTAGATTTCCTACCTCTTTACTAGAGATGAGATCGGATGAGATAGAAGGAAATGTAGCCTGCAGTCAAATTGCAAACTGCTACATGAGGAAATCGGTCTTAAATCACAGCTTTCCCGTTTGACCATATTATATCATCCAAGTGAAATCATGTTAGGCTTGGTGTGTGGGGGAGGAACCCTGGGGCCTGGTCTCTGAGAAATCACTGTTTTACATGGAAGATGTGTTGCATTAAAGGACATTAATGTCAATAACGTCTTCCATATATACCTGAGAATGTGTGGAATAGGAGAGGTTTGTATTGAGTTTGGATGTTCTGGAAGTTGGGCTGCTGCAGTGGGGGCTTGGGCCCTGCACCATGTGCCCGAAAATTGCGCTTTCCCAGGGGCCAAAAGTTGACAGTCCTCCTCTGTGTGTATGCTCTTATTGGGATGTATTATAATTTTAAAAAGTATGGTTAAGTAGACAAATATCTTGATTAGCCGTGTTAACACACTGTTAAGTATGCATCAGATTTTGATCCATATTGTTTATTGTTGCTACCTACATACTTTTAACAGTAATGATGTAACGAGCATTGTTTCAATAAGGAATACACGGGCCTTTAACCATAAGCCAACTCCCAGTATACACGCACATATGTGAAATGATATGCAATCGTGACAGAGAGGTCTGGGTAGTCAGGTGATGATATATATCTCATGTTACTGAGCAAGGTATAGCCTCCATTTTGTACCAAGGGGGTTTTAACAGAGAGCGCAATCGTTGAGTTTGTGAGGAGATGGAGTTTTATTTTTCCATTTCCCTTGACAATGGAGAGCTTTATAGTACCCTTTTCCACGCTATGTTTTTCTAACACTGCCTTTCCAAAATCAATTCAATGTGTATCTCACACTTGAACAATTTATGTTGCGCCGTATATAGGTCACAGAGGAATAGAAACAGCTGAGGAGCCCTTTATGGCTACCGAAAATGCAATAAAGAGCTGCCGCGGCATGATATCCTATTAGCTAGAGGACCTTTTAAGTGATGTAGAGATATCTAGCTACAGTTGATGTTTGCATGGATAACGGGTCCCTTGGAAAAACGCATTATAACTCTCCACTTTCCTTTGAGAGTTCATAACGATGTCTCTGTCTTTCTTTCCCAGCCTACAATACTGTAAGTATAATGTCAGCAGGAATATGTGAATTGTTTCTTTGTGTCCTTAATGTTATTTGATTATTTTCAAGACGCTCATTGGCTATAAAGGTTTTCCTTTGTGAAGCATTATATTTGGTATTGATTAGCAACTGCTAAAGACAAGAGGCAAAACAAAAATGCTGTCCGTAAATCAGGTGAATGGGCTGTTTAAACGGAATCGATTTTAAGGGTGAAAGGAAAAAAGTGCCACTTGGATGGAAAAACAATTTATTTAATCTGGGTGTTTCCTACTGAGATGTGTGTATGTTGCTCAGTATACGGAGTTTTGAAGCCGAAAGTGTCAACATTAAGATTATTTCGGTTGCATTCTCTGCAGTTTAAGTAAAATAAAAGTAGTGCAGTTGTGACCCTGTGCAGTTTAACTTTTTATGCTTGGTTGACATTTAGAATTGTAAGTTAAAGTAAGACATTTCATATGGATTGCATATGCCTGTTTCGTGCCCTTGTAGAGTTTGCATTGCCAGAACATTCTGTGCAATGTTCATCATGGTTCCAATCCTTTAGGGAGGCAGCTGAAGCTACATAGCTGGCGTGTATGCTGATGACAGCATTATGACCCTTACCTTTTTGGCTATGAAGAACGAGGCTACATGGGATTCTAGCAACCCTTCACACAGGTGCAAGTGTGCACTGTCCCCAGAAGAGTACCCTCTAACCATAGCTAGGCATTTTATATGATTGTGCTGGGATGTGAGTGGCATAGTTTAGGAATCCCTTCAAAAAAACATATAAGTGAGAAGCCGATAAACCCATATACAACATTTTCCCATTATCAATAGAATCTCATGCATGCTAACGAACACCGGGAAAAGGATGCA
This sequence comes from Ambystoma mexicanum, assembly GCF_040938575.1. Lineage (NCBI taxonomy): Eukaryota > Metazoa > Chordata > Amphibia > Caudata > Ambystomatidae > Ambystoma > Ambystoma mexicanum. The sequence goes on along the minus strand of NC_090927.1, from coordinate 646,068,758 downwards.
CTTATACAGGTGTGAGAATTTGCATTAAACTGATATCAGAGTAATATTGTCAAATACTGTCAAAATGGCAAACAGTAAAACCACAAAAGGAAATCATTACGTGATTCAGTTACCCCAGCTGTGATCAAGCAATGGAGTATGGAATAGCAAACATTTAGTAAGCTCAAAGATGAGTTTCTTACAAACATGTAAGACGGGTAGCTGAAGCCTACCAAGAACGCTGATGAAGCCCATTGGAATCATGGGTCATATTGCTACAGGTTGCCCTTTCACGGTCCAAGTTAAAATGCAAAGGTCTGCACTAGAGGCCCAGGTTTTGTCTGTCCTCTATAGAGTGAACAGACTCCTCACAGGTGGAGAGGAGGGAGCTAGGTGTATGTACGAAGCTCCCTGCTTGGTGAGCCTGGGTCCAACATTCATCAGGGTCTGACAACTTCACTCCTGAATAGCACTGAAAGTGCCGAGGTTACTGGGCCGCCAGGGGTAGCAGGGCCGCACATTACAATTTGAACGCTCAATGAAAGCAGCTGCACTGACAAATGCTCATCAATGTTAAGGATTTACCGTCTCTGACATGAAGACCGCAATTTCGCTAAAATTCCTCTGCCTCTGAACCCACATTAGCACTCATTCCACTACAAAAAAAATCAATGTGCCTCATTACAACCTTGCCATTATCCTGGCGGTAAACTCACCATGATACCGCCTATCACCGTTCCTGGCCATTGATCTGGCGGCATTGCTGCTGGATTACGAGGGACGTAGTCAACGCCCATTCATAGGACTCCATGAGGGGATTTGCTGTGATTACTGGCACCAGCTGTGCCAGTGCCGGTATTGAGGGCTTTGTCTGCCTCTAGGGTGCCTGCCTTACCTCCAGATTTTAGTTGGAGGTAAGCCAAGGTGCCCCACCGGCAAACCCGTAGTCAGGCAGTCTGGTAAAGAGCCAGTATCCTCAGATAGCAGATCTTTTTTTAACGGACCGCCCAACTTGGAATGAGCCCCAATGTTCTATCAATCAGCCAAAGTCATCCACACACAGGGAAAGGGGTAGCATAGTTTGGTTTCATCCTGAAAACGAGTTGATAATGAGAACACAGCTCTTGTATAGTATTTGACACATCATCAGAGTCGTGTCCAAGGAGTGTCCTGGGGTGACATGTGCTACAACTGGAATCTGAGGGCCACCACAGGTACAACCCCATTATTATAAAATATGATTATTATGTGGCAGACTTTAAGTTCAACTGCCGCCCCTACATAAGTCAGTGCCCCACATGGACCACCCCAGTCAAAAGAGTCTGGAGATGCCACTGGTGTTGCCACAAATGCAAATACATCATGTTTAGTGTACACGTTTAAGCTATGAGACATGATTTCTAAAGGTATTAAAAGCTTTAATGTAATTACATTTCAAAACATCACCACTCAACAACCTTTAGATGGATAGTTGCATAATCAGTAAAAACATCTACCGCATCACAGCTCCAATCTTGGCTAATCAATATGCCTTGTCATTCCCTTCCTTGTCTTCCCCTTGTGTTTTCACATGGCCTCATATGTTATTCCAGTGAATGATCATGCCATTTTCTGACACATGTTTATCTATGGCTTGGATCATTTTGCCATGCGTGAGTGGTTTCTTGGTGTAAGTGACCATTCCGCTTAATTTCCACCCAGGTAAATATTCGACAAAACTATTTCGGGTATAATAAGCATCATTGACTAAAACTGTTTGTATTTATTTTCAACCGTTATTGATATTGCTTTATAAATGGCAGATAACTCTGCAACTTGACTGCTTTTGGGGCCTCACCTCATCCTTACCCTTGGAATGACATTACACTTTACCCACACATTTCCTATTCCTGCCAGTAATTATTTTTCAGAATCACCTCCATCCACGTACACAGTTGGGAGATCCCTGCATGTTTCTTCATTGAAAGCTTTTTGTGGTGATTGCTCATATTCCGTAAAATTAGTTTCTATTCCAGTGTCATCAGAGGCACAGGTAGCTGCACAGTCATGTAAATCTGCCAGCTCCTGGGCAACTGGGCTCTTTTTGTTCTGTCCACTGGGAATCCCTGCCACACCATGCCCATTATCTGCCCATTATCTTATTCTTCACTGGGCCAGATTCCCTGATCTAATCTTTTTACTCTGTACACATTGTAGAGGCTAATGACTTGTTTAAACAATCACCCGCTCCCCTTGAGTAATGGGAGGTAAATGTTGTAATGCCCATACAGTGGACAAAAGTGCTTTTTCACATTCGCTAAATTTGGTTTCTATCTGTGACAATGCCTTAGTGGCATAAGCAATGGTTTTGTTATTTGCATTGTGTGTTTGGTACAGGACAACTGACATGCATTGATCTGTGAATCCTATCTCTATGAAAAAATATTGATTCTTTATCGGATAAGCTAAACATGGGGCTTTCATCAGTCTTTTAATTTGGCCACTGCTTTACTTTTTTCCTTTCCCCATATCCACGGTGGCCCTTGCTTCAATAATTTAGTCAAAGGTTGTGTGACATTTGTCTGTATAATCTTGAATGATTTTTCTGTTGTAACTTGTAATTCCTAACAAACTCATCGGGCCTTTTAGGTTGGTGGGATCATTTAGTTCCTGCATAGCGTGCATCTTTTGTGGATTTAATCCATGCTCTCTTACTTTATGCCCCAGAAAGCTTACCCTTTTCCTACACCACTGCACTTTCTATAAATATAGTTTTGCTCCGGCCTTTTGCAAGTGACCGAGTACATGTCTAATTTCATTTATGTGACTTTTTAGGACTTCATTCTTGATTAGCACTTCATCCACATAAATCACAGGTTCCCCTCTCAGCTGAATCTGGGAGCGCTTTACTTAGGAATATCCCAAACTCACTTCCATTTGATATAGCCGAAGAGGGCAGAACCCATGCATACTGTAATGGGTTAACGGAAAAGGCAAATAGATGTTGTATATCTTCAGCTAGTAGCACACACCAGTACCCTTCTGTAAGATCCAGAGTGGTAAATATCTTTGACCCCTAAACCTGTGCAAGGCCTTGATCAATAAATGGAAGTGGCCACCTTTAAACAGGTACCCTCTTGGTTAATTCCTTATGTCTGCACACAAGCACCACTGGCGATTGGGCTTTAGCACACCAAATATGAGAGTATTTGAAGTACTTTGGAGAGGCCTTATGATGCCTCTGGATTCCACATTTTTTATTATTTCTGCTAAAGCCAATGGTAACCTATATGGTTGCACAAATACTAGCTCCCTAATATACCCACCTTAGACCCAGAGGTTCCAACCAATTACAGGCCCCTCACAATGGTCCCATTTCTACTAAAAATCCTAGATAGAGCAGCCTACCTCCAGATACAGAACTATCTGGAATCAAACAACCTACTAGGCACGAGACAATCCGGCTTCAGACCGAAGCACGGCACGGAGACTGCCCTCCTCGATCTCAAAACCCAAATCGAGGATCTCAAAGACAAAGGGAAACTAGCCCTCTTACTACTTTTAGACTTATCGGCTGCCTTCGATCTGGTCAATCACCAAATCCTCTGTCACCACCTAAAAACTGCAGCTCACTTCTCCGACATGGCCACAAACTGGATTCAATCCTTCTTGGATAACAGACAGATGAGGGTATTCTCGCCCACCTCCGCAGCTGACCCCGCACCAGTCCCTTGCGGAGTCCCCCAAGGTTTGTGTGTATCCCCTACCCTCTATAATGTATTTACTAAACCCTTATTTGATGTGCTTGACTATCTGGGTGTCACCTACACAAACTATGCTGATGACACCCAGATACTCATCCCCATCACGGCTGATTACACAGTAGATTCAAAAGCCTTAAATGACGTTTACCATGTCATTCAAACATGGATGGCCCAACATGAGCTCTGTCTCAATGATGACAAGACAGAGCTCCTCATCCTAGGCACTCAGCAAAGACTAAACAAGCTGAACCCTATGTTCAGCTCCTTTAACATCGATGGAAATCTAATAAAAGTCTCCAAAGATACCAAAACGTTGGGAACCTACCTCGATTCCACCCTCTCCCTTCACAGAAAAACAAATGCAGTTGCGGCAATAACCTATGTACGAATGTACTATCGACAAACCATGTATCGCTGCACTACTTACCCATGCCTACTTCTATGTTATATTTATTGACTGTCATATAATCACTGTATGCAATTTATGTAACCATTGCTGTCAAGATATGCGCCCGGTAGCCTCCGGGCCTGGTTTGCGCCATACAAATAAATAAAATACAAATACAAATACCCTTAGTGTGGAAACATGCAAATCGGTAGGCCCAGAATCATAGGTGGCTTTAGCAAATATCTCCTTGAAATCTGTATAAAAAAATAATTGGTCTATTTACTTTTCATTTGTGCAAGCAGCTGCAGCTTGAATTTGCTCCTCTACCATTTTAGAGAATTCTGGGAAATTCTCCAAAGGAAGGACTTCCGTAGTTTTCTCTAATTGTGCGGCAGTGTCTCTTTGGAGAGCCAGACCCTTAAGTTTCTTGGCACATTCGCCTCCATTCCCACTTGCTGTATTTCACCTTGCTGTTCTTCTCTTTCACATTCACCCACTTGAAATAAGGTGCAATTATCCTGATGACAACATAACACATCTTTTGCTTTGTAGGGGTAAACAGACTGGATAAAAAAAATTCCCTGTGGTTTAGAATCCAATGACTCAGGCAATTCATGTAAGAAGTTACAGAGCTTTTAGGGGTGTTCCTGATCACTGTGTTGATTTAATCAGCAGTGTTGTGGGATCCTGTATTGCCATCCCTAATGCTCTATTTTCTTCCAAATGAATGTTCTGGCATCCGTTGTTATTCACCAGTATTCAAATGGGACCATCCCCAATCTCTACTAATGGTGTGTATTCACATTCTAGCCCTTGCTGTATCATGGATTCATTGAGTCACACAAATGCATCAGGCCCTTTCATCTGCTGTCCCTTTCTGTACTTTAAAGCTATTGCCCATTTTCTGGTGAAAGCAGCATTAATGACATAATTCTTTACCTGAAGCTCAACTGCGTATGGCATCATTTGGGCACAATGGTACGCTTGTCTTTTGTTCTCAAATTCTGGTGCTGCTACACCCAACCTAGACCAAACCTTTTGATTCAAGAAATCTAAAACCATACAAATTCTGTGCATGATGTTATTTCCCAAAATAGAATTTATTTTTGGTTCCACTTACAATCCAAACATTGTGAAACTGTTTAAATAGTCCTGACTCCGTCACCACAGCTGTTCCCGATTGCCGACAACAACTGCGGGCGATGCAATATTAAAGTATGTCTTGCTCTACATACATTTACAGAGCATGACGGTCTAATTACGTGGCACTATGATTCTACACCCATTGAAAAACCCACTTTCACCCTCTCTCCTATTGTGGGATTAAAACCTAGTGAAAAAAGTAGGAGATGCGTGTTTGCCAATCTAACCATAATTACTGGTACATTTTGTGCGTATCCCGCCTTTAGCCATGCTAATTATACCTCACTGTTACATCATTAGCATATCTCACAGCCACAGTCAGCGGCGTCTCGCATAAATAGAGCTATAAAGTACCTTCAGTTTTACAATACGGCAAAGTGCCAGGCATTCTAAAAGTTATTAACACCCTTCCATTGTTAGTCTAAGGTGTACAATTAACTGGGTTTAACCCATTGGGAACCATTGCAGAGTACTAATATTTTATACTCTAAGCTACATTGTTCCAGTCTATTGCCTCGTTAAGTCCTGTCACTGTGGAATTGCATAAGAAAATTAACCATAGTTCTTTTCTCTGCAGTTTCTTAAACACGGGCTCTCCATCAGTAGTTGGTATCACTTGTAACAAGACAGTCCACTTGAAATCACTTGGTCCATGGTTCATCATTAAAAAATGGTTCACTATTGGGGCAACTCTTGTACTCTGAGATCCATATCTTAATCCTGCGTTTGGTCATTCCTATGTACAGTTTTCTGCAAGGGCACCATATTGCGTATATGACATTACTTGTATTACAGTTAGTAAATGATATCTGTGCCCATGGTTTATTCAAGCCTATGTCTACTTTTGTCGTCTGGCTTGTGAGGTGGCAATTCACACACTGACCACAAGGAGCATGGCCCACCATTTTTGGTAGGCCCCACATTTCTGTTACACTTTTCTGTGCAGGAACCCTTATTGAAATATCATTTCCTGTTAGAAGATCTTTCAGATTAGGTCCTCTTTTAAACACGCATAATGGTCGTGCCAAAGGACATTCTCCACCCTCTAAAATGTGCCAATTCTTTCCAAATTATGCACCTAAACTTATGTTGCTTTTTATCTACCTGCGCCTGCGTGTTTTGATGTAGCACCTCATACCATGAGGTGAGGCTTTCCAAATTGTGCACCCAAACTTATGTCTGGTAATAACTACTGTAAGCACCTTCTTAAGCAAAACTATTAATGTAATGACTGTAAACTTCTAACTCTGTAAGTAACCACTGTAACCACTTTCTTAAGCAAAAACGTCTAGATGCCTTAAGGTTATGTGCACTATAAAAATGACAAAATAAATAAATAAATAAACACCATCACCTGATATATATAAATGAGAGCCCAAGGAATTGGGGAGTCCCCTGTATGCCAAATCGCCACCTCCATTAGAAAAGGGCTTGGCCCTTATAGACCAAACGGACCTGCCTAGGAAGGCAGACACATTGGAACTGCAAGAACCCTCTTCATCTTTGTTATTGGATGACCGGCCACAAGGAAGGGCTGCCAACGAGGACCGTCTTTATGCTAAGGACCTGGATGCAAGGCCCTTGAGTTGCGGGGTCCAACGGAAACTAACGTGGTCTCATGGAGTGACCATTGAGGATGAGCAGGAAAGCCTATCCTCTGAAGTTGTGCAAAATCCCCCCTAGGCATGGACAAACAACATGAGGAGTCTCTTGAGAGATCAGCTATTTACACAGTCGACCGGGGGTGACAAAATCATGAGATCATCAGATAAAGGAAACAGCGACCTACTGGCGCAGATGTCAGTGATAACCATAGCCATGGTGCCATTCGCTGAACTTCATGAGGCATTAAACAAAACTCTGAAAGTCCACACAACGCTGCTAGCAATGCTCCAAACAAAGTTGATATTCGTGGAAGGATTTCTGGTAGCAGGTTCAAAATGAGATGGCACGGCCGTCCAACGCAAAACGCTGGATACTAAAATCAGTGTCTGCTCACGATCTACATCAACCTCAAACGGGGAACTTAACGGGGAACTTAACAGAAAAATGGTTTACCGGAACTGGAAATGATTAACCGGAACAATAAGGGGAAACCGTAGGGGGTTGGACCTGCAGGCTCCACCCTCTCCTAAAATCACTCACATCATAAGCAATGGTCCGCCAGTTGATAAGGAACTCCATCTGAGGAGAGGAGAAGAGGCCCGGCGACATTCCCAACAGGAGTCTTTTAGTGCACAGCAGCAACTATGCATGACCGGATGACCTGCTGTTGTTCCAAGAGCAGGGCAGATCAAACAGCTTCTCATTATTTGTTAAACCGAATATTGGTTTGGCTGAGCAACGCCAGAGAAGAAAAAAACAAAACGCTACCCTGCTTAACAAGAATAAAGACTTGGTGAAACATATTGAACCCGCAGCCAGGATATGAATGTTATACACATAGGCAATCCGGCTGCTGAAAGTCTTGAATAGAGGCTAGAACTGAACACCTTTGGCAAGAAGACAGTGCTTGAAGTCAGGGGGGAGGAAGAGCAGCTCTTGTTAACTAACATCTCCACGAACTCGACTGATGGGGACATGGACGACTTTATTGAAGACAAAATGTTACTACATCAGAATACTGTGATGAGGCCATATGGGCAATACAGCCTGTTGCAAAAAGGAACAATCCCTTCCACATGCTTGCAGAAAGAAGGGACCATTATACAATGAACCCCTGGCTGAAAGTGGGTTACCCTCTGTTCTCGGACCCAGGACCCCTCCCTGCCAGTTGCTCACCTGCACTGCCCTCTGCACTCAGGGGCTGTTCTCTGTATCCCTACAGCCCCCTACCACTTACCCCGGCACGTGCCACCACCCGGCTACACTTCTTATTTATTGTATTTATTGGTTTAATTTATTTTACTGTTATCCTATGTACTGCACTGCCCCCACCCCTTTCCCCTTGCACTTCTTCACTTTCCCACCCTCCACTGCACTTGCATGATCTCAATGTGACTGACACACCCCTGCTAGTAGTAGCAGGAAGGAGAGCTTATCTTCCATAATTCACAAGTGAGCTTTATGGGCCGGCGTATGCTCACAGAAACCGTACTTTGGGGTGAAGGGTTCGAGAGGTACAACAATCACAGATTGGCGCTCTCACACACTCTTATCTCCATGCAGGAGCAATATCACCACATACTACTGCTCACAGCTTTTCTACTGAGGGAGAGGCCTGAAGGGGGTGATTCAAGTTCAGGGAGGGCTGCAACTGTGCCCCAACGCCTCCACAGAGACCAGGTGAGCATAACAGAACGAGAAGCCTCCAATACTCTCTGCCTGGGTGTTATGGAAACTTCAGAAACAGATCAGTTAGCCCTCTTACTAGGGGAATTACGGGCTGAAGTACATGCTTCAAGACAGGAAATCAATGCATTACAGAGGGATCTTATTGTAACTCGAGAAAGAACTGACAAATTGGCAAGACAAATGCTACAAGCACAAGCAGGACAAGTTCCACTGCCTGGAGTGACCCATTCTTCCACACCACAACAATCAACACTGGTTCAGGTGGTTCTTTCAGGAGCAGTGCCTCTATCCCCTCCCGAACGCTTCATCGGCAACCCAAACAAGTTTGCTGTATTTATGAACCAATGTTGCCTTCATTTCTTGTGCAGACCAGGAGCCTTTCCTAATGACCAAGCGAAAGTAGTGTTTGTGCTCTCGTATTTAGGAGGTAGTGCGGCAGACTGGTCTATACCTTTGGTAAATCAAGATGACCCTCTACTCCGGAACTTTGGGAATTTCCAACATGAGATGGAGAAATTGTTTGCTCGTCATAGAAGAGAATTTAAGGTTACGTACTGAAGGTTACGTGGAGAACTTAAGGATGTGTTGGTGCAAGTGGTGAATCCCCCAGAGAGGTTTTGGACTATATAGACCTGACGTGCAACTCGATCATAGGTTGCAGAATCGGAAAATGGATCGAGCTAGATCAGAGGGACGGTCAGTTTACGTACGACTTTGTGAGAATCAGACTAAACCACATGAACAGTCTGAGCCAATGCAAATTGGTGGATTACGAAGTCCCCTTACCAAAGCAGAAAGGGAAAAAAGAAGACAACACCAGCTTTGCTTATATTGTGGACAAGCAGGTCACTTCCTCCGTGACTGCCTGGTAAAACCACCCAAGAAAACGGTTGGGGCAACAGACAAAACTGTTTAAGAAGAAGAACAGAACTCGGGAAACGCCAATGCCCGGTAAGTGTAGGGATCGCTTGTTGAGCATGAAAAAGGAATCCGTACAGACCTCACATCTAGTCCTGCTAGTGCTTTTGGTGAATCATAAGCAACCATCAAAAATACATGCCTTGGAGGCATATATTGATTGTGGTTAACTACATTGACCAAGATTTGGCTCTCCGAATAGGCCTTCCTCTCCGACAGAAGCAGAAATCAGAAAACGTCACTGCTGTGACACAATACACTGAGAAATTCAAGCTTCTGTGTCAGGACAGGCATCAACAGGACATTACTTTCGATCTCATCAGTGCTCCTCAGATCCAGATGATATTGGGAATGCCCTGGCTGGAGACCCACAAACCTAGGATCGACTGGCGAAAACGAGTTATGACATTTCCTCATGATTGTGCCGACACATGTTACAAAAAAGATGACACCAATCTGAAACCAAAGAAAGGAATCATGTTGGGCATCATCAGCTCCTTACCAATTGAATACCAAGATTACCAGGATGTCTTCAAAAAAGAGCAAGCCAACGTTTTGCCCCCGCACAGACCCTACGATTGTCGAATAGATCTTGTACCTGGAGTCCAGATCCCTTGCAGCCGAATTTACGCTCTGACAGAACAGGAAAGTCAGCATCTTAGAACTTACCTGGATCAGTACCTGGCAAACGGTTTCATTTGCCCGTCCAAGTCACCTGCCTCCTTGCCCTTATTCTTCATGCCTAAAAAGGAGGGGGCAGTGCTCCAGATAAGATTTTGAGGTGGGAGTATGTTACTCTCTATTTTTAAACTTTTAGAGTAAATGTGATTTTAAGAGAGTAAAACTGACTTTTCTCCTTTGCAAGAGAGTAAAATGTATGCGACATCCATCCGGCATTGACAAAACTGCATGGAAATCATTAATATGCGGCAGCCTTCTGCATTGTGACAGAATACACCTTTCATTATTTCTGGCCATTTGATCTCTCCTGTATATATTTAAATGTTCAAATCACAAAAACCTAGCCAATTATAAAGTAAAGCATACATGAATTTGTATTGTGTGTTTTGAGATTCGATAGCTGAATTGTCTTTTGATGTTTAATGAAAGTCCTAATTTCCTGGAGCTATTACTACCCAATGGTATGCCAATGTTATGATACAACTGTGCAGAGAGGCATGGACTCCATGCTAAATTCTATATCTGATCTAGTGGTCAAATGGTTATTTATATAGCTCTTTTGGCAAAGCGCTGTACATAGCTGTACATAGAAAATATTTATCACAATTACCACTAAATCAAAGTCTCTACTCCTTTATCGACCTTGAAAGGATGAAAGGCTGAGTGGGACTTGCCAGGATTCGAACCCGCAACCCCCAGATCACGCAGAGATTGCAGCAACGAGTGCTCAAACGGCTGAGCTATCTTATTGGCTAACATCCTTCAGAGGTTGGTTAACTGAGTATCGACTGAAGTATAATGATCACAGTACCTAGATCTACGACGAACCATTTATGAAGCGCTACATCAAGTTAAATACCTATCTGGATTATCACAGGGACAGGTTTTGTTGCGTTTCTATTTCAATTACCAATGTAACTTTAATTTGTTTGTTTTTGAACAGCACTTGCGCTTTCTTGAGAGTCAGGTTTTGGATATTTTATTTGTATTCTTGAAGATCTGAGAGGCTAGAACACCTGTGATCAGTGTAATGACAATTACTCACCCTTGAGCAAAGACCCTGCTGCCACTGACCGTTTATAGTAATTCACACCATTGACTGCAAGGTTGAATGGATGTAAACTAGACTGTGCATAGTCATCATTTAACACACTGTTTTTAAAATTAGACTGTAAATTAGAAGTGTAAAAATGATCTGCCTCTGCATGATTATGCACACAGCACCGGAACTCTGAAAAATACAATTGTGCAATACTGGTTGTCTTTCACTGTTAAAAAATAATAATTCTCAATTGCAACTTAGTTTTCCATCTTATTAATTATACAATCCTAAAATTCTAGGAAAACATGCACAGTTCTTCTGAAGATGAATGGAAAGAAACCTTTTCTTTTATCAGTGTACAGTTTATTTTTTTGAAAGGCTTCAGAGAAATACATTCTGTTTCAGAGGTGGCTTGCAATTACATCCATGTAGATAAAAATCACAAGAAGCCGTCTGGTTTCTGTCGAGTAACCAGACCTTTGCACTGCCCTCTGCTCTAAACCTGTGTGTAAATGTACCCAGTAAAATAATAAAGCTGGCAAATTTACAAGATTTTCATGTGTAAAAAGGCCTGGTACTCGCCTTATCTGGTTCCCTGGGAGGGGGACTTAAGAACTTGCATCGACTATAGAGCCATCAATCAGATCACAGTAAAAAATCGATATCCTTTACCACTTATACCAGAGCTCCTGGACCAAGTGAAACATGCTCAAATCTACACAAAACTGGATTTAAGAGGAGCATACCATCTTTTAAAAGTAAAAGAAGGAGACAAGTGGAAAACAGCCTTCCGCACGAAGTACGGCTTCTTTGAATACCAGGTCATGCTCTTTGGGCTATGCAATGCCCTGCGGCATTCCAATTCTTTATGAATGATATACTCTGTGAACTACTGGATGTTTGCACTCTTGTTTACATTGACAACATTCTATTCTATTCAAATTCCACGGAAGAACATGTAGGCCATGTCTGGGCAGTCTTAGAGAAGCTTTGACAACACCAATTGTATGGCAAGTTGGAAAAATGTTTTTTTCATGTGATCGAGGTCGAGTTTCTCGGTTTCATGCTCACACCAGAAGGCATACATATGGATACACAAAAGGTGGATGCAATCCTCCAATGGCTCTCACCAACATCCATGAAAGGAGTGCAAAGCGTGCTCAGATTCGCCAACTTTTACCGTCGGGTTATGCCTGGGTTTTCATAAATTGTACATCTAATTACCTCCTTGTTAAAGAAAAATCAAAAGTTCCATTGGTCAACAGAAGCTGAAGAAGCCTTCCTGATGTTGAAACTAGGATTCAATACAGCACCAGTCCTTCGACACCCACGACCAGACCTACATTACAGTTGAGACAGATGATTAAAAAATAGCCATGGGAGTAGTATTGTCACAATGAGACCCTGAAACGGGACAACTACACCTGTCGCTTTCTGGTCCTGCAAATTTTCAGAGTTGAACTACGCAATAACAGATAAGGAATTACTGGTGATTAAAGCAGCATTCAAGGCCTGGAGACATTACCTTCTTGGGGTGAGACATACAGACACTGTCATCACGGACCACCGTAACTTGCAATACTTGAAAACCGCCAAAGCACAATCCTCGCGTCAACTTCATTGTGCTCTCTTTTTCGTGGAATACGATTTTATTATCACTTATAGACCTGGAGTACGCAATGGGAAAGCAGCAATCTCTATCAAGCATGAGTGAAAAAAAAGAGGCTTTTACAGCATCCAACCCTGTGGCCATCATTCCTGAGGAAAGGATTCAAACCAGAATAGCTGCCACGTGTGTGGATGACCAAAGAACCAATTTTCAATCCCCAATGGATCAATCAACCCAAAAGGAATGGCTGTTAAAAGGTGACCAGTACACCATTTAAGACAATCTACTGTATTTCCAAGGACGATTATATGTCCAAGACCAAGAACTGCAAAAGCAAATCATCACAAATTACCATGATTCATTAGTGGAAGGACACCCAGGAATAGCCAAAACTCAGGCTAAGGTAAAACAAAACTACTGGTGGCCAACCTGGCGAAAAGACATCACCCAATTTATTGAAACCTGCAGTGTCTGTGCACAACACCAGTCTCAGAAACAGAACCCCGCTGGCTTACTACATCCCCTAACAGTACCACCAGCACTTTGGCATACCCTGTCAATGGACTTCATCATGAATCTTTTACCCTGCAATGGATATAACACCATATTAGTTGTTGTGGATTTATTCTCCAAAATGGCCGATTTGATCCCTCTGAAGAGACTCCCAACTGTGTCAACTCTCGCTTCTGTGTTCCTAGAGCAAATTGTTTGATTGCATGGATTTCCATCAATATTAGAATCTGATCTTGGAACACAATTTGTTTCTGCCTTTTGGAGAAAGTGTTGCATGATTCCCAAAATCTATCTCTGGTTGTCCAAAAGCCATCACCCTCAAACTGATGGGCAAACTGAACGAACCAAACAAACTTTAGAGCAATATCTCAGGTGTATGTTGCAACAGTCTGAGGATTCTTGGAAACATATACTCTGGATAGATGAGTATGCATACAACAACTCAGTTCACATAAGCACAGGGCAAACTTCATTCTGCACTGTGCATGGAAGACATCCGAGGACATCAGTATTTGATTCCACCCGATACCCTGGAAATGCCAGCCATAAAAAACAAAACTTGCATACAACCATCACTCAGGTTCTTAAGGAGGCGACAGAGCATCTGACCAAGGCTAAGGAAAGAGAAAAACTGTTTGCTGATCGACATCGGAAGGAAGCTCCCTCCTACCAGATTGGAGAAAAGCTGTGGTTAGCATCCAAATATATTTCCCTGAAGGGGCCAAGAGCTATCCGCCCAAGATACCTGGGCCACTATACTATAAAGTCCATAATCAATCCTGTTGCCATGAAATTGGAGTTACCATCTCACATGAAAATGCACCCCGTATTTCATGTCTCTCTCCTCAAACCAATGAAGTCCGATACACGGCTTAGTTCTCTGCCAAAGTTTGAAGTAATAGATGGAGAACCAGAATATGAATTCAAATCCATCCTGGACTCCAAGGTGGTACAATCAAAATGGTATTACCTAATTCACTGGAAAGGTTACGGACCTCAAGACCGAACTTGGGAACCCAGTGAACACATCCATGCTCCACATTTAATCAGCCAGTTCCATCGCAATAATCCCACCAAACCAGGACCAGGAGGAGAACCACGCTTGAGAGGTGCCTTGAGGGGGAGTGCTGTCATGGTCCTGAAGTCAGGGGCACAGGTATGCAGGGGTCGCATGCACAGGAGACCTGGGTGGACACTGTCGCCAGGCTCATGAACAAAGTAAACAAGAAAATCCATTAAACACCAAAACGCTTTTATTATGGACATAGCTCTTCAGATGCATTAACCGTGAACATTCCATCCATTAAGCAGGATGCATTAACCTTGAACATTCCATCCATTAAGCAGCCCCAAGTGTATTTTTGGGTGTAGCTGCTAATGGATTACCTTTGCACGTGCTCACTCTCTAGGAGTGGCAGGGTGTGGCTGGTAAACCCGCCCTAATGGGCGTGCCCACGATCGATCTCAGATATATAAGCTGCCCCGATCCTCAAGACAAACGCTTCCCATTATTCTGCACTAAATAGCAGTGTAACGCTCATTGTCACCTGAGGTCAGACTTACCTTTGAATATCCTGCTTTTTGGACATGCTGCTTCCTGCCAGCATACTTACCAACTGGGGGAAGCTGTTCTTACATGTACATCTCTTCGGCAAACCAAGTATTAATCTTTACACTTTCCGGAACGCTGAAATCTTCATCTTGGCACCGCAGCATGACACGCTCCATCGTCGACAGCAGTGCCTGCAAGGGAAAACAGAAGACAAGGTTAGACATCGAAAAAACAGTCAGTTTACGGTTGCGTGTCGCCATACTTCTCGATTTCCTTAAACCATCACTTACCTGCTGTCGAACATTGCGGTAGCATCCATCTTCCATCCGGCTGTGTCTCACAGCTGCATTGAGGCTGCATTTCCATCTAAGGGAAGAAAAGAGACATTATTGCGGGCCATAATAGGAGCAACATATAAAGACATTGAACAGAACGAACAGCATCACAAGAGCTCAAGAAAGACTTACCAATCATAAGGAGAAGCGTAGTCGCAGCTGGACTGGACAAATCCTTATCAGGGATCAGTGAAGGAACTAGATCCCATTCGACGCGCTCCTGCTAGTAATAGCAGGACGGAGAGTTTATCTTCGATAATTCACAGGTGAGCTTTATGGGCCGGCGCATGCTCAAAGAAACCATACTTTGGGGTGAAGGGTTCGAGAGGTACAACAATCACAGAATGGCACACTCACACAGTGTTATCTCCATGCAGGAGCAATATCGCCATGTACCACCTCTCACAGCTTTTCTACTGAGGGAGAGGCCTGAAGGGGGTGATTCAAGTTCAGGGAGGGCTGCAACCATGCCCCAATGCCTCTGCAGAGACCAGGTGAGCGTAACAAATGGACAACAACAAGGGCCTAAAGCTATTGACTATCTACCCTTACTAGTTGCCCACCAAAAGCCCCGCTATGAACAAAGGTTTCAGCAAACTACCCACAGACATGACTACGATTCAGAAGTGGCAAAGAAAAAACGTGCACTAAGACTGGAGCTAAAGTCGTGTATGAATCAAGATAAGATGTTGGCTATAAAGAGTGCTGCATGTCTGAAGAATTCCCATAAAATCTGGATGAAAGCTAAGAAGTGGATAATGACCATAAAAGATGCCCAGGTGATGTTGCAGGCCCTGACAAACACAAACAATGGAAGGGAGGCTTGGGAAATCATAAACTCTATGGCATGCATACAAAACCAGGCTCTGCTAAATGGTGTCTCAGAACAAAATTGGTCATGGTTTTTTGAGGCTCTATACGCAACACCAGAGGGAGTGACATCAACCTCACCAAAGCAGGTGCCCTGGAAGCTGATATTTAACCAGGGCGATGTAGTTGCCCTGATCAGTAGAGCAAAAGCTTCTCGTGCTCCAGGTCCAGATTGCCTGTCCAACTCGATGCTAAAAGAAAACCAGAAAGAACGGTCAGCCATATTGGACTCAATCTTGAAATCAGTTCTCATATCAAGATCGATTTCGGAGTCCTGGAAGAATGCAATCGTAGTACCAATTTACAAAAGCTGAGACTGTGCTGATGCTGGGCACTATCAGCTGATTGCGCTCCTCGATGACTTGAGGAAGATACATGCAACCCTTCTTCTTCAGAGACTAAAAGTATGGGAAAAAGACACAGACCATCAAGGCCCCTTCCAATTTTGATTTACCAAAGGCCTCGGGATCTCGCAGCCACTGTTCTTGCTTGCACTCTTGAAAAATAAAATCCTAAAATCTAAGAGTAAGTGCTACTTGGCATTTGTTAACTTTTCAAAAGCTTTTGACAGCATTAGCCGTGACCAGCTGTGGGGAAAATTAACCAAGTGGAACTGCCCGCCAGACCTGATAGCACAGATTACAGCTCTACATTCAGACACCACTGTCACAATAAAGTTAAACATGGAAGGATCACTAACAGACAAAATCAAAACGGGCGGTGGAGTAAAACAGGTCTGCACGCTTGCACCCTACGTTTACAACCTGTATATCACAGACCTAGCAGCATTTATGAAAGCCTGTAGCTGCTTCCATCTGAAAGTAGGGGAGCACAAATGACCTCATTCTCTGTATGCCGATGACCTTTTTCTGGTGAACAGAACCCCAATCAGGCTACAGAGGCAACTAAGCCACCTGGAAACATCTACAAAGTTGAACAACCTCTAAAAAAATAAAGAAGAAAAACAAGGTGATGCAATTTCAATCTCACAACAAAGGGTAGAGAAAGTTCAGCAGGCACATCAGCGGGGCAAATCTAGAATGTGTGCTAACCTTTAAATACCAGTGTTTGTTGATTTCTGGAAATCAGGCAGAGAAGGACAAGATAGAAGCCTTGATAAGGAAAGTAGAACTGCTGGCTAACCAAGTGATAATCCTGAAACAAAGATTTTGTGCTTTCTCTCTGCAACCAGTAATCGACTTTTGCAAAGCTAAGGTGGTGCCAATAGCAATTTACAGAGCTGAGGCACTGTTGACTGTCCCCTGCAACCTATGGCCATTACTAGAAGGGACATTTTGGAAACAAGTACTTGGCCTGCCAAAATCAATACCCATAAAAATTGTAGGAAGAGAACTGGGCATAACTTCATTAAAGGCAGCAGTAGACTGGGAATCTTTACATTTCTATTGGAAACATATATCACTGAACCTGGATGTCTGCTTCCAAATGATCCAAGCCGAAATAGCAAAAAGCGACAACATTCTAGGAACAATGTGGCTGAAATCCCACAGAAAGTTGCTAATTTCAGTTGAGGCTTCTGCAGAAGAACTACTCTCCAACCCAGACAAAACAAAAAAGAAACTTTGGGAATGAGATTGGATAATGGCCAGGAGGAAGGGAAGCTATTCAAGCAGTTGAGGATTGAGGAGAAACCACATGGCCAGCCCCAAAGCTACATAAAGATATTCCCTCTTGGATGATTGTTCCTTCTAGAAGGAAAGAAAGAAAGAAAGAAAGAAAGAAAGAAAGAAAGAAAGAAAGAAAGAAGGAAAGAAAGAAAGAAAGAAAGAAAGAAAGAAAGAAAGAAAGAAAGAAAGAAAGAAAGAAAGAAAGAAAGAAAGAAAGAAATTCCTCCACTTTGGAATGTTCAGTATCCATGACAAATGCATTTCTCTGTCTAACTTCAAATTATTACTGACCATTCACATTGCCACACAATCTTTGTAGAATCAGACATATTGCACAGGATAACCACATTTCTAACCAATACCCAAAACATAAAAGGTAATGTATGATCCTTTTACCCAATTCAATCAAAGCAGTCCCTAAATATGTAACTATTCACAAAGTTAAAACATGCAACACTCACTGTCAATGTCTCCAAAGAATGCACATACACCATCAGCACAGTACAGTTTCTGCAAGCAGATTGACTATTCAAAACAAAATGGTGCCTTTAAAAAACAATGGCAATGAAAGAGGACTAAACTTCTAAACTACCAAAATGGCCGACACATTTTCACTTCGATATATCACACACAATAATAAAATGATAACCAAACCTACTAAGGAAAAATACAGAGATACTGACATCATCCATGCTCACTGCAACCAATACTTGAATTACAAATAAGCATGGATTTTCAAGAAATCAGTAATATAGTGCAGACATCCAGGCTGGGCAAAAACTGTGTGGCTTGTTGGAAACTCCTGGTTGTTTTGTTTAATGCTTTTTTGTAGAAACCTACATATTGACACAGACCTGGGTTTACCTGTTTTTAGAATTGAATGGTTTGGATTGTGAGGAATGTGATGGTGCTAGATTTTTTCTAAATTGCCAGATGTCAACCTTATGAATTGTGGATGAAATGATTTAGGAATAGTAGGAGGCCTTTTTCTGTTTTTGATTATAAAGCAAGATTCGGGAAAAAAAAATCATCAATCCTTTCCCTCACACCACCTTCATTTTGGAAGTGGACAACCAAGTTTAATTCCAACATAGAGAAATCTCAGAGAAATGTGATAGAAATATTTCTGCTTTCATCAGAGATCATAAACATATCTGGATATCCAACAACAACATACAGTTTTGCATATCTAATCTTGATAGACATGATGGAGTACATCTAACTGATGAAGGAAACACATTAATGTCAGCATCAAATCAGCAATCCAACTTTGCTGACAAACTACAATCAATGTACCCAAAACATTTCTTTTGACGGCTACCTGTTACACACATGTACATATATATAAATTGGCAAGGTAAATATGTAGTTTTTACTCTTACTAAATAACAGTGACTATTCCACAATTATGAAAAATGAAATACACAACACACTCTACATTGTCTATATGATCAAATATCTTCTATGCATGGCTCTTAAAAAATATGTGTTTTTATATCAATAGTATGCCCAGAAAATGTCATTTTATTGCATGAACCCCACTACTTCTCCAATTCCATGACTCATTGCTTCAAATAATTAAAAAAAAAACTTGACACATTTCTCTGTGATCTTTCCTTAAATGGCTTATTAATTTTCTTTTCCCAAAAACAAAATATCCTGTTCTCCCTATGAAATATATCTGTCCACATCTTGAGCACATACCTCTGCTTGCACACACTCCATCTACAGTAATGTTAAAAAACAAACAACATGTGTTAGCCAATACTTTTAATAGATTCACCTATTACCGCCACATTACTAAAAGTCCCATTCTCAGAATGAAATACCTCCACAATCCGTTTGAACAATCAGATTCCTCACTAAACAATGAATAATGAGCAAGACACATCGATTTTAGATATTGATGACATCAAAGAACTCGATTTCAAACCCCATGAAGAACGTTCTACATTTGTACATATAGGTTGGAGTATAGGAATGAATGGGTTGTTAGGAGCCATATTTAGTGGGCTTCATGAATTCAAACACTTTTGTATTTGTGTAATTGTTGTTTTTAAGAATCAAGCTGTTTTTGTGGATTGTGAAGCGAGAGTTATATATTTCTGTAGGTTTGTTTGCTTTGTCAATCAGTTTTTGGATATATGTCACAAGAATGCATAGTACCAAAAGGGAATGTATTGATATATTTGACCCTTTTTTTTAATAACTGTATAGGTTTGTATTTTAGTATAAATTGATGGGAAAATGTAATACCTTTTGTCACGCTCACCTGAAAACTCTGCAGGAGCGATGGATTCTCTCGACCTCTGCTCTCCTATCCTCTGAATTCTGTTCTATCTCCCTCTCCTGGGGTTCTTCCTGTAAGGGTAGATAAAGGACGGGTTAAGTACTGTGCCTGGCCCTGATAACAATCCCCCTCCTAACTTCCTGAGTGAGCGCGGTGTTTAGGGGCTAACCTCTTATTTTGGTAAGGCGTGCTCTCCGTCCTAGCTCTGCAAGGGTGCTATGGTGCAGGGCCGGATGGCTGTTGTGCTGTATGGAAGCTGTCCCAACTTGTGTGGTTTGCGGCAGAAGAAAAGGCGAGACCGCCTCCTTGAGTTTTAAGAAAGTTTAGGCAATCCGAAATAAGTTCAGGCACAGTTAATTCACTGGCCCTTATATGGTGGACGTGAGAGTTCAATGTTCAAGTGTCCTCAGAAGCCCAGTTACTTCACTAGGCACAGGTAAGGCGAAAAGTATGTCCTTTGGGTACTCAAACCCAGAATTGTCTTTAGCGACTAATCCGCCTTTCTCTTGTATTTTTCCTAACAGGTTTTGTCAAGAAATACCTCTGCAGAAAGGAAATCCAACGAGCTGCTGATGCCAGATGATCAGCGTGATGAAGATTGAGCTGAAAAGACAATCGGACCCGCCGAAAAAACAGGTGAGTAGAAAAGCAAAGTTCGCTAATGCTTTCTGTTGTTTCCTCCTTTCAGATGCGGATCTCGAAGAAGCAAGGATGCCGTCCGGCTGAGGATCGGGTATGCAGAAAGCTGTGGAATTGCTCTGGAGGCTGAACCAGGTAAGCGCATGCTCACTGCTACAGAGAAAACACACGAAGCAAGTCTTGCTCTTTGGGCATGGCTTTTATAGAGAGCCTTGCCCTAATACTAGAGCATTGCATGAAGTCCAGATTGGCACAAAAGGAATCCATGTAAATGGAACAGGAAGTCCCTTGCTATTCTATGGGGGGAGGCGGTTCTTAATGGGGACATGGGTATCAACCTGACCTTGCCCTCCAAGCTCTCACCCATAATACTCCAGACTGATTTCTCTTTGTGACAACATGAACTGGGTATGAAATCGACTGGACAGTTCGACCTAACCTAGTACCCATGACACTTTTCCATTAATATTGCTTCTCACATGCTCTCCTGTAATCTAGTGAACTATAGTAGCTGGTTCTTGTTTGAGTTATTTAACTCCTTAACGGCTGAGCTTTAATCAAGTCTATGCAAAAAGGACAAGCATACTCACCCTTAGCACTTAAGGGGTTAAGTTGTAACCAGAGTTGAACGGAATGCTAACCCCCCTGTAGTTCCCCTTTTGTAGATGAGTCATCACCAGACAACCCAGTGAATGGGTTGTCAGAATCTGCTTCTGGGGCTGCCTCCATTTGTCCACCTCATTTAAAAAATGTCCACCAATAACATTATGTATGCACTGTGCATCTCCATATCTGCTAATAACACACCTCTCCCTCAAGAATGTAAAATAAATACCACCTTCAAATACCATAACATCTTGCAAAAATCTACCTTGGATAAACCAATCACACATTCTTTTCAAACACATTGGTGTAAACTATTCACCTTTACATGTATAGCCGTGGTTATAATAGAGACAGATATAATCCAATAACTGAGGCTATCAACCCACCCATTATAGCCATGGTTATCATTGTTTGCCATAATACATGACGTCCTATTGGCTGCCTTATAACTGTGACTATGATAGGTGTGGTTTAATCACAGCTATATTACCTTCACGAAACAAAGGTGAAAATGCAATTTCTCAAATAAGCAACCCCAGGGCAGACCACAATCAAACATATCCAACTCATTGAAAGCATTCTGCTATTATACGTGTTAATTTTTCTGGTTCCATGTCCCATAACCTCCGTCATTTATGGGCCGTCATAGCTGCAGTTATTAAGGAGTGTCAAATCACGTGATGGCCATTGGCTGACTAAATACCTTTGGTTATACCTGTGCTTAAATGGGTGCACATGCAATAACCGCATCTCTCTGGACAGTATTACTTCCATAGCTGCGGCTATAACTGTGGCTGCATGGCCATTTTGAGCTAAGAACTGAAAAAGGTGTGTTTTAGTACAAAAGCCATAAGCTATACCACAATCAATCTTTTCAGCCCCATTAACACAGTTAGAACAAACGAAATCATACATTTGCAGGTAATTATTTTAAAGCTTTGTTTCAGTAACTGGCGATTAGCATGGCTGTGCAACACTGCCTCTGATTGGTCTGAATGGCTTTTTGGAATAACGGTGGTTATTCCACCACACCCAGAGCAAACTTGTGTGATTCTCTCATTGCTTTTTTGTCTTGCTTGGAGACAGTTTTCCCTGACAACAGCAAGAGCTTTTTGAGATCCAACAACCCCCTTTTCCTATCCTTGTTTCCTTTCTCTTATTTCTAAATCTCTCTCCTGTTTGGATGGACCTTTAATCTCAATCAAGCCCCCCACTTAAGAAGCGTGTGTACATAAGGCAAGTTTATTGTACAATCGTCCAATGAGGAGATAGATGAAGTTGGAGAGTCAAACTAACCCAAGTCTCCCTGAACCACATAAATTGACACATTATACACATGTTTGCAACATTTAAAACACTCCCATATATTTTCTTACAATCCACCCCCTAAATGAGATTGAACAAAACCTATACAAAGAAATTCCTTCTTTCTCCAATTCTTCCATTCTTATTGGTCATTGATAATCTTCATCTTCAATCTTATCATCTTCAAATCGTAATCATGGCACAATCCTTCTTGGGATTTTTCCGTAGCAGGTCATGACATCATCACACAGTTAAACATTTGTGCACAAATATAATTCTTTGCAAATAACAATTGGCCTGAGCCTTTCAGCATTAATCACAATTGCACATGGTTTGCATGAATACCTCATCAACATTTAGGAAGGCATAAAAAACAAGTTCCCTTTGAACTGACGATAACCATCTCCTCTACATCAACTTTTACTGGCATCCCAGAACATTGTAATGTAGGGGACTACCACTGCAACATGCACTGCACAATTGGGAATACAAATAAAGTTCTTGGGTATTGATCAGTTTAGCCTCGGGCGATACATCACCGCTTATTTATTGCAGGTCAAAACAAATGGCTGGTCCCTCTACAAAACTTAATTGCACTTACAGAGATTACCTCTGCCTCCTGAAGAACTACCAAGCCATACAAATGGTGTCCTATTCAACTGCTAACCATCTGATTGATTATCATTGATCCTCCCCAGCCCTTAATCCAGCAGAACTAGATTTTCCCAGCCAGCTGCAATCAACCACACAAACTGCTGGATGCAGAGTCTAAATGAATTCATAAAAAGCTCATTACATACAGATTTATAAATTCCCTTTATATATTCCTCAGTGTGCATGCATGTTTAATAAATATGATCTCTCCTCTACAGTGGGTTCTTCTGGACAGCCCCCCCCTTTATTGTTTGTGCATTGCAAAACTCCCTGTCACTCAGCATTTCGTAGCACACCAAGTTTGAATTGCATTTATATTACATTTGGCAGTTTGAGCATTTTATCTTTCGACATGCGTGCAAATCTAATATGAATCGATTTAAACAAAAAGTAACACTAAAGTAACATATCCCATTCAAATTTAATTACACTGGAAACATGAAATTGCAACATTGTGCTGATTTTCCTTACACCCCCAGTCACAAATATGGCACGCACAACATGAACCCCTCCTCATCATGGGGACCTTTCCTGAGATCCTCAACATTTCCCTCTTAGTCAATACTTTAACTAACAAATCATACTCATCTTCTTGAGGAACAACCCTACAATCATCACCCATACTGCTGTCAATATGGGAAAAGTCCTCTGCTGAACAAACCCGAATCTTTCCTCACCAACTCCACAATCTACCTGTTGTTCCACCCAATCATCACAACTTGGTGGAGGACACAAAAAATCTTCAGTTTGAGTAGCCATGTGAGATGAAACGGTAATGATTCTAGCTTTGCACAGGGTCAAAGTCATCATGGCAGCTGCGTTTGGCACCTGGGCAGAACAACTTCATAAGAGGATTTGACAGGAACAACGGAAAATAATAAGAAAAAAAACAAAATGGGTAGAAGAATGTTTGCAGCAGGGCTCACACAAGACGACACCCACGAGAAAAGTGATTCTAACCAGAATTGTCTATAATTCCTGCCTCATTTTTCATAATTACTCTAAGCTTGTGTAAGGCAGCAGTAGTTTGCTTCAGGGTTCCATTTTCCAAATCATTGGGATGCACAAATGTACAGCATGTGCTCCCTATCTACTGCCAAATCCCTCCCTCCATGGCAGTTAGGAGGTTGAGGATGTATCAACGTTGTGATGCCATGAGCCTCAAGACCAGCAGCTCTTTTTTGATGGCACTGAATGATGATTCACACAAGGGACAAATGGTGCATGCATGTGACTTTGTGGGAGCCAGGACCAAAAGTTCCCTGGGGATAACAAGTATTGGTACATGGAGTGTAGTAAAACTTCACACCTCGCCAGGCTGGAGGCAACTGCCTGTAGGCATACAATCCATATGTCCAAAAAACATCCAAAACGGCAGGTGTACCTCCAGCCAGATCAGAGATGTGAAGCGTGCATCCCGCAGTTCCCATTTGTACCAACATGTACTGTGCCGTCACCTTTAAAACACAGAGAAAAATGTTTATCTGTATCTTTGCAGGTTGTTCTGGCTCCTTAAGCCACATCAGATGCTGCAGATAACTGACAAAGATTTCCATAATCTCAATGTTTGTATGTGCCATCCCTTCTTCTAAAAATCCCATTATCCCTCCAGCTCTGCAACTCTTCATCCTTCACTTCCATAGATTCTTGGTAAAAAATTATCCCCTTCTAAACAGAGTTGCACTCTTTGTGTTCAACAAGCATTGTTCTGATCTTAACGATCTATGGCTGAACATTCTTCATCGATAGGTATAACAAATGATGTGACGGATTTCCCTTTAAACTGTCCTCAGACCGTGCACAATGCTAGGTGCATGAGACACAGTGTGTCTGCTACCTCTACTTCATTTGGGATGAACACACTAGGGACACCAGAAGAGTGGGGGTCTGAAAGAACAAATGTAGAAAAATCCTACAGCTCTCTCCCAACTTTCCTCATGTGGTTGTACCACACATCATCTGTTGCAAAACGATGTGCATCTGCTGTGGGGTCTATTTAATCACCCTCATTTTTCAAGAAATCAACATCAATATTTCTCCTTGACCTTAACTGTACATCCTCAGATTCTGTGGAAAAGGATACATTTAAACCTTTTACATTTATACCTGTTGCCATCTTCAAACATGATGAGAAAAGGAACACAAAGACCATATACATTTTTTCTTCTTTTTCTAAACAAAGAGATTCACTTCCCAGATTTCCGTTTGCACCTCTCATTTCCACTGGAATGAACTGCGGAACCTTTGGGCATACTTAACTTTGCCTGCTGCTGCCCCTGTGCTGGGGTACCAGTATCACTGATGTGGATTCAGCTCTCGTTGCCCTCCACCTTCACAGCAGTTGGCGTCGCATAATTACCCTTTGTAGCCCATGGAAACACTGCTCATTCCAATGGTGCACAAAGGTCCAGACATAGATCTGGTCACCCATGAGCAGTTGTTGCTTGTGCTGATCATTGTTTTCCATGCCACTTTCTCCTGTAGAATGTTGGTCAGAAGACAAAACCTGTGAAGATGTAATCTTGACACTCTTGGGTAAAGCCCTGAGGTACTCACTAAACTCCTCACCTAGGACTGCTCAATTCTTGTGTGCATCTGATGCAGTGTGTGCAGAGGAGAGAGGTGTGTGTAGCATATGCCTGGTCACAATCTCGTCAGGGCTGAGGTGGTGCTCTTTTCCTGGTTGATTTCTGAAATCTAACAGTGCAAAAGGTAAACAGTATTACCATGACTTTCTTAAATCATTACATATTTCAGGCAACCGGGCCTTAAGGATACCGTTTAACATTGCCATGATGCCGTTGGCCTGTGGTTGATTCCCAAAAGCGAAGTATTTTCTGCGAACAAGGCTTTAAAAAGTAGATTCCATTGCATGATTTTAGGACTTCACAAATTTCCCACAGTGGAAATACCTCTATCACCAGAAATTGTGCTGAAGACTTAGCATCAGGATGTATGCAGGGACCAACCTCAAGCCAGCGGGAGAATGGTCCAACAACTACAATTAGATACCAATAATTGTTAAATCCTGTAAGCATGTCAACAAAATCATTGTGGAGCTCATTAAATGGCCCAGGGAGCCTAGTCAAGACTCTCTTTATTGACCTCATGGTGTTTTGGGGATTTAATTATTTACAAACTACACATTTTCCAATTAATCTTCTTACCTGTCCCTGAAAGCATGGTATACACCATTTTTCCTGAAGCTCTGCTGCAATTTGTCATAAAGAAGTGTGCATTGGGTAATGTAGCTGCTCCAGAGCCACACAGAGTAGTTCTATGGGCATTAGTACTCTGTGTGACAACTCTTGTCTGCACAGCAAAGCCATGGGCGAGAGAACACATTCTCTCTTTTTCTAGAGCTCCTATTCTTCCTTAGGGGCTTTTCCTTGCATCTCTATGATTTCAAGAACCAGGACTGCAGTGTATGGGTTTGGCAACTGTACCGGCTGGTACACGGTTTCCATTTTCTGGGAATATGTGAATGGTAAGAATGTGGCTTCCTGCTCTGCCTTGTTTGCTGCATGATTCGTGAGGGCCGGTGGATTAGTGTGGTACGTGTGTGCTGCACATTTAACTATGCCTACCTCTGTGAAAAGGGTTAATGATTTGATTAGTCTGGATAGCAGCACAGCAGGGTGGACAGGGATCCTGTCAGATCTCCTAAACCCTCTTCTTTGCCATCTTCATAATCCTGAATGCACAGTGGAGGTTACATATGCAGAGTCAGAATAAATGGTGACTGCCTACCCCTTACTCATTTCTAGTGCCTCTATAAGCACCACTAGTTCTGCTGCTTGCACAGAGTAATGCAAAGGCAACTGTCTCTTTAGTCTGACTGGGTATTCCCATCCACACGGCTCACAACATCTGCACCCATATACCTTTCAATAGTGTCCTGATTAATTGCTGAAGAAATATCGACAAAAAGTACCTCACCGCCCTCCAAGGCATCCTCTTCTCCATCATAAGTGACAAAATCTGTATGTATGGGTTTCAAATATCACAGAATTGAATAAGTGACAGTGCATGGGATGTATCAATGCATTTGATAGAATTACCTTGTATCGCAAAACTTTTTGGGTCACCAAAGTAGACTTGGATTTTTCTAAGATCGCAAAGACAGCACGTTCCACATACAGTGTCACCGGGTAATCCATGGTAATGGTTAAAGACTTTTGAATTGCAAAAGTTGCTGCCACTAAAGCTTGCTCACAAGGGAACTTTCACTGGATCACTGGGTCTAGGAGTCTGCTATAGTATGTTAGAGGTTTGTGGCCTAGCAATGTCTGCTGGGTAAGGACCACTGTCATCACCTGCCTGTTCAAATGAGAAATGAAATATAATGGTTTCTTGTAATTCGGGGTCAACAAGACCGGAGCATTGCTGATTGCTGCCGTGAGTTCTCGAAAGCAAGTTACAATTTCTTCAGAATATTCTGCACTTCCGTAAGCCCCTGCAGTAAGAGCTTCAGTTAACTAGAGTAGTCAAGTATCCATGATTTACAATAGTTACTGAGCACCAAAAACGTCTGCATTTGTTTCACTGTGACGGGCTGAGGTGTATTTTGAAATGCAGTGGCTCTCTCTGGCATTACCTTCTTTCTTGCATGCGATACCCCTTGTCCAAAATATACTACCTCTGTCGGAGATTTCTCTTTGTCTACTTTGTGCCCCTTCTCCCCAAGCAGGATGAGGAGCGTTATTGAATCTCCTCGACACTGCTCCTAAGACTGTGCACAATGCTAGGCGCATGAGACACAGTGTGTCTGCTACCTCTACTTCATTTGGGATTAACACACTAGGGACACCAGAAGAGTGGGGGTCTGAAAGAACAAATGTAGAAAAATCCTACAGCTCTCTCCCAACTTTCCTCATGTGGTTGTACCACACATCATCTGTTGAAAAACGATGTGCATCTGCTGTGGGGTCTATTTAATCACCCTCATTTTTCAAGAAATCAACATCAATATTTCTCCTTGACCTTAACAGTACATCCTCAGATTCTGTGGAAAAGGATACATTTAAACCTTTTACATTTATACCTGTTGCCATCTTCAAACATGATGAGAAGGAACACAAAGTCCATATACATTTTTTCTTCTTTTTCTAAACAAAGAGATTCACTTCCCAGATTTCCGTTTGCACCTCTCATTTCCACTGGAATGAACTGCGGAACCTTTGGGCATACTTAACTTTGCCTGCTGCTGCCCCTGTGCTGGGGTATCAGTATCACTGATGTGGATTCAGCTCTTGTTGCCCTCCACCTTCACAGCAGTTGGCGTTGCATAATTACCCTTTGCAGCCCATGGAAACACTGCTCATTCCAACGGTGCACAAAGGTCCAGACATAGATCTGGTCACCCATGAGCAGTTGTTGCTTGTGCTGATCATTGTTTTCCATGCCACTTTCTCCTGTAGACTGTTGGTGAGAAGACAAAACCTGTGAAGATGTAATCTTGACACTCTTGGTTAAAGCCCTGAGGTACTCACTAAACTCCTCACCTAGGACTGCTCAATTCTTGTGTGCATCTGATGCAGTGTGTGCAGAGGAGAGAGGTGTGTGTAGCATATGCCTGGTCACAATCTCGTCAGGGCTGAGGTGGTGCTCTTTTCCTGGTTGATTTCTGAAATCTAACAGTGCAAAAGGTAAACAGTATTACCGTGACTTTCTTAAATCATTACATATTTCAGGCAACCGGGCCTTAAGGATACCGTTTACCATCGCCATGATGCTGTTGGCCTGTGGTTGATTCCCAAAAGCGAAGTATTTTCTGCGAACAAGGCTTTAAAACAGTAGATTCCATTGCGTGATTTTAGGACTTCACAAATTTCCCACAGTGGAAATACCTCTATCACCAGAAATTGTGCTGAAGACTTAGCATCAGGATGTATGCAGGGACCAACCTCAAGCCACCGGGAGAATGGTCCAACAACTACAATTAGATACCAATAATTGTTAAATCCTGTAAGCATGTCAACAAAATCATTGTGGAGCTCATTAAATGGCCCAGGGAGCCTAGTCAAGACTCTCT
Source organism: Ambystoma mexicanum (assembly GCF_040938575.1). NCBI lineage: Eukaryota > Metazoa > Chordata > Amphibia > Caudata > Ambystomatidae > Ambystoma > Ambystoma mexicanum. The sequence goes on along the minus strand of NC_090927.1, from coordinate 646,039,535 downwards.
TTATTGACCTAATGGCATCTCTATGATTTCAAGAACCAGGACTGCAGTTTATGGGTTTGGCAACTGTACCGGCTGGTACACGGTTTCCATTTTCTGGGAATATGTGAATGGTAAGAATGTGGCTTCCTGCTCTGCCTTGTTTGCTGCATGATTCGTGAGGGCTGTTGGATTAGTGTGGTACGTGTGTGCTGCACATTTAACTATGCCTACCTCTGTGAAAAGGGTTAATGATTTGATTAGTCTGGATAGCAGCACAGCAGGGTGGACAGGGATCCTGTCAGATCTCCTAAACCCTCTTCTTTGCCATCTTGATAATCCTGAATGCACAGTGGAGGTTACATAGGCAGAGTCAGAATAAATGGTGACTGCCTTCCCCTTACTCATTTCTAGTGCCTCTATAAGCACCACTAGTTCTGCTGCTTGCACGGAGTAATGCAAAGGCAACTGTCTCTTCAGTCTGACTGGGTATTCCCATCCACACGGCTCACAACATCTGCACACATATACCTTTCAATAGTGTCCTGATTAATTGCTGAAGAAATATCGACAAAAAGTACCTCAGCGCCCTCCAAGGCATCCTCTTCTCCATCATAAGTGACAAAATCTGTATGTATGGGCTTCAAATATCACAGAATTGAATAAGTGACAGTGCATGGGATGTATCAATGCATTTGATAGAATTACCTTGCATCGCAAAACCTTTTGGGTCACCAAAGTAGACTTGGATTTTTCTAAAATCGCAAAGACAGCACATTCCACATACAGTGTCACCGGGCAAACCATGGTAATGGTTAAAGACTTTTGAATTGCAAAAGTTGCTGCCACTAAAGCTTGCTCACAAGGGAACTTTCACTGGATCGCTGGGTCTAGGAGTCTGCTATAGTATGCTAGAGGTTTGTGGCCTAGCAATGTCTGCTGGGTAAGGACCACTGTCATCACCTGCCTGTTCAAATGAGAAATGAAATATAATGGTTTCTTGTAATTCGGGGTCAACAAGACCAGAGCATTGCTGATTGCTGCCGTGAGTTCTCGAAAGCAAGTTACAATTTCTTCAGACCATTCTGCACTTCCGTAAACCCCTTCAGTAAGAGCTTCAGTTAACTAGAGTAGTCAAGTATCCATGATTTACAATAGTTACTGAGCTCAAAAACATCTGCATTTGTTTCACTGTGACCGGCTGAGGTGTATTTTGAAATGCAGTGGCTCTCTCTGGCATTACCTTCTTTCTTGCATGCGATACCCCTTGTCCCAAATATACTACCTCTGTCTGAGATTTCTCTTTGTCTACTTTGTACCCCTTCTCCCCAAGCAGGGTGAGGAGCGTTATTGAATCACTGCTCCTCTTACATGCTACAGACTAGCAAATCATCCACATACTGGATTACTGTACTGGACACATGCAAATTCCTCAAATCCATTTCAACCACCCAGTTAAAGACACTGAGAGATTCACAGTATCCCTGGGGCAACCTTGTGTGCTCAATTAACTGACAACAATACATAAACGCCATCAGGTACTAAGAATCAGGGTTTAAGGGGACCGAGAAAAATGATTTTTTTAAATCAAACGCTGTCAAGTATGTCGACCCAGTATGGATATTACAGAGAATTTTAGTAGGATTAGGTACCACTTGAAATTCCGCCTCAACAATATTATTGAGGGGGTGCATATTTTTGACCAACTCAACCACTTCACTTTCTTCACGGGGTAGATGGCTGCGTTACATGGGGACACAGAAGGTTGTATTATGCCTTGTTTCAGCATTGCCATAATGGTCTCGTAAATCCCTTTGTTAACCTCTCTAGACATAGGGTACTGCTTAGCCCATGGTAATATTGCACCAAGTTTTAATTTTATTTACACTGATCCAACACTCTTTAGCAGCCCCACATCATGTGGATTGCTGGTCCATAAATGTCCCAGAACCTTTTCCAAATCCTCCTTCCAATGTGGCAATGTATTTCTAATAATGTATTGCATGTGCTGAGCTCCCACATTAAAATGCTGTGACTTGTCTCGAAAATCTCATGACACATGTGCCATCCCTCCGCATGACCAACACTGAATCCCATAAAACCATCCATAATTATTTCCCTTAGGCGCATTAAACCGTGCCCCATTCCTCCAAATACACCAAATGGCCCACCTCATTGTGAAAATTCTCCTTTACCCCTCAGGAACCCTCTCATGTGCTTTGGAACAGGGGCATACGCGTCCACCCTGTAAAGACTGGAGGGGGTGTCTGTACTCCTTCTCTCTATATGGCAGAGGAGAGGCACAGAGGACCCCGGCCAAAATTCTCTATTTGGTAAAACGTGGGCGAACAATCAAGGCCTAGCTTCTCAGGAGGTGATGCAGGCTGGTTCATAAGTACAGTGTAGTCCCCAAACCCCCAAAAAGGAATGTCCACACACTGTATTAACGAAAACATAGTCTTTATATACTTAAGGTTCAAGGTTGTATACACAATCACAATAACTCAACTTTGTGCTCAGTTAATCTACAATGGAAAATATATACACAGTTCTATGTGGCACCACAATTACTATCAGATTTCATTAAAGTGCATCAACTGGACTTAGTTAACATGTCACACAAATCAAGTAATAAAGGGAACCAACAATAGACATAGGAGGAAAGCAGTTAGTTAGAACAATTGGCAGAATACTGAACCCCTACCCCCAGGCACAGTTCTGTATGAGGATCCCCCCACCTGGGCAACCTGTAAATAAAGATGTATCGTACAAGCCCAGTCCATATAATGTTCACGAGATTCTTATTTCCTTCTGAATAGGTCTACAACCCCAAAGTACTTGGTTACCTAGAGCTATTCGATGAGTTGTCGACAGGCCCTTCTTGAGTGCACTCCCTTTCAGGTTGGAGGCACGGGTCGTCAAGATTCGGTGAAGAAAAGGGTGAACACTTTGGTTCTTGCCGTGCTTACTGACGATCGGTCGAAAGCATCCTGCAAGCTGAGGCGTGCGGGGCACCTCGACGAAGAGTGTTCATATCCGTAAAGAGTTATTGAAGAACTTTGGCCCAGCAAGGGCGTCGAGTCCTCTGGTGTCTCTGAGGTCTCCAGGTGGCGGGAAACCCACCAGCGGATTCTCCTCAGTCGTCTGCAATCTTGACTTTCTCAGGCATGATGAAAGCTGTCGACGATGATGAGCAAGGGAGTTCTTGTTTCAATGTTCTTAGGCAAAGGAGCACTGCAGCTCTGGTCGGCGACGGTGGTCATCGACGGTGGATGGCTGTCTGGTGCTTCTCTTTGCTTGCCTCTGCAGTCCCCTTCTCCGGTCGGCAGCCTTTTGTAGGTCTGTCTACCAGGGAGCTTTGGCAAAGATCAGCTGGTGCACGATGGTCTCTCGTAGCTCAGGGAGACGTCACCTAGCCAGGTCCTCTCTTGGATCAGTTCCTTGAAGGCACAGCAGCTAGCAGCAGCAGTTCTTCTTCTTCCAGTATGCTTCAAAGTTAAGTGTTAGTTTCAACTTCAGCTTCTGAACGATTTCGAGCAGTGAGAGGCCCCCAGATATACTGTTGAAATCCCATTCACTCTGCTGGGTCACACTCAGGCAACCAATCTTCCAGTATGCTTCAAAGTTAAGTGTTAGTTTCACTTCAGTTTCTGAACGATTTCTAGCAGTAAGAGGCCCCCAGATATACTGTTGAAATCCCATTCACTCTGCTGGGTCATACTCAGGCAAACAATCATTCAGAAGGCAGTCAATCAGGCGCACAGTGCATTCAGGCCATTCTTCTCCATCCAGACACTCACAACACAGAATGTGGATTCGGACAAGCACTCTGCCATTCAGCACGAAAAACTGCATTCATACCAGTTACAGGCAGGGCTGTCTCAGTCATTGTGTCAACCACCAAATACTAGACACCCATAACACAGAACACATATTGGTCACATACTCCATTCACCCAGGTCCCACCCCACGGACGTACCCACAACCTACAGTCATTGGGAAAGCTACAGCCAGTCTGGCCTGGACTTCCCCACAACACCATAAATGGAACTTCTACCCAACAGCTAGTCAAGGGGAAGGGTCAGGGCTTCCCGGGATTTCAGGAAAAGTAAGGTAACAGGTGATAAAAAGATATAAAGAGGCCACAGGGGCCATCTTGTTTCTTATCAGCAATCCACTGATTCCAATGACAGGGTCTCGGCATCCCAAAATGGTGGACTCTCGGGGCACCTGTCAATTCAGCACAGAGCTGCCACCAGCCCATACCCTGCTCTCTGGTCCACACACCGGTTTCCAAAAACATACACTAGGAGTACAGGAACATAGTCCCATCCATGGGTGCCATAAGGGTATCCCAAGGGTCTGTTCACCAAGCCAAATACAGGAAGAGCTGCACCACCAGGAGTCCCACATAATATCCTGCATGGAAAACAAGACTGAACACATGATAAAGCAATAAAGGACAAGAATTCAGAGGCCCTGTCCCTCCGATGCATTTCCAGCACCACACATAGAACCCCTGTGTCATACCCAATTCACCATGTCCCTATTGTTCCAATGGCCCCTGCTGTACCCTCACTAGAGCTAACAATAACTGCCCCTTCCAAACAAATCTTTGCCAACTTTTTTCTGAATGAGCTTGGCCACTGCTTTCTGTGTCGGTTCCATAAACTCCTTTTCTCTTTCTTGCCTCCTTTCACACAATATGTATCTGCATTTCTGGCCAACTCTTGGCCTCCACACCTACCACTTTATCAAGATTGAACTGAATTTCCTCGAGGAGTTCCTTCTTTAGCATGTGGTAAATAAATCACCACATTCTTATCCAACGCTTCTCCTGTCTCTGCCCTTCACATATCACGAGTTAACTGGATGTGTGTAGCAGAATCATCATCCAATTTCCCTGTTCTAGCTAAAATAGAATTTATATCTGGTCTATCGGGATACATAATCTGCAGTGCTCGCCATATCAGCACCCTCCAATTATTAACAGCGGCTCCATTGTGGGCATTTGTAGCCAACTGAACACCCAGATACCCTGATCTTCCAAAGCCTGTCTGATCACTCCCCTCTTAGTACCGTGAATAAGCTCTTCATGTGACATATGGCCAATATGGCACCGGCAGTGTGTTTATTTAATGAGTAAATCCACTTCCTTGCCCCTGCAGTGAATGAAGGGAGTGTATTCATCAAATTATGATGGTCCATGTGCGACCACGGGACATAATCCACATTTCCCAGACCTTTCTGGAGCACTGGAAACTGAGTTGCACCCACTTTCACTGGGGCTTCTCTCATCTCGCCCCTGCTACTTACTACAGAAATTAGAGTACCAGAGCGCGTCTTAAAACCCCATGGTTTACTTTCTATATCTGCTACTGGAGCAGAAGTTAGAGCTGCTATACCCTGCTCTTTTTGCTCAACGTCTGATTTGCATTCGACAAATGGGGTTATAAGGGGAGCGAGAAAAATGCATTGTTTAAATCAATCACCGTCAAGTGGGGTGACCCAGTCAGGATATTACAGAGAATAGTGACAGGATTCCATACCACTGGAAATTCCACCTGAACAATATTATTGAGAGGGTGCAAATCCTGGACCTCTTCACTTTCTTCACATGGTAGATGGTTGTGTTACATGAGTACACAGAAGGTTCAATGATGCATTGCATCAACAACTTCATAATGGTCTTGTAAATCCCATTGTCGGCCTCTCTGGACATGGGGTACTGCTTAACCCATGGTAATATCACACAGGCTTCAATTTTATTTGCACTGCTACAACACTCTTTAGCAGCCCCACATCATGAGGATTAATGATCCATAAATGTCTCGATTCCTTTTTCAAAACCTGCTTCCAATGTGGTATTGCATTTCTAATGATGGATTGCATGTGCCGAGCAGCCATGTAAAAATACTGTGGACCTCATTACACGGACGGCGGTAAGGGTTAACGGTCACTGTTAATGGTACCGGTGACAGTTAACCCTTACCGACTTACTGCGAGGTCCCTTTGCGGGTTGGAGAATTTAACGCCTGCTTTTTGCAGGCATTAAAAACCAACCTGCAAAGGGACCAGGGAGCTAATTACGGTAGCGCAATTTGCGGTGCCGTAATTAGCACCTTCCCCATTCCCATTATGCCCTATGGGGCAAAAATGGGAATGGGGAAAGGCAATGGGGGAAGGCAGAATTACCGCCCCACCAACCTTGGAATAGGGCGGTAATTCCCCTTTCCACCAAGGCGGTGCCAGTATTTTACCGGCATGGACCAAGGTGCTAATAGCACCTTGGTCCACCGCCGTCCGTGTAATGAGGCCCTGTGACTTGTTTGGACATTCTGGTGACACATGCCCCATCCTTCCGCATGACCAACACTGGATCCCATAAAACCCTCCATAATTATTTCCCATTGGGCCATTAAACCAGGGCCCCAAATCCTCCCTCCAATGTGGCAATTTATTTCTAATGATGAGCATGGTCTTTGGTACTTCTCTTATCTCTATCGCTATCTGGCAAGGCACCCAATATCAAAAACCATCTCTCCTGTGTCTTCAAACAATTGCTCATCGGGCATGTCCCTTATCGTTAAGGTTGGATCGATTGACATAACTGTGCATCACTCTCTGCCTTCCTCATCAGTGCCTGAGAAAACCAACCTGTTCTTCTTGATCACTACTGCCTCTAAGAGAATCGTGACAATGTCGCCTGGTGTTACCTCCTGTGGCACAGCAGACTGAAACAAGAACTCAATTGGCACTTGCCATGTCTGGTTTGTGATCCAAGAAACCCAACTCAAACAAACAATTACCCCTTAAAGAAACAAGGCAGAATGCACAGGCATCTCCCTTATCACACTGCCGCTACAGTATGCATGCACTGCTTCTCTTACCAGATCCAAACCGAGTTGAGCATACTATACCTTTCTCTGTGAATGCAATCGGCATTCACAACTTACTCAAGAGGTCTCTACCCAGGAGATTAGCCAGGGTATCTGTTCGATACAATGAAGGAGCAGGAACATTTTGTTTACCTTCCTTTAAACGTAAATCTTCAATATAAGGAACCAACAGCATAGCCCCAGAGAATACTTGTGTGTCCATTGTTTTGCCTGACAAAGAGAACTCACCTTCCTCGATACAAGATTTTCTGGCCCCTGTATCGACCATGAATGAAAATGTTCATCATCTATCTGCACACTTATCCGGGGTTCCACTTCCGGAATCAGGGTGGTAACAGATAGGACTGGACAAATCAGAGATATATGTGGAATATCCTACTCTTGGTACATATTAGCACCAGGGAGTGAAAAAGAACTCCCTTCAAAAACACTTGCTCCAGAGTAATGAGTAACCATTGCTTGGGGTAAAGGATTTTTCTCCCATGTCTGTACGGGTGTCTGTGCTGGCTTGGTCGGTGGGATCCCGTATGCCTGTGCAGCCCCTGTCAGGGGTGCTGTGCAAACCATACCTGCTGTGATTGTACAGAGCATGGGCATATAGCAGGGTCATGGATTGCATGTACTGAGCTCCCACGTTAAAATACTGTGACCAGTCTCACCAATCTCATGAAACATGTCACATCTTTCTGTGAGACTAACACTGAATCCCATAAAACCCTCCATAATAAATTCCCATTGGCCTTTAAACTGGGGCCCCATTTGTCTGCCAAATGACTCACGTCCTTGTTAAAATACTCCCCTACCCCTCTGGAAATCTCTCACGTGCCTTGGAATTGGGCCATGCACGTCCACCCAAATCTGTGCCATACCCAATTCACCATCTCCTTGTTGTGCCAATTGAACCTACTGTCTCTCCATAGAATTAGTAATTACTGAACTGTACAAACAAATCTTCGCCAACTATTTTCTGAACAAACTTGGCCTCTGTTTTCTGTGTCTGTTCTATAGTCTCCTTTTCTCTTTCTTGACTCTTTTTATAAAAATGCACAATATGTCCCTGAATTTCCAGCCAACTCTTGGCCTCCATCTCTACCAATTTAAGTAGATTGTTCTGAACTCCCTTGGAGTTTCCCTTCTTTAGACTGTGGTACAAATGGGCTGTATTATTGTCCCATGCTTTTCCCATCTCTGCCCTCCACATCTCCTGAATTAGCTGGATGTGTGCAGCAGGATCATCATCTAATTTCATCATTCTAGCTAAAATAGAATTTATATCTAGTTTATCGGGATACATAATCTGCAGTGCTCACCATACCTGTGCCCTGCAATCATTAAAAGCTGTTCAATCATTAGCATGTGTATCCAACTGAACTCCTGAATACCCTGATATCCTCCAAAGCTCATCTGATCATTCCCCCATTAGGGCCGTGAATAAGATCTTCTTGTCCCCTATTGCCAACATGACGCTGTCAGAGTGTTTCTTTAATGCATACATCTACTTCCCCGCCCCTGCAGTGAGCAAAGGGAGTGTCTTCATCAAGTTATTCCAGCCCATTTGCAACCATGGAAAATAATACACTTTTCCCAGACCCTTCTGGAGCAACGGAAACTGAGTTGCACCTGCTTTCACTAGGGCTTCCACCATCTCTCCCTCGCTACTTGCTATAACGTATGAATACCATGGCGCTTCCTAGGACCACCTGGTTTACTTTCTATCTTTGCTACTGGAACAGAAGGTAGGGTTGCTACACCCTGCTCTCCCTGCTCGACATCCAATGCCCATTCCTCATTTTCTCCTACTCCTGTTATTCCTTTACCTGTCACTGTTACAGGCATGGAAGCCATACTCAGCACTAGTGTAGGGTGATGGCTCCCTACCTCCCTGCTCAAATCCTGTAACCATGGCAATATTTCTGTTCTCCCTCTCCACATTGAACCCCCTTGATAACTGATTTATCAAACCTAACAAGAACTTGCCAATGCTTCCACCTTCATTCCTCTACATCCCTTGTCTGTCTACTCTTTTCTTGCCACTCTTCATTTCTCTTCTGCCATAACAACATTACCTCTTCCTCTACTAGCCTCAGCACTTTTTTGAGTTTTCTTGTTCCTGTGTCTCTACCACTCTTCACAACCTATCCTCCATTATAGCAGGAAAAGGCCTAATCTCCTCCTTCTCCCTCACTCGTAATCCTTCATCTGCTCTTCTAGCTGCCAGCCTCACTCTCTATCTCGTTCTTCCACCCTTAATCTCTCTGAAAATCTACCAGTTGGGGGAGTTATTCCCTTTCCACTCTCCGGTCTCAGACTTACTGTAGCCATAAACATTGAAGGAGTTACCCTTCCTATTTCCTCGCTGTCCCATTTTCTAGGAATCCTAACCAATGGAGGTGTTACCTGTATCTGTCTCACAACCACTGCAGTGGCCGCTGGGGAAAATGGAGGTTCAAACTCTAGGTCTTTATAACCTTCTTCAGGCAATAAAGGATAGCGCCCATATGGGGCCAGTGTAGAAGGAATTCCTACACCCTCCTTGTTAGACCCCTCTTCTGATATTCACTAATTTCTCTCATTGTGCACCCTTATGCCTTGTAGTTAAATAAGTATGCAGGTTTTCCAATATCCCCTCATCATGGGTCCCCTTGATAGACCAGGAATTGAACATTTTACAGTTAGTTTCACCTTATAATCTGGAATCACCTGACACAAATAATTCAACAGAGTTGCCATACTCGAACCCAGGTTATCCAAATGATTTCACAAAAACAACACCAAAGCCGAACCTGCTGCACAAAAAAATCTCCACCCATCGAACCCTCCCATTTTATGCTTGGGTTTCTTAATCTTCCCAACAATCACTCACCTCACTCGCTTTCACCACAATCACCTCGCTTAGCTATTCCCTTTAGTTACTCATCTCACACTTACACAAAAGACAGAATCTTATATATAAAAAAAGCACTGGCCAATATTTCCGAGAGTTCTCCTTCACTTGAGCATAGAAGGAGTGCAATGATTTTCATGACAGCACCGCTTCTCTTGCTCTCTTCATCAATAGTATGGTCTTCTCTACCACAACACTGTATTTTCCTGACTACCGGAAGTTTCCCTTCACTACTTTGGTTAACCAAGAAAGGAGAGATGAGGGATCTGCCCACACAGTCAATACAAAATGAAAGATGCCAAGGATAAACTTCAGGAAGGTATCTACGGGTGGACTTAACATAAGATGCCATCTCACTCCTAGGTGAGGGCTCCAGCCAACCAGACAAGCAAACTGAAGGGTATCACAATGGATGTGATGGGTAGGATAATATTGTATACCTTTAAAATAACAAACTAAGTAAAAATATATACAAAGGATTTACAACATAAAACAGTTAACTCACTACTTCAAAGCATTCACCTTTCAATCCCTGTTAACTCAGCTTACTCAATGAACACACTCCAATTCTACCCTTAAATCAAAGAAAAACCCTCTTTTTCCCCTATTTCCCCTCCTGCTTTACACCCCAAAAATGCAATCACATGAACCAAAAGTGCTCCAATGTGGTGCTCTGTCAAGTTGTCCTGCACAGCTGGACCATGGTACCAAGCCTCCATGGAAAAGATGGGGCTTTAACGAATATGACGCTGGCAAAACTCTCTTTTTTACCATGCATGGAAACCTAGTCCCCCGCAGAGAGGTGCTGCAGCCGATTTGTGTGGACCCCCAATATCTCAGAAAACCTGGGGCCCACCTAGGAACACCAAATGTGCAATGGGTCTTTAATCACCTTCACTCAAGAAGGCCCACCACTTAAGAAGTGTATGCACGTCTGTATGTAAAGCAAGTTTATTGTACAGTCGTCCAGGGAGGAGCTAGATGACGCTTTAGAGTCAAACTAACCCAAGTCTCTCCAAGCCACATAAGTTGACATACTATATACATTTTTGCAACAGTTAAAACACTCTCATATATTTTATTACAATCCACCCCCCACAAATGGTGTGGCAAAACCTATATAAAGAAATCACATCTTTCTCCAATTCTTCCATTTTCATTGGTCACTTCTTAACTGCCATCTTCAGATGGTATTCACAGCAAACTCCTTCTTGGGATTTGTCTGTTGTAGGTCATATCATCACACAGTTAAGGATTTGTGTAAACACATAATTCTTTACACATAACAACTGGCCTGAACATTTGACCTTAATCATAATTGCACATGGTGTGCATGGATACTTCATCAACATTGAGGAAAACATAAACAAAACAAGTTCCCTTTGAACTGACGATCACCATCACATCAACCCTCAACTTTTACTAACATCCTGGAACATTCTAATCTAAATGACTACCATTCCTACATGCACAGCACATCTGAGAACACAATTGAAACTCCTGGATATCAATCACTTTAGCCTCAGGCGTTACTTCACCCCATAATTATTGCTGGTCAAAACAAATGGTTGGGTCCCTCTGCAAAACTTCAATGCACCTAAACAGATTACATCTGCCTCCTGCGGAACTACCAAGCCATAAACATTGTGGATGCAGCATCTAAATGAATTCATGAAAAGCTCACTACATACATTTGTTCCTCAGTGTGCATGCATGTTTAATAAATATTATTTGTCCTTTACAGTGGGTTCTTCAGGACAGGGCCCCCTTCCTTGCATGCACATTACAAAACTACCTGTCACTCAGTTTCTGGGCACTTCGTAGCAGACCATGTTTGAATCACATATATATTTCAATTTGCGGTTGTCGCATTTTATCTTTCTATGTGCGTGCAAATCTGATATGTATCAACTTAAACAAAAAGTGACACTGAAGTATCCCATTCACATTTAACTAAACTGGCTGCAAATGAAATTGCAACATTTCACCAATTTCTCCCACTCCACCAGTCAAAAATAGGAAGTCCTCTTCATCATTGGGACCTTTTGTGAACACCTCAACAGTCCCTTGTCATCTGTAATTAGTGTGTATTATTTATTTTATCTTTTTAGGTGGCATTGTTTCCTTTTTTTTAAACATTTTCTTTTAGGTGGCATTGGGCCTCATTACAAGGAAGGCGGTAGAGGGTTAACGGCGCAGGTAGAGCTGCCGGTGCTTTTAACCCTCTACCACCTCTTTACGAGGTCTGCTCACGGGTTCTGCTAAGGACATCTGGTAAAACCAGGCGTCCTTAGCGGGACCCGCTAGCAGACCACGATGCTAACAACGGGCCTGCCATTAACAGGTCTGTTCTTAGCATCCCCCCCATTCTCATTGAGCCCTATGGGGGCTCAAATGGGAAGGGGGATGTACCGGGTCCCCGTCCCGGGAAAGGGAATTACCGGGCCCTCTAAGGTCGGAATGGCCTGGTAATTCCCTATTCCTGGAACCCAGACCTGGTACCCGGTATGTGGGTAGCCATGCCGGTAAACACAGCATGGCTACCTCCATACTCATAATGAGGCCCATTGTCTCTTTGTCTTGTCTTTTTTTCCTTACTTTATAAATTTTCCTCCTAGTCCGACATACAACACCGTGTCAGGACACAAAAGTGACAGCAGCAACGACATCTAGGAAGTTATCAACCCTCTGCAACCTGAAGATGTCTTTTGGGTCATCACCGCCTCACTCCTCCCCCCTCAAGAAGAGTTGTGGCATGCTAAAGGAATTCGACAGCAGGAGGCACTTATCTGGTGCCGGAGCACAAAACCCTGAAGGAGGTGGAGGAGGCCTAATGCGCCTTCTGACGTAAGGTCCTGCGACGGGGGCCATACAATTATGCATCCCAGAGTCTGAGTACCTCAGTCTTAATTCAACATCTCATAGGGGTGCATTGTAATGAGGTGGATGAGCCCTAGTGGCATGCTCACCAGAGACAGAAGGCAGATGCCAATGGACCGCAAGTGGTATGAAGTTATATCAGTGCTGCACCCACTTCCTCGCCTACTGCACCATCAGCTCTGGCCACATAACTTACAGCAACATCTGGCAAGGCTGCAGCACCTTCCACCAGCAGGGCAACAGCAGACATTCCTCCTGCAACTCAACCTGCTGACCTATGTCCAGAGGTGAACAGAAGAGAGCGGATGATCCTGTGAGTCGTATGCCACAATAGGATTCCTGTGGGAGGTGCCCCCCTATAAGACTGGGCAGTTGATATTTCAAACCACGAGCAACACTGCCACTGCTAGGCTTTGTTGTTCCTTTTTATGTGACAATTTTCCTCCCTATTTTAAAAAAAAAACACAAAGGGCCTGATTCATGGAACGTTTTCCTATGGGTTTGCGCCATTATGAAACACTTCCATGAATCAGGCCAAACATGTTTACAAAAACATGTTACATGTTCCAACCCTAATGTTCTCTCATTCCAAGTTCACCCTGCGCCTTCCACCCCAAACTGTTATTTTCAGAGCCACCATTGAAGAAGATATCAATATAAAAAAGAACATGCAGACTGTACAAATGGATCAATAAACCTTATTTGATACATTTTGTACAGTATGTGTGATTAGAGGCATATGTTTGCACTTATTTTCCGATAACTGCATTCATGATAAAAAGCAAAAATGCTCTTTTTTCATAATCGTGGTTATATTACGAAAATTGCAAAGGTGCCCTTTTCAGTGTTTGCGTCTCCAAATGCACTTAAATGCCTCTAGCTACCCTGCGCACACCCCAGAATACTCTCCCACCCTCCTTATGGTGCCCTATCACGCCATGTTCAAATATACTGAATCTCTGCTGTGAAACACTTACATTTAGCATATTAGCGTAATGGGCGGATAGCTGCATTTATACAGGCGATTATAGACACAGCAATTGTAAAATTTCCTTTGTGGCAATATCATTATGTCCAGAGTCATAGACTCCACAATTTCACATTCCATCACCGCCCTCTACACCTCTAGCCTGATGTCATTTCAACTCCCCCATGCAAATTATTTTTTCCAAATTTGTATACATGGCTACCTGCGTATGGCCACGGTTATACACGTGATTAGAGCCACGGTTATAGTAAAATTCCCTTTTAGCAATATTATTATTTCCTGGTTTCTAGACTCCACAATTTCACATACTGTAGTCTTTACCCCATCTTTAGCCTGATGTAATTTCATGCTTTTCTCACCTTTTTCAACTTTTTATATTCACGCCTAACCTCAGCTAGAGCTGCAGAAGTCCTTTGTGGCAATATCATAATTTCCTAGGTCGTACACTCCATGATTTCACATTCTGTCCTCTTTCCCCCTCCCCACCTAATTTCATGCTCCCCTCACCCCTCCAAATGACATTTTTCTCACTTTTCATTTTCGGATAGCCACATCAATAAACGTGGTTATCTCTTACAGCAAACTCAAAATAATGCCTGAAAAGGCCTTCGTCCTGCAAAGCATCATGGAACATGCAGCTATAACTTTGGGAGAAGGGGACCCCCTTCTGCCTCCAATATTTTTTAAAAATACTGGATGGAATAATCCCAGACCCCATGAGGCTGCACTTCACATGATGGCAGCAATTACCTATGATGCATGTACTAGCTGAATGAGGCATTCACTGACATTGGATGGTATTACTGGACATTTAAAGATGCAGTTGGCATATGGTCGAATCAACTGGATGTATAAAAATGTTACCAATTTATTTGGACTACATCTACGCTGTGAGGTTACAACAGACATAAAATTGCAGCAGGCTCAAATAGATGGTTAACATACTGTATTATGCAATCACCTGACATGTGCAGCTAAAAATAGTTTAAGATGGCAGCAAATGGCCATATGAAGCTGTAGTGACATGTGCATGGCTATTCCCCGGGCTTATATTGGCCCTACTGGGTCTATCCCAGTCATAACATGATCCCTGCCATGACATATCAAAGCAGCACCCTAGTTAGAATGTGTATCTATGCTACAGCGTGCACCTTGCTCAGATTACTTGATGTTGATTTATACCCTCTATATGGGTCCAAGTATTGCACTCCAATGGCATCTGATGAGACCAAAACAATCTAAAGGTACTATAATTACTATTAGTACCCGGCGAGGGCGCAATCAAAATGAATGAGCCATTCTGACTGGCCCTCGCCGAGTCGTTACCAGGACGGGAATCCCTCTGTCTGGATTCCACGGCCTTTGTCCCCGACGGGGGCGTGGCAGCCCCTCAGCCAATGAGGAGGCTCGAAGCAGGGCCATCCCTGCTCTGACCCTCCCCAAGGCTGAGAGGCTACCTTCGCCCCCCGCCGGGGACAGAGGTAAGGCTTTTTTTTTTCCTTCCCTTCCTCCTCCCACCTCCCTGCCCTCCCCAGTCCCCACCACACTTACCTTCTATGCCTTGGTCCCCGCAGGGGACGATGAAAGCCTCCAGCCGTGTGAAGACTCGGAGCGGGGCCATCCCGCTCCGAGCCTCCACACGGCTGTAGACTTCCATCGTCCCCCACCGGGGACCCAGGTACGTTCTTTTCTTTTTTTTTTCCTCCCCCCCTTCCGCCCTCCCAACCCCACTTACCTTCTTTTGTTTCGGGAGCGGACGCGCTGGAAACATTTCTATTTCCAGCGTGTCCACTCCCGATGGCTGCCATGGAAAGGGAAGACACATCGTTTTCCCTTTCCATGGCGGCCATTTCCTTTGACGTCTTTTTTTTCCCGAAACGCAGCAGCGTTTTGGGAAAAAGATAAAGCTTTTAGTGCCCCAGTCACGCAGTTTTTGCGGGCCGCGGTACTAATAGCTAAATGCCCCTCGCGGTGGGGGTATTACTGACTCTGGTAATGCCCCGGGCCTTCATTAACTATGGACCCCAGGGCATTACCTGAGTCGGTAATGCCCCCGCTGCTCGGGGCATATTGCTTAATTAGTTTACTTTGTGAAAGTACCTAAAAGCACAAATTGCCCATTAATTTGTTACAATGAGAGTAATTATTTCAAAAAGTTTCACAGTATCCTACATGTAATCATATACTAAATCCTAAGAACCATATTGTTGTTCACTATTCCCATTGCAGTCAAAGTAATACAGTTTCCAATATTGCACCATGTTCATTGTAACATAATCCTTCTAGGTTCAAGCTCATATGATCTTCGTGACATAATCTGTTTAAGCCCTGTTTAAGGTTTTGAGCACATTAGTAATCACAAACTCTTATATTCCACAGTTGAACCACAGATTGCACTTATTTTGCTTTACTAGTTTAAGACTTCTCATTTATGAGCATATTAGTAAACAAAAGCTTATATATTTCACATTATTCATCTCAAATCCTAACATTGCCCTCATGCCAACAGGTGTTTCGACCCTTTTGGTCTTTATCAAGGCTGGGCTAAAGGTTGCCAAGTTTAGAACGAGCAAGTTTGATTGCGGATCGTCCAAAGAGAATGGGAATGATAATTAGCGGCAGATGAGGATAAAAGCGAGAAGGATTGTATTTACATTATAGGCCATTGATATTCCATCAAAATGTATGTTGTAAAGTGCCACTCATCACCTATATAGGTGAGGTCTAGCTCATTTATCAGTATTATCTGTGCCTTATAATATCACATTCATATACAGTCTTGTCACACCATGCTAGTTGTTAATGTGCTTGTCATGCAAAACATACTGTGTGATGTGATTCTACCCCATATTGTAAGACCTGCCAATCTATCTCTTTTTTCTTTTAAGTCATTCATACTAGATTCTTTGCTCACTGTAAATCAATGATCAGTGTGTCATAATGTATTCATCAACAGTCATTTCAGATTACTCACTCACCTGGTTAGAGTGAATGTCCTATCCCCATAATAGATACATGTGGAGTTGGGTTGCTTTGATGGACTCCTGGCATGACAAGGGTAAATAGATTACATCTGGGCTGTTAATACTGACAATGGCTTCTGTTGCATTGCATATGGGCAAAGAGTGCTCCCACTGCACTCTTGTTTACACAATAGAATTAGGTGCCACCACACAAATTGCGCCTGTTAGAAATTAATTTATTCGCTGGTCCGTTCTCCTTGCATTCGTGAGTGTCATTAACTCACACGGACACGAGGAGAACGGACCTCCATGAAATGGGCACAGGGATTATACAGAATTATTGAAATCTAAAAAAACTAAGATGAGAATCTCCATTACTTACTAATCAGTGTTATCAAGTATTTGTCGGGCTTTGAAGAAGGCCAAACGCCGAAATACCTGTTGCATAATGGATACTACTAGTGATTAAAAATACTTCCAACTGGAAAATTGACAAGTGAATAAAATAATTTCTAACTGGCACAATTTGTGTGGTGGCATCTAAATCTATCCCCATAATAGGTTTAGTGGTTTATCTTGTACGGATTTACCACTAGAAAGATGTATAGTAAAAAATATTTACAAAGGGTATCTCTCCTTGGATTAGTAATTCTGAACTAATTAATGCCGGGTGTCTATTAACAAGACTCAGAGATATCAATTGGTAGTAATATATTCTAACCTGACAGAGGAAAGTGCACTTCACACTGATTTGAGTCTTCACATAATCAAAGATAACAAGGTGTAGCCTATAATGAAAAGTGTACGCTAAATCATTATGATATTATCTCTTAGGTTGGATCATTTGTGTATTTAGGTTTGTTGGAATTCTTACCATTCAATGGAGAGAAGTGTACTCATTCATATGAAAATGTCTTGATGGTTCATATAATAAATTGTCCACACTTTAAACATGAATCTCATTCTTACTTTGAATAGTGTGGTAGTCAAACCCCTTCATAGGCTGGTCAGTGCTTAGGGACTCACCTGATCCTGTAAGGGTCAATGAAATGTCCACATTATTCCAGGCTTCTGTGGTCTGCGTGCTTTTGCCATGGACACCATTTTGTTTAACATATCTATCCTGGAAATGCTGTCACACGCTAACGTACAGCGTGTCACATCATTTTGTAAAAATCTGGCCCCCAAATATGATGTCATGCACTGTGCATGCTCAACAAAATGTCAATATTTACTTTTTGAACAAACAGGATTTGCCTTGAAGCAGGCTAGTTAGGGACCTGCCCTAGTTGGTGAAAACATCACTCTATAGGAGAATACTGTAATGCTTATACTGTAGTTTTATAGTAGCACATATTGATCTCTCCTTCTTTCATTGATATTTCTTAAGGGATTAGCAGTAGTTAAATGTGCTGTACATCAAACCCCTAGAGACTTCATCATATGAGAATACACCCTTCCAGATAAAGTTGTGAGGGAAGCTGTCCTTTATCCTGTTTAAATGGCTGAGAAGCTGATACCCAAAGTCCAAGTGCAGCTACTTACCACTCCCTATTCAACCCTCAATCAACTTGCTGAAAGACAAATCTGAGCTCCTGACATAGTAAAGTGGAGCAAGGCTCAATGTGGAATTTATAGTCACAAATTCTGGTGATTTAAATAGGGCCTTTCGTGATGTCCAGCTACCTCTTGCATTATTTTGCACATATGCTACATGGAATCGCACATATAGGCTCAGGGTGGAGGGGTCAGTTATGGTATGCTCCAGATAACAGGCAACCCTTATTATCTGGGGAGCTAGTGAATGCAGTTTTGAACATGTGCCATCAGTGATTCAATTGAATGGGAAAGATAGGCATTCTTAAAAGAAGTAGAGGGCACAGAATGGGGCACTACACAGGAGTCGCCACACGTTGATAAATGTTTCTCCAAAATCAGTAAACAAACTGTCAAACAAACATGGTAGCTTAAATCAACACAGAACATTAATATAGCCTCTTATTGTTCAACCAATCTATAATCTCCAGAATGAGGAAAATCCCACAAACAATTGAATTAATGGATGACAATGGAACCATGGCTGAAGTAAAGGAAGAGTAAAAGGGGTGGCATTTGTTAAGGGTGATATGTTTTACCACATGTACATTCAAGAATTTGTACAGATAATAATACCCCCAGATTGTTGAGTATCCTGCAAGTGTACCATGATCACCCCAGTTGAATATGTTATGTTTTCGCGCACAAAGTACACACTAAGGGCCTGGCCAGGATTATTCGAGTGGTGCAATGATTGGTGGAACAGACAGTGATGCCTTGCTCTAAGAGTGATTCTATATTTGGAGGCATACCTTCTTCTGCCTCTGGTGTCAAAGGATACTGGGGAACAAGGCGAAAACATGTGGGTAAGTTCAATTAAAATCTTTTCAAGTTCAGTTTAGTGGATGCAATCCTCTTTGTTGTTATGAAATGAGCACAGAAATTGCAGTATAGAGTGTATTAAAACACAGCAGTCATCTGACCAAACTCTTAGATTTGGCTGGCCAGTCTTCTCTCGCGAGACTTTGAGGTCAGCTAGTACTGCTTCTGTGTTCTGAATAGGAACCCTCAGAAACACTTCTTCTAGAGTGCAATAGATAGTGCACCTGAGCTTGCACATCAAATCAATACCTAGTAGTATGATAACAGGATCACAAGTGCTGAGAAGAAAAGAGTGTGTATCAATGATAGGAGCCAACATGACTGTGAGGGATTCTGCAAATGGATGTACTACAGAGACCTGCACAATTCCTACTGCCTTTTCTGTATCTGAGGGTAATAGCACCAAGTGGAAACAATGTAGATCGGATAGTACCAGTGTCATCTAAACAGGAAATAGAATGTCCTTCTACCTCACATTGCACAAATGGACCTTCATGGTCCACAGGAATCAAAGGGCTAACAGTGAGGTTATCTTCCGGTCCAAGTCAGAAAAGATACAGATCTTCTGGTGATAGCAAGTGGCTAGTGGTGAAGTTTGGTGTACTGGGATTTAAGAAGAGGTTGGGTAGATTTACATTGTAATCGGTGAAGAAGCCTGTTGATCCGATTGTAGGGTCTGGAATAGAACCATGTTACTGTGAACTTGGGAGCACCATTCGCTGGGCTCTATAGGGGCAATCATTTTGTCAGTGCCCAGTCTGCTTACAGTAATTACACACTGATGGATCCACATTGTGCCCTGGTTGCCCCTGCTACCACTTTGGTCCTTGATATCCCAGTTGAGGCTCTTCTTTAATGTTAGGAAATTCCTTAACTAAGTTACGTAAGTCCCCAAGAGTTTAAGGCACATCGACATAAGTAAATGAGGGTTCTCCCTCTCTGCCACCCGAGCCACCAGCTTCTGCTGAAGTGATTCTTGAAGGAGTGCAGAGTTCATTCCATAATGCATACCTCTCTTCTTCAGACACAGGGTGGAAGAAGGAGGTGCTTGTCATGCGGTGTTGCTCCCTGGTTGAACTTGTGGAATGGATGTTAGCATTTGGTTAAGCCCTGCAACAGGCACTTGTGCAACACCTGTTTTTAGGACACTGGGGCCTGCCGCTTGCCCCCTCCCACCGCAAGCCACAATATGCGAACACTAGTGAAAAAGACAACAATGTCTACCACGTATTCCTCGTCTTGCCTGTCTTCTGCTTTCTCATCTATTATTTGGGGCACAACAAATTAGATGCTCCGCCAGCCTCTTTTTCTCTCAGGAATCTAATCTGTCCTCTCAGTCTCTCATTCACATCTTTCAGCCTTCTTATGTTTGATGTATTCGGTCTCCTTTTTGCCGCTTTTAGCCATATACCGTAATACCCCACTATCTTTGGCTAACCTACCTTTTCGGCACCTCTAACAGATTTCTAAAAGCCACAAACTTGTCAAGATTAAAAGTCCTGTATATCGGAAAATGCTTATGTCAATTACCTTGTGTAACCAAATGCCAGACTTCAAGAAAGTCAAATGTTACATTGTTGTAATTGGCGGACATGAAGTAGTCAGGTGTGTCTTTATATGGGGTCTCCACCAACAGGCCCACAAAGCTCTGTATTGCACCATAACACCGGCTTGGGTTACTTAACAGACTTGATTAAATTAAAACTTCTCACATTCTGAAAATATCGTGAAAAATAGTAACCACCATCTTACTTATTGGGCCAGACAAGACCTGGGCCCTCATTACGACCCTGGCGGAGTGGGTTTACGCCAGCGTTATTCGCGGCGGACCCGTCCGCCCTACTACGAGTTCCCGTAGCGCCATGGAACGTTTTCCGCCTGGTTTTTCCGGGCGGAGAAATCCATGGCGCTACGGGACCTTGTTGTTAATTACGCCACCGTATTTTACGGTGGCGCAATTGACGCCTTCCCCACTCCCATTATACCCTATGGGGCAAAAATGGGAATGGGGAAGGGTAAAATGGGGAATGGGGATTTACCGCCCCGCCAAGGTCGGCATGGGGCGGAAAATCCGCAAACCCCCATGGCGCTATCGGCAGCTTTCCGCCGTGCTCCGCGGTGCATTTAGCACCGCGATTTCCGCCAGGGTCGTAATGAGGGCCCTGGTCTCTTCAGATGGCTGCAGTTTTTGAAGAGTTTGCTTTACTGTGTTTTAATGTGTCTTGATCTGTCTGTGGCAGCCCCAGACGACTTAAAGCCCCTGTGTTCTGAATTCATGAGTTCAAAGACTAAACAAAGATATATTTTTGAATATGGAAAGAGCTCAGTGACACATTCCTTTCATTATGACTTGTGCTCTCACATGGATAACTACTCTAGCTGGTTCCCAAATTCCAGATGTGGAGTCTCGTGCTATTGCGTAACTTTAGGGCCGAACATCTCCGGCTGGATTGGCCGAACATCTCCGGCTGGATTCAGTAATATATCATTTGGATCGCAATGGACACTTTGTCATACGTGGATCTGGCACATTTTCTATTGTCTGTCCTATTTTAAAAGCTTTAAATAAAACATACCCTATATCATTATTTCACACTACCCTTATTTCACACCACTCTCTGGTCCGAAGGACTACTTTACCCATTAGATGACAGGTACGTTGCTCATGATGTGTATTCCTAGAGGGAAAAGCTTTCTTTTTAAGGCGACATTTTGACTCTTATACATTTAATTTGCTTATTTCTTAAAGTATTTTAGTTTGCTACGCTGTATTTTATCTTAATGTTATGATGATCTTTTAATCATCGGAATAAAGGGTTGACTGATTTACTGATTGACTTTCATGGATGATAAAATCCAAGAGTTTTTCCAACACATGTGACAAAGGAGTACAGATGTCCATTTAGATTGCCAACATGTAAAACACACTCATATGTGCCATGGGAAGAAGGGTGCATATGCGCATATGGAGAAAGAAACATGTACAACAAGCGCACCAGCTGCTCTATGTTTTAGTACATGATCAGTAACTGCAAGCTGAGAAGGTGGCAGTGGAGAAGGAGGGGTCCCAGGTCATTGTTTAAGGGCAGAATTGGCATTGGTAAAGATTTCAGCTGTAAAACTGCCTGGAAAAACAACTCAGAGTGTAGATTAGCAGGATATGGGAAGTTCAAGGGCTCTACGTTTATGCATCTCCACAGATAAATCCGGGAGGGATGAGTATGCTGATGAGCAAGATATAGATGACCAATCTGAATGCATGCCGTAACACATAATTCCAGGGACTACTTATACAGAGGATAAGGAAGGCAAGTTCACAGTTACAGAGATGGGAGGGTTAACCCACCTACCTCTCTACTTATGTGAATATTGTTTTCAGATACAGCTGGCACATCGTTAAGTGCATAATATCCCTTTGTGGCAGTCACACCATCAAAAGTCTCACAATATTCAAACTCACATCAGTGCATACAACATGTTATGCCATTACGCAACTCCAAAGTGTGGAACGTCTACTTGACGCTACTCACATGGAGCGGAAGAATGATCAGACACAGTGCGGATCTATCTGGCCAGCAGCACTGGCAAGAGGAGTCCTAGAATCTCTAAACTGCCCACCCGCCAGTGGCACGTCTACATAATGGCGCTGCTTCACTCAGGCCAATCAAAGGGGCAGCAGGCGGTTGCCAGCCGGGTGGGTCCGCCGCCTCAGGTTATATATACTCGTTATTGCAGGGAGAGCTATTTAGGAAACAATACATAAAAGTGTGTCAGTATGAAGAACTCACTGCATTTCTTGAACTGAAGGAGTCTTGATGAAGGTGCATTTTGGTGTGATGGAAATGTTACTTTTATATAAGACGTGGCCGAGAAGATAAAAAAAATAGCAACCACCGCATTGTTTTTCTTTAAACAGACAAAGGCATAGTCCACTTCTTGTGCATTTGTTGTAATTACAGTTTTTAAAGAAGTGTGTGTTTAAGTGGCGATAGTACATGAGTCGAAGACATGCATGGTCCTGACTTATAACGCAAAACTAACCACACTACACCTCAACTAAACCAGAACCGTTTAACTCTTTATCCAATTATGTAACTGCTGGAATAATGTTTAATGGTAGAACATGTATGTGTGGCATTTTGCTGTCATTTGTAACTTTTCATGTCTGTACATCCTGCACACGCAAACCCGCCTGCCATGATCAACCTTCAGTACCTCGTTTAAGGAACCCAGCATTGTGATTGCCCTTGTACCAGTTCGTAAAGTATTATGTATGGAACTGTTGGTCGACCCTGAAGTAAAGACACCTTAAAAGCATCCATTTAGTGAACTGTGACAGAAGGCCGCATTATCTGATTTACACAAGCAAAGAAAGTACAAAACTACGAATGTGTGATCTTCACATTACACGTTCCATGACCTCAGAGCATTTTTTTTCTTCTAATACGTTTGTTTGCAAAATAATTAAAATAAAAAATATAATATGAATCCATATTTTCGAGGTCCCATACATAACGCACAGCAAGTCAAGCTAAGCCAGTGATACTGCATAAGCAGGGAAAGGCATTTGACAGGCAGGCACGCCACCTAGGCCATTCACCAATTTACACATGTCTTTTTCGCACGGGGCCTCTTTTTTCCGTTCTCATTGGACGAAGGCATCTTCGACTGTAAACTTGATGCTATATTTCTTTTGGAAAAGACTTGAAATGAAAAGGTGTCAGACTGCAAATCACACGCGTGACTTACAACCGACAAACCCGATCAGTTATTTCTAGTGTCATTTTACAATAAGAATTATATCAGAGCAAGACCTGAAAAAGACCTTAAGGTTTATAAAATCGTGCACCCGCGACCTTAGACATTACAAATCAAACTACCTCTCAACATCTGAACCTCACAAATCATTTCAGGGGCATTGTCCGCTGATTCTAGTCTTCATAGAAACGCCCGCAGTTCTTCCTAGGAGTATTTTATTACATCTATTCAAATTGGTTTCATTTCTATTATGTTCCATTTTTTTACCGCCCTTAGACAGCCTAATGGTTTACATTTACTTGATATACAGAGCCCTAATTAATTGTTCTTAACAAATAGCTGAGCACCGTGCTAATGAGTAGTTTTCTAATTTAAATGAGAGCTGTGCTAAAATGATTGTTTTTCTGTGTCAGAAATCGTAGCAGCGGTCAATATCGCATGTTTAAGGAAAACGATGTCATTTGTGCATCAGCGGTATTTACAGACGTGTTATTCGTAAAACAAGTCAATATTTTCAGATATTGATTGATTTGCAAGCTCGCTGTTCGAAATGAGAAATTCATAAATGGTATTCATGTGCATAGCTACAAAATTCAAAGGCGCAGCACAACAATAATGGCATTAACTGTCCAGGTTAACAGGCCGATTCATGGAATTAATGTGCACTGAAAATTCCCGCGCAAGCGTGCGAAAGCTTGCAAACCGCAGCGCAAGTGTGAAAATCGCGGCGAAACCCGCGCACATCGATTCATGGAAGTCCGTGTGCGTGTAAATCCATGGATGTGTGCTAAAATCCTGCGTGGCGCACGCTGGCGCACACATCTGCAAACAGCGTGCGCTACGCACACAGCGAAAGCGCACATAGCACAGCGCATACAACAAAAGTAGGCGTAACACGGGACGTAACACGGGGTGTAACACGCGGAATGGGGAACAACGTGCGAAAATGTGGGCATCACGGGGGAAGTACACGAGGAAAATGCACGGAACGCCCACACACACGCCTACAACACGTATTCATGGAATCGAATGGGGCTAATGCGTGCGCCAAAAAAGACGCGATAATCCGGAAACACGTAGGCCAGCAGGAAGCAGGCGTACGTGGACCCACGCAGCATAAAAGTGCACGCAAACAACAAACAAGCTCAGACGCTAAGATAAATATACCGTTCCTTGCAGCAGTGGTCTTGGGATACCGCAGGAGGAGGAGGAGGATAGTCAGGCCCAGAATTTTTACACCCAGAACCAGCCTTTTTGGGATGACCAGCTGTATGGGAAGTACAGGTTTCCACCTCACATAATACTCGACATGGTGAGTGAGTGGGAGGATGACCTCACATCACCCATCCTGTGCTCCCAAGCACTGAGCCCCCTGGAAAAGGTGCTTAATGTACTGCACTTCTTGGCCACTGGATCATTTCAGCGGACAAGTGCTATAGTGGGGGATGTCACAGGCCACGCAGTCACGCTGCCTACACCAGGGGTTGGCCATCATGACTGCATGCCCATCAGTCCGCAGGCACATATACCTGCCCTACCTGCAGAGAGGCAGGCTGCCATCCAGGATCTCTACGGGGTGGCACAATTCCCCAAAGTGCTAGGTGCCATTGATTGCACCCATGTGGCTCTACGTCCCCCCAGGGCAACGGAGCACATCTATAGAAACCGCAAGCACTGGCATTCCATCAATGTGCAGGTAGTATGTGATGCCAAGGGAATCATCACCTCAGTATATGCCAACTATCCAGGGTCCACCCATGACAGCTTCATTCACAGAATGTCAACCCTAAACGGGACCTAGAAGCTGGGCGGCATGGCGATACATGGCTGCTTGATGAGTATAAATGCCACTGCACATGCATGCATGTCAGATACTGAGTAATGTCACAACCCCACTAATGATACCCATCTCCACCTCCCCAGGGGACAGTGCCTACCCTCTGAGCACCCACATGATGATGCCAATTCGGAGCCCCACCACAGCACCCGAGGTAAGATACAACACAGCCATATTGCAACCCGGGGCATAGTGGAGCGCACATTCGGAGTGCTCAAGTCACGCTTTCGCTCCCTTGACCGCTCTGGTGGGCATCTGCTATATGCTCCCCCAGTAGTGTGCAGGATCATAGTGGCAGCATGTGTCCTGCACAAGGTTGCAACACTCCGGGGCCTGCGGGTGGACATGGTGGTGTCCCCACATCCCCAACCACATGCACGCCGCTGCGCATGGGAGGGGAAAGGGCACGAGGTGAGGCAGCCCGTACGCAGCTGGTGGCTAATTACTAAACCTAAAATCACACCCCTGTGGAGTGCACACAGCCCTGGCACATACCAGCTGACAATCAATGATGATGACATAAGGGACAGTCAACTGTCACAACCATACCACCCTGAGATTGGTCACATGGAAGTGTTACATTGTGTGCATCCCTACCTACCAAAACACCACCAATGCTGTGTCATTAAAAGACATACATCTATGCTGCTAAATTGATTACCCCCTTACAAAATACAACATGAAAACAGCGCCATGTCACCCAACCCCTCCCCAGCTCCGCCACCCAACACACCATGGCATGTCATGCAATGTGAAAGCAAACAAAGCAATGCACAAGACCTGACACAAGTGTCAAAAAGTGCACTGTCCCAAATGGAAACTGCCCAAAGACAATATGCTCCCAGTAATCAATAACAAACAGCACACATGAACAAATACTTGCCACCAACACAATACAGCAACACACCATGAAACATTGCAAAAACATGACAGTACTAAGTCAAAGTAGTGGTAGTCTTACAACCTGAATAAGCCAGCACATCGACCCCTTCCAACTGTAGAGTGTTGCTGCCACGCAAATGTGTCAGTGTACTGCATACAACATGAACTCCAATTGCAAAGGAGACAGCCTTGTGAAGACATGAGGAAGGAACCTGCAAATTAGGATGAAGACATGGATGCACAAGCACATATCAATACACCATGCAGCGTACAATACAACAACAATACCCACGAGGGATGTCCACACAGTATTGATTACAGACTGCCCACACAGCTCATGGGAGCCCAATGTCACTGTGTAAGTCACTGTCACTTGGTCACACCCTTTGCAAGCCCATGGAAACGGGAAGCAGGAGGGGTGTGTGTGTGTCACGGACCCAAGCCTCTAACCCAAACTTAGGAGAAGCCTGCATGTGCAGTGGATGCCCACAGGAGCCACTCAAGGCAACACACTGTAAAAAAAATCAAAAATCAAAAATGGCCATGTGGGGGCCAGCAGGGGGAGGCCACCCATGAGGTTCAAGGACAGGGTGCACACCAACACCCACCTGCGTGGATGTTGCGAGAAAAATAAAATACCTCCATGGGCTCATGGCCTGCACGCTATGCCATTGTGGGAGAACTGCTGTCGCTCTCTTCACCCTCTGCTGCTGCATCAGGAGATGGTGGCACTATGGGAGGCAGCCCACGCAAAGCCCTGGTATGGTTCTCCATGGCAGCAAGCATGCGGGTCTGGAAGTTCTGATTCTGGAGGATTAAAGTGCAGAGATCCCCAGGCAGCACCTCACGGGTTGCCTGCACTTCTGCACGCATGGCCTCGGGCAATGCTCGTGTCTCCTCACTTGTTGCCTGCAGCTCAGCTGAGAGCGAACGTGTGAGCTGCTCCTGCTGCTGTTTTGCCCTTAAATTTCGGGAAGCCTCAAGTTGAAGCAGACTCTGCCTGAGATTATGGAGTTCTACCCTCAGGGCTTCCCCGTGGCCCTGTGACTCTATTGATATGGATTCACTCAGAGTCTCCAGTGCCACCCGTCGGTCCCTGTTGGACGCCAACATGTCTTCCCTGTGTGATTGGCAAATGTGGTCTGTTGCCTGCTGTTGTTGCTCCATCTGACTTTCAGGGGGGATAACGGAAGTGGCCACCCTCTCCATTGCCTGAGCCATCATTTCTACTGATGCTGCCTGTTGGGTTGCCATACCGTACATGGAGTTTTCCCATACAAGATTACCTGGTGGCGCATGGCCACCGCGTTGGCGGGCACCACACCTGTTCGGGGCAAGGCGATCTGCACCTTGCTGTGCTGGCACTGCCTGAGGCTGCAGGACTGCATTCCCCTTCTGATCTGCTGGCCCAGGATCAGATGCTGTGGAGTGTGACCCTGCATCCGTAACCGCCAAAGGCGGACCTACCAACACTGACATCCCCATAGAGGGTTCTACCCCTGGTGCAGGTGGGTTGCACAGAACAGAATCCCTGCCAGAAGCACTGACCTGCGACTGCACCTAAGTCTCATCATCCGACTCAGCACCTGAATAGAGGTCTGGGAAGCTGCACCCAGAGACACCCCTCGACAGTATGGTCTGCAGTACCAAAGTGCTTTCACCCACCACCACACCACGTCCCCCACTGGTGCTTGGTTGTGGCTGAGAATCCTCCTGGGTCTGCACCATCTCCTGAACCTCACCAGCATCAAGTGCGTCGTCACCTGCAAAAACATGAAATACAACAAATGGAAACAGGCATTAGCACCATAGCACACACATAGGCCTGACAAGCCAGAGATCCAGTACATGATTTACACATGTCCCACATAACTACAATCCTGGCATCATGCACTGTCACTGAGTTGGAAGGGGAGGCAAAAAGCAGACACTGATGACACCAAGATGGAAAAGCAACACATTTGCTGCATGCTGGGTAGCACTGGCATCACACATTAGCCTGTGAGTGGCATGTCCAATACACATACATGACACATGCCAGCACACAGATGACATGTAGCATAGCCATGGTACATTTGACAAGTACAGTCAAATGTCAGTGAATGAGTACTGTCAGCCATCCATGTGAGATGGACATGATGAGATGAAAAATGCTACATAGTGTGACAAAATACGCATGTGCCACTCACTGCAACACATCCAGTGTACAGGAATACAGTGATTGCAGGCAGATGTACACATCAATGGTTGGTCACTTAAACATGGAAACAACTATCAAGTACCACATACACACAGGCACCGAAAATAAATTTGAGCAGGCCAATATTCAATCAGCCTGAATGGTCTAATCATTCACATAACAAGGTAACAAATGTGGGCCAATGTGGGGTGTAATCAATGACAGAAGCATGTCACAATAGGGCTGAAAAATGTGTTGCAAAAGTGGGAGAATTGAAACAATCAGCCTGAATGAACACTGAAAAATTCTGAACAATGTTGTTGTAAGATGACAGTTCAAGGGCAACTTCAGTAATAAGGTGCTAAATGTCTACTGTGGGCAGAAGGGATACTGTCATACCCAAAGCCAAAGGCCAGTGAATGTTTTGGAGGAAGCACATGGGTGACCCATACCACTCAGGTGCACACACCCTCACCTGGCACTCAATCAGAACCCGTCACCCACACAACATACACATGGATTACACACACATGCATGGGCACTCACCGGACCACGCGTCATAATCTGGTAGGTCTCACACGCCTTGGATCTGTTCCTCTGTGACGAAGGTTCCAGCAACAGACTCATGTTCAGTGAGTTGGTTGTCTGCTTGTGGAGACCCACTGCCAGTCACCAGAGTAGAAGCATGATTTGATTCCAGCTTGTTCTTTGCTCTGCGTTTCAGGTCATTCCAGCGCTTGTAGCAATCATCAGCTGAGCACCTCACAAATCCAAGGGCACTAATGTTGTCCGCAATGGTCTGCTAGTGTGCCTTACGTTGACTAGGTGTGGTCTTGCACCCTGCAGTCACCACCATTTCACGGCTATATGCCGACAAATAGGGCACTAGTGCATCAAGTTCGGCATCATTAAAACTAGGCTTTCTTGACGTGACGGAGTGTGTAGCCGTGTCTGGGGTCTCAGCCTGTAGTGCCAGAGCACCCTTCTTCCTCTTTTTCAAAGGTGGTGCGGATCCTGAGTGGCTTACGCCACTCTGGTCACTAGGGGCAGAAGCGCCGGTGGACTGGGTACTAGGAGTGTGCGAATGCATAATGACCATAGGTCTTGGTGCAGGCATTGGCTGCAGGGTGACGTTGGCAGGGGCAACGTCGGTTTGATGGACCGGGACCGACACTGTCCCGGCCGGGAGACTCAGAGCTGAGGTGGATTGAGCTGCAGCTGCCCCTGCAGCCTCCCCACCCTGCCTACTTGGGGCAGCAGATGAGATAGCTGCCCCAGATCCAGGTGGCCTGGTGACACCAACTTGCACCGCCACACGTTGCGTAGACTTGTTGACCTGGAAGTCAGCCTGGGAGTCATCCTGTGTCGGTTCAGGTGCCACAATGGGCTGGTCCAACAAGGGCTGAGCTGGGATGGTGTCAGCTATGTTTTCCACAACCATGAGGGGGGGCATGGGCATCCCTGATTGCTCCTCCACACATGGGGTCTAGGGGCACCCTGCAAATCATGGTCACCTCCCCTACTGCGCCCACCACACCCACCTTTTGGAGGTCAGCCACCTTTGCCTGCGCCTCCCAACCATGGCGCTGATGTTGTGCGTATGGGAGTAGCAGTAAAAGATTGTCCTGGGCAATCAGGGGTGAAAGGGGTAGGGTACTAGATGGAATTCATACCCTAGTGCTCTAGCAACGCTGTCTGTGACCCCCTGGGGGAAGATGACGGGTCACGCAATGTACAGGCACCCCGGAAACCAAAAATAACGAGCATGCAACCCCTCGTAGACCACGTGGGTGGAAAAATGAACCTGCACTACGCTGTGCCACCCAGAAACACAAAAATAAGCGTACGTGTGTTACACGCAGCCTACAATGACCTCTGACGGGGTACCCGACACACGGCGCAAGCACAGTTGGTAAATACGTGTGCGACTCACCATCTGCCTGCAAAAAGAACGTGAAAAAGACGTGCGTTTGCGCGTTGGCAACACCCCCGCCAAAAGAAGAATTGTACGCTGTCTGAGGAGACAGGACAAAAGAAGAAGTGAACGCTGTTTGAGGAAAAAGACCCAACAAAAAAAATGAACACTGTCAGAGGTAACAGGGAGTACGAACTTGAAACGCTGTGAAGTAATCGCGTGTGAACCGACAACAAGTACTGAATTCACCCACTCACTCTCCACAAAAAGCATGTACAAGGAAATGGGGTCCTACACTACCTTTTAAACCGGTCCACACGTACAACGTCACTTACGCGTGTACGCGCTAAGGCCCTTTCCTCCAATTACACGAGCTGACACTCGGACGTGCAGTTTTTGGACGTGTACGATGAACATGCACCCATGCTGAGGGAAACGCCCGAGCGCGCACGTCACAGATGCGTAGGCCCTTTCCTCAGATTACACGCATTCACACGCGGACGTGCAGTTTTTTCATGCGCCATGAACCACTATGCCCGCGTCATGAGGGAAACGCCTGCGTGTGTCACGTCACAGACGCGCTTACACGCTAAGGGCCTTTGGTCCAATGAAACCAGGTACGTGTGCTGACGCGCTTACACGCTAAGGACCTTTCCTCGAATTACACGCTGACGTGAAACTTTTTCACGTGCCAAATCACTCCGCATCAAGCTGGCCACGCGAAAACACATGGAAGGCCACGCGAAAACACATGGAAGACCACGCTCCTGCCCAGAAGGCCGAATTACTGCCCCCCAGAGCCCCGAGCATGCTCCCACCTGCCACCTGCTGCTGCCTGCCTGCCTGCTGCCCAAGTGCCCTACTATTTGGTGCCTGCACATCAGCCAGGGTTCCAGTTGCTGTGTCCACCCCTGCTGGAACAGAAGACTCCTGACTGGGATACCATCGCTCCACAGCCAAGCCCCAGGAGCCAGTTGCCCACCTACGCCTGCCTCAGGGGTCGCCATGTTGGGGTAAACACCATCTGAGACCACTGGCGACCCCCATCCAGAGAGGCAGAGGGCCACCAGCTTCAGTGTGAAGGAAGTTGATGTCCTGGTGGAGCATGTCCTGGGGCATTTTGATGCCCTCTTCGGAACATCATGCGCCAACAAGGAAGGATGGGAGAGGATCTGGGACGACGTAATGGTTGCCATCAACACAGAGGGGGTGGCAACCTGCGACATCAAGCACGTCAAGAAGCGCTGGGAGGACTTCAGGTGACATCCAGACGAGGGTCCTGGAACACATATGCCCAGCGCTCCACGCCCAGATCCTTCGAAGGAAGACCCGGCAGTTGAGCGGTAAGTGTCCATGCATTGGTGTGTGAGACAGGGCATGTTGCAGTGTGCTGGTAGTCTGATACTTGCCTGTATGTGTGACATGGGCCATGTATGGATGTGTGTGTGCAGGGTCATCATGGTAATGCATGTGAGACCAGTAATGTGTGAACCACATGGTTGGTGCATGAGTTCCAATGCAACATGGGGAGCTGTTTGACAAATGCACACATGAAAGCATGCCAGTGTCTGTTCTTGCACCTGGTGGGGTGTAAGGGATGGGTGCTGCTGTCATGTACATGTATAGTACACATGTGCGTGTTTCTGAGAAGTGTGTCTGTGACTTCGATACACCATGGATTGATGACACATGTCCGTGATGATGTGTACATTCACTCATGCAGTGCGGTCACTGTTGTATGCACTGTGTCTATCCACTGTGTCTGTGGTGTACAAGGCATGATGCATGACCCTCCAGTGATGTGTGGGCATGGGATCAGTGCGAGCCATGATGCATGTGAGTTTGAAGGCAACATTTTGATTAATAGAGGCCCTTATACATGGATGCTGATGTTGATTGCAGGCGCCGTGCCTGTTTATGCATGTGTGTTGCGTGCATTCACCCATGTGTTGTGGAGGGACAGGATGGAAGTGATGTTAGACACTGCCACTCATGTGTTATTGCTTCCTGTCTAGGGGAATATTATACTGAACCCTGATGCTTGTGTTCTATGTCTCCCTCTATGCAGCGTCAAGTGAAGAAGAGGGCGGAGACAGCGCTGTGGAGCCAAGCGGCGGGGATGCCTCCACTGGGCGGCGACGCAAGGCCCAGCCACCCTCCCAGGACTTGCCATCATCCGGGAGCAAAGGGGTTGGTGCCGCGTCTGCCACTACGGCTGTGGTGGAAGGGCCGGGTGAGCCCCCACAGGGGCTTGCAATGGCGGAAGACGGTACGGAGAAATCTAGGTTGGTGGTCTCCACAGAGGAGGAGGAGCCTGCTACTTAGCCGCACATGAGGACTGGTGGGGGTAGTACCACTGTTGCAAGTGGTGCAGTCCAGGGCCAGGGTCAGGAAGCAGCACAGGTCACTGTGGAGGGGCCTGTGCATGTCCCTGTCCTTGACACTGTGACTGCACCACCATGCACCAGCAGGGATGCGCTGTCCCAGGCCCGCCCGCAGGTAGGGGAGAGTGCCATGTCATCTGCCTCTCCACTACCTGCGGACGAGGGGTCCGATAACCGTATGGGCTCCCTCCTGACTGGTGTCACATTGCGCACGCGTGACATTCGTGATAACGTGCTTTCTTCCTGGGCGGAGAACGCACGCCATCACGAACAGCAGCGTTGCGACGTGGCACTGTTGGGAGGGTCCCTGGTCAGTGGGTTCCTACATGTGTCACGCACCTCTGGTGGACCTCTCCTCCTCTGTGGAGACTATGCACCAGTCGTTCTCCCTGCCGTCTTCCAGCTCAGATTCCACCAGGGCCCCCTGTGGAACTGGCCTGACCAACACAGCCAGCTTGGTGGAGATCCCATCCCTGCCACAGTCGGGAGTCTGCGGTCCAGCAGGGGTGGACACCACAACTGGAGACCAGCTGATGGAGGATGTGCAGGCATCATCGGACAGGGCACATGGACAGCAGCAGCAGCATGAGGAGGCTCTAGGTGGGAGCAATGATGGCTCGGGGCCATCGACATCAGGGGGGCAGGCATCGGCCAGAGTGCAGGAGGACCCTGGAATGGATGTGTCTTCCGTGTGGCTGCGGTTGGGCCAGCGTATAGGTGCGGAGCGGCGGCAGGTGGAAGAGGCGCGGCTCACCATGGTCAGGGCAGAGTTCTCCATGCGTCGGGCGTTGAGGCGGGCAGAGTGCCTCGAGGCGACTCGCAGGGCTTTGGAACAGGCCATGAGTGCCTCCCTGTGAGACCTCGGGGCCAGGACAGAGGCCCGCCTCCAGCAAATAGACATGGAGTTTGATGATGCCTTGGCCGAAAACATCACTGAGTGAGCCACAGGACTTGCCCATCGCCATTGTAAATAGTTTATAGTGTTAGGTTTCCTTTTTTTTGTTTTGGGGCTTTTGAACTATGCCCCACACTTTTGTAAATAGTTTTTTTGTTAGGTAGGTTATTAGATAGGTTTCATTTGTTTCGTTGGGCTCATGGACCCTTGAAAATTGGATTGTACATAGTTGGACGTTGGATTTATTTGGACATTTTAATTTCATTTCACCATGGACCAATGAATTTACCTTTTTGCGTTTCATTTGGATTTGGTTTGGTGGACAGAGAGTTTTGGCCATTTTTCTTTTGGATTACATGTTTTTTTTTTAGGAACTACATTTTTGTTTATTTGGACAAGCATTTCATTTCATGTTTGCCATTATTTTATGCTTTAAGTACTTTCAATTGGTTTTCATGTTAATACATTTTGATCTTTTACTTCAATGTGTGGGATTCACTCATTGGGTTCATGCATGTTGACATATGGGTTTACTCAATCAATGGCAACCTGTGTGTGTGTGTGTGTAATGGACATGTGCTGATCTACATAGTTGACTTTTGGTTTGTGTCATGAGATGGGCATGTCACTGGGTGGTGGGGGCGCTGGGGGACATGAGTGGGGGCCTGCTGGCAGGTGCCCCTCACTGCTGGGGGTGCTGGGGACATGAGTAGGGGCCTGCTGGCAGGTGCCCATCACTGCTGCGGGGTGGGGGTGCAGGGGGTCATGAGTGGGGGCCTGCTGGCAGGTGCCCATCACTGCTGGGGGTTGGGCGTGCTGGGGGACATGATTGGGACATGAGTGGGGGCCTGCTGGCAGGTGCACCTCACTGATAGGGGGGTGGGGGGGAAGGAGGACATGAGTGTGACATGAGTGGGGGCCTGCTGGTAGGTGCCCCTCACTGCTGGGGGGTGGGGGTGCTGGGGGACATGAGTGGGGGCCTGCTGGCAGGTGCCCATCACTGCTGGGGGGTGTGGGTACAGCTGGACATGAGTGGGGACCTGCTGGCAGGTGCCCATCACTGCTGGGGGGTGGGGGTGCTGGGGGACATGAGTGGGACATGAGTGGGGGCTGCTGGCTGGTGCCCATCACTGCTGGGGGGTGGGGGTGCTGCGGGACATGAGTGGGGGCCTGCTCACAGGTGCCTATCACTGCTGAGTGGTGGGGGTGCAGGGGCACATTAGTGGGGGCCTGCTGGCAGGTGCCCATCACTGCTGGGTGGTGGGGGTGCTGGGGGACATGAGCGGGGGCCTGCTGGCAGGTGTCCATCACTGCTGGGGGGTGGGGGGTGCTGGGGGACATGAGTGGGGGCCTGCTGGCAGGTGCCCATCACTGCTGGGGGGTGGGGGGTGCTGGGGGACATGAGTGGGGGCCTGCTGGCAGGTGCCCATCACTGCTGGGGGTTGGGGGTGCAGGGGGTCATGAGTTTGGGCCTGCTGGCAGTTGCCCATCACTGCTGGGGGGTGAGGGTGCAGGGGGACATGAGTGGGACATGAGTGGGGGCCTGCTGGCAGGTGCCCCTCATTGCTGGGGGGTGGGGGTGCTGGGGGACATGAGTGGGACATGAGTGGGGGCCTGCTGGCAGGTGCCGCTCACTGCTGGGGGTGGGGGTGCAGGGGGAGATGAGTGGGACATGAGTCGGGCCTGCTGGCAGGTGCCCCTCACTGCTGGGGGGTGGGGGTGTTGGGGACATGAGTTGGTGATCACTAGTGCAAGTGACATTTGGCCTGGCTGGGGGCATGCCCATGGTGGATGGACTGCCTGCGGGACATGACCAGGGGTGCTGGGTAGTTCCCTGTGGTGTGGTTTGCCTGCAGGGTCCATGGAGCAGGTAGAGGGCACACCTGTGAGAACCCACACAGCCAATTGACGTGTGGGACTCCTTGCGCACCCCTCTGGATACACTACCCCGCTCTGACAGCGAAAGCACATGTGGAACTTCCCCCGTACCGTGTTATACATGTACCCCGCTCGCACAGGCCCAATCGCGTGTGGAACTTCCTGTGCACCCCCCAAATCCAGGTACCGCGCACGCACAGGGCCAATCGCATGTGAAACTTCCCGCGCACCCCAGTAATCCACGTAGACTGCATGCACAGGGCTAATCGTGTTTTTAATTTCCTGCGCACCACAGTAATCCACGTAGCCCGCACGGACAGGGCCTGCCGCCTGTGAAACTTCCTGCGCACCCCCCCAAAATCCCCGTACCCTGCACGCACAGGGCCAATCACGTGTGAAACTTCCCACGGACCCCAGTAATCCACGTAGCACGCATGCACAGGGCATGCTGCATCTGAAACTTCCCCCGCACTCCCCAAATCCCCGTACCCCGCACGCACAGTGCCAATTGCGTGTGAAATTTCCCACGCACCACAGTAATCCACGTACCCTGCACGCACAGGCCCAATCGCATTTGAAACTTCCCACGCACCCCAGTAATCCACGTACCCTGCTCGCTCAGGCCCAATCGCGTGTGAAACTTCCCGTGCACCCCAGTAAATCCACGTACCCCACACGCACAGGGCCAATCGCGTGTGAAATTTCCCACGCACCACAGTAATCCACGTACCCTGCACGCACAGGCCCAATCGCGGTTGAAACTTCCCACGCACCCCAGTAATCCACGTACCCTGCTCGCACAGGCCCAATCGCGTGTGAAACTTCCCACGCACCCCAGAAATCCACATACCCCACATGCACAGGCCCAATCGCGTGTGAAACTTCCGGCGCACCCCAGTAATCCACGTACCCCGCTCGCCCAGGCCCAATCGCGTGTGAAACTTCCCACGCACCCCAGTAATCCACGTACCCTGCACGCACAGGCCCAATCGCGTTTGAAACTTCCCACGCACCCCAATAATCCACGTACCCTGCTCACACAGGCCCAATCGCGTGTGAAACTTCCCACGCACCCCAGAAATCCACATACCCCACACGCACAGGCCCAATCGCGTGTGAAACTTCTGACGCGCCCCAGTAATCCACGTACCCCGCTCGCCTAGGCCCAATCGCGTGTGAAACTTCCCACGCACCCCAGTAATCCACGTACCCCGCTCGCGCAGGCCCAATCACGTGTGAAACTTCCTGCGCACCCCTGTAATCCACATACCCTGCTCGCACAGGCACAATCGCTTGTAAGAGTACCCGCGCAGCAGGTACATGTATTCGGATGGGTGCGCGGGGAGTTTTACAGGCGTTTTCGTGGTTGAGAGCCTCTGCGCCATGTATGAGATTTGTGCGCTGTACAAGACGCATGGGGGGGGTTGGGGGCGTAACTGGCGCTGCTGCAGGGTTGCTGTGCGCGGAAATGGATTTTAGCGCACGCGGCTGGCGCAGAAAGTCGCACGCGCACACTGTGCACCAGCCACGAGCGCCAATTGTGCGCTGAATTCTATGAATTACCCCATAAATAGGTACAAAAAGACAGCATACATGGGTGATGAGGTGTATAGATAACCTGCACCCCCAACGTTTTGTCTAAATGTAAAAACCATAAAAATGGAAAATCAAGGATCACTTCTCACTGGATGTGCTAATCAATATTACCAGAAAGTGTCCCAATATTCTCTATTTGTTCAAGCTAACATCACATATACATAGAGACCCAAAATGTATGCAATTATCTGAGCCATTTTGGTCAGTTTTATCTCTTCACTGAACATGAGATCTAACAAAAAACTCAATAGTACTTTTCATCATTTATTACAAAACATCTGTTAATTCGTTATACAAAGACTCACAAACATATTACAAAACATGTTACAATATTGTTTTAAAACAAACTCAATTTTAAAACATTACAAAATGTAAATAGGAACAAATCATCAGGATGAAACAAAAACAGAAATGTCAATAATAAATGAATATCGACAAACAAAGCAGAAAAGAAAAAAGGAAAGAAAAAGAAAAAAGAGAAGCTTTCCAATAAGCATGAAGTTTAACTAAATAACAAAAAAATTGATTAATGTCCAACAATACAAAATGCTGTAAAACAACAGCTATATTTCAGCTCCACTAAGATTTTGAAAGTCAAAAAAGGTCCCACAATAATTTATTTTGTTGTAGAACATGGGATTCTAGCCAGTAGAGATTGGTTCATGTATGAACACTATCCCACTCTCTCTTACAGCTCTGCTATAGGTCTACGTATATAGCCTTTTGCTTCCATGCACCGTCTCACACACGTTGAGAGAGTCAAAATGGCGTGTGAAATATGCTTCGGCGTGTTGATCTAAAGAAGACCGCCTTCCTCAGGACCTGAGATCAGATATGTAAGAGGAGTGTCCCTGTAGCAGCGCTGAATGTGGGGGAAACAACTGCGCTTGCAAGTATAGTCTAACAATATATGCGCATAGATCTAAGCGTCCTGTAACACAAGAAGGCCAACTGTAGTGTATTCAGTCAGCAGCACTGGGCAATGTCTTATGTTGCTGATGATGCAGGGTCCATGTGTGAATCATGGCACATGGCTGATACCGCCTATGAGTCGAAACAGCAGGGGTTCCCAAAAGCGGAGCACGCAACGGGGGAGCGAGACTACCTTTGCGGGTCCTTCCTTAACGGCTGTTTTTTTGCGCAATTTGCGGTACCGTTATTAGCGCCTCCCCCATTCCCATTGAGCCCTATGGGGGCTCAAATGGGAATGGGGAATGGCCCTGGTGAATGGGGAATTATCGGTCCCACCAACCTTGGAATGGACCGGTAATTGCTCCATTCACCAGGGCGGAGTCGGAACAAGTTTGGAGGCAGCCTTGGTGCTAATAGTGCCATGGCCACCTCCAACCTCGTAATGAGGCCCATAGTGTTTCAGTGTTTGTTTGAAACATTTGTAGTACAATTTCATTTGTACTGATTCTGCTGCCCTTCCTCCCTCCTAAAATAAGTGTTGCTGCTCTGTCTACGCTACCCTGAACTCAGGTGTTACAACCTTATACTACTGGTGGAGTCTTGTACTAATATACAATAATATACAAGTCTTGTACTGCCTCAGTTGAATGGTTCTCCTAA
The DNA here is from genome assembly GCF_040938575.1 of Ambystoma mexicanum. Lineage (NCBI taxonomy): Eukaryota > Metazoa > Chordata > Amphibia > Caudata > Ambystomatidae > Ambystoma > Ambystoma mexicanum. Next base: position 646,000,631 of record NC_090927.1, on the reverse strand, counting down.
GCCCTTATTTTGACTTCAGAAAAACTGTCTTAACAACTGGTAGGACCCCCCTTTGAAAAACACAGCACATTTTATTTTGTTAAAATTTCATACTAAGCAGTCTTACATTCAGTAATAATCACAGACTCCCTCCTTCATTTCATAAAGGGCCTATCGACGACATATTCTGGCCTGAGCATATTGCACAATACAGTGAGAGACAGGACATTCACATGAAGCATTGTTTATTCCTTCCATTGCCTTAAAATGTTCGCTCTGGGGCCCTGATCCTCTATACGACATCATATTTTATACAATTTCTTTTTACACACATATTGTGACCCACAACAGGGTGTGCTTATTTGAAATTGCCTACTCCATTAATAGGGGGATGTAAATTACCTGTATGGAATTCACATTCCTATTAATGATTCAATCACCTGCACAACAGGCAACTTTACCCTATTCGCTTTTCTATGCACTGAATAGGTATTATCATACTTCTGAATTATTGATTCAGGATTTTTCCTAATTGGTTTTACAGATATTTCTCTCAACATTTCTTCTGTAGGCTAAAGCACCTTTGCTACCTGCAGCTTTTTCAGGCTGATGAAGGCTATTCCTTTTTCACCTTAGTGACCTAGTTAACCGAAACTCAAGTGGCTTGAGTCGAAGAATTACCAATACATGAATATAAACTAATCATCCACTAATTGATTTTTTGCCAATTCATTTATTAATTATCAATGTTCTTTACACCAACTGTGTTGTGTAATGTGACTATGTCTCATTCCCATGGTAAGAATTATTTTCCTTTTGTAACCCTTTTGATGTACTCATTTGTATATGTTAGTTATGTCTCCATTCTTGAGTAAGATGATTGTATACGTAGCACTAATGATGTCTGCTATAGTATTTTGAACCAGCGTTTGTTATTCCCTTTTCTGCACAACACATTAAAATAACTTTTATAAAAAATATTCACCTGTATAAAATTGCCCTAAATTGTTTTTTTTTTCTTGAGGGAACTTCTTTGCTACATATATCTTTTCCGTCAATCCCTCTCTTTTTAAAGAATCTGATAGAATTTGCCTTTCTTTTTGTTTGTATTGTCTCTCTTGTATTGTATTGTTTGTATCGTATTGTTTATTTATATAGAGCCTATACACAGAAAAGTGTTTCAAAGCACTCGAGGAGGGTGGGAACACAGGGGAAAACAACAGTCGCTCAGAGCCCTTCAAACTCAGATGATAGCAGTCTGCACAGGAAGAGTAAGTGCATACAATACATTTAACAGTGTGTGATATAGAAAATAGCCCTGACAGCCATTCTGCAATTCGGAGAAACATTCTGACGATCTTCAGGCTTGGTGCGTACGGATCTAGAAGTGCACAGAGGGTCACAGGGAGGGGAGGCTCAAGTGCACCCAGTCGGTTGAGACTGGAGTAAGTGCAGAGGGAGCCACTCTCTAGCGTACCTTTCTCAATGCTTTGAGTGAGGGTGGGGTGTAGGGCCCTGAGGCAAGTGCGAGAGGACTGGCAGGGGTACCAGTGAGACTCTGAGGCAGCCAGTCAGCATGCCGTAAGGAATAGGAGTGAGGGAGGGAAAGGAGAGAGAGCTAGGTTAACAGGGAAGAGGAGAAGAGGAAGGTCTTGAGGTCTTCACCTTAATGACTTTCCACCTCCTATTCAGCCTCTTTCTGTTCCCATTTATTTTACCAAAACCTCCTTATCTTCTCACACCACCTCATCTTTTAGTACCTATCTATACCAAGCTAGCTTTGCATTCTCCTCCTTCCCAGACACCTGGTTCCCTCTCTCTAGCACCCCAGGTATGTCTCTTCCGAGCCTCTTGGGTCCATCTTAGTTGCACCTGGGCCTCTGCTCCAGCCTCCGATCTCCTTTGCACCCTTATCGCCTGGGTCCTTCTGAACCCAGAATTCTTGGTCTAATAACCAACTTGTTGTCTCTGGCTTTAGTTCCTTCAACACTCCACTCCAACTGTCTACAAATTAGCTCCTTGTCCAACCTCCAGAAGCCCTCCCCATTTCTTACTTTTGACCCCACCCATAGGAGGGTTCTATCATGATTGGGACATGGTGCATGGGATTAATGTCTATTTTTGTGGATTTGCAAGCCCCTCATAATGCGTGCCTCTCCTGCCCTTGCATTCACCTAGGCCCTGCCCCTTCTTCCACAGATTGAGTCATCCTAATGGCAGTCCAGAATCTTTGATTTCAGTTTGAAACATACATTTTCAGGGCACTGCTACACATGCATATATTACTATGACAGCATTTCGTGGTTTACAGTGGTTGTTTTCTCTTTGACATCTGTTGATGTTACTCCATGAGAAAAAACTTGCTTTCTCTAAGACTACATGTATTTGAGGTGAATTGGCATACCCCTGCAAATAACCATTAATAGATGCCTTATCAGGGACCGCATAAGGATCAGGCAAACAAGTCTCTTCTACTAGCTGATTTTTGTTCATATTCTATAAGCTTTACACATGTACCAATGTCACATGTGACTGTGTTGGATGTTTCAATACTGTGGATTGCCTCCCCTGGAGTTAACAGCCAAAGCCACAGTTTCTAATTGTTTTACCTTACCCTTACTTGGCAGGCCCTCAATGAGATAGGATCCTGACTTTGTCACATGTGGCGAGCCTCTGCCATCTCTTTTTTTTAGCATGGTAGTGATAGCCATGGATCCTCAGCAGGCCATCACCGGGCCTAGCGTCACATGAATTGTGGGAACGTCCAGTAGGATTGTCTACCCCATCATCCAACATAAATGTCAGGCAGGGGAGTTCATCACACAACATGTGCCATTCCATTCAGGTGGTATTTGTCCACTACTGATCTGTTTGAATTGTGTAACTTGCTGTTCTGCTTTTGTAACTATCAATACAGGGTGTCAAGACCCAGTATGCGAAAACAATGTGCATTAGGCAAACACGTACAGAGTTGAATGAGGCATGTTGGCACGTACGAAATAATGCCATCTGGCTTATTTTGAACAAACAACTCAGGGCACTTAAAAATAATAGCAGAACTTTGCCTAACAAGCTGATTGATTTCTTGAAAAGAGATGATGACAAGTATGTTTTTATCAGTCTCTGTGGCTTTCTTCCAACCTCATATATCAGCAAGACTCCCATACTGTGTGAATGTTGTGCTCTTAAAACTCAGCTAAAATAACATAATGTATCATTACACATGGTTACATCCCACATGAGGAGTGGGAAGTGATGGGAACTTCGCCCAAAACATGTATTAACACCCTTTTAATGAGTGCTGAACTTTCTGATTAGAGATAAACACGTGGAGTACCGCAAAGTTGTTCTTACAGCATTGGCATTGATTGAAGTTATGCACCACCACATGGCTTTCCAACACACAAACACTTTTCTATCACTCATGAGAACTGTGCTGACGTTGTGAAAAACAAACAAAAATAGACTTTTGCAACACTAAGTGGTTAATTTATATAATTGATTATTCTAAAACAATTGATTATGTTTTACAACATCAGTCCAGAGGCCTATACAATGTGGAGTAAGGCTAATTGCAAAATAATGTCACGTATCGAATCCATTATTGCAGGTGGAACCCAAACAAATGAATATACAAAAAAGAAAGGACACAACTGCATGTTTTGCATCAAAGAAATAAAACGTGGTCAGTTAATGAAAAACGCATAACGAAACGTATGTCATTTATATGTGGCATGGGGCCGATAGAATTCACAGATACTGACACCCAAATAAGATTCAAAGCTTTTTATTAAGAATGGTACAGGATGGTTGTGACCTAATAGCCACTGGGGAATGGATTTCTTGTGATAAGCGGTTGAATACCAAGGGAAGACTAAATGCATAATGGAAAGTCCCAGGCAGGCAGGTCCCCCGATTTGTTTGCTCTGTCCTTTGTGTTCTTTTCTTTTTCTTTTTTTAATTTTTTATGATCATTTTGGTTTTACACTTGAAAACCTTAGGCTTTTTATCAAAATACAGTGAAAACATTGTCTAAAACAACACTGAGTCAAAAGAAAAAGAAACAAATCAAAACCATCTGCTTAGGACGCAAGAAAAATAATGTCCAGAAATATATTACATCCTTAGGGGAGAGAAGTGTCAACTTCTCCACTCGTTATAGCCAATTCTTCTGTCTGTGTAAGTAGCTCTTTCAGATATCCAAGAACAGCTATAATCAGAGAATTACTATCCCCTTGAAAGATATCTGTCCACCATGGGGTTGTATATTTCTGAATACATTTGCCAATCCATCTTTTTCTCTGATCGTTTAAAGTAGGGAAGAACATAATTAGATGCTGCAAGGTTTCCTTTTGGCCTCCGCACCACCTGCATACATAGTCTCTCAGATCTTTAGCTTTTCATGCTTCCATTACTTCTTTGATAGGTACCAAGTTCATCCGTAGTCTCAAACTAATTTCTAAGCATGCTGCAAGGGAAGTACTCTTGGGGATTTCCTCTTGCCCTGTGGTTTTAATCTGTATGTCCATATAGGTTTAAGGATTGAACATTCTCTCTCGTATATATCCAATCTAGATCCAAAAGTCTTCTTTTCGCTTTGGCAGGATTTATCACTAAGCTCTCTTCCGAAATACTCAATTCTGCGAGGATGTTTAAATAGTTGGTTTTCCAATTTTTTTACTTCTGGACCTTGTCATCACAGAGTGTGCGATTCAGCACTTTGAGTCTGCCATCCCTACTGTTCGATAGTCATTTACGGAAAAGTATTTTCCATTGGACAATAGCCCAGAGTGAGTTCAGCCACGTATTAAATCAATAGGGATGAAAGATGGAAGAGCCAACATCTGTCTCCAGTATATGCCTTCCAATTTTGGCCAGAGTTCCTTAGGGAGTAGTAATGTTGATTCTGAAGCATATGTTGTGATGGGTACGACTTTCATGTTGTAACATTAGATGCCAGATTGTAGTGTATACTTACACAATTTCCTGGTGATTATTCTTCCCAGGGAAGTGAGGTTTCTCATCTTTGTTCTTAATCTAGTCTCCTAGGGTGCTTCTACTATGCTGTTATTGATACAAACCCCTAAATACATGAGGCTCATATCTTCTACGATTTTATCCCCTTGAAAAACCATGCTTGTTTCCCCGATGGTTTGTGGGCATATTTCCCTGAGAGTGTCAGAATTTTTGATTTTGCAATGTTAACTTTTAAGCTATTTTCGTCCAGATAGTTTGCTATAGCTTCCAGCTGTCTTTGTAAGCCTACTTTAGTTTGGTCATGCAGGAATAGGTCGTCTGCATGTAGCAGACGACCCACAGCAGTTCTTGCCATTCTTGGTGGAAACATTCTAAATTTATCAGAGATGAATTGATTGAACAATATCAGAACCAGTCTGCATCCCGTTTTCAAACCCAATGTTGTTACTATTGGTTCAGTGAGGTTACCTCTTTTGCCCAGTCTAACACACATGGTGGTGTTTATATGTAATACCATTAATACTTCTCTTAGGTCTTCCATAATTTGGGTCTCTTAATCACATCAAACACTTGAGCAAGATCAATTGATGCCAGGTGGACTTTTCTCTTTGATTGCGCTTTTACTGTTGCCTTGATGTGATTTATCAAAAAGAGGTTGAATGCAGTTCCTTTTCCTGTCTGGAAGCCTGCTTGCCATTTATTGAATGAACCACAACTCATCCTCCATGTATCGAATGCTCTCAGGCTCAAAGTACCAAAGATGTTTCCAATAACATCAAGAAGAGGGATATGTCTGTAATTAGATGGTTGCGCCCTATCGCCCTTCTTGAATATCGGCACAACAATCGAAGTACTACGTGAAGCAGGGATTGCCTTTGTTCTCTTTATTTTTGTAAATAGGGTAAACATGATCTCTGTCCATCAATCAGGGTCCTCTTTTAGTTTGCAGTTTGACAGGCCATCCAACCCCGGGGCTCTCGAGTTACTTGCTGATAAGATCAAGGCCTTAATTTCAGATTTATTTGTTGAAAAAGACCAAGCAGTGTTGGATAGGTGAGGCTGAGCCCCTATGTCATTATCTGACTTAAACAGAACCGCAAAGTGTTTCTTCCAATCTGCTGCAGATACCCCGTTCAAAATTATAGAGTTTTGTGGGGCATTCAAGTTATTTATGATCTTCCATATTCTCAAAGTGTTCTTTGTGGAGATTAAGCTTAACATCTTTTCAGCGTCTCTTTGATGTAGGAGCCATTTATGATTTTTTAAACGTTTTTTATGCTGTTGTTTCAGTTTCTTCAATATTATTGGGTCCCAAAGTTCTTTCTTGGCTCTAGACAGCTCAATTTTCACAGCTTTTTTCCCGCTTGATATCAATGTCAAATGCGTGCCTTTTTTTAAAGTCACATTTAATAGACTCCCTGGGCACCTCCTCGTAAGCCTCCAGTCTACATGTCTGTTGAGTCCTGATCTCAACTTTGTCTTCAATTGTGAGTCTGTTGTGCTCCGATTTTACATATAGGTGCAGCTTTGTTTTGGTGTGATGCATATAGGGCCAGTTACCAATAGAGACCGTCAATATTTTGTGGTCACTCTTATCCGATGTCCTGATCCCAAAGTCTATCAGGTTCCCAAACAGGTTCTTTGAAGCAAACAGATAGTCGAGAGTTTGTTGTTCTACACCTCTTTTCCAGGTGGGTTTAGCTGGAATATCCACCTGTATATGGCCATTTGCCAAATAGATGTTTCTTTATTCCATCTTGTCTCTCCAAATAAAGCTTCTGGTTACCTGAGGGGAAGAGTTTATAGAGTGATATGGATATGATTTTGGCTTTCTCATCAAAGCAATGTATGTTTAAGTCACCACAGATGAGAATTTCGAAATTAGGTTTCGAGTTCCTAGCACTGTCGATGGTATCCAGTACTTCTTTGACATATTCTTCATCCTTGTTCATCACCAGATTCCAGTTGAGGTTGATGAGTAATATATTCCTCAACAGTTTATGGTCTTTTAAGCCTGTTGTAATTGAGAGGGCCTGGATCCCTTTTTCCCTTTTACTGTTTATGTACACCTCATAACCAATCAAGTAAAGGAGCATCAGAGAACCATGTCTCTTGGAGACATATTATTTCATAATGGTCAAATTGCAGGTCACCAGCACAAAGTAAATGAGCGAAACCTTGCGTGTTCCAAGAGGCGAGTGTAACATGTTTTTCGCATCCCATCCCCTTGGTTTCTGCTCTAGCTGCTGCAGGCTATGAGGACAAATTACCACTGACCAATGTCCCTGTTAAACACAACCAGTTTTTACCTTCCTCTAAATTAAGCCCCTCTGGGCGGCTCTTTCCTTTAGCCACATGGTTCCACTTTCTATTTTCCACTGTTCTTTTTAGATTTCTTTTAGAAAAGGGATAGCCTGTGTCTCCTAGCTCCCTCACCTTCTGGTGGTTGTCAGCTTTCGTTGAGTGTAGCCTACCACTTTTAGCTGCCTTTGACGTCCAATGTTGTCTCTCATCAGATCTTCCTCCTTCAATATCTTTTTTGTCATATTCAAACAGCTCAAATCAATTAGGTACTTATTTCTCGACAACTTCCATGATTCTGTTTTCTTTTCCATGGATGCAACGTAAATATTAACCTCATTCAGTTTTGAAAAGATGTTGTATTTCCTTTTCTTTTGGAGGCCATGATCAAGGTCCTCAGTTTCCCCAATAGGCAAGTCTGAAGATCTTTTGCTTTTATGTGCCTGTAATGTGCAGACACCTTCTACAACTTCCAAGTCTTCATCACAACAAGAGAGTGGTGTTATTGCCTCGTGATTAGGCGCTGAAGGGGCACTTACTGCTTCTGTTGTTAAAATGGTAAAATCCAGTCGTAGACCCTCATTTGTTATTTGTAATTCCCTTTCTTGAAGTTTCTATTTTGGAATGCAATATTGCTATTAGGGTTGATTGATCCCTAACTTGATCATGGAGTGATTTGTGAAGTTTAATGTAGGGTGTCAAAGTCAAGGTAAGTGCAGGAATTAGTTCTGTATTTATTGCAGAGGTCTTTTTGTTGAAAGAATGCTCCATGCTGCTCAACTCCATAGCTGAAAAAATCCAGCGATAGCCTGCCAAATATCTTGGATCTGATTTAGGGACCCTCCGTATGGTCTCTGGGGAGAATAATTTAGTTTGTCTCTCAGGGCTTCACTCCTCATCTTTTAATGGTACTTCTCCCACAGCAGGTTGAGACATATGATGCCTGACTAGACTGGGTCTGACGTGTGTGAGGTCCATATCAGTCTCACCTGCAGCTAGATGGTGGGGAGAATATATGGCTAACAATGGGATGTGTTCACTAAATGTGGCAAACCAGAAGTAAGACTCAGACCTGAGGACATGGCCCAACACTGAACACGTATCAAAATTAAAGAAAATGCCTCACTGTCCCTATTGCTAAAAGGGGGTTGTCTCTTCCTAGCAACTGAAATAAATGTGCTCATCAGGATGTCAAAAAACGAAAAACAATCCTCCATCCTAACCTGTACAACTAACTGGCCTTACCACTAGATAAAAAACATGCAACAATTGAGAGAAAGTGTTTTCAAACTGGAGGTCATCACTACTTTCAGGTTGATCCCCTCTCGTGCGACAACATTTTGTCACAGGACACAATTCTTCCACTGGGTCACCACAGCAGTTTTCCAAAGAAGAGATACAAAAATGGCAAACGCCCAAGTCTGTCTCAGTTCATCTGGTTACAAAGATGGGTTCATGATGGATTGTCAAGTGTTAAAAAAAAACTCAATTTAACATGCATGTTTCCAATCCGGTACTCAACCTAGCCCCCTCTAGAAATGCTGCATCTGAAGGCCAAAGATATTTCAATTTCTTCAAATTCCAGGGTAGAGTGGATGTTCCACTTTTTATTGTATGGCTGTGTTGGCCTTTTGTATTGGTATCAGTCCTTGTATCCTCTGTGGCACCTTGGCCCTTGTCTAGACTATTCACGGGATCTCCAACCCCAAGGCTTCTCTTATTTGTTTGCATCCCTTCCTTCTTATGGGACTGTTCAATATGGTTCACTTGGCATTTGACATTGGCATCACTAATTGTGTCCTTTGGGCTACCTTGGCCTTTGTATGGGCTATTTATGGGTTTTCTTACCCCTGGGTTTGTTTTATAACTCAGAACACTTCGGGCTCTCCTCGGTTTGTTCACAGGCTCACTCACCAGTGAAGTATTCAGGGTTTCTGCTTCCCAGCAGCACTCAACCATCTGCTTAGCGTCTTTATGGGCAGCTCATGTATCTGTTCTCTTGCAGCGCATCCGCCAGGGAGGGTCAGTGATTCTGATGTTGGTAGCATTCGTCCCCACCTGCCACGTCATTGCATCTTGTTATGGTGACCCTTTTTGGACCACATCTCTCTTCGATATGCTGTTATCGGTATTGGGGATGAATAGCTTTCCCCACAGCATTTCTGGATTTGGTTTTTCACAAGCTCCTGTTCCACCACATCCTCTCTATGATCACACCCCCAGAATGTTCTCGCTCCATGCTCCAGACAAAGTTTCCACTCTGTATGCCTCCTCCCCTGCCATTCGGAGTTGTGTCAGGTAATATCCTCCTCCAGCTGAGGACTTCAATGTTTTTATAGCAGGTATGTGCTTCTGATTTTAAGATGTGAAGTCAGAGAAGGGTTCAGCATTGGTGTCAGAAAAGCAAAAAGCCACATCACCTTTGCAATGTATGTGACTCCCATATAGGTGGAGAGTACAGATTTCACAGCAGTCTCTCCTCCAGTCAGGGAGTCCTCGTCCCCAGAGGGGGAGTCACTCCCAGTGAGGTCCAGCTTGCCCAAACACCTAGGGAGGGTCTTGTGGAGAAGGCTTACCTAACCTCAATGGAGATGGCTCCTTGGGGAGAATGGATGAATTTCAGAAATTCGTCACAATGTATTAAGAGATATTTTTCCTGTACCAGTCACCACCTTAGTGGTCTTAGAGATATGCGATCTGCCGAAGCGGCACACATTGTGTATGGGCCATTAATATCTAGGCCTTGTTGTCTGAAAGAATAAAAAAGGGCAGCAAAGGAGAAGAAGGTAATGAGGGAGCAAGGTAAAAACTCAGATGAAAGGTGTGTTCAAATAATAAAGGGGATGAAGGAAATGATGTGTGTAATCCTTTACAAACCTGCATATTCAATATTGAATGATCAAAGTAAAGCACGAGTTGAAAACAGCACATACTTCATGATACTGTGAATGAACATATACCTCTATCGAAAATTTCTAGTTATTTACAGGGAGCAAATGTAATGAGTCTGTCAGTGGTTGAGTGATGGGCTTGAGATAAGATCAATCAAACTTTCAAATTATTGAAGTATGTTTGTGTGTTAGCTTTTACTGTAAACTAAAAAACACAGAGAAATACCTTGTGGATCACCCTGCAACCTGTCAGAAATAACAAATCCCAGCATTGACTGTGTGTGTAAGTTGAGTGAGGTAAGAACACAGGATAATAGACATTATGTTTCCATCCCTCAGAATGTCATACCTGCAAGGTCATGTACTAAGGATTGAGCACATTGGGAAAGAATACTATAACAATTTATGAAGGAAGACAGTCAGAGACCCACATGGGAGTTTCCCTTAACATCCTTCATGATCCCTCACCAGCCTCCAGTAGATAACCATGCAATGCCAGAGAAAAAAGTATCACTAATGTTAACTATAAACATGACAATGAAAGTAGAGCTGCAGGTGTGAATGCCATTGCAGAATAGGTTAAACAAATCATTAAAGAAAATAATCCATTAATTAGATATTTCCTAACTGTGCAGGCATTCTTTATATGGTCATATATTCTTCAACATGTCGTACTATTTGTCCTGCATGGAAGGTCAGTGTACGGTGATTTGACATGTTGCCTTGTGTAAAATCTGCTTTTTCTATTCCATATCATGTGGGGTCACAGAAATGGGGAGGAAAATCCCATATGGTATTTGTGAGTCACAAGAAATTGTGTTTGTATCGTTGTGGTCATGGACAAGCTATATTTACACACATGCAAATCAATATAGTTATCAGAGGGAGTAGAGAAAGGTCAGTAGTGATAGAACCTAACACGCCATGATATAACAGACAATTGTTTTGTCCAAATGAGCAGCCTTGGAGTTTAGAGAAGGAGGCAATATAGCCATAACTCTGCCATTGATATATATTTATCGATCAAGGCCGTTCTTTCAACACTATAAACCATATCTATCATTACTTTTGGGGCACACAAGTTGGAGTTGGTGATCCACTTTAGAGCAGCACTTAAGGGGCAAAATACATATTCATACAAAACACATTGGGCCTCATTACAGGTTTGATGGTATCCCGCTGGTAAATCTGGTTGGATACCACCAAGTGGTAATACCATTAGCGGCACTTGTTCTGTTGTATTTACTGTCATATTACAAGTGGTGGCAACAGTGGATAATCCCCATTCAATGGAGTCCCATAGGACTCCATTGGGGGATTGCCAGTATTACCAGCACCAGTAATACAGGTATTGATCGTTCTTTGCCAGTGGGATGGTGGAATTACCACCAGCTCTTGGCTGGAGGTAATTCCAGCCACCCCACTGGCAAACTTGTGCTATGCAAGTGCAGAAATGTGCCAGTAAATGGAATTACCAGCATGTTAATTGTACAGCTGCATACGTCCTAAACCTGGATAGTGCCCTAGCGTGAACCTTTTCCCAATGCATCTCACATAACTTGCACTTAGATATCACTCCTTGGTCACAAAGCATTCCTTTGCTAGTTTCAGCACAGGTTCAGATTTGTATCCGTGTACTTCCCTGTTTTGGTTTCCTTCCTTTTTTTTACCATCCTTTTCCCCCCCAAGTTCGTTTTTTGCCTTGTTCCTTTTGCCGAGCCGTTCATTTCTGTCACACTTGTGTCCCCTTTCTGCAATTTGCTCTTTCTTGTGCAGCTCTTTTTCTTATTACCTGTGTTTTGTCCAAGTTGTGTTTATGGCTCTTTCCAGCTGTGCAGTGGTGCATTTGATTACAGGTAAAATCATGTGAACTTCTTAGCATGCTCCATTTTCTTTTCCCTATGATGTCACACTGGTACTAGATTCTCTTTTCTGATTGTACTTGTTTTGATTTATATTTTAGCAGGATTTCTTATGCATGCTTTCTGCACCTCTACTGACATTCGTTGTTGCTGTCCCGTCACTTACTCAACACTTTGAGCGGTTTGATTGCTTCGTTCTCCTCCTGTAAGCCAACGTTCTTTGTCTTCTCTAACTGCTAACTGGATTCCACGAACATTTATAATCAAACATTCATTTCTATTTCTTATTTGTTGTTCTATGTTTTTGTTCATCTAGGATTTGTGTTGGACAGGTACATCAACGCGTTTCCATCTGTCCAGATTCTAGTTCCATTCTGGGATTTGTACCCACAGTTTCTTCAGGAGGTACTGTTCGAAACCCGAGGGCATCCTTGCATCTATTCCCCATGGATCCTCTTCTCAGGTGGCCAGGGAAAGGCCATCGCTTTTAGATCTCGACCCTGGGGGTGGAAAAGCGAGGGAGGATCACATGGGTGGATGGTGTTTGGGGATTGTGGAGAAGACGTCCTTGGGAGAGACAGAGTATTCCCCTTCCCATTCCTTAATTAACCCAAAATCCCAGGTGTACTTATGGGGTGTTGTTACGCCTTTTAATTGGGCCAGTGCAACATCAGGAAATATTATAGGTCCAGAAGCCACACAAGGAAAGTAACAGAGAGGAGGGTTAATAAGGAGACATGGTATCACCCTTTCCCTATTGAACACAAGCCTAACTGTCCCCCAGTCTTTGTGGGCTATTGTAACATTGTTTCCATAATGTAACACTCTATGGTACTGGGACGAGGAAGAGGCAACTCAGAGTGTTGAACACTTTTAGGTCATATAACCACTCTAGTACTGGGATGAGGAAGAGGACAGCAGAGTTCTGTAAAGGTCAGGCATGTCCCTTTAATTAGGGTCAGGCAATTGCACTAAGTGACTACCACCTGTGGCCACTTACAAAGCTCAACAGATATGAAAATGAAGGCTTTGCATCAGGAGGGGGTCACACAGCAGACTGGAACATGGAGCCGGAAACCAGAGAGACAGGAGCGGGACACACAAGTGCAGGAAGCCGTGTCAGGCGAGGACCAGAGATGCTGGGGCCAAGGCAGGCTCAGAGAAGGTCAGGAATTCCTTTATACCCTACGTGTCAGGTGCAAGGAGGAGCTGTGGGCCGCAGAAGAAATACGGTTGTTGTGGACCAGAGGAAGAGCGAGTAATAATCTCCCCAAACTATGCAAGAGAGAAGCAGATGCCATGGAAGCAGGAAAGGCACAATGGGGACAGAGCTGAAGGGAACTGCAGAGTTAAGCCGGTGAGTGCAGATGGGAAACACTCATACCGGGACACTCTGAAAAAAATTCAATAAGCTGTTCCTGTATGTTGAGCATTGTGGAAACCACCATAAGTACTTTTGAGCGATTATAAGCCTGAAAGGTTGTGAAGATAGTCCCACAAGGGTGAAATGGTTATATTTTAACTACGACCCCAAAAAATGAAAGGATTATTGAATACTGTACAGAATTAAAGAAACATGAAAGTATGATAGAATACACATTTCTGAATGCTGGAAAGAGATTAAGCAAATCATGAGAATGTTTTGAGTGAAATAAGACCAATGTGGAACACGTGGTGAATACAAGAGGTACTTTTCACTATCAAGGGAAAGCAGTGGACAATTGTTGCAAGAGCTGATGAAGAGGGTTAGTACGTGTGAGAAATTATCCTATTTTTGGATGTGCGCACAACTTGTCATATAAGTATAAAAAGTATAGAATTTTGGAATGAGTAGTTATTGGTAGGTATGCGTCAGCAGTGACGTACAGAAGGGGCAATTTCTCAAAAAAATACCTTACGTTTAAACGTTGAAGCAAGCTGGGATGTCTTCACTGTTTGCGCTTCCAACTTATATCATGAAGTTGGTTAATGAGAAAATCAAAGGAGACTGCGAAAAAAGGAACTGTAGTATAGTCACCTGTGTTTACCAAAGATTATTATTAGACAGCATGTGTCATAAGGTGTAAACATAAGTATACAAAAGGTAGTATTGACAACTGATTGATAACACATACATCTATAACTGACATTGTCCAAAAATAAACATTGATACATTAAATCCAACACAAATAAACCAATATTGTATGTGGTTTCACAGTTGTGGAGTTCCAAAAGGATTCACAGAGGAAAAAGCAGGGGGGAGGGAAGAGAAGACAAAAACTTGTTATTATAAAGCATATACACTCTGCATCATTGATAATCATAGGGGGGACAGGTACATGTGGGACAATGGTATTTAATGTTTTCTTTTATGTGGTCTTCCACAAAAAATGTCAAACAATTGAAATTTGCCATGAGCATGTCCATTTTTTCTTCCATGCACTGGAGAGTCTTTTCCAATGTATCTTTCGGTGTACTATTTTCAATGTTTGTATGGTCTGTTAAAAATATATATATATATATGTTAACTGTACATAAAGTAATTCTTATTAATTTGGTTATATAGAGAAGTGTCTACCATTAGTAACACTATCTTCAGACATTTGCTCACGTGGGAAATTCTCCTCAAGCCATTCTAAAGTACTGGATATTTCTGTTAAAAATATATATATATTACTTTTATTGTATATAATACAGAAATTTTAGAAATATATAAGAAAAATGAAGTTTACATACTAGCTTCGTGTAAATTGTGTTCTTACTGGTCTGTAGATCTGCTGGTGTTCCTAGTTGTGCAGTTTCTGCGAGATAATTATGTTGGAAGCATATATTTCTTGTTTTGGTACATTCCATTTTAGTACATATGGGGCCTCATTAATTCCCCTGGCGCTAAGTGTTTAACGGCGCCGTAAAAGGCTGCGGCGCCGTTAAACACTTAACGCCTTACTACGAGATCCCTTTGTGGGACCTAACCTTAACGGCTGGTCTACTCCAGTCGTTAAAGTAGGGACCCGCAAAGAGACCTTGGTGCTAAGTTCGGTACCGCAATTTGCTGTACCGTACTTAGAGCCTTCCCCATTCCCATAGAGCCCTATGGGGCGAAAATGGGAATGGGGAAGGACTATGGTTCAATGGGGAATTACCGCCCCGCAAACCTTGGAATGGGGTGGTAATTCCCCATTGAACCAGGGCCGACCCGTTACAACACCGGCACTAACCATGGTGCTAATAGCGCCATGGTTTAGCGCTGGTGTTGTAATGAGGGCCATG
Organism: Ambystoma mexicanum; assembly: GCF_040938575.1. Taxonomy (NCBI): domain Eukaryota; kingdom Metazoa; phylum Chordata; class Amphibia; order Caudata; family Ambystomatidae; genus Ambystoma; species Ambystoma mexicanum. The sequence goes on along the minus strand of NC_090927.1, from coordinate 645,985,372 downwards.
GTATTTAAATGGATGGTTGATGTGTTAGATATATAGGTTCCACTTCTTATTTATTACTACATATAATGTGTCTGTGTGCTCGTTTTTGAACTTGTGCAGTGTTCATATGGCATGATATAACAATTTAAGATACCCCGTGAGTTTTTGGGTAGTGTTGCTGTTGTCCGCATCCGTCCACGGACATACGCACAGTCCACGGACATCAAAATCACTAGCTGGGGGTTCAGTATGTTCTATGCTTCATGTATATAAAGTCAGGGACATTATGGTTAAGTTGTGCTACTAAAAACCTATGAAATTTAGTAAAAAATCTTTGTTAAATGGACGTTATGGTTAAGTTGCGCTACTAAAAACCTATCAAATTCAGTAAAAAAACTTTGTTGAAGGGACGTTATGGTTCCAAGTAAAACCGAATAACCTCTGAAATTCGCTAGTTATGGTAAGCTAAGCAACCATAACTCGCGCCACCACCATGCACTGCTAAGACTAACACCCAGGACATCAAAGATGACATCACAAATGTAATTGATGACATCACTGATGACATCACATGTGCATCTACTTTTCATGAAAAGTGTGAACAAGGGATTGTTATTATAATATTGACAAAAAAGTGCCAAGGGTCATTGGAATAAATATCATGAGCTACTTAGTGCATTAAGCAATGCATTGATATAAATAGCATTCTATTATCAAGTTCTATCCAGTATACTAAGCCACTCATGTAGAAACATAGGCATTGTGTGCAGCATACATGATGGAGGTGCAATATTCATAATCTTGCCATGTTGAACAGTGAAATGATAACTGCTTTTTTATTAGAGTTTTGTGTACTGTGAAACATGTAATAAGTAGCTAATGAAACCCACTTACTACATAATTGCATTATTAACGAAAAAAAAACACAAAGAGACAACACATACAGATATTAGAAATATAAATATATACAGGGAAAGTGAAGTAAGCAAAAAAGCAGCAGTAGGAGCAGAAAGTGTTCATAACTGATTATCTTAATGCAGAGAAATGATTACTCTGCCTCAAAACTGCTACTTACCCTATGTATATGTATCACATGATGTGATACGACCCTAAGGAAAGTAGTGTGAGTACAATGTATACAAATATGAGCATATACAGGGAAAGTGCAGTAATAAAAAAACAACAGAACTATCGGACAGTGCTGATAACCCTACTGATTATCTTCATGCACATAAAGCATTGCTGCCTTTCAAGCTTGTGTCTTCCCCTATGTATATGTTTCATATGATGTGACTGGAGCCTAAGGGAATTGCTGTAAGAACCTACTTAAAAGATAAGTCTACAAATATATTACCTTTTCCATTTTTAGTTCCTGACTGTTACTGAAGAAAACCATGTGGCCTAGATATGTCAGTAAAGGAAAAAGGGGGAGCCAGACATGTGATGTCATCAGTGATGTCATCAATGACATTTGTGATGTCATCTTTCATGTCCTGGGTGTTAGTCGTAGCAGTGCACGGTGGTGGCGTGAGTTATGGTTGCTTAGCTTACCGTAACTAGGGAATTTCAGGGGTTTTTCACTTTTACTTAGAAACATAACATCCCTTGAACAAAGTTTTTTTACTGCATTTCATAGGTTTTTAGTAGTGCAACTTAACCATAACATCCCTTTAACAAAGTTTTTTTTACATATATATTTTTTATGTATATATATATTACATGGACGCGGTAGCGTCCATGTAGTTATGGTTAAGTTGTTGTTTCCATAGGAAGAGCATTTTTTGGGTGGCTTATAACTTCGCTCCCTCTGGACGAATCCTCACCAAACTTTGCAAAAAAGCATATGGCCCACTCTGAATTATTTTTGCAAAGTTTGGAGAGGTTTGGTCCAGGGGTGTAAAGTTATGGGGGGGTCCCAAAACTTTTGTTTTTTCCCATAGACATAATGGGAAAATACTTTGCGCACGCCTACAGCCCAAACTGCTGGACAGATTTACACCAAATTTGAGGCAGGGGCGGGGGTTTGGTCCCAAAAGCGTGCTTTTGCAAATTTGGTGTAAATCCGTCCAGTAGTTTTTTTTTTAAATGACCAAAATGTAAGGCAAAAATATTAGTGATAACTGCGTTCTCTCCGCGGACGGACTTCCCGGTTCACTCCATGGACAGTGCCCTGATTGGCCAAGTGGCTTGCGCGATGTCCGCGGACCTCCAACGTGTTTGCTGATTGGACGGCGTGGGGCATGGAGCGCGTCTGATTTTTGGTGGCGCCCGACATCTTGCATTCGCGGACGACTGCGGACAGCGAGGTGAAACTTGGTTTAAAAATTGTATTTAGTAGTGTGTTTTGGTGTGTAAGAGTGTTTGGGGAGGTTGGGGGAGTATGAGATAGGTGCAATGTTGTATTTTTTTTTATGCGCTAGAACCTTTTGTTGTGTTCAATTTGTCTGCGGACAACACGGCTGTTCTGAAATGTTCGTAAATAAACAGAATGGATTCGGTGTCAAGTTTAAAGTGTTCTAAGAACACTCGTGTGGTCCTGGAATGTTCGCAGGGGGTGTCCTGAAGACATTGTCTGTATTGTTCGTTGGCAAGCTGAAAGTGTTCTAAGAACACTCGCGGTGTCCTGAAATGTTCATACATAAAGAAAATGGGAGTGTCCTGAGGACGCTGTCCCTATCGTCCTCTGGCAAGTTGAATGTGTTCTAGGAACTTCCTTGTGTCTGCGGACATTAAAATGGTTGCAATGCTTGAATCTATGGGTATGATATGCTGCGGTGGTTAGGGCCAGGGTATAGAATGCTGGGTGCATGGCCATTTGGCCATGCACCGAAGATTCTATGCCCTGGGCACAACCACCGCAGCATATCAAACTCATATGCCATGCACCCAAGAGTCTATGCCCTGGCCACGAGCACCGCAGCATATCACACTCATAGTGGTTTATACCTTTGGGTCAAAAACAAATTTATAAGGAACAATGTTATAAGCCAGTATGGGTGTGATATGCTGCGATGGTTGTATTTATCATGTTATACTTACTATTTGGTTTAGTAACGGGAGTCCATGTTTTTCTTGTTCATTTCTGTGATAAAAGAAAATAGCATGTTAGTATTAGTATTTTATAAAGACTTATTAAATTGTACAATCAACATTTTCTTCTTTTATTTTTTAACCTCATATTTAGTAGATTACAAACCAGAGTACTGTGCAATTTGCTCAGTTTCTGTGTTTGTTGCTAAAATCATTGGGCCTGTGGGAGAAAAAAAATCCATGGTGGATTAAAAAAAAACCTTTTTCTGTTATGCTACAGTTTATTAGTTTGTTTGTTTTCAGTGTTTACTTGTTGTTTCTGGCTAATGCTTTATACGTTGGATTGTTCTAGTTTTTGGGAGCAGTAAGATATTAGATATTTGTTTGGATATTGTAAAATTTTGGAGCAGTTAGATACCAGTAGGCGTATTCTTACTGTTTATTTTTTGATATAATTTCGTGGTATTGATTTATCTGTTTGGATATTTCTAAATTTTGGGACAGTTAGATACCAATTGGCATATTCTAACTGTCTATTTTCTTCTCTATTTGAGTGGTATTCATTTATTTGATTAGTTGTTGTAGCATCTTTGGGCAGTTAGATAGCTTTTGGAATATTGTGACAGTTTATATTTTTTTACTACAAGTGTACTTAAGGTTTAAGTACAGTTTAGTTATCAAATTTTGGTTTTAAGAACATTAAAAAAGCATTTGTAAGATTTGCTGGTAATCTCTGCTTTAGAGTAATGGTACTATCATTACATTCAAACCATCCACATTTCTTTTTTATATATGCAGTGTAGTGCCCTGAATTGGTTGTGGCTCCTGCATGGTAGATTATACCTATTGTTGTGAAGGTTTTCCTACCAAGTGATATTTGACCATGTGTGAATCCAGTCAGCTTGCAGTTGTTTTTGGTACCATTTGCATTGTAACGTAGAAGCATTAGTATTATGTATTTACTATGTGTTTGTATTACCAACGTGGAGCGATTATCTGAATTGCAGGTCAAACATAATCTACCATGGTTTGCATGTTGTACAAGTTGCTGAACTGGAACAGATTCACAATTAGGTATTGATATATACACAAAGCGTTCATTGGGATTTGTTCTTGTGTCACATTGTTGCAGAGAGTGCATGTATGTTTCCACATGTATGAAATCTGGAAGATTTCATTTATAGGTATGTTTGTGTTTTCCAGTACTAAAAGTAAGTACATTAAAAATTCTATGGATCTTACTGTGAGTTTATAGTGAATTACACCATTCCAGCAGAGTAGTCCAATTGTTGTCTTATTCCATAAACACTATACGAGTTGTCAGGATTGTTTGCTGCATTTCTGTGATGTACTAACATTTGCAAACACAATGGGTCTGTACTGTGTAAGTAATTGTTCTCAACAATTGGTGGTAATTGAAATAGAATATTCATTGCTACATTTGCGTAGCAACTTACACCAACTATATTTGAGAGTTTAAATGGACCAGGTAGTTCTGTATCTGAGTGCTTTTTTTGGAATTTGTCTTCCTTCTTTGAAGAAGTACCTGGTTTACTTTCCCTAATTGATTCTTTTTTGCTTGTGGCACTTGATGAAGTATTACTTTCTTTTACTCTCTTTGGAGGATTTGCAGTGACATCCTGTTGCTTTTCTGTTTGATTTATTTTTCTTTTATAATGTTTTACTTTTTGTGGAACAGAATATGTGTTTAGATGGGGAGTGTATAGTGAACGAAGTCTATTGTATTCTAAAATGCAAGGAATATCAGCGTTTATTTTACTTGCATCAAAGTTGATTAGAAATAGACCTTCAAGTGTACGTAAGCGTGATAGTGCTACGTAGCTCATGCCTTCTTTAAAGACTGTGTTACCAATATCTATCATTGCTTTGTCTAGGGTAAGACCTTGTGATTTATGAATGGTGACTGCGTATGCAAGAGTTATAGAAAAATGTTCTCTGCGTACATACATGTCTTTGAAGAGAAGGAATCGATCTGTTGAGCGTCCTATTCTTTTTACTTATGAAAGTTTGTCAAAGAGAATATTGACAAACTGAATTTTGTTGTCACGCGGGTATGTTTGAAAGCCAACAACTGTACCCAGTGCTCCATTAACTGGTCCTTGGTCCACGTCAAGGTTATGTTTCAGCATTACTCTGCAATTTGAGGATAACTTTAATATCTTTTCCAAGCCTGCTGTGTTTGAGATTGATTTTTTAAACTATTTAGTCTTGTTGTGGCTTTGTCACACATGGGTAGTGTCATTCCATGTACATCTAGTTTGTCTGTGGCGCTAATTTCCATTATTGGTTGCATTTCTTTACTTAACATTATTTCATTGAATTTGAAACAACGTGCAAGAGTTGGCATTAAGGCCATACAATTGACATTTTTGTGGGTTAATTGTTCCATAACATCTGTAGCACATGCATTATCACCATAAAGAAAGTGCATGAATGTGCCGGGTTTTCAATATTGCTTCTGCTTCTTTAGAAAGTATACCAACTCTGATACTTTTTAAGATGTTGGCATAAGTGAGATCTGCAGATTGGCACATGTTTTCTGTTAATTCTCTGTATTGGAATTGTTGCCAAAGGTTGACATTTCCAATGCTGCCAACAGTTTTACGGCAGAGTTTGTGTCCTAATGTTTTAAAAAAAAGGCTCACCTTTTACTGGTGTCAACTGAAGAAGATCTCCGAAAACAATAATGTGTTTTCCTGCAAAGAGCTCTTCATAATATGAGGTGAATCAAAGCCAACATTAGGTTGGACACCATGCTCACTTCATATATTAGTAGCATTTTCATTTGTTTCAATACTCTGCGTAGTTCCATTGCAACATCTGCAGAAAGTTTGTAATAATATAATTTATTTTGGTGTTCTACTGGCAGGAGAAGTAATCAGTGTAAAGCGACACCACCTATGTTGTAGGCAGCTAAACCTGTGGGGGCAGTGACAACAGCTGACAGTTTGTTGTTTGTCAATTGTTGAAGGAACTTACTAATGATTTTGATTAGGAATGTTTTGCCAGAACCAGCTTCACCACTGACATACAATAGTATAGGTTTGTAATTTTGACAGGTGCATTCTTTGTTTTCATGTTGTACACCATGTGCAATTTCTTTTGTTACTTCTTGAAAAATGCTAGGTTGCTCATTGTTTAGCTTTGATTGTAGTATAGTTAAGTCTTCTTTATCTTCATATTGACACATGGGGGTAATTCATAGAATTCAGTGCACAAGTGGCGCACGCGGCTGGCGCACAGTGTGCGGGTGCAAATCCCTGCGCCAGCCGCGTGTGGCAAAACCCATTTCCGCACACAGCGTGTTCATGGATTCCAGCTACCAAAACCAGCCGTGGTGCACAGTGGCGTAGCGACCCTGCAGCAGCGCCAGTTACGCCCCCAAGAACGCCTCTCGCGCAGGGAAAAGCCATCAAAATCCCCAATCCAGCGCAAAGGGCTGCGCTAAACCTGTACAAGCACGGCAAGTGGGCTACGTGTATCACTGGGGTGCGCGGGAAGTACCTCACGTCATTCAGCTGGGCACGTGCATTTCAGGGGTGCGCGGGAAGTTTCACACGCAATTCCATCAGGGTACTTGTATTTCAGGGGTGCGCGGGAAGTTCCACACGCGATTTCAGCAGGGTACTTGTATTTCAGGGGTGCGCGGGAAGATCCACACGCGATTTGAGCAGGGTACGTGTATTACAGGGGTGCGCTTGAAGTTCCACACGCGATTCCATCAGGGTACGTGTACATCAGGGGTGCGCGGGAATTTTCACACGTGAATTCAGCAGGGTACGTGTATTCAGGGGTGCGCGGGAAGTTCCACATGCGAATGTCCAGGCTATGTGTATTTCGGGATGCGCGGGAAGTTTCACATGCAATATCAGCAGGGTACGTGTATTCCATGGGTGCGCGGGAAGTTCCACACGCAAATGTCCAGGCTACGTGTAATTCGGGGTGCGCGGGAAGTTTCACACGCGATATCAGCAGGGTACGTGTATTCCAGGGGTGCGCGGGAATCTCCAAACGCGAATGTCCAGACTACGTGTATTTCGGGGTGCGCGGGAAGTTCCACACGCAATTTCAGCAGGGTACGTGTATTTCAGGGGTGCACGGGAAGTTCCACACGCGATTTCAGCAGGGTACGTGTATTACAGGGGTGCGCTTGAAGTTCCACATGAGATTCCATCAGGGTACGTGTACATCAGGGGTGCGCGGGAATTTTCACACGTGAATTCAGCAGGGTATGTGTATTCCAGGGGTGTGCGGGAAGTTCCACACACGAATGTCCAGGCTACGTGTATTTCGGGGTGTGGTGAAGTTTCACACGCAATATCAGCAGGGTACGTGTATTCCAGGGGTGCGCGGGAAGTTCCACACCTGAATGCCCAGGCTACGTGTATTTCGGGGTACGCGGGAAGTTCCACACGCGATTTCAGCAGGGTACGTGTATTTCAGGGGTGCGCGGGAATTTCCACACGCGATTTCAGCAGGGTATGTGTATTACAGGGGTGCGCTTGAACTTCCACACGCAATATCAGCAGGGTACGTGTATTCCAGGGGTGCGCGGGAAGTTCCACACCTGAATGCCCAGGCTACGTGTATTTCGGGGTACGCAGGAAGTTCCACACGCGATTTCAGCAGGGTACGTGTATTTCAGGGGTGCGCTTGAACTTCCACACGCGATATCAGCAGGGTACGTGTATTCCAGGGGTGCGCTTGAACTTCCACACGCGATATCAGCAGGGTACGTGTATTCCAGGGGTGCGCAGGAATCTCCAAACGCGAATGTCCAGACTACGTGTATTTCGGGGTGCGCGGGAAGTTCCACACGCAATTTCAGCAGGGTACGTGTATTTCAGGGGTGCACAGGAATTTTCACACGTGAATTCAGCATGGTATGTGTATTCCAGGGGTGTGCGGGAAGTTCCACATGCGAATGTCCAGGCTATGTGTATTTCGGGGTGCGCGCGAAGTTTCACACGCAATATCAGCAGGGTACGTGTATTCCATGGGTTCGCGGGAAGTTCCACACGCAAATGTCCAGGCTATGTGTATTTCGGGGTGCGTGGGAAGTTTCACACGCAATTTCAGCAGGGTACGTGTATTACAGGGGTGCGCTTGAAGTTCCACATGCGATTCCATCAGGGTACGTGTACATCAGGGGTGCACGGGAATTTTCACACGTGAATTCAGCAGGGTATGTGTATTCCAGGGGTGTGCGGGAAGTTTCACACGCGAATGTCCAGGCTAAGTGTATTTCGGGGTGCGCGCAAAGATTCACACGCAATATCAGCAGGGTACGTGTATTCCAGGGGTGCGCGGGAAGTTCCACACGTGAATGCCCAGGCTACATGTATTTCGGGGTACGCGGGAAGTTCCACACGCGATTTCAGCAGGGTACGTGTATTTCAGGGGTGCGCGGGAATTTCCACACGCGATTTCAGCAGGATATGTGTATTACAGGGGTGCGCTTGAACTTCCACACGCGATTCCATCAGGGTACGTGTACATCAGGGGTGCACGGGGAGCACCACACATGAATTCAGCAGGGTACGTGTATTCCAGGGGTGCGCGGGAAGTTCCACACGCGAATGTGCAGGCTACTTGTATTTCGGGGTGCGCAGGAAATTCCACAGGCGATTTCAGCAGGGTACTTGTATTTCAGGGTTGCGCGGGAAGTTCAACACGCGATTTTATCAGGGTACGTGTATTACAGGGGTGCGCTTGAACTTCCACACGCGATTCCATCAGGGTACGTGTACACCAGGGGTGCGCGGGGAGCACCACACGTGAATTCAGCAGGGTACGTGTATTCCAGGGGTGCGTGGGAAGTTCCACACGCGAATGTCCAGACTACGTGTATTTCGGGGTGCGCGGGAAGTTTCACACCCGATATCAGCAGGATATGTGTATTCCAGGGGTGCGCGGGAAGTTCCACACGCGAATGTCCAGGCTATGTGTATTTCGGGGTGCGCGGGAAGTTCCACACGCGATTTCAGCAGGGTACGTGTATTCCAGGGGTGCGCCTGAACTTCCACACGCGATTTCAGCAGGGTACGTGTATTACAGGGGTGCGCTTGAACTTCCACACGTGATTCCATCAGGGTACGTGTATTACAGGGGTGCGCGGGGAGCACCAGACGTGAATTCAGCAGGGTACGTGTATTTCAGGGGTGCGCGGGAATTTCCACACGCGATTTCAGCAGGATATGTGTATTACAGGGGTGCGCTTGAACTTCCACACGCGATTCCATCAGGGTACGTGTACATCAGGGGTGCACGGGGAGCACCACACATGAATTCAGCAGGGTACGTGTATTCCAGGGGTGCGCGGGAAGTTCCACACGCGAATGTGCAGGCTACTTGTATTTCGGGGTGCGCAGGAAATTCCACAGGCGATTTCAGCAGGGTACTTGTATTTCAGGGTTGCGCGGGAAGTTCAACACGCGATTTTATCAGGGTACGTGTATTACAGGGGTGCGCTTGAACTTCCACACGCGATTCCATCAGGGTACGTGTACACCAGGGGTGCGCGGGGAGCACCACACGTGAATTCAGCAGGGTACGTGTATTCCAGGGGTGCGTGGGAAGTTCCACACGCGAATGTCCAGACTACGTGTATTTCGGGGTGCGCGGGAAGTTTCACACCCGATATCAGCAGGATATGTGTATTCCAGGGGTGCGCGGGAAGTTCCACACGCGAATGTCCAGGCTATTGTGTATTTCGGGGTGCGCGGGAAGTTCCACACGCGATTTCAGCAGGGTACGTGTATTCCAGGGGTGCGCCTGAACTTCCACACGCGATTTCAGCAGGGTACGTGTATTACAGGGGTGCGCTTGAACTTCCACACGCGATTCCATCAGGGTACGTGTATTACAGGGGTGCGCGGGGAGCACCAGACGTGAATTACACGTGTGGGTCCTCCCAGGTGTTCCCTCTGCACCCTCCATGGCCCCTGCAGGTGGCTCACACCACAGGGCCTATCCTGCACAAGTCCTGCAGGCACCCCATCCACCATGGCCATGCCCCCCAGCCAACCCACATGTCAACTTGCACTACTGCCCACCAACGCATGTCCCCCTGCACCCCCAGCCACCAGGGGCACCCTCCACCAGGCCCCCACCCATGTCTCCCACCACCCCACCCCCCAGCAGTGCAGGGGCAGCCTCCACCAGCCCCCCACCCATGTCTCCCACCACATCCACCCCCCAGCAGTGCAGGGGCACCCTCCACCAGGCCCCCACCCATGTCTCCCACTACCCCCACCCCCCAGCAGTACAGGAGCAGCCTCCACCAGGCCACCACCCATGTCTCCCACCACCCTCACCCCCCAGCAGTGCAGAGGCACCCTCCACCAGGCCCCCACCCATGTCTCCCACCACCCCCACCCCCCAGCACTGTGGGGCACCTGCCAGCAGGCCCCCACCCATGCCCAACTCATGTTCCCCACCACCCCCAACCCCCAGCACTGTGGGGCACCTGCCAGCAGACCCCCACCCATGTCCAACTCATGTCCCCACCACCTCCCCAGCAGTGCAGGGGCACCCTCCACCAGGCCCCCACCCATGTCTCCCACCACCCCACCCCCCAGCACTGTGGGGCACCCGCCAGCAGGCCCCACCCATGTCCAACTCATGTCCCCACCACCCCAACCCCCCAGCAGTGCAGGGGCACCCTCCACCAGGCCCCCACCCATGTCTCCCACCACCCCCACCCCCCAGCAGTGCAGGGGCAGCCTCCACCAGGCCCCCACCCATGTCTCCCACCACCCCCACCCCCCAGCAGTGCAGGGGCACCCTCCACCAGGCCCCTACCCATGTCTCCCAACACCCCCACCCGCAGCACTGTGGGGCACCTGCCAGCATGCCCCCACCCATGTCCAACTCATGTCCCCACCACCCCCACCCCCCAGCACTGTGGGGCACCTGCCAGCAGGCCCTCACCCATGTCCAACTCATGTTCCCCACCACCCCACCACCCAGCGCTGTGGGGCACCTGCCAGCAGGCCCCCACCCATGTCCAACGCATGTTCCCCACCACCCCCACCCCCCAGCACTGTGGGGCACCTGCCAGCAGGCCCCCACCCATGTCCAACTCATGTTCCCCACCACCCCCACCCCCCAGCACTGTGGGGCACCTGCCAGCAGGCCCCCACCCATGTCCAACTCATTTCCCCACCACCCCCACCCCCCAGCACTGTGGGGCACCTGCCAGCAGGCCCCAACTCTTGTTCCCCAGCCAACATGTCATCACAATCTAGATCCTTGGTCCCTATGGTCAGCCTTCAAATGCAAAACACCCACCTGAGTATTGCATCCACCCACTCTGAAATGGCAATTACATGACAGAACACCAATTGCAAGTTTCGAAACAAGCACATGTCCCTCACATACACCCAATGGGTGTCAGTGAATCTCAAAACCCATATCATGATATGCATGAAACCAATGAGATGATACTACACATTGAAGTTCGATAAAAAAATATGTATTAAAGGAAACATAAATAGATTAAAAAATAAAGAAACATAAATGGGAATGTACAGAAATGAAAAGAAGCATGTCCGTGAAAAAAAGCAAAACCAAAAATCATAATCCAAAGTAATGGTGTCCAAAGTCACTGTCCACAAAAGAAAATCCAATGGGAAATAATAATTGAAAGCCATTGCTCCATGGGTAAATTGTGAAAGTGAAATAAAATCCAACAGTGAACTATGTACAGACGAACAAGCCAGGGTCCATTGTCCCAACCAAAGAAATGAAACCTATCTAACAACACTAACTAATAAAATAAACTATATACAAAAATGTGGCCAATGTCCAAAAGGTCAAAAAAAAATCAAAAAACAAAGGAAACCTAACACTAACTACATAGCTATTTACATGGGCAGCGGGCTAGTCCAACGGCTCATTGGATGTTGTCATGGGCCAGGGCATCATCGAACTCCTGTTCAATGGCTTGGAGGCGGGCATGTTCCCTGGCCCCGAGGTCTCGCAGGGATAAAGCAGTGTCCAGCTCCAACTCCCTGCGAAGACCCTCGAGGCACTCAGCCCGCCTCAGCGCCCTCCGCATGGAGTTCTCCGCCCTGACCATTGTGAGCCGTTCCTCCTCTGCCCGCTGCCGCTCCGCACCTATCTGCTGGCCCAACCGCTCCCACACAGAAGCCACTTCCATTCTAGGGTTCTCCAGCCCTCCGGCCGATGCCTGCACCCCTGATGTTGATGGCCCAGAGCCATGATGCCTCCCACGTCGAGCCTGCCGCTGCCTCCGACGCAACTGCCTGTGCCAGCACGACGGCATCCAGGCTGATGGAATCCACCTACGCCGTTGTGCACGTGCCCTGCCCGATGATGCCGTCACATCCTCCATCTGCTGGGGTCCAGTTGCTGGTGTGTCCACCCCTGCTGGACCTCTGACTCCCGACTGTGGCAGGGATGGGATCCGCACCGAGCCGGCTGCATTGGTCGGGGCAGTTCCACAGGGGGCCCTGGTGGCATCTGGGCTGGAAGACGGCATGGAGAACGACTGGTGCATAGTCTCCACAGAGGACGAGAGGGTCGCCAGTTTTGCCGACACATGTAGGAAACCCCCGACCATGGCCGATCCCAACTGGGCCACGTCGGCACGGTGCTCTCCGTGATGACGTGCATGCTTCTCCCGGGAAGCACGCACCTCATCACGAATTGCACCTGTGCGCAACGCGACACCAATCAGGACCTTCTCCATACGGCCAGGGGTCCCCTCGTCCGCAGGTGGAGGGGAGTCAGATGACATGGACATCCCCCCTACCTGCGGACGGGCCTGGGATGGGGCATCCCTGCTGGTGCATGGTGGTGCAGTCACAGTGTCAGGGACAGTGACATGCACAGGCCCCTCCATGGCGACCTGTGCTGCCTCCTGCCCCTGCCCCTGGACTGCAACACTTGCACCAGCAGGGATGCCCCCACCAGGCCCGATGTGCGCCTCAGTAGCGGCCTCCTCCTCCTCTGTGGAAACCACCAACCTGGATGGCTCCACCCCGTCTTCCGCCGTTGCAAGCCCCTGTGGGGGCTCACCCACCCCTTCGGCTGCAGCCGTGGGGGCATCCCCACCGCTTTGCTCCACAGAGCCGTCTCCACCCTCTTCTTCACGTGGCGCTGTGTAGAGGGAGACATAGACATTTGGCACTGTCAAAGATCACTTCCATCATGCCCCTCCACAACACATGGCTCAGTGCACGTAAAACACATGCGGTAACAGGCATGGCGCATGCTATGGACATTAGCATACATGTCCAAGGGATTCTTGGAACATACAATGTTGTTTTGGAACTCACATGCATCATGGGCCATGCCTATCACATGCACACACTTCACCCTAGTCTCATCCATCTGGCCTCGTACACCACAGACACAGTGGATACAAGGATGACTAGGCTGCATCAGTGAACCTGAACATTGCGACAGACATGTGTCATGCATCCCTGGCATTCACAAGTCACAGACACACAGGTCAGACACACAGACATGGACAGCATACATGTACATGGCATCAGCACCCATCCCTCACCCCCACCCATGTCCAGGAACAGAGACTGGCATGCTTTCATGTGGCCATTCCGCATAGGGCAACCCATGTTGCATTTGAACACATGCACCAACCGTGTGGTTCACACATTACTGGTCTCACATGCATGACGTCCCTGCACACACACATGCATACATGGCCTATGTCACACATACAGGCAAGTATCAGAAAACCAGCACACTGCGCCATGCCCTGTCTCACACAGCAATGCTTGGCCACTTACCGCTCAACTCCAGACGGGTCTGCCTCTCAAGGATCTGGGCGTGGAGCGCTGGGCCTACGTGTTCCAGGACCCTCATCTGGATGGGACTCATGCGGCCTTGGCCCCCCTCCACGAGGCGCCGGGCCTTCAAGAGGGTCCTGGACCTGCAGTCATCCCAGCGCTTCTTCACATGTTGGTAGTCGCTGACTGCCACCCCATCTGCGTTGATGGCAGTCACGATGTCGGTCCAGATCCAAGTCCGTCCTTCCTTGTTGTCGCGCTTACTTCCGAAGAGGGCATCATACTACCCCAGGACTTGCTCCACCAGGACACCAACTTCGGTGGCAGTGAAGCTGGTGCCCCTCTGCCTCTCTGGCCGGGGGTTGCCAGTGGTGCCAGATGTTTCAGTGCCCGGCATGGCAACCCCAGAGGGAGGAGTGGGTGGGCAACTGGGTCCTGGGGCTGGGCTGTGGAGCGATGGTATCGTAGTCGGGAGTTTTCTGTTCCAGCAGGGGTGGACACAGCAAATGGACCCCTGCAGATGGCTGATGTGCAGGCACCAAATGGCAGGGCACGGTGGCAGCAGGCAGGCAGGCAGGCAGCAGCAGATGGCTCGTGGGAGGCTGCTCAGGGCTCTGGGGGGCAGTAATTTGGCTTTTTGGGCAGGAGCGTGGTCTTCCGTGTGCTTACGCGTGGCCAGCTTGATACGGAGTGAATTGGCACGTGAAAATCCTGCACGACTGTGTGTAATTCGAGGAAAGGCCCTTAGCGCTTATGCACGTCAGCACGCATATGCGATTTCATTGGACCAAAGGCCCTTAGCGCGTGAGCGCATCTGTGACGTGAGGCGCGCGGGTGTTTCCCTCATTACACGTGATGACAGAACACACGTGGATTTCCAGCAATCGCGTGTGAAAGTTCCCGCGCACCCCGGAACACACGTACCCAGGCCAATCGCGTGTATGCTCACTTCCCTCCGATCACACGCGATGACACTCGGACGTGCAGTTTTAACACGTGTGCTCTGTCATCACATGTATTGAGGGAAACACCCACGCGCGTCACGTCACAGAAGCGCTCACGATTTGCTTGTATAACCTCATCTTTTTGTTGAACTTTTTGTAATAATTGTGTAGCTGTCATATTTTGAAAGTGTGATCCTCATTTTAATATGTGTGCAACATAAAGTTGCTAGTTCACTTTCAAAGAGTAGGTGGAATATGTATTCCACATTTTGTCGAAATCTGGGATCTTCAGAATACATTCGTAATGAGCAATATTCTGATGCTGATATTTGAATAGGTCTGTCATTGCATCATCCTCCTTTGCCAGTAGGAAAGAGTAGAGGAAAAGCATGTGCTTCTATACTTTTTTCCCATATGCTGATTGGTGATCCTATTTTTTGACGCATTTGGTACGTTTCCAGTGCATCTTCTATGGTGTCATTAGAGTGCAATGGATGAATTGGATAATGGTCTAAAGTGTCAGGATCTAGAAGCTCAAATTGACCAGCTTCTTGTGTCTCTTGAATTATTTCAGTTGTGTCTTTCAAGTTTTCTTCAATATTAATTTCTTTGTAATATTCATTATTCTCTTTAAGATATTTCAGGGCTTCTCTAACTTTATGTAAATCTACAAGTGGTTGCCAATTTTTTTTGTCTTTTGTAGGTACTCCGTTTACCAAGATAATTAAAGATTGTTGCATTGGACGTTGCACTCCTAGTTATTTGTGATAGCACGTGAAGGAGTTTGGTTGTTGTCAAGTTTTGTAGTGCAGTAACTGCAAAGTATTATGGGGTCAGTTATTTCGTATTTGTTTTCTGCTGTAAGGTAGAGAGTTAATTCAAACCATTTAGAATCTTCATTGTCTTCTATTTTGTATGATAGGTCTACAGTTTTTGTGTTACTTTTATAAAAAGTTCTGCGGCAACATACACACACGTGGTTTGGTACTTCAGCTGAAATACATTCAAATTTTAGTATTTCTTTTTTGTATGTGTGTAGTGAAAGGTTGACATGTGCAGAATTGTTACGAAGTTGGTTTACAGCTAATTCATCTTGTAAGTGGGTTTCACTTCCAAAATATTTTGTCTGGATATAGTCGATTTCTTCTAGTAGGTCTTTTCTTGTACCATGTAGAAGAATGTTATTTAAATTGGCTAGTGCTAAAGCAGGACTTTTAGCATAGTACAGTTTATAAACTAGATTTCTTATACTTGCATGATGTGTTGATATCCTTTTGATATCATGGAAGGTTGTTTTGCAAGTAGGTCCTGTAATGCAGGCCAATGAATGTCCTTGTAGTCCTGTGGTCTTGTGTACTGGACAAGCATCCATATTTTGCAGTAGTTTAATTTTGATTTTGTCTTTGCTTTTCACATATTGATTGAGGAATTGGCGTAAAGACTTGAACATTTTTTGGGAATGTTACACATTGAGGTGCATGGCCATTTGAACACTAGATGTTCTGATTCAGTTGAATGGAGGGGTAAACCTACGTTTTCAGGGCATATTTTTGTAAGGAGTACTTCTTGTTCCATTATGGTATTATTAACTTTTTCATAACCTCGACTACTGCTATGTATGGCAATTGTATTTGTTTGCTTTTGTTTGTACGCTTCTTCATTAAAGTATGGTTCTGTGCTTGTAGTGTGACTCCATTCACCTCCACAGATATTTAAGAAGTTATTTCTGTTGACATTTTGTTTATTGAGAAGTCTTTTTTGTAATTTAGTTATTTGTGTTGTTAGTGGTTTCATTCTGTTTAACACTAAAATAAATAACTTTCTTTTGAGAAGAATTGCACTGTCTATCAACGCTTCTAAGTTTACTTTCCTACGATAGGTTTGAAGTGTTGAACCTGGTTTCTCTCCTGTTTTTATAAGATTTTGAAGGACTTTGTGATGGAACATTTTGGCTAAAATACTTTTCTTGGTATGCTTACTTTGTACTATATCAAGATTTATAGAAGAAGTTTTATTTGTAGTGATAGCTGATTTTCTGGTAATTGTTTTTTGGGTTGTTTTACTTTTTGATAGAGGAGGCAAAGTTTTTGTACTAGAAACATCTTCTGTTTCACTACCTGACTGTATTAGCTGTTGTGTTTGAACTTTGTTTTACAAATTCTGCTATAGATGGATGTTTATGTTGGAGACTTTTCCTTCATTTGCTCTACTTCTGTGTTCCTTTCTACGGAGTTGCTTTTTGGTAGGAATTCTTTAGGGTCTGTTGAAAAAAATACAGAAGGTATGGGTTGGGGTGTTCTGCAATGCATGTGTGTTGTGTGCATGAGTGTTTGAGTAAGATGGTAAAGATGTATGTAATGGTGTGTGATTGTGCATTGGGAAGTACAACTACTAGGGATTGGTATTCTTGAATTAATGTGTTACTAAACTGGGGTTCAGATGACAGAAAAAAAGTAAGCCAGTGGTGTGGAGAAGTTTAAATAGTTTATCTAAAGCTTTTCAATTAAAACAGTTGTTTGTTCTACAACATCTAAATTCTAGCGGCTGAGTTGGGTAATTTGTGTGTCGAAAAATAGGAATTTGTGGGCCATTCTGCCAGTAAATCACTGTTTAAGACGGGGGGATTTTTGGTCAGAATGGTGCAGAATCTCTATTTTTAGGCACAGAAATAGCATGAATTAACCTTACAGTGTGTTTGAGTAATAATTCAAATATTATGGTAACATTCTACTTACTTTTTTTCTAAAATGAGCAGTTTGCTTCTTAGTTGTTCTTTGTACTTCAAATTCGGCTGCTTCTTTTCAGGATAATGGTCTTCACTGCAATTGTAAAAGAAAGAAATTAGTAATTTGGTTTGCATATGGCACTGTTTTTAATTTAGACATAGATTTTTTAAATTGAAATGCTCAGCGCCTTCCTCAAAACCATTTAAACTATCTTATGACTAACTGTAGGAAAGAAAATATCTTTACTATGGCAGTGGTATACCACTGTATACCACTATTCCTGTAACTCAGCTTTTCCACGTAATAGTGAGTCAATGTCATAGCCTGCTTTTCCACGTAATAGTGAGTCAATGTCATAGCCTGCTTGTCCTATATAAATCTAAGTAATTATATAAATTAAAAAAATTAAAGCCAATTATGTGTTTGTACAAATATTATTGTTTGAGATTTGATCATAGAGTGTGCATGTAATTTTGTTTGATTATATGTAGTCTATATATTTTATTATTTCAAAAATGTTAGTTTAACATTATTTGTGTGTGTGTGTGTATGAAGAAATTAAATGGTATAAAGGTTTGTAAGTCACAGTTCATTTTAGGACAATGAAAAAATGATCGTAGATTCATTTTACAGATTATACAAGGTAAAAGTCGGTTAGAAAATGTGTTCATGTACTGTATAGAAAATATACATACACGTAGTTTGTGTTCATGCATATGTATATGGACGAAGCTGCAAGTAGAAATCTTGGAGACCTGTATAGTAATTCTCGTAGATCGTGCTTGCCAATGGTATGAGACTTGTACTCCGAGAGATTCACCGTACATTTGCAGTGCTGATCTATGATGATGTCGTTACATGTAGAGGTCTTGGATTTGATTGGTGGATGGTCATGTGATTTCGTAGCTACATCCAATGAGGGAATGGCACAGAGAATGAAGTGGAAATGGTAGAAGGGCTGTCCATGTTACGATATGTTCGCTGACATGGCGGTAGTTCCAGGACACCGCATATTACATCCGGGGAATTTGGGGTGGGGAGGCATGCAAATGAGATTGAATGTAGCAAGGGATTGGTCAGTAAAGTTTAGTGAGAGTGTTGTGCTAGGAGAGGTTTTCTCAGATATTATTTTTGCTGAGAGAAGAGCAGATAGCTATGGCTGAGTGTTTCAAAAAACAGATTGTGTGGATTTTGGGAGACTCGTGGATACATTGGTTGAAGGTGCATGCAGAAAGCTGTGGAGTATCTATAGATCTTGGATTCACACATGTGGAAGTGCACTGGCATGGAGTGCGTGGAATGAAGTGGTTGGACTTTCTACCTCTCTGTGCAACTTTGAAGATAGAGGAACATCCAGACATAATTGTAATTCATTGTGGAGGGAACAGTTTAGGACATGTGTCTGGAATTTCTTTGCAATTTGCAATGAAAGAAGGACTTCAGAAGATCATGGACATGTTTCCAAACTCCAAAGTAATTTTTTCACGGATTGCGCAGAGACAAATGTGG
Source organism: Ambystoma mexicanum (assembly GCF_040938575.1). Classification (NCBI taxonomy): domain Eukaryota; kingdom Metazoa; phylum Chordata; class Amphibia; order Caudata; family Ambystomatidae; genus Ambystoma; species Ambystoma mexicanum. Next base: position 645,966,385 of record NC_090927.1, on the reverse strand, counting down.
CTTCGTTCTTTCTTATGTGGTCCACAAATGGAGAAAGCAAAGCGTAATGTTAATAAGGCTGTTTGTGCCTTCCTAAGAGATTTTGGCATGTCCTCTTTTCACAATGAAAATATTATGTTTCGTAGTACATACATTTTTCGCAGAGATGGAGTCCATCTTACTTATGCTGGCAATCAGATTTTTCTGAGAAATGTACAAAATGCATTGCAACCTTTTGTTGGAATTACAACAACCATTTTGAAGTAGGTGTTAAGCATTTATATTTCTTGACTTACAAACACCACCCAAAGGCTCTTTTCAGAGCCACCACTTCTTCCCAGGGAAAATTGCAATGTTTGTGATGGGGTAGCAACCCAATTTTTTAAATTTTCGCGAACTGTCCGTGGACTTTTAAAAAATACAAATGGCCCTGCTTCATTTATTTTCACTTCTATTTTTTAACTGTGAAAGGCGGCTCTGAAAAGAGCCTTATTTTTTTTTGATTTTTGATATTTTGTATTTTTTTGGTTTTTTATACACGACAAACTAGGACAGGAGGAGAAAGGAAGGTAAAGGGGGGGGCAACAACCACAGGGATAAGAAAGGGCGAGCTGAGAGAGGAAGAGAGTGGGTTCTATTTGGGTAGTGAGCAGATCTTCTCGTGCGTGCTCTGAGACGATAGTCTCAAAAGCACTACGAAGTCGCTCCCCCCTGCAGAGTACTGTGTCACAGTACATACATACAACTGTGACCCTCGAAAGGTAAGGATCATCAGAATTCTGTATGGCCTGTGAGGCAGCTTGAGGAAGACGCTGTCCCACAGTGGTGTTCCTTGTGGTGACAGGATCAGAAACGGAGGATGAAGTAGAGGCAATCAACCTACTATGCTCTTCGCAAGGTACAACCTGTCAAATGGCCCCAGTGTGGAATGAGTTGAGGTGTTGCTTCATGGTAGTGGTCCCAAAGCTGTACAAACCATGCCTCCCGCAACTGAGTACCATTTTGCACTCATTGCAGGTGACACGGTTCGCACGAGCCTTAGGACCATTCCCATGAAAGGTAAACAACCGCCACACCCAAGAATCACGCCGAGGGCAGGTAGTAGGGATTTCCTCTACCTCATTCTCGTCATCCTCTTCTTCCTCCTCTGTATCCTCACTCCTCACTCCTGTTCCCCTCTTCGGGCCCTTGGGGAGAGGGTGGTGGTGGAGGGGCTGGGGGTGCTGCTGAGGCAGATGTAGCACCAGGTGGCAATAGTGGAGCTATGGATGTCATCGGCTTGGAGATGGAAATATCAAAATCTGCAAATTATGCAGCAAAATGCAGTGTGCTCTGTGGAATAGCCAGAAACACAATGAGAATGAGCTCTAGGGCGTGGTCTTTTATAGGGGTGCTTGTACGCGGTTCACGGACATGCGCGCCGTCCACAAGACAGATCGGACACCAAAAAAGGTTCAAAAAGTCACAAAAACTATGTGGAAATTTAGGATTAGTATGTGGGATTTGTGATATGGTGAGTTTTTAATGAGAAATATTGTGGATTACTTGGAAATGTACTTTTAAACTGTTCGGGGACACGAACAGTGTCCACATTCAGAACACGCGATCAGCGTGGGCGCGGTCACATGATTGCTTCGTGAGCATGTTCACTAAGGAAGCGGCCGTCCGCAGGACACCCAATGTACGGACATTGCTTTTGCGCATGCGTGTTGATGTTCTACGGACAGTGTTCGGGTCCTGAACTAATTAAAAGTGTGTCACACGTAAAACCAACAGTTACGGACAGCCGTTTGTTCTTAGCACAGTTTAACTTACTTGCGAACAATACTTACGAACAATTCAGGACACCACAAGTGTTCTTAGAACAGTTTCAACTTGCTAGCGAACACTACGAACAGGCACAATGTTCTTAAAGACACCTCCATTTTCGTTTATTTACGAACATTTCAGGAAACTACGAGTGTTCTTAGAACAGTTTCAACTTGCATGAGAACATTACGGACAGATATAGTGTCCTCAGGACACTTATATTTTCGTCTATTTATGAACATTTCCGAACAACCGCACTGTCCGTGGACACCTAAATTAGTTTTAACAAAAAGAACTGAAACTAATTACAACACAATATAAAAAGTAACTTTATTTGACATATATTAACAATTTGTGACTGAGAAGGTGGGGCAGAAACAGAAACAAAAACAGGAGAATTAGGGATTTCAAGATAATTGGGATCAGGTGAAGAAGGGATGGAAATGTCATAAAAACGTTTTGGTCCATGGAGAGGGTTTGGGGTTAAATGAGTGGGATATGGTGAGGGGGGACAAGTACAGGTGGGACAATGGTATCTTGTTGTTAGTTTTAAGTGATGTTCCACAAAGTTTTTTAAATTGGTAAAATTTGCCATAAATTGGTCCACTTTTTCATTTATGTGTTCCAGAGTGTTATCCACCGCTTCTTTTTCTGTAGTAGTTTCAATTTTTGTATGGTCTGTACAAAAAAAAAAAGTATATGTTAAATTTATACAAAATAATATTTATTAATTGGTTTATATAGTAAAGTGTGTACCATTAGGTGCACTATCTTCTGACATTTCCTCTCGTGGGAAATGCTCCTCTAGCCACTCCAGAGTACTACACATTTCTGTGAGAAAACAAAAAAGTAATATATTTTTTTTATCTAATACAGAAAGTTTATAAATATATGAGTAAAATGAAGTGCACTTACTATTTCAGGTAAGATATATGATGAGTAGTCTGTACGCCTGGTCTTGCTCTTAGTTGTGGAGTGTCTGTGAGGTAATTATGTTGGAAGCCACTTATCTTCTTTTGGTATATTCCATTTTAGAACATTGTATTTAAATGAATGGTTAGTGTGTTACATATATGGATTACATTTCTTAAGTATTACTACAAATACTTTGTATGTGTGCTGCTTTGTGAATTTGTTAAATGTTCCTATTTTATGATATAACAATTACACATAACCCCCCAGAGTTTTTAGGTGGTGGTACTGTTGTCCGAACATGTCCGCGGACTGTCAAATTCAGTAGAAAGGGTTCAGTGTGTTCCATATTACATGTACATAAAGTCAAAGTTATTAGTTGTGCTACTAAAAAACTATGAACTTCAGTTAAAAAACTCTGTTAAAGGGACGTTATGGTTAAGTTGCACTATGGAAAACCTATGAAATTCAGTAAAAAAAACGTTGTTAAAGGGACGTTACGGTTCAAAGTAAAACTGAAAAACCCCTGAAATTCGGCAGTTATGGTAAGATAAGCAACCATAACTTGTGCCACCGTGCACTGCTAACACTAACACCCAGGACATCAAAGATGACATGACAAATGTCATTGATAAAAAATACAGAACATTGAACCTATCTCATACTCCCCCACCATCCCCAAACACTCTTACACACCAACACACCAACTGTGGTCGACGGCGAATGCAAGATGCAGGCGCCACAGAAAATCTGATGCGCTCCATGCCACATGCCGTCCAATCAGCGAACACGTCGCATGTCCGTGGACATCACGCAAGCCGCTCGGCCAATCGGGGCGCTGTCCGCGGAGTGAACCGGGAAGTCCATCCGCGGAGCGAACTGAGATATCACAAATTTTGTTGCCCCTTACGTTTTGGTCATTTTAAAAAAAAACTACTGGACGGATTTACACCAAATTTGCAAAACCACGCTTTCGGGACCAAGCCCCCGCTCCTGCCGCAAATTTGGTGTAAATCCGTCCAGCGGTTTGGGTTGTAGGCGTGCACAACGTTTTTTCCCATTATGTCATTAAGTTTTGAGACCCCCCCTATAACTTTGCTTCCCCTGGACCAAACCTCTCCAACCTTTGAGAAAAAATTCTGAGTGGACCATATACATGTTTTGCAAAGTTTGGTGAGGATTCGTCCAGAGGGAGCAAAGTTATAAGCCACCCAAAAAATGCTCTTCCTATGGCAACACCAATTTAACCAACTTTTTTGTCCCCCAAAGGGATGTGACAAAGTTGGCTACCCTATTTGGAGGTATTCCTCAATATATTGTGCGTAAAATACCGGTGAAGAGTAATGTGTCTGTGTTACAATGTATGTAAAAGAATATTGGAGTCACATTGGTGCCCCCTAGAGTTTGGCATCTGAGGCAGCCACCTACAGTGTTTGATGGAAACAGCGGCCGTGCACGTGTATGAAAATACGAGTTCTCATGGGTGCGTTGAGCGGTGTTGTTGCAAAGTGAGAATGTATTTAGATTTTGAGTCAAGGTCAGCAACTTTGATTTTTTGGTAAAAAGCTAAGGGAGCCCACGCATGGGACAGAAAGTAGAAGGGTCAATTGTTTTTCGACCTTGAGAGAAAGAGATTTTTTTCGTGAAGAGTCAGTGAGAGAAGGTTTGTAATAAAGATCATTTGATAAGGTTATGCATTCCAACAGTGTGTATGGAACATGTGAATTCAGTTCATGAAGATTCTTTGATGCAAGCGAATTGAGCATTACGGACTGATTTTCGCAAATACAATGGAGACAGTGAATATTATGTAAGTTTGCTTTTGACGACTCTATACCGGAACAAGCTTTAACCTATTATTATCTGAAGGTTAATTTTGGCAATGTAACTCAAGTGCTATTTTTCTGTGTGGTTATCTTTTTTATGTGGTTATGGGAAGTGCAAAATGTAGTCGTATGTCCACTATAACTAGATTCACCCAGGTTCAACGCTAATATTTCTTTAAAATGTCATGTATCATTATATGGAATTGTGTATCAGTTTCTAGGTTCTTTTTGTCTTTTTTGAGATTGTTTGATGTGTGTGCTAATCGTTAGTTTAAACGCTTTGCGGAATTGAGAAAATAATACATATATTGCAATAAAGTGTAATAAAGGTCGGGTATTGATACATATTTTCTATTATGTTTTCCAAATAGCTACATGCTGCCTTACTGCGATTGCCATGGATTCCAGATGACGACTCATGGGTTCTTCAGTCATCAGGGGCACGTAGTCGTGAACGGCTGGATTACTGTGACTGTTTTGTGGGACAATCGGCCAGGGCCCATGTGTCCGTATGCTGCACTAACGATTAGGAGTAACATAACATCTTTTATGGTGGTCTAGGCGTAAGTTGATGCCGACGTCCTGGAATTCACTGTGGGACCCAAGCGGTTCCTTCATCAAAAACGAACAAAAAGAAGAACGTGTGTCTCACAATTAACATTTTTTGATCACGAGCGAAGAAACAAATTTGCAATTTGATTGAACATGGTTACAGTCGGATGTTCTCGGAGAGTTTATTGTGAAATAAAAATACTTTAAAAATTGTATACTGTTATTGTTTTCTTTTAAGGAGTGGTTTAATAATTTGAATTGTGATGTGGTATGTTGTTAGTTGCTGTGTGCTGATTTCTGGGTTCTGTGTCAAGTCACGTAGGTGGTTATGGGCGCATTTGGCTACGCTGAAGAGGAACGTCACCGAAAAAGGTTTTTATTATCACTAGGGTTGGTTATGTGAGGGTCAGGGGTGGGGCATATGATTTAGTGACGTCCGGCCGCTTTACCTTAGGCCGATGCAGCAATGGTTAACAATAGCACAAGATGGACATGCCCTGTTACCAGATTTCGTACGTTTCTCAAAGAGGAGACATGCAGTAAGATGATGTGGAAATGTTTGCGATAAATCAACGTATGTACAAAAATACATGGTAAAACCCTTGGGAAAATAATATTTTGTGAGCATTGCACTTGCAAACGTATGCAATAATGTTTGGGGAGATGAAGGGTGATGATCATGGTTGCAATATTTCAGACATAATTTCGAATGACTTTAAAAAGTTTGTTGGAATTGTGTACACATCTTATATGATGAATGATTTGTGTATTATTTTAACAGATTTGAAAAAATAAAATGTGGGTGGATTTACAGCAAATTTGCGTAAGGCTCATTGGCAAGGATCGAGAAGCATGTTTTTTTAATTGCCTGAGGGGTAGGCAGTAGTCATGGGCAGTGGCCCGAATGTCGGGGTCATGGTATAAGGTCATGATCCGGACAATGTGGCTACTGGCCATGACCAGAAGGGATAAAATATAGTATTAAAGTGGTCATGTCCACCTGGGACTGGCTTTGTCGTAAAGTTATTCGCAATTAGGATAGATTTGAAAGGAAAGAAAAATGTGCTTATGTTAATATCATAAGAGGATTTTGTCCACCGCCATGACCTGTGATAATTTCTTCTACTCACTACGCAGCAGGGAGAGTTTGGACATAAACCTAAAAACACAGGCCTTCTCTGGATCACAAAATTCCTATAGGAACTCATCCCTCACCTCAGTCAAGAGTGGAAGACCAGCCTTCAAGGTCTGTCTGAATTGGGGAGGAGTTGGCTTCCCCTGCTGATCACCGGCCGTCAACAACTACTGTTCGGTAAACCCCATGAAGTAAACCATTTAGACCATGACCCAGGCCACAGACTCCCTAACCAAGTACTTCCTCATGTAGTCTGACTCAGTATCAGATTCTCAAGAGGAGGAGATTGAGGATGACAATGAAGACAAGACTGTTGTAATGCCTTTTGGAATAGCTGCACCAGCCATCTATCAGCAGCATCATGCATAGAATGCTGCCTCTAACGGTGATGAACATCTGGAGAGGCAGTGCTAGAGGTGAAAGAGGAAACCTCTACATTGCAGTATTTGCCAGGCATTGTTCACATGCAACAACTGTAAACCGAACACCTTGCACACAACCTCCTCACCAAGGTAAGCCCGTAAAAGAAGTGAGCGAAGCCGGAGGAGCAGAGTCTTCCCCCTTCATGACCGTTAGGGTTCTGCTCACAAGCCGGCTGAGCCTGGCAACTGCCAAACATGATGAGAGGAGAAACATGATCGACAAGCCTGCACCCTCCTCCTTACCTGCAAGGCTTCAAGGCTCAGGTGTGGCAACTCTTCCACCTAAGCCATCCGTTCAGCAATTGCTGTATGCCATAAAATGCTGCCTCCATTCCCAGCAATAATCATGGCATGAGCTACGGGCCCACAGGGCCACCCAGCACCTCTGCCAAGTCCACCCTGCATAGCTGCATCATCAGTGTGCCTCGCCCCACAGGAGAGCCAAAAGCAACTTAACGCCAGGTACCACCGGACAGCCCACCTGTCGGCCATGACGGTGGAGACTGGAACATTGCCTGTAAGCTCAGCAGGGGGAGGAAGAAGTTGAAAGTAGTCCAGCTACCCTGCAGGAGTCCTGCCAATAGGCAGGAATAAAAGCAACTAGGTTTTTACGGAGTGCAAGTGGTATTATGCTCCCTGGAATAGGGGAAAGTAAGAAGAAAATTAGAAATACAGGTGGATGTCTCTCTGCTGCCACACCCTACCTCTCCCCCAAAAATTGCTTGTCCATAGCCAGAGCCACTGTGGGGGCAAGGCTGTATTATTGCAACGTCCTGTTCCTAGGCACATCATCCAAAAACTTGAAGAGACTCCAAACCACACAGAACAACGCCCTCAGAGCAGCCGTTAGCATTCCCTAGAGGGAGCACATATCCTAGGCCAGGCGGGACGCCCATTGGCTTCCAGTTAAAGAGCGCATTCCCTTTAAATCCCTTCCCATCACACACTCCTGCTTATCAAACACAGCACCCCCTACCTCTCAGAAACCATTCACTGTGCCACGTCTGAAAGACCCAAGCGGGCCCAGCACTGCAACCAACTTGCAGTCCCTACCTTTAAAAGATCCAGAGCAGGAGGAGTGAGCTTTCCAGTCCTAGCACCGAAAAACTGGAACACGCTACCACCCGCATTCAGGAAAGAGACCTCCTTCACAGTGCTCCGCAAGGCACTGAAAACTCAACTCTTCTAATAGCCACTGTCTCATAGTTGCACGCCTTCTGAGAGGTGACAATCAAATGTTTTTGCTATTACCAACGCATCTAACTTTCGAATGTATGAGAACACAGTCAGTAAACTGTTGTAAACCACTTTGACAACCAAATGTTTTTGCTATTACCAATGCATCTAACTTTTGTATGTATGAGAACACACTCTGTAAATTGCTGTAAACCACATGAAAAATGTTGTTCGATTAAGCAAGTATCCTGTAACAATACCACGATGCCCAAGGGCCGATGTGCGCTTTATAAATGCAAATAAATAAATAAATGAGTAAGTAAAATATCTAAATATCCAGACTATCATTTTCATGAATATAATAAGGATTGTTGTCATGTATGAAACGGGTATGTTCTGTTTCATTTCAGAATACTTTTATACGCTGTGCAGAACATTTCGAAATTTAAAAGTGGTAGTAAATTCACACTATGATTTTAAAGTTACACATCTATAAATGGGTTTGTGTGTTTGTGCTCATGTGTGTGCCTGCACATGTGGCTACCAAACATGCCCCTTGCCCTTGTTCCCATTTTCAATTTTATTTGGATCATGTCACTCACCTTAGACTATGTTTCTCTGTTTCTCACTGCAAACAAGGCCTAAACCTTGCATAGAACACCTATAGACTTACATTTTATCACCCTCTGAGCAAACCTTCAACACCCGCTCAAGAAATGTTTATCTCGGTTGGCGCTTTTGCGCAGCTGCTAATATGGCTAGAGCTCTGTTGCTTGCATACAATAACCTATTCAAAATCTCCTGATTGAGCGTTGCCTGGACATGGTGGGTAAGGTTATCCGCCTTGTAGGAGCCGTGGCACATTCTGGCTGACTTTTGTGAAGATAGGTATCTCCATCGGGGAGAACCGCCGAAGAATACTGCAGCTGCTGTGTGCTGTCCTATACATGCGTGAGGGACAGCTGAACTCTGGGCGCTACAGGAGGGGGAATCTGCTGTCTGGATTGCGGTGCAAAACCTGTAATGAATCAGAGACCCGTGCGGTTGTGATTACAGTGGTCCAATTGCCAGACTAAGATCCAGAAGATGGCTTAGCAACCGGGAGAACTGAGGTACCAGGAGAGGAACTCTACGTGCAGCCATACCTGTGTTTGCACTCCCATGGTGGGAGCTCCGGAGCTGCATGGGGAGAGAACATTGAGGCCTGTAAGTATTTATGGACCTATGTGAAGATGATACAGTTGCCTGTAAAGGTATTGGTGAAGCTTCCTTCTTAGTTGCCAGTGCTGATTGTGCCCATAATCCAGTATATGGGATTTTGGGAAGCTGACAACAGTACGCTGAGTTCCATCGGGTGCTCGCTGAGCTAGGTAATCCAATTTAGATATCCCTTCAAGGATCACAGGTAATAATGTATATGGTAACAATTGCCCAGATGTGCCCACTGTGAGTCTTTAATTGCTCAGGCGAACACATCAACTGATTGGAGTGTAGCTTGAGCTTGCTGCTGCAGTGATTTTCTCATCAGGCTAGCTGAGTGGCCTTAAATGAATGCCATTTCCTCGTAAACTGCATTTGATTAAACCTGACGACCTGCTGTGGTCTGTTGCGTGGGGCCTAATGCCTAGTTTACAGCCTCTCAACTGCACCAGCTTGCAATGTCTAACAAAAGCAGCTTCTCATAGAAACAGGCCAAACTGGATGGCTATACTAAAAAGGTCTTGCAGGCTGTGAGCCCGGGTGATCCAGACCTGCAAAATAGCAATGAAGAATGTCTCCAGAGTGCTGAGGTGAAGCTGGTCATGCTGGCCGTAAGGAATTTGTGGGAGACCATTGGTGCTATTGGCGAAAAAATAGATGGTCAGTCTGTGAATGTGGAAGATTCCAATGCCAAAATCGGCAGGATGTGTAGCAAACTAACAGAGGCTGAACACTGAATTTACAAGTCTGAGAATCTAGTCATGGAACTAGAGACAGCAGCAAAGTCTTCGTGCTCTGACTTAAAAGTGGCCCAATCTCTTTCTCTCTCTCACCTCCACACTGGATTCTCACTCCTTTACCTCCCCCCTTCGTTCACTTTCCCTCACCCCTGCAATTGATCCATCTTCCTTTACCTTGGCTATTAAATGTCCATCCTCCTTTGATCTTGTCTCGCTCACATTCACCTCCACTCTACTCTTAACTCAACAAACATTATCACTATTCTTAACTCATCCTGCTTCACCTCTGCTCCTAACACCCCCCGCTCCACCTGTGCTTTTGACTTGCCCTCCTTGACCTTTGATCTTAACTCCTTGATCTCTGATCTTAGTTCACTCCAACTGACCTACTGATTGCTGTTTCCTTTTATCCCTCTTCGGAATGGATAACAGAGCATATTATTGCTCAAAGACTCTCAGATTTGTACAGCATCTAAATGTTAATTGGGTTTAAGGCCAAAGCACATAGACTGTGGATTCACCATTGATACTAATTGACTACCAGACAGTGTTACACCTCTGCTAGCTGAGACTATTTTACCTTCATCTGGCATTTTCAATTTACACTGAAAACTGCAGCAGTCACCACAGTCTGTCAGTACCATCCTCTCATTCTTCTCATAAGTAAGTATGTTCAGTGTTTAATTTGTGGGGGTGTTTGCCAGTGCTCAGCCCTAGCACATATTTATGAGCCCTGGAACGTATTGTCTCAAACTCAGATTGATTATGTAGCGATAATAGCCAGAGCATCCATCAGTCCCAGTGAGCAGGTTCAACAGCGACGTCATTTCACCAAAAGTGATATTGTGGGAAGTGATGGAACACAACCTTTCACCCGTTGACAAAACAAGAAGTTGCATCACATAGCATTGTACACTACGAAAAATATGGTTACGATATCACTATAATGTGAAGTACATTTCATACCTGAATAGATCGCCATATGTATCGTTAAGATCAGTGTGTATAGGCCCATATTACCAAATTTCTGTGATTGCAAGCAGACATCCATGACCAAATGATAATGATGTGTTATTATATAGCACTTAAGCTTAAGCGCTTTACATAGAAGAAATATACACCCAATATCACCCAACCTGTGTCGGTACCCATTTATCGACGTCAGAAGGATGAAAGGCTGAGTTGAGGTATTTCAGAACAGACTAAATCAGTGACTCACCCCCTGAAGTGTGCCTGAAATAAACCTTTAATGAGTCTAGCAATTATTATATAGAATTCCAGAAAGACACATTTTTTGGCATTCCAATTCTTTCTTATTTAGGTTCTGTGCTGAAAGTGTTAGACTTGTGGCCCTCATGTTCTTTTTTTTCTTCTTTTTATAAGGGGCCTGAACAAGAAAGCTAGCCACTCCAGAATTAAAGAGCCACATGCTGCTGGCCACAGCCCAGGAGCTTGCATTGCAAAAAAAACAAACCTTTTTTTTTCTTTTTATTAGAGGTCGCAAGGGAGACCACAGAGGTCGCAAGGGAGATGTCAACATGTCGGAAGCATCTATGGATGGTGGAAGCAGTGATGCCCACCCACAGTGTCACAGGAGTGCTAGAAAATATTTGGGCCCTCGCACTTATTTTCTTACAAGTTAAGCAGACCTTGGGGTTCTGACTAATGTGGGTATTTGCAAATGTCTGTGAGTGGTGCCTGCAACCATGCGTGCAAGCAATGCATGCCGATGCTGTCTCTTAATAAACCAGCTTTCCTTATGATGATTACTATCTTAGCAGACACCGCTGTGTTAGACTCTGCAGACCACTTTTTATTTATCTCTTTCCATTAGGCTACCCATATAGTTTCATAGCCTCGTTCCACTAAGTACGATTAGAGATAAAATAATGGGTAAAACACATCAGACTAAAGATGAATTGGGCAGCTAAGGGACCATTCAGAGCCTGCATCACAGAGCAGGTAGAAGTCCTTTGGCAACTGAATTATCTCAGTCTCATCATCTAGCCTCTAGCATGGGACCCCAACACAGTCAGCAATCTGACCTCTGCTGTTGATTATGGTGTATTGTGTATTAGGGTAAGAATGATGGTTCTCTTTGTAAAGTTGTAGTCATGGTTTTGAACTCCTGTGGTATAGAAATGTTTGCACATTTTGGAGAAGGGCAATATGCTTAATATTGGATGTCCTATTGTTAGTATGCTTGGTTAGTCATTTTTAATTTCACAACTATTCTATCTGTTCGATTTAAGGCAGGAGGTGTGGGTGACTTCTATGCTTGGTGAGTGATGGTGCATTGTATCATAGCTGAGTAATGAATTGTGAAATTCTGTTTGAATAAAGCATCAGAGGCATAATTGTGCATTCTGTGTGTGTGGATGTGTGTGGCAATGGTGAAATCAGTGTACTTTCTGTGATGCCATTGGTAGTGCCACATACATTTGGGGCCCCTTATGAACTTGTGATAGTGCTGCATATTTGATATGATGAACAGCCGCTGTCGCTGAATGAAAATACAAACCACAAAGGCACTGTTGTAATAGAGAACACATGCTGTGTTAAGTAGTGTAAATGTGAAAATGAAAGGCATGTGTCAATGGACATGGGATATGTCTAATGGGTTGTTTTTTAGTGTGTATGTTTTACAGTGATACATTACCAGTACTTAACATGAACAATCATGGTCACCATTGTAAAAAATGCCTGGAGACGTCTGATTGGCCATTTGCTTACAATGGACCTCACTTGGTAGTGGTCCACCATTTGCACTCTGGAAAATATTTGAGGGCAATGCGAAAGTAACCTGCAGTGGTCTGGTAACACTTGAGAATGCTGCAGCCCCATAGCACAAATAACCTTTGCATTCAACACTGTTTTCCCATATTGAAATAATTTCTTCTATGTTTTAAGGCTTTTGAGTAAGGCGCTTTAGATGAATGACAGGTCTGCCACCAGACACTGCAACATAATATTATCATATCATGTCACTGTTTGACAGTTGATTTACATTGCAACCAAAAAAAGGACATTCCGTTCAAATAAACACTACAGTTTACCCATGTTGTTAGATTTGTAAACAATGGTATAATATCATATTTATGAGTGTACACCTGGTTTGCCAACTTTTTACAAACATGTAAAGTACTTGCAATACCTTGCATTTACAATGTTTTGCCTTTTTTGTAAACTCAACCAAAAGTATGGTTTGAAAGGTTTACACATTTTTCTGAACCATTAAAATAACAGGTATGCAACAAAGTTGTAAACTGTCGTACATCTTTTGTTTATGGTTCACACAACATTTGCAAATCTTTCAAACTACAGGTTTCGGATGGTTTACAAACAAGCAAACATCTTCAACACAAGGCTGTGCACATAGTTTACACAGTTGGAAAATATTTGCAAACATAGTGTGCATTCATTCAAATGTTGCGTAAACTTCAAGTAGACATTATCAGGGTAATTCATAGAATTTCGCACAAAAGTGGCGCACGCGGCTGGCGCACAGTGTCCCCGTGCGATACACTGCGCTAGCCGCGTGCGATAAAATCCATTTCATCGCACAGCGTATTCATGGATTTTAGCCTCCAAAACCAGCCGTGGCGCAGAGTGGCGCAGCGACCCTGCAGCAGCGCCAGTTACACCCCCAAGAATGCCCTCGCGCAAGGAAAAGCCATCAAAATCCCCAATTCATCGCAAATGTCTGCGTTAACCCTGGACCAGTTCACAGGGCTGCCAAACTGCAAATGCCAAGCGGGGAACGTGTATTTCAGGGGTGCGTGGGAAGTTTCACACGCAAATTCAGCAGGGTACGTGTATTTCAGGGGTGCGCGGGAAGTTCCACACGCAAATGTCCTGTGTACGTGTATTTCGGGGTGCGCGAGAAGTTTCACACGTGAATTCAGCAGGGTACGTGTATTTCAGGGGTGCGCGGGAAGTTCCACATGCGAATGTCCTGGGTACGTGTATTCCTGGGGTGTGCGGGACGTTTCACACGCGAATTCAGCAGGGTACGTGTATTTCAGGGGTGCGCGGGAAGTTTCACACGCAATTCCATCAGGGTACATGTATTTCAGGGGTGCTCAGGAAGTTCCACACGTGATTGTCCTGGGTACGTGTATTCCTGGGGTGTGCGGGAAGTTTCACATGCAAATTCAGCAGGGTACGTGTATTTCAGGCGTGCGCGGGAAGTTTCACATGCAAATTCAGCAGGGTATGTGTATTTCAGGGGTGCGCTGGAAGTTCCACACGCGAATTCAGCAGGGTACGTGTATTTCAGGGGTGTGCGGGAAGTTCCACACGCAAATGTCCTGGGTACATGTATTCCTGGGGTGTGCGGGAAGTTTCACAAGCGAATTCAGCAGGGTACGTGTATTTCAGGGGTGCGCGGGAAGTTTCACACGCAAATTCAGCAGGGTCCGTGTATTTCAGGGGTGCGCAGGAAGTTCCACACGCGATTCCATCAGGGTACGTGTATTTCAGGGGTGCGCGGGAAGTTCCACACGCGAATGTCCTGTGTACGTGTATTTCGGGGGGCGCTGGAAGTTTCACACGCAAATTCAGCAGGGTACGTGTATTTCAGGGGTGCGCGGGAAGTTCCAAACGCAAATGTCCTGGGTAAGTGTATTCCTGGGGTGTGCGGGAAGTTTCACGAGCAAATTCAGCAGGGTACGTATATTTCAGGGGTGCGTGGGAAGTTCCAAGCGAATGTCCTGGGTACGGGTATTTTGGGGTGCGTGGGAAGTCTCACACGCAATTTCAGCAGGGTACGTGTATTTCAGGGGTTCCCGGGGAGTACTACACGTGAATTGGCCGTGTGGGTCCTTCCAGGTGTTCGCTCTACAACCTCCACGGCCCCTGCAGGCAGCCCACACTACGGGGGACTACCCTGCACCCCTGCTCATGTCCCGCAGGCAGCCCATCCACCATGGGCATGCCCCCCAGCCAAGCCACATGTCACCTTGCACTACTTATCAACAACGCATGTCTCCCAGCACCCCCACCACCCAGAAGTGCAGGGCACCCTCCACCATGCCCCCACACATGTCTCCCAGCACCCCCACCCCCCAGCATCCCGGGGCACCCTCCACCAGGCCCCCACTCATGTCCAACTCATGTCCCCCTGCACCCCCACCCCCCAGCAGTCATGGGCACCCTCCACCAGGCGCACACTCATGTCTCCCAGCACCCCCACCCCCCAGCATCCAGGGGCACCCTCCACCAGGCCCACACTCATGTCTCCCAGCACCCCCACCCCCCAGCAGTGCAGGGCACCCTCCACCAGGCCCCCACTCCTGTCTCCCTGCACACCCACCTCCCACCAGTCAGGGGCACCGTCCACCAGGCGCCCACACATGTCTCCCAGCACCCCCACCCCCCAGCAGTGCAGGACGCCCTCCACCAGGCCCCCACACATGTCTCCCAGCACCCCCACCCCCCAGCAGTGCAGGGCACCCTCTAACAGGCCCACACGCATGTCTCCAAGCACCCCCACCCCCCAGCAGTGCAGGGCACCCTCCACCAGTACCCCACACATGTCTCCCAGCACCCCCACCACCCAGCAGTGCAGGCCACCCTCCACCAGGCCCCCACTCCTGTCTCCCTGCACCCCCACCTCCCACCAATCAGGGGCACCCTCCACCAGGCCCCCACACATGTCTCCCAGCACCCCCACCCCCCAGCAGTGCAGGGCACCCTCCACCAGGCCCCCACTCATGTCCAACTCATGTCCCCCTGCACCCCCACCCCCCAGCAGTCATGGGCACCCTCCACCAGGCCCACACTCATGTCTCCCAGCACCCCCACCCCCCACCAGTCAGGGTCACCCTCCACCAGGCCCACACTCATGTCTCCCAGCACCCCCACCCCCCACCAGTCAGGGTCACCCTCCACCAGGCCCCCACACATGTCTCCCAGCACCCCCACTCCCCAGCAGTGCAGGGCACCCTCCACCAGGCCCCCACACATGTCTCCCAGCACCCCCACCCCACAGCAGTGCAGGGCACCCTGCACCAGGCCCCCACTCCTGTCTCCCTGCACCCCCACCCCCCACCAGTCAGGGGCACCCTCCACCAGGCCCCCACACATGTCTCCCAGCACCCCCACCCCCCAGCAGAGCAGGGCACCCTCCACCAGGCCCCCACACATGTCTCCCAGCACCCCCACCCCCCAGCATCCAGGGGCACCCTCCACCAGGCCCCCGCTCATGTCCAACTCATGTCCCCCTGCACCCCCACCCCCCAGCAGTCATGGGCACCCTCCACCAGGCCCACACTCATGTCTCCCAGCACCCCCACCCACCACCAGTCAGGGGCACCCTCCACTAGGCCCCCACACATGTCACCCAGCACCCCCACCCCCCAGCAGTGCAGGGAACCCTCCACCAGGCCCCCACTCATGTCCAACTCATGTCCCCCTGCAACCCCACCCCCCCAGCAGTCATGGGCACCCTCCACCAGGCCCACACTCATGTCTCCCAGCACCCCCACCCCCCAGCAGTGCAGGGCACCCTCCACCAGGCCCCCACACATGTCTCCCAGCACCCCCACCCCACAGCAGTGCAGGGCACCCTGCACCAGGCCCCCACTCCTGTCTCCCTGCACCCCCACCCCCCACAAGTCAGGGGCACCCTCCACCAGGCCCCCACACATGTCTCCCAGCACCCCCACCCCCCAGCAGAGCAGGGCACCCTCCACCAGGCCCCCGCACATGTCTCCCAGCACCCCCACCCCCCAGCATCCAGGGGCACCCTCCACCAGGCCCCCACTCATGTCCAACTCATGTCCCCCTGCACCCCCACCCCCCAGCAGTCATGGGCACCCTCCACCAGGCCCACACTCATGTCTCCCAGCACCCCCACCCACCACCAGTCAGGGGCACCCTCCACTAGGCCCCCACACATGTCACCCAGCACCCCCACCCCCCAGCAGTGCAGGGAACCCTCCACCAGGCCCCCACTCATGTCCAACTCATGTCCCCCTGCAACCCCACCCCCCCAGCAGTCATGGGCACCCTCCACCAGGCCCACACTCATGTCTCCCAGCACCCCCACCCCCACCAGTCAGGGGCACCCTCCACCAGGCCCCCACACATGTCTCCCAGCACCCCCACCCCCCAGCAGTGCAGGGCACTGTTAGGCGGAAACCTGTGCAGTTCCCTCTGGGACCACTGCAAAAGGTTTAGGACTACAGGTGTTTGGCAGTAAACCCACTTGGTAGCAGTCTGTACCACACAGATTCACTTGGTAGCTGTGGCTGAGCAGTCAGACTTCCCTCAAGAAGAGTCAAGCAGTATGTGGAGTATACAATATAGGGCAATTCTTCACAGTAAGACAAACAAACATGCAACGAGGCTCAGTGTAAAGATATTAAGGTATTT
This sequence comes from Ambystoma mexicanum, assembly GCF_040938575.1. Taxonomy (NCBI): domain Eukaryota; kingdom Metazoa; phylum Chordata; class Amphibia; order Caudata; family Ambystomatidae; genus Ambystoma; species Ambystoma mexicanum. The sequence goes on along the minus strand of NC_090927.1, from coordinate 645,949,257 downwards.
ATTTATAACGGAACATCTATGGAAAACACTATGGCACTATCACGGCAAACACTTCAATCACAATTACTCTACGAAGAAGAAACGATCAATCCCACTAACAATATTTTGACAAGTCTAGGTTCTACCAGCATCACTTATTTACAGACAGAGGTGTATGCCTCAACCTAGATGGCCCTCTAATATTAGTTAGGACGGGAGAGAAAAATAAGCAGGTTACGAAATCAACACAGTTCAATACCTCACGGGGAAAAATGCAAGGCAAGAAGGCAAGAACCAGGATAGATCATAAAGGTCAGAGGCCAGGCCCACTCGGAGAGAGGCAAGGCGATATGTCCCAAAAAGTCTCTTAGTGGAAATGCGTTCGAGTCTTTGTAGCAAATTGTTATCGGCAGATTGAACCAGTTCAGAACAATACGTGAGAAAGCTTGGAGGCGCCCCAACGGAAAGGAGAGGATTAAGACACCTCACTCGAACCGATCGAAAGGGAAGCCAGGCGGACACGGTACCTTGTTTGTGGAGGGACAGCTCCGGCGGGGGCAGTTGTTCCTGGTGGTGGATGCACGTCGGGTCTTTGCCAAGAGTAGAGATGATCTCGTCGTCAAAGAAAAGTGAAGTCTGGTGCACCACCAGGGAAGAGACCAGCCGCGGAGTGCTCCGTCACAAGGCACCACCTTTTGGTAGCGGTACAGGGGTAGTGGCTATCCGGTTGCCGGGGTGCTCTGCACGGGCAATTCGACCACTGCGTCCTGAGGCGAAGAAAAAGCAAAGGGGACTGGTTGTTCCCACCAGTCAGGAGAAGAGACTCTCCGGCAGGGAGATCTCCTCTGTCATCGGGAAGTGGTGAGTCGGTTCCGCAGGGCTCCACCGGGGGTGTCGTCATGCAGGTTGGCTCAGCGTTACCCTCGTTGGATTCTTAAGTCCTGTGGTGACTTCTGAAGATCCAGTCCAAAAAGCCCTGCTTTTATGCAGAAAACCCCCATTCATTCAGCCTAGCTGTCAATCAACACACGCTAAGTGGTGAGCGGGGAGGCTCACCACTTGGGCCAATCACACCAGAGTGCGACCAGAGTTGGCAAGGCAACTCGGTCCAGGGTGCCTAAACCCCCTCCCACATCCCTGTGGTAACCCAGACAGAATAGCACCACTTTGGAGGGTCTCTGTACAGAGGCCCGCCAAAAGTGGAACAAAGGGCTCAACCTTTGGTTTAGGAGTCACAGAGACAAACACAGACGCCATTTTAAAAACCGAGTTCTGGCAGAAAATACCATCCGATAAACTTATTTAAGATAAGTAGACCGGTGGTACGTTAGAGATTAACGAGAAAAAGTATCAATCTCTAACAATGGGACGAATCCCATAGGGTTAACTTCGGGGTCGAACCTAACAAGTAGTTTCCACTGCCACCAGCCAAAACTCGACAAGGGGGGACGGGACAGTGCCCCCTCGAATAACAGATCCAGGAGTAATCGAATTACCCCTACTAGTACGTCCACAATAAGATGGTTTGTACTAGTTCTGTTAGTAAATTTAGGTCTAGTAAAGCCAATGGTGACTTTACATGCCCGGGGAGACAGTAGTCAGTCCCCGGGTATGGAGTCTATGGTGGGGGTCCGCTAGGACGCCCCAGTGTTACGGCACGTAGGGTGCGGTGTAACACACATAGAAAAACATATGAGACCCTATGGAGTAAAAGACCCCATAGCCCATATAACACATTGACATTCAAAGGAATTACACACATTCATGTCCAAGAGTGGGAGAAAAGAGAGTCTCACTCTTGGCAGGATGGAAAAAAACAAACTCCAGAAATCCAGCAAAGCTGCAGGGGGACTCACTAGGTTAGGAAATTCAGCCTAAACAGAGAATTCTCCCTAACAGGCTCCCTCCACCAGGCCCCCACACATGTCTCCCTGCACCCCCACCCCCCAGCATCCAGGGGCACCCTCCACCAGGCCCACACTCATGTCTCCCAGCACCCCCACCCCCCAGCAGTCAGGGCCACCTGCCAGCAGGCCCCCACACATGTCCCCCAGCCAACATGTCATCACAATCTAGATCCCTGGGCCTAATTGGCAGCCTCCACATGCCAAACACCCACCCGAGTATTGCATCCACCCACTTAGAAATGGCAATTACATGATACAACCCCAATGGCAAGTTTGTAAATGAACACATGTCCCTCACATACACACAATGGGTGTCAGTGAATGTCAAAACCCATATCATGATATGCATGAAACCAATGAGATGATACTACACATTGAAGTTTGAAGAAAAGATATGTATTAAAAGCAACATAAATTGAATCAAAAATAAACAAACCAAAATGGGAATTAAAAAAAAGAAAGCAACATGTTTGTAAAATAATGTAAAACCACAAATCATAATCCAAAGGAAAGGTGTCTAAAGTCACAGTTCACAAAAGTAAATCCAATGGAAAATGAAAATCGAAAACCATTGCTCTACGGGTAAATCATAAAAAAAAATAGAAAATCCAACAGTCAACTATATACAGATAAACAATCCAGGGTCCATGATCCCAACAGAAGAAATGAAACCTATCAAATAACACTACCTAATAAAAAAAACTATATACAAAAATGTGGCCCATTGTCCAAAAGGTCCAAAAAAATGCAAAACCAAAGGAAACGTAACACTAACTACAGAACTATTTATAAGGGCAGCGGGCCAGTCCGACGGCTCACTTCGGGATGTTCCGGGCCAGGGCATCATCGAACTCCTGCTCAATGTCCCAGAGGCGGTCCTCTTCCATGGCCCAGAGGGTCCGTAGGGCCGTTGACATGTTCACCTCCAACTCCCTGCGGATTGCCTCGAGGCACTCGGCCCGTCTCAGGGCCCTCCGCATGGAGTTCTCCTCCCTGACCATCGTGAGCCGTGCCTCTTCCGCCCGCTGCCACTCCGCATCTATGGCGGGGCCCAACCGCTGCCAGACGGAAGACACTTCCCGTCCTGGGTCCTCCTGCCCTCCGGCCGATGCCTGCCCCTCCGATGTCGAAGGCCCCGAGCCATCATGGCTCCCACCTCGTTGCTGCTGCTGCTGTGCCTCTGCCCGTGCCCTGGCTCCTGCTGCCCTCACATCCTCCACCGGCTGGGGTGAAGTCGTTGATGGGGCCACCCCTGCTGGACGTCCGACTCCCGACTGTGGCAGGGATGCCTCCTCCACCAGCCTGGCCGCACCGTCAGAGGCAGCTCAACAGGGCACCCAGGTGACTAATGGGTGGGAAGATGGCACGGAGGACGACTGGCGCATAGGGGGTTCAGTTGAGGAGGGGGTCTGAGCAAGCCCCATCAAACGTAGGAATCCGGCCTGGGTGAACTGTCCCAGTAGGTCGACGCGGTCAACAAGCCATTCGAGATGACGTGCAGTCTCCTCATGAAAAGACTGCAGGTCACCTCACATGGCCCGTTGACGCAACTCCACACCATTCAGGACAGGCTCAACCCGGACCCGGATAGCCACGTCTGCAGGCAGAGGAAGGCCAGTTGTTGTGAGCTCATCCCCTGCCTGAAAACAGGTCTGGACGTAGGCATCCCTGCTGGTGCAAGATGATGCAGTGACAGGATCAGGGACAGGATTGCACACAGGCACCTCCGCGGGGGCCTGTGCTGCCTCCTGTCCCTGGTCCTGCATTGCACCACTAGCACCAGTGGAATCCCCACCTCCAGACCCCGTCTCCGTTGCTTGCACGGCCTCCTCCTCCACCAAACCCCCCACCAACCTGGATGACTCCGTGCCATCTTCCCCCGTTGGGCCCTCTGGGGTCCCAGCTGCCCCTTCTGCTGCCGAGGAGTCCAACTCTGACCTCCGCCTCTTGGACCTCCCCCCGGCAGCTGCGGCCTGGGACACGGCACCAGACTCCTCACTCCCCGACGATATCACAACCTGGGAGGGGAGCTGGGCCTTGCGTCTCCAGCTGGCGGTGCGATCCCCGCCGCTGTGCTCCACAGCACCTTCTCCGCCCTCGTCATCAGTTGACGCTGCAGACAGGGAGAAATAAAACACAGGCATCAGGGCACTGTACAATGGACACATACACACATGACAGTTGTACATGAGTGGCATTGGCAAACCTCAGACATGGCATCACAATCGCCAACACACATGTCATTTCAACATGCACACATGAGCCATACCACAGCCATATCGCAACTGCCAGCACCATCCATACACATACAACACCATGAGCAGGCAAAGGTGAGCCAGACATCACATGCAACACAGGGAGTGCACTACACATGCACACACACCACCACACTTGTATGCATGTGTACACCTCTGCCAACTGTCGCAGTGTTCAGATGGGCATCCATGTCACATCTGCCAATCAGGCTTCCACATCCCGCTGTCACATGCATCCATGTTGCATCACTGTTGCACCCTTGTCAAATACACACACATGCACATGTACACAGTGCTGATACATGCAGCTGAAAACAACATCCATGTGTGACATCACGAACATGCGAACTTACATACACATTCATCCAAACATGTGTGCCCACACAACTGCATTTGGCATGCAAGCCTACACACACAAGCACCATCCATGTCTCACACATGACAGCCCTCGCATGTGTTAGACACACGGCCCTGTACACCCCCACCCATACTTAGCCCCATACAAACACATGTGCAACCTGCACACTACTGGCACATCACCACACGCACAGCTTACAATCATGATGCATGTACACTTACCGCTCAAACCCAGACGGATCTTCCTCTCAAGGACTTGGACGTGGAGCGCTGGGGATATGCGTTCCAGGACCCTCATCTGATCGTCCGACAAGTGGCCCCGGCGCCCCTTAGCATCCGCTGCCTTCAAGAGGCGCCGGGCCTTGTTGAGGGTCCTGGACCTGAAGTCCTCCCAGTGCTTCTTGACATGTTGGAAGTCGCGGACTGCCACCCCCTCCGCATTGATGGCAGTCACGATGTCCGTCCAGATCCGAGTCCGTCCTTCTTTGTCGGCACGCAAACTTCTGAAGAGGGCTTCATACTGCCCCAGGACTTGCTCCACCAGGACACCAACTTCGGTGGCAGTGAAGCTGGTGCCCCTCTGCCTCTCTGGCCGGGAGTTGTCAGTGGTGCCAGATGTTGCAGTGCCCGACATGACAACCCCAGAGGCAGGAGTGGGTGGGCAACTGGGTCCTGGGGCTGGGCTGTGGAGCGATTGAATCCCAGTCGGGAGTCTTCGGTTCCAGCAGGGGTGGTCACAGCAACAGCACCCCTGGCTGATGTGCAGGCAGCAAATGGCAGGGCACGTGGGCAGCAGGCAATCAGGCAGCAGCAGATGGCAGGTGGGAGCGTGCTCGGGGCTCTGGGGGGCAGTAATTCGGCCTTCTGGGCAGGAGCGTGGTCTTCCGTGTGCTTACGCGTGGCCAGCTTGATCTGGAGTCATTTGGCACGTGAAAATCCAGCACGTCTGTGTGTAATTCGAGAAAAGGGCCTTAGCGCGTAAGTACGTCAGCACACGTACGCAAATTCATTGACCCAAAGGCCAACAGTGCGTATGCATGTGTGTGACGTGCGTGCGCGGGCGTTTCCCTGTTCACGGGTGCATGTTACACGTCCAATGACTGCACGTCAGAGTGTCAGCGCATGTAATTGGAGGATGGGACCTTAGCGCGTACATGCGGAAGTGACGCTGGACGTGTGGGCATGTTTAAAAGGTACGGGTAGAACGCCATTTCCTTGTACGTGCTTTTCGTGGAGAGCGAGTGGGTGAAATCTGTACTTCTTGTCGGTTCACACGCGATTTACTTCACGGCGTTCCAAGTTCGTACTCCCTGTTAGCTCTGACAGCTTTTTCTCTTCTTGTCTTTTTCCTGGGCCTGTTTCCTCAAACAGCATTCACTTATCCTGTTGTCCTGTCTCCGCAGACAGCGTCCAATTCTTCTTTTGGCGGGGGTGTTGCGGGGTGTTGCCGTATTTTACACACGATTTTTCCTGGCAGACAGTGAGTCGCGCACATATTTGACATCTGTGCTTGCCCCGTGTGTTGCCTACCCCTTCAGAGGTCAGTCTAGGCTGCGTGTGACACGCATATGTTCATTTTTGTGTTTCTGGGTGCCACAGCGTAGTGCAGGTTTTTTTTTCCATTTTCCACGCACGTGGTCTAGGAGGGGTTGCGTGCACATTATCTCCCTTTTTCGGGGTGCCTGTGCGTAGCGTGACCCGTCACCCTCCCCCAGGGGTCACATACAGCCTTGCTAGAGCACTAGGGTACGAATTCCATTTAGTACCCTACCCCTTTGACCCCAATTGCCCAGGACAATAGTTTACTGCAACTCCCATACGCACAACTACATCAGTGCCATGGTTGGGAGGCGAGCACGCGGTAAGGGTGGCAAAGGTGGGCGAGCCACAAGAGGTGGCCGTGGTGGATACGGTAGGGGACGTGGCCAGGACTTGCAGGGTGCCCCTAGCCCCCCATGTGTGGGTGACCAGTCAGGGACACCCATGCCCCCCCCCTGTTTGAGGGTAACGTGGCTGACACCATCCCTGCTCAGCCCTTGTTAGACCAGCCCATTGTGGCACCAGACCTGGCACTCTGTGACTCCATGGCTGACTTCCAGGTCAACAGGTCTAGGCCACGTGTGGCGGTGCCCGTTGGTGTCACCAGCCCACGTGGATCAGGGGCAGCTATGTCATCTGCTGCCTCGAGTAGGCAGCTCTGAGTGTCCCAGCCAGGACAGTGTCGGTCCTAGTCCATCCTGCTGACGTTCCCCCTGACCACATCACGCTTCAGCTAATGCCTGCACCAAGTCCCATGGTGAGTGTTCATTCCAACACTCCTAGTCCACAGTCCACCGGGGCTCCTGCCCCTAGTGTCCAGAGCGGCGTAGGACACTCAGTATCACCACCACCTTCCAAGCGGAAGAGGAAGAGTGCTCGTCCAGTACAGGCTGATGCCCCAGACACCGCTACACAGTCCGGCCCACCAAGGAAGCCCAGCTTCAATCAGGCCGAACTTGATGCACTTGTGGAGTATATGTCCGCACATGACAGCGAAATGGTGATTACTGCTGGATGCAAGACCACACCTGCACAACGTCAGGCACACTGGCAGACCATTGCGGAACTCATAGGTGCCCTTGGATTCGTGAGGCGCACAGCTAATGATTGCGACAAGCGCTGGAATGACCTTAAGCACAGGGCAAAGAAAAAGCTGGCCTCAAGTCATGCCGCAACTCTAGTGACTGGAGGTGGGTCTCCGGCAGAGGACATAGAACTCACTCCACATGAGTATGTTGCTGGGACCTACATCACGGAGGAACAGATCCAAGGTGTGGGAGACCTGCCACATTACGAGGCATTGTTCGGTGAGTGCACATGCATGTGTGTGTCATCCATGTGCATGGTGTGTGTGTGAGTGCTTCTGATTGAGTGCCAGGTGAGGGGGTGTGTGCCTGAGTGGTTTGGGTCACCGATGTGCTTCATCCAATACATTCTGCGCACCAGAATTTGGGTGTTGCAGTATCCCTTCTGGCAACAGTAGACATTCAGCCCAACCTCACGCCAGTTGCCCTTGAATTGTCATCTTGCCACAACATAGTTGCATGTTATTCTGTGTTCATTCAGGCTGATTGTCTGCATTCCACCACTTTCACTAGGCATTTCTCAGTCCTATTGTCACATGTGTGACATGGCTAGGGTACATGCCATCGGGTACATGCCATCTGTGTGATGGCATGTGTCATGTATGTGTATTGGACATGCCAATCACAGGCCAATTTGTGATGGCACTGCTAGGCAGTATGCAGCAAATTTGTTGGTCTTCCATCTTGGTGTCATCAATGTGTGCCATTTGCCTCCCCTTCATACGCAGTGAGAGTGCATGCATGGGAGGGTTATAGTCATGTGGTACATGTGTCAATGAAGTACTGTTTCTGTTGCTTCTCAGCCCTAATTGTGTTCCATGTTGCTAATGCCTGTTCTCATTTCTTTTCTTTCATGTCTTTGCAGGGGATGGCGCACTTGATAGTGCTGGGGTTGTGGAGATGGTGCAGACCCAGGAGGGGTCTCAGGCCCGACCGGGCACCAGTGAGGGACGTGGTGTGGTGGTGGGTGAGAACCCACACTTGTTGCAGGCCGTCATCTCAAGGGGTGTCTCTGGGTGCACCTCCCCCGAGCTCTATTCAGGTGTCGATTCGGATGATGAGACCTATGTTGCGTCGCAGGTAAGTGTTTCTGGGAGGGATTCTGTACTGTCCAACCCACCTGCACCAGGGATAGAACCCTCAATGGGGATGTCAGTGTTGGTAGGTCCGCCTTTGGTGGTTACGGATGCAGGGTCACACACCGCTACATCTGATCCTGTTCCTGGGCCAGCAGATCAGAGGGGGAATGCAGTCCTGCAGCCTCAGGCAGTGCCGGCACAGCAAGGCGCAGTTCGCCTTGCCCCAGACAGGTGTGGTGCCCGCCGACGCGGTGGCCGTACGCCACCTGGCAATACCGCATGGGAGCATTCGATATACGGTATGGAAAACCAACAGGCAGCATCAACTGAGATGATGGCTCAGGCCATGGATAGGGTGGCCACTTCCATTGTCCCCCAAGAAAGGCTAATTGAACAACTACAGCAGGCAACAGACTCCATTAGCCAGTCACACAGGGACTGGCGGGTGGCACTGGAGACTCTGTGGGAAGCCATTTCCATTAAGTCCCAGGGCCACAGGGAAGCCCTGAGGGTGGAACTCCGTCAGCTCAGGGCAACTCTGGTTGAGCTTGAGGCTTCAGCTAACACGAGGACAGAACAGCAGCTGGAGCGGCTCACACGTACGCTCTCAGCTGAGATGCAGGCAACTATGGCGGAGGTCCGGGCATCCCGTGAGTTGTTGCATGGGGACCGACGCACAATTATCCTCCAGAACCAGACCTTCCACACCCGCATGCTTGCTGCCATGGAGGACCGGACTCTGGCTTTGCGTGGGCTGCCTCCCATAGTGCCACCACCTCCTGATGCAGCTGCAGAGGGTGAGGAGAGCGACAGCAGCGATTCTCCCACAATAGGGTAGCCGTGCAGGCCATGAGCCCATGGAGGTTTTTTTTTTTCTGCAAGATCCACACAGGTGGGTTTTGGTGTGCACCCTGTCCTCGGACCTCCTGGGTGGCCTCCCCCACACCCCCGGGCCCATTAATGGCCATTTTTTAATTATTTATTTATTGTTTAAATTTTTGATTTTTGATTTTTTGGACAGTGTGTTGCCTTGTGTGGCTCCCGTGGGCATACACTGTATTGTGGCTGGGCACATGCAGGCTTGTCCTGAATTTGGGTCAGATGCTTGGGTTTGTGTGACACACACCCCTCCTGCTTCCCGTTTCCATGGGCTTGCAAAGGGTGTGCCCAAGTGACATTGACTTACATGGTGACATTGGACGCCCATTTGATGTGTGGGCAGTCTGTAGTCAATACTGTGTATACATTCCTAGTGCATATTGGTGTTGTATTGTACACTGCATGGTATATTGATATGTGGCTCTGCATCCATCTCATCCTCCTAATTTGCAGGTCCATTTCTCATGTCTTCACAAGGCGGTCTACTTTGGGACTGGAGTCCATGTTGTAAGCAGTGCACCTACACTCTTGCGTGGCGCTAACACTGTATACTTGGAAGTGTTCGAAGTGCTGCCATTATCAGGTAGTGAGGCTACCAATTTTTTGAGTCCGTACTGTCATGTTTATGGTAGGTTGGAGGTTGTGTAGGTTATTGGTATTCTTGGTAAGTATTTGGTAATGTGTGTTGTTGGTCCTGCATTACTGTGAGCATTTCATGTGTGGCCAGTTGCCATTAGGGACACTGTAGTTGGTGACACTTGGGGCATGTTGTGGGGATTAATTTGTTTGCTCTCACATTGCATGACATGCCATGGTGTGTTGTGTGGCCGTGCCGGGGAGGGGCTGGGTGACATGCCATTGTTCTCATGTTGTATTTTACAAGTGGGTATTCATTTTTGCTGCATGGAAGTGTGTCTTTTGATGACACTGCATTGGTGGTGTTTGTGTAGGTAGGGATGCACACATTGTGACACTTCCAGATGGCTGCTATGGTTCTGACAGTTGACTGTCCCTTTGTTCATCATAATTGTCAGATTGAGTCATCATTGATTGTCAGATGGTATGTGCCGGGGCTGTGTGCACTCCACAGGGGTGTGCTTTCTAAGTGCAGTAATTAGCCACCAGCTGCGTACGGGCTGCCTCAGCCCATGCCCTTTCCCCTCCCATGCGCAGCAGGCGTGCATGTGGTTGGGGATGTGGGGGCACCCCATGTCCACAGCCAGGCCCCGGCGTGTTGCAACCTTGTGCAGGACACATGCTGCCACTATGATCCTGCACACTACTGGGGGACCGTATAACAGCTGCCCGCCAGAGCGGTCAAGGGAGCGAAAGCGTGACTTGAGCACACCGAATGTGCACTCCACTATGCCCCGGGTTGAAATATGGGCTGTGTTGTATCTTACCTCGGGAGGCGTGATGGGGTTTCGAATTGGCGTCATCATGTGTGTGCTCAGAGGGTAGGGACTGTCCCCTGGGGAGGTGGTGATGGGGATCATTAGTGGGGTATTGGCATTACTCTGTATCTGTCATGCATGCGTGTGCTGTGGCATTTCTACTCACCAAGCAGCCATGCATCGCCATGCTGCCCAGCTTCCATGTCCCGGTTTAGGGTTGACATCCTGTAAATGAAGCTGTCGTGGGTGGACCCTGGATAGTTGGCATATACTGAGGTGATGATTCCCTTGGCATCACATACTACCTGGACGTTGATGGAATGCCAGTGCTTGCGGTTTCTATAGATGTGCTCAGATGCCCTGGGGGGACGTAGAGCCACATGGGTGCAATCAATGGCACCTAGCACTTTGGGGAATTGTGCCACCCAGTAGAAATCCTGGCTGACAGCCTGCCTTTCTGCAGGTGTTCTGGGCAGGTATATGTGCCTGCGGACTGATGGGCGTGCAGTGATGATGGCCAAAACCTGGTGTAGGCACCGTGACTGCGTGGCCTGTGACACCCACCCACTATGGCACTTGTCTGCTGAAATGATCCGGTAGCCAAGAAGTGCATTACATTGAGGACCTTCTCCAGGGGGCTGAGTGCTTGGGAGCACAGGGTGGGTGATGTGAGGTCATCCTCCCACTCACTGACCAGGTTGAGTATTATGTGTGGTAGAAACCTGTACCTCCCATACACCTGGCCATCAGGCATACCAAATAGGCTGGTTCTGGGTGTGAAGATTCTGGCCCTGACTATCCTTCTCCTCCTCCTGCGGTATCCCTCGGCCACTGCTGCTAGGAACGGTATATTCATCCTGGCGTCTGAGCTTGTTTGTTGTTTGCGCACTCTTTTATGCTGCGCGGGACGTGTGCCTGCTTCATGCTGGTGTACGTGTTTCAGGATTGGTCCTTTTATTTTTTGGCGCGTTGTAGGCGACCGTGTAAATCTTCCCGCCCACCCCAGGAATACACGTAACACGCTCTCCCAGGCCCAGTCGCGAGTAAATAATCCTGCCCACCTATGGAATACACGTACCCCACTCTCATAGGCCCAGTCGCGTGTGGAACTTCACGCGCACACATCGAAATACACGTACCCTGCAAATTTTCATGTGAAACTTCCCACGCACCCTGAAATACATGTACCCTGCTGGTATCGCGTGTGGAAGTTCACGCGGACCCATGATACACGTACCCTGATGGAATCGCATGTGAGACTACCCGCGCACCCCTGGAATACACGTACCCAGGCAAATCGCACGGCTGGGGGGTGGGGGTGCCGGGAGACATGAGTGGGGGCCTGGTGGAGGGTGCCCCTGGATGCAGGGGGGTGGGGGTGTAGGGGGACAGGAGTGGGGGCCTGGTGGAGGGTGCCCCACAGTGCTGGGTGGTGGGGGTGCAGGGAGACATGAGTTGGACATGAGTGGGGGCCTGGTGGAGGGTGCCCCTGGATGCAGGGGGGTGGGGGTGCAGGGGGACATGAGTTGGACATGAGTGGGGGCCTGGTGGAGGGTGCCCTGCACTGCTGGGGGGTGGGGGTGCTGGGAGACATGTGCGGGGGCCTGGTGGAGGGTGCCCTGCACTTCTGGGGGGTGGGGGAGCTGGGAGACATGTGTGGGGGCCTGGTGGAGGGTGCCCTGCACTGCTGGGGCGTGGGGGTGCAGGGAGACAGAAGTGGGGGCCTGGTGGAGGGTGCCCTGCACTGCTGGGGGGTGGGGGTGCTGGGAGACATGTGTGGAGGCCTGGTGGAGGGTGCCCTGCACTTCTGGGGGGTGGGGGTGCAGGGAGACAGGAGTGGGGGCCTGGTGGAGGGTGCCCTACACTGCTGGGGGGTGGGGGTGCAGGGGGACAGGAGTGGGGGCCTGCTGGCAGGTGCCCCTGACTGGTGGGGGTTGGGGTGCAGGGAGACAGGAGTTGGGCATGAGTGGTGGCCTGTTGCCAGGTGCCCCTTACTGGTTTGGGGTGGGGATGCAGAGGGACATGAGTTGGACATGAGTGGGGCCTGGTGGAGGGTGCCCTGCACTGCTGGGGGGTGGGGGTGCCGGGAGACAGGTGTGGGGGCCTGCTGGCAGGTGCCCCTGACTGGTGGGTGGTGGGGGTACAGGGAGACAGGAGTGGGGGCCTGGTGGAGGGTGCCCTCCACTGCTGGGGGGGTGCAGGGGGACATGAGTTGGACATGAGTGGGGGCCTGGTGGAAGGTGCCCATGGATGCAGGGGGTGGGGGTGCAGGGGGACAGGAGAGGGGCCTGGTGGAGGGTGCCCTACAGTGCTGGGGGTGGGGGTGCTCGGAGACATGTGTTGGACATGAGTGGGGGCCTGGTGGAGGGTGCCCTGCACTGCTGGGGGGTGTGGGTGCAGGGTGGCAGGAGTGGGGGCCTGCTGGCAGGTGCCCCTGACTGGTGGGGGGTGGGTGTGCAGGGAGACAGGAGTGGGGGCCTGGTGGAGGTTGCCCTGCACTGCTGGGGGGTGGGGGTTCAGGGAGACAGGAGTGGGGGCCTGCTGGCAGGTGCCCCTGACTGGGGGGGGTGGGGGTGCAGGAAGACAGGATTGGGGGCCTGGTGGAGGGTGCCCTGCACTGCTGGGGGGTGGGGGTGCAGGGAGACAGGAGTGGGGCCTGGTGGAGGGTGCCATGCACTGCTGGGGTGTGGGGGTGCAGGGAGACAGGAGAGGGGGCCTGGTGGAGGGTGCACTGCCCTGCTGGGGGTGCAGGGGGACATGAGTTGGGCATAGGTGGGGGCCTGGTGGAGGGTGCCCTGCACTGCTGGGGTGTGGGGGTGCAGGGAGACAGGAGTGGGGGCCTGGTGGAGGGTGCCCTGCACTGCTGGGGAGTGGGGGTGCTGGGAGACATGTGTGGGGTCCTGGTGGAGGGTGCCCTGCACTGCTGGGGGGTGGGGGTGCAGGGAGACAGGAGTGGGGGCCTGGTGGAGGGTGCCCTGCACTGCTGGGGGGTGGGGGTGCTGGGAGACACGTGTGGGGGCCTGGTGGGGGTGCCCTGCACTGCTGGGGTGTGGGGGTGCAGGGAGACAGGAGTGGGGGCCTGGTCGAGGGTGCCCTGCACTGCTGGGGGGTGGGGGTGCAGGGAAACAGGAGTGGGGGCCTGGTGGAGGGTGCCCTGAACTGCTGGGGTGTGGGGGTGCAGGGAGACAGGAGTGGGGACCTGGTGGAAGGTGCCCTGCACTGCTGGGGGGTGGGGGTGCAGGGAGACATGAGTTGGACATGAGTGGGGGCCTGGTGGAGGGTCTGTTGCACTGCTGGGGGGTGGGGGTACAGGGAGACAGGAGTGGGGGCCTGGTGGAGGATGCCCTGCAATGCTGGGGGTTGGGGGTGCAGGGAGACAGGAGTGGGGTCCTGGTGGAGGGTGCCCTGCACTGCTGTGGGGTGGGGGTGCAGGGGGACATGAGTTGGACATGGGTGGGGCCTGGTGGAGGGTGCCCTGCACTGCTGAGGGGTGGGGGTGCAGGGAGACAGGAGTGGGGGCCTGGTGGAGGGTGCCCTGCACTGCTGGGGGTTGGGGGTGCTGGGAGACATGTGTGGGGGCCTGGTGGAGGGTGCCCTGCACTGCTGGGGGTGGGGGTGCAGGGAGACAGGAGTGGGGGCCTGGTGGAGGGTGCCCTGCACTGCTGGGAGGTGGGGGTGCAGGGGGACATGAATCGGACATGAGTGGGGGCCTGGTGGAGGGTGCCCCTGGATGATGTAGGGGTGTGGGGGTACAGGGGGACAGGAGTGGGGGCCTGGTGGAGGGTGCCCTACAGTGCTGGGGGTGGGGGTGCTGGGAGACATGAGTTGGACATGAGTGGGGGCCTGGTGGAGGGTGCCCCTGGATGCAGGGGGTGGGGGTGCTGGGAGACATGTACGGGGGCCTGGTGGAGGGTGCCCTGCACTGCTGGGGGGTGGGGGTGCAGGGAGACATGTGTGGGGGCCTGCTGGCAGGTGCCCCTGACTGGTGGGTGGTGGGTGTTAGGCGGAAACCTGTGCAGTTCCCTCTGGGACCACTGCAAAAGATTTAGGACTACAGGTGTTTGGCGGTGAACCCACTTGGTAGCAGTCTGTACCACACAGATTCACTTGGTAGCTGTGGCTGAGCAGTCAGACCTCCCTCAAGAAGAGTTGAGCAGTATGTGGGGTATACAAAATAGGGCAATTCTTCCCAGCAAGACAAGCAAACACGCAACAAGGCTTAGTGTAAAGATATTAAGGTATTTATTTATAACAAAACATCTATGAAAAACACTATGGCGGATTCACAGCAAACAAATCAAACACAGTTACTCTACGAAGAAGAAACGATCAATCCCCCTAACAATATTTCGACAAGTCTAGGTTCTACCGGCACCACTTATTTACAGGCAGAGGTGTATACCTCAACCTAGATGACACTCTAATATTAGTTAGGACGGGAGAGAAAAAGATAGGCAGGTTATGAAATCAACACAGTTCAATACTTCACGGGCAAGTTGTACGGTAAGAAGGCAAGAACCACAATAGATCGCAAAGTTCAGAGGCCAGGCCCACTCGGAGAGAGGCAAGGCGCGATGTCCCAAAAAGTCTCTAGTGGAGATGCATTCAAGTCTTTGTAGCAAATTGTTATCGGCAGATTGAACAAGTTCAGAACAATAAATGAGAAAAGCTTGGAGGCGACCCAACGGAATGGAGAGGATTAAGACACCTCACTCGAACCGATCGAAAGGGAAGCCAGGCGGACACGGTACCTTGTTGTGGAGAGGCAGCTCCGGCGGGGGCAGTTGTTCCTGGTGGTGGATGCACGTCAGGTCTTTGCCAAGGGTAGAGATGATCTCGTTGTCGAAGAAAAGTGAAGTCCGGTGCACCACCAGGGAAGTGACCAGCCGCGGAGTGCTCCGTCACAAGGCACCACCTTTTGGTCGCGGTACAGGGGTAGTGGCTATCCGTTTGCTGCGGTGCTCTGCACGGGCAATTCGACCACTGCGTCCTGAGGCGAATAAAAAGCAAAGGGGACTGGTTGTTCCCACCAGTCAGGGGAAGAGACTCTCCGGCAGGGAGATCTCCTCTGTCGTCGGGAAGTGGTGAGTCGGTTCCGCAGGGCTCCACCGGAGGTGTCGTCGTGCAGGTCGGCTCAGCGTTACCCTCGTCGGATTCTTAGGTCCTGTGGCGACTTCTGAAGATCCAGTCCCAAAAGCCCTGCTTTTATGCAGAAAAACCCCCATTCATTCAGCCTAGCTGTCAATCAACACATGCTAAGTGGTGAGCGGGAAGGCTCACCACTTGGGCCAATCACTCCAGAGTGTGACCGGAGTTGGCAAGGCAACTCGGTCCAGGGTGCCTAAACCCCCTCCCACACCCCTGTGGTAACCCAGACAGAATGGCACCACTTTGGAGGGTCTCTGTACAGAGCCCGCCAAAAGTGGAACAAAGGGCTCGACCTTTGGTTTAGGAGTTACAGAGACGAACACAGACGCCATTTTACAAACCTAGTTCTGGCAGAAAATACCACCAACGTACTGTCATGTTTATGGTAGGTTGGAGGTTGTGTAGGTTATTGGTATTCTTGGTAAGTATTTGGTAATGTGTGTTGTTGGTCCTGCATTACTGTGAGCATTTCATGTGTG